>NC_089511.1:52429854-53099140 GCF_036850995.1 Saccopteryx leptura | reverse complement strand
GGACTTCTCAGTCTCTGTAATTGCATGAATCATTTCCTCATAATCTTTTCATGTTTGTTCTGTTTTTCTGGAGAACCCTAATATAGATTTTGATACCAAGATTTATTCTAGAGGAATCAAATGTTAAGGGTGTTTTCAGAATCAGTTCTAGGGGTCTAGAATTAGCTCAATAATCAGATTAAACCTAAAAACACCAGTCGCTCAATATTCATTAAGTAAAGAAACAATAACATTGAATATTCCTAATCAAGCACTTTATAAGAGACAAGGAGCTATATGACTGTGTATATGATAATTTCTAATATTTTTTGGAAAACTAACAAATATTATAAGCTTTGTTATTTGCTCCTAATGTCACATGAAAAAGTGGTGACAGAAGAGAATGAGTTCAGGGATTTGAATTCTCAGCTCAAGTCTGAATAAAAGTAATTGACTCTCACCTTGTAACCATAGGCATTAATTCGATGATGATTATTTAAACTGATCAAAGTAGGGTGTTGATTGTGTGCAGGAGACATTAGTAATTACTTTAGGTCAACAGTTCAAAACTAAGACAGACTGTCTTGGGTAAATGGGCACATATGTCACCCTGTCTGTATGTCTCATGTCCATCCTTTATGCTTCTAACCCTGCCCTAGAAGATACTATATCATCTTTAAACAGAGTCCTCTTCAGTTCTCCAAATCTGTCAGTTACTTCTCTTTATTTTTTTTTTAATTCAGTGAGAGGAAGGAAGGCAGAGACAGACCTCCACATGCACCCCGACTGGGATCCACCCAGCAAGTCCATTAGTGGTGATACTCTGCCTGACTGGGTGGAGCATTGCTCCGTTGCTCAGCAACCGAGCTTTCTTAGCACCTTAGGCAGATGCCATAGCCTGAAGCAGAGACTGTGGAGCCATCCTCAGTACCTAAGACCAACTAGCTCCAATCAAGCCATGGCTGCAGGAGGGGAAGAGAGAGAAAGAGAGAAAGAGAGAGAGAGAGAGAGAGGTGGAGATGGAGATGGGTGCTTCTGTGTGACCTGACTGGGAATCAAACCTGGGACATCCACATGCTGGGCCGACTCCCTACCATTGATCCAACTAGCCAGGGTAATTTTTTTTAGTGCATTATCAGAATGGAATGGAATGAACCAAACTATACAAATTAAGGTAAAAACTAACAGGAAAAAAATTCTCAAATCTGATCATAAGCTAAAGGAAATGTTAGAAATACATTATATTAAATGGCCAGACTCTTGTTCAATTTCAAGCTCTTGAAATCTGTAGGACATTCATAGAAGCATTTTGATAAGAAGTCATCAACGTGTGAGAAAAAAATAACTAGATCCTATAAGTGGTTTTCAATTGAGCTGCCACTTTCATGTGCTTGGGCAATATGGGAGTAAGACAGGAGAGGAAAGTATTGACTGTATTTACAGTCTGCCAAAGATTAAATTGTGCTCAACTGTCTGTTTTTGACATGAAAAAATGCCTGTTGGAGGTGGAATAATCAATGTCCATGTACAATTTATTAGTGTAAATGTTTTAGAAATCATTGATTTGTACAAAAATTGAGTCTCCAAGCAGAAATAATAGCACCTTTCCCCAGGTGCTGATGGAATATGGTTTTCTGTAATAACATGTCAACTGCTGGCCAAACTGGGCTCTCAGACTAATGCTGGGAGATTTGAAGCTGTGCGCCATCAGCTTAATTACCTCTTATTTTGGACGGCTCCAGCACCTTAAATCCAATGACAGGATTTAGCCTGAGATGTGCCCCAGGAAATGATGATGTCTTCTGTTATAGCAGAGGACTGTGTAGTTCTTAGCATGTATTTCATTAATTGACTTGAAAAATACTTGGCCTACACAACTGTTGGTCTGTTGACTCAAATGTGTTAAATCGCCTTTTGTCTCAAAGCTAATTTTCATTACATTCTATAAAATTAGCAATGTCAGAATTTGGCCATAGATTAAAAAGCTATGTATTTCAAAATTATAAAAGTTCACACACATACACATACATGCACACACACACACACACAAACACAGAGAAAACATTAGAATTATATTAGAATGAATCAATTAATATGTCAGAATGTTAGAGTTAGCATATACATCTACACTGAGATTTCTGATAAAAATGGGACTTTTCCCGTTATCTATGTATACTTTCTAGAATGCAAATACAAACACAGGAGGTGACAAATCACTCCTCTGCACACCCACTAAATGTAAAAATTCTAAAGAAAGAACTATCAGGGAGGTAGACAGAAACACTCTTGCAATTCTTACTCTTTATTTATTTATACTTCAGAATTCATAAATAAAAAGTAATATTTTTAAAGAAAACTTTTTAAAAATTTATTTATTGCTTTGAGAGAGAAATGTCAATCTGTCTCTGTATGTGCCCTGATGGGGGGGGGGGAGGGGAACAGTGTTCTAACCAAATAAGCCACCAGGCCAGGGCTAAAGAAAACTTTTTAAGAAGAGCACTGTCTGCTTCAGAGTGAGCCTGAGCTTTTTCATAACCTCCTTGTAAATATATGAATATGTGTGCTTGTGTAAGATATTGTGTGTGGGGTGGGAGTTGGGGAGAGGGGGGTATCTTTCTCTCACTACCTGGAAACTAGCTTAAAAAATACTTACCTTTCACAGGGAAGACTGATATCTCAAGCCCTGGCTGGATAATTGTTGAGACATGGCACACTTTGTCTCGGCCAACTTTATGTATTAGAAATCCCAAACAAAAAAACTCTATAGTATTCCCAGCATTGGAAGAATTGGGTGCAAAAAGGACACCTACAATCTCAAATAGGCAGAGTGAACACCACAGGTGATAGTCAAGCCTCAGGTGTTTGGAAGCTTCCTAATAGCAAAGAATGTATGGCGGTTATAGGCACCTCCTACATAAAGAAGATAAGAAGATCTAGGGTTTTACTAGAAAGATATAGCTGTCAGTCTGCATTCTGAAATTATATGTATTAGAATTATGTAAAGCTAAATTAAACTTAGCTAATTTAAATCATAGGCGTGAAGAAGAAAAACTCTAGAAATCTATCTCAATGCTTCCAGATAACCAACAACCTGGGAATATTGACTGTAAGCAACCCTTTTTGTTTTTCTATTGATTTTCATTATATACATGTTACAAGAATATAAATAATATATGTCTAATGTTTTTGTAACTCACAATGATTAACACATATTATTAATTGTATAGATTCTCAAATCTTATAATTTTGGCATAGCACAATGATCCATATGAATTTCAGGCAGCTTTTCCTATGTCATCAGTCATTTTCATGGTTGTGATAAAATATGCAATTTTCAAGGAAAGAGAATGACTGGGTTTAGCTTATATACAGCTTTATGAATGTGTGATTGTGTACTTGCATTGTTGCATGCATGTATCTGAATATTAGCATTTTGTAATTTATCATTCCTGAAGAGTTCAAGTTTTTTTTTTATCATGATCTAAATGGGACATTTAGAATATTACAATTATTTTGTTTTTTTAGCTATCTATAATAATCAGATATGAGTCTCAATAGTTTAATATATATAAGGACTGTAATGATTTTAGACATGGGATTATTGAGTTGATGACATTAAATGAGCTATTGTATACATAAGGCACAAAATATATCCATTATTAAAAGTAGAGAGAACCGTCGCAATGCATTGTATATAAAATCAGATATCAGATAAGAAGAGCATCAGTTTGATTTTGACCCAGTAATGAGAGGTAAGAGACAAACCCATAAAATATAATAAATTCTTGTTCCTCACATTAGTTATGTTTTATATACATACTCACTGCAAACACCAAATTAGTGAATATCAAATACTGTTCTTAGGGGAAATACAGAGTGAGTGTCCTATAAATGTTTCAACAAATTTTCATCAACCTATCAAAACAAAACAAAACAAAACAAAACATAACTTCATTTTATGTATATTTTTTAATCTGTTGAATGGCATCTTTTTAAACAAATATTGTTGATTCATTAACATCGAACTCATGGTCAACAGTGGGAGACATTTAACACATGCATTTTCCCCATCTGACACATCACAGCCTTCTTGCATTAAGGAACATTAGCTTTGTCAAGAATTTTAAATAACAAAATCACCAAAAACAAGAGCAAAAAAAAGGGGGGGGGGAATGTAGCACTAAATAAACAGTGAGAAGAAAACTTGTTTATAGCATGAGAACTGAAACAGGAAGGCAGAGCATCGACTTCTCCAGCCTCAGATGGAAATTTGCCTGATTGCCTACCCAAATTGTTTGCCACTCTGTACCTGTCTGCAAATAACTGCACGTGTGCCATGAGTATTGATTTCGGGTTTACAAATACATTTAGCAAGTAGGCAAATGTACAAGTAGAAAAATCTGCAAGTATACGGGATCAAACATATTTTCAAAAGGTACAAATTTTCTGTTATGTAGAAAAATCTAGAGTTAATGCCTCCATACATTTTATATAATGCTAGCATGTGAGTGCAGATAAGTTTATACATATCTTATGAAAATATATACCTTTATTCGATATGAAAACAGTTCAACTGATTTTAGATGCAATAATATCATGGATCTCAGAAAACAAGACATAATTATATTTTATATAATCAAGCTATCATTTAAAAATAACAGTGTGTCAATTGTAAAATAAGCAAAAAAAAAAAAAGCTTTTCTGAAACCTACACGAGAAGGTATGAAATAAGACATTTACTTCCTGCTATCTATTACTGTCACTTTTCCTTCAGAAGTATAAAATAATTTTTGATATCTATAAACTTAGTCATTCAGTTATAAATGCAGTAAATCAGAAAATAGAGTTTGAAAAAAGAATTATCTAATCATTCTGCCTCTGAATTCTTATCATATAAAAGGCTTGTTAAATCTGAAAAAGGCCCTGCCTGACCAGGCGGTCGCACAGTGGATTGAGCGTCGAACTGGGATGCTGAGGACCAGGGTTTGAGACCCCAAGGTCGCCAGCTTGAGCGCGGGCTCATCCGGCTTGATCAAAAAGCTCACCAGCGTGGACCCAAGGTCACTGACTCGAGCAAGGGGTTACTGGCCTGCTGAAGGCCCGCGGTCAAGGCACATATGAGAAAGCAATCAGGGCCCTGGCCGGTTGGCTCAGCGGTAGAGCGTCGGCCTGACATGCGGGGGACCCGGGTTCGATTCCCAGCCAGGGCACATAGGAGAAGTGCCCATTTGCTTCTCCACCCCCCCCTCCTTCCTCTCTGTCTCTCTCTTCCCCTCCCTCAGCCAAGGCTCCATTGGAGCAAGGATGGCCCGGGCGCTGGGGATGGCTCCTTGGCCTCTGCCCCAGGCGCTAGAGTGGCTCTGGTCGCGGCAGAGCGCCCCCCCCCCTCCCCCGGGCAGAGCATCGCCCCTGGTGGGCGTGCCGGGTGGATCCCGTTCGGGCGCATGCGGGAGTCTGTCTGACTGTCTCTCCCCGTTTCCAGCTTCAAAAAAGAAAAAAAAAAAAAGGAGAAAGCAATCAATGAACAACTAAGGTGTTGCAACAAAAAACTGATGATTGATGCTTCTCAATTCTCTCCATTCCTGTCTGTCTGTCCCTATCTGTCCCTCTCTCTGACTCTCTCTCTGTCCCTGTAAAAAAAATAAATTAATTTAAAAAAATCTGAAAAGGGCCCTAAATGTTGTTCCTGGTTTGGTTTGTTGCTTATTTATTTGTTTTTCAATAAAACATGACAGTTGAATCTATTTTAAAGGTTATTTGAATTGACTCTTCTAATACAATAGTTGAAAATATGGAGATGATGTTTTTATGTACCAGGTTGGCCTACCAATTATTCTATAGAGAATAAAAAAAAAATTAAGTCATTATTTTCTTTGTATTACTTTCAATGAACATTTGCCTATATAGTATATATAATACCAAAAAGTAATTCAACACAGTTACTCACAATAAAAGTTGTCATTCAAAAGTACAGCTGAATTCACACCTTGAAAATTAGCCTAATGATCCCACTACCTAACTGCTAGTGAAAGTAAATGGGCCTTAAAGTAGCTAGAAAATTCAATACCAGGAATTTAATGTTGCTGTGTGACCTGTATTACATCTCCCATGAGGACCAAGCCATGCAATTTAATTTAGCTAAGTATTTATTACTTGTCACTTTTTCCATACACTGAGTAAGCCAGGTGTCCTCAGGAAACTCATCTTCAGAATAACGAGATCAGAGACATAAATAAAAGACTAGAATACAGGGCAACCTAAGGGAATTGACATAGAAGAAGTACATACAAACTGTTGTAGCTATTCAGTAAGAAAAACATACGCCATTGTAAAAAATCAAGAAATGTTTTGTGGTGCAAAAGCATCCTCATTGAACCTTAAATAGTTGGAATAATTTTTGGAGGAAGGTGGGGAAAATGGAGTTCAGCTAGAGGTAAAGGTTTACATTTGTATGCAGAAGTATGTAACATGGGGTGCTTAGGGAAGATACACAACCTAAAGAGAGGATTCAGAGGAGTCAGGGAGTGTGTGTGTTTGTGTTTGTGTGTATTGGGCATGGGTAAAGATTTGTCAAATATTTAAAATGCTAGGGTGATAAACTCAAACATAAATTACAAAAATAAAAAAAAAAACCTTTTTAACAGGAGAATAATATAATGGATGGAAACTATGTCTTAAAATTATTTGTCATGGATCAATGTAGGGAAACCAGCTGTGGTTTGCCTTCCCCTCTTGTTTTCCAGCTGCAAGCACTTTGCATGATTAGTGTGTGAGCAGGTGGCAGAGAGTCACGTGTGTGTAGCCTATATAAGGCTACAGGTATTTTCCTTCGGGGACAGTTTTGCAGATCACCCGCCCACCACCGAGAGCACGGTTTTCCTGATCGCTTAACTGCCACTACAAGGGGTGTTAGCTTGCCCACTGCCATGAGAAGCTGTTTCCCCTGTTTTCTCACCCAAGAATCCAATAAATGGGAATGCTCCAATGCCTTCAACTCCACGGTTCTGCCGGAATCCAATGTGAACCTGCTTGGTCTTGACAACCAGCATTACAATCAGATTATAAACAAGTATAGATGAGATATAAAAAGGGTGAGAAGAGTTTTAGGGCCTTAGAAGATACTATGTGATTTATACCTATTTTCCCACTGGATGCCCTTAATAAGCCTTTTAAAAAGTTGTAACAATTATTCTTATTTAAGGAAGGCTTAAGACTTTAAGTAAATTGCTCCAAGTAACAGAACTAGTAAATGATGAATTAAAATATAAATAGTCTGTTCGGCTACAGAGCACAGAATGCCAATGTCATTCGAATGATCCAGTGAATAAAGAAATTATTTTTTAAGTGATTGTAATTCCTTAATACATTCATTCCCTGTCTTCAAGGAAATTTGTAATAAATTTATCTTGAAAATTTATCCCCTTATGCAAGATCCCAGCAAGTTTCATGGAGTTAGATACAGTTAAAGATTTCATACTACAATTCTTTGCAAAAACTGTTGTAATGCCGGTGGCCACTGTCATGGCCAGGCAGGTTCACATTGGAGTCGGGCAGAAAACCTGCAGAGCCGGAAAGGGTTGGGACATTTCATTTAATAAAGTCTCACAATGGCGGACAAGCACACAGGCAGGGGAAACCACCTCTCAGACAAACAAACAGAAAAATGGTCCCTCACAGTTGTGGGTAGGCAATCCACAATTCCCCAACTCTCTTGAGCACAAGCACCATAGCCTTATATAGGCCATACACACATGGCTTAGCCAGGTGCTTATGCACTAATCAAGCAAAGTGCTTGCAGCTAGTACACAAGTGAGCAAGCCTAACATAGCTGCCCCACAACTGTTTATCTACTTTGTCTTTATATATGAGTGATATAGTGCTGATGGCCAAGGCCAGGCAGATTCACAATGGATTTGGGCAGATGGTAGAGGAACTACAGAGGTAAAATCATGAAGCCATTACTGTTTAAAAGAGTCTTGAAATGGGGGATAATCAAACAGGCAGGGGAAAATCACTTCTCACAGCAGCAGCCAAATTAACAGCAAAAGGGCCCCTCACAGAGGGGGGCAAACAATCTGCCATCTTCCCTGAGGGCAAGCACCTGTAGCCTTATGTAGACTACACACACATGGATTTGCCATATGCTCACACACTAATCATGCAAAGTGCAAGTGAGCAAGCCTAACACAGCTGTTTCCCCTACAATGACCATGTTCCATCACTTATCCTGTATACCAGCTATGGAATGAATATGATAATAGTACTACCCTCATAGTTGCTTGTGAGTATTAAATAAGTAATTATAGACTGCTTCATACAGTGACAGATGGTTAGTAAATGCTCTATAAATATTTATGATTTCCCATTATCTTTTTAAGTTTTAAGGTATCTTGATCATCCTGGGCCTTTCAACTTAAATAATAATGATAATCACAAAAATTTACATTTCAAGTTCAAAAGGTGGGGTTGGGATAGTGTCTTCAAAGAAACTGTGTAAGTTATTTTTTGTAGCATATATATATATGAGCCAATGCCTGAGGGAGGGGCAGCTTTACCCAGAACCTAATTTGCACACCACCTCCCAAAGAAGCCTGTATCTTACAACTTCAGGTACATGAGCTAGATTTTATGGTTTCCTTTAAATACTAAAAAATTTGTTGCCGTAAACTAGTGAGGCTTGTAATTCCAGGTCCTGGGGGAGAATGATGAGGAATGAAGAAATAAAATTAAAAAGGATGGGATCAGGAGGCCTCTGCAAGCTGATGGCAAGCCAGAGCAACAGAGCCCTTGGTCTGCTTTATTATATAGTGTAGAGAACTAAATCCTTTAAGCCCTATACAAATAAGGAAATCTCTGATACAAAGTCACTCATCTGAGGCATAAACAGGGGATCCTTGTAAGAGTGCACCACCCACCATCATGCAACAGTCAAGGGTATGGAGAAAAGCAAAGTCTCAAAAAGGGTGTTGAGAAGATCTTAGTATTAGAAGGGAATATGGAAGATCTTAGTATTAGAGAAGATCTTAGTCTTAAAAGGTTGGGGAAGCGTTTAGTCTTAAACCAAGCCCTTGGCTATAAGGACTTTGTCAGTTTACAGTCTGTCTCCCACAATTGGTTCCTCATAAAACAGGAGCTTGAACTCAGTAATGCAAAAGAAATTCACAACAAATCTCTGTCAGGCTGGTTATCACAGGAATTCCCCTGCTATTCTTCAGAGGAGCCAGCAAAGAAACAATGCAGCACTGAGAACACTAATCCCGAAGGAAAAAAGCACATGTCCCTTAGCTTAGTCCTTGTTCTCAGATTTTCTTTTCATATTCAACAGTTAGAATTTTAATTTCCTGTGAAAATCTACTGCTTTTGGAGAAAACTGAAAAATTACTATCAGATATATATTACTTTCAGCTCAGGCCTTCAGTGAACTCAGGGAAAAAAATTCAGTTGGTTATATTTCTTGGCATTTTACTGTAAAAATTCTTTAATCTTCCAGAAACTTATGAGGCCAAATGATTTAAAATGAATCTATCTAGCAAATGTGTTCAAGTACAATGGTAACATACATTGAAACATTCCTATTATGAAGAGTTCTTTCATTATATTATTATTTATTTATTAGTACACTTCTTTATATTTACTAGTAAAATCTTGAGAATAATAACATTTCATCCAGGAGATATATGTTTAATACTACTACCTGCTATTTAAAATATCCAAGATCTTTGGGGAAAATTATTTTTTCATCTTTAAAATAAGAATTATATTAAAACCTTTAAATAATATGTTGACTCACTGGTGAAGCAAAATATATAATAGTTCTATGAAAAATTTTACCAGGAAACACCTATTGAAGAGATGTCCTATCAAAGGTGATATAAACTTGCTCAACTATTGTTATAAAAGATGATTATATTCATAAAAATATCATAGTATGCAGGATTTGAGAACATATAAGATACAACTTTATAATAATTTGAGTTTTCTCACAATGAGAAAAAAAACTAGCTGGATTTTACTTAACACTTACTATATATCAGATTTGTGGTAAATGCTTTGTCATTATCCTGTTTCCTCTGAACAACAACCTATAGAGAAAGAAGTATATTATCTTCCTTTTACAAAAACAAACAAGCAACTAAGGCATAGAAATAAATAAAGTTGCTCAAATGTCATATGGTTTTAATAGTTAATTTGCCATGGAGCCAGGATTTAAAACTAGGTTCATTCCAAGGCAAAAACAGTATGTGACTCTCTCTGAGAGCTTAGACTTGATGTGTTAGGAAGAAAAGGGTCACTGAAATTTTCTGGAAAGACAACTTACAATGAGGAAAAAAAGTCTGTTCTAGAAGGCCAACATGCAGAAAATAACTGATTGGGAGAAAGATAGAGAGATATCTTGGTGTCAGGTTGGACATATCAAGGTTGTGTGATGATTTATTGAGGGGATACAGAATAATAACACTGTAAACTCTTTTGAGATGTTGATAACACCTCCTAACCAAACCTTTGGAGACAGGTATATTGTTATTCTCATTTTACAGATAAAGAAACTAAAGCTTTTCAATCCTAAAGAAAAAGAATGAAGCTGGGGGCATTTCAATACCTGACTTCAAACTCTATTATAGGGCCACGACAATCAAAACAGCATGGTATTGGCAGAAAAATAGACACTCAGACCAATGGAACAGAATAGAAAGTCCAGAAATAAAACCACATATATATAGTCAAATAATTTTTGATAAAGGGGCCAACAACACACAATGGAGAAAAGAAAGCCTCTTCAATAAATGGTGCTGGGAAAACTGGAAAGCCACATGCAAAAGAATGAAACTGGACTACAGTCTCTCCCCCTGTACAAAAATTAACTCAAAATGGATCAAAGATCTAAACATAAGACCTGAAACAATTAAGTACATAGAAGAAGACATAGGTACTCAACTCAGGGACCTGGGTTTTAAAGAGCATTTTATGAATTTGACTCCAATGGCAAGAGAAGTGAAGGCAAAAATTAATGAATGGGACTACATCAGACTAAGAAGTTTTTGCTCAGCAAGAGAAACTGATAACAAAATAAACAGAAAGCCAACTAAATGGGAAATGATTTTTTCAAACGACAGCTCAGATAAGGGCCTAATATCCAAAATATACAAAGAACTCATAAAACTCAACAACAAACAAACAAACAATCCAATAAAAAAATGGGAAGAGGATATGAATAGACACTTCTCCCAGGAAGAAATACAAATGGCCAACAGATATATGAAAAGATGCTCATCTTCTTTAGCTATTAGAGAAATGCAAACCAAAACGGCAATGAGATACCACCTCACACCTGTTCGATTAGCTGTTATTAGCAAGTCAGGTAACAGCAAATGTTGGAGAGGCTGTGGAGAAAAAGGAACCCTCATACACTGTTGGTGGGAATGTAAAATAGTACAACCATTATGGAAGAAAGTATGGTGGTTCCTCAAAAAACTGAAAATAGAACTACCTTATGACCCAGCAATCCCTCTACTGGGTATATATCCCAAAAACTCAGAAACATTGATACGTAAAGACACATGCAGCCCCATGTTTATTGCAGCATTGTTCACAGTGGCCAGGACATGGAAACAACCAAAAAGCCCATCAATAGATGACTGGATAAAGAAGATGTGGCACATATACACTATGGAATACTACTCAGCCATAAGAAATGATGACATCGGTACATTTACAGCAAAATGGTGGGATCTTGATAACATGATACGAAGCGAAATAAGTAAATCAGAAAAAAACAGGACTGTATTATTCCATACATAGGTGGGACATAATAGTGAAACTAAGAGACATTGATAAGAGTGTGGTGGTTACGGGGGGGAGGGGGGAATGGGAGAGGGATAGGGGGTGGGGAGGGGCACAAAGAAAACAAGATAGAAGGTGACAGAGGACAATCTGACTTTGGGTGGTGGGTATGCAACATAATTGAACGACAAGATAACCTGGACTTGTTATCTTTGAATATATGTATCCTGATTTATTGATGTCACCCCATTAAAAAAATAAAATTATATAATAAAAAAAAAAAAAAAAAAAAAAAAAAAAAAAAAAAAAAAGAAACTAAAGCTTTTAAGTATTCAGTAATCATTTAAGTTTGACAGCTAGTAAGAGATGAAGCTGGAATTTAAAGCCAGGCCTGGCCCTGGTCAGTTGGCTCAGTGGATAAAATGTCAGCCTCACGTGCAGAGAGGTCCTAGGTTTGATCCCTGGTCAGGGCACACATGAGAAGCAACCATCTGCTTCTCTCCCCCACCCTCTCCCCTTCTCTCTCTCTTCCCCTCTTGTAGCCAGTGGCTTGATTGTTTCAAGTATTGGCCCCAGATGCATTCGTCTGTTTCTCTATCTCCCCTCATCTCATAAAATAAAATAAAATAAAATAAAAAGCCAGGCCTATCTGATTTTAGGGCCAATATAAACACCACACTATATTAATCACATTATTTTGTGTGTATAAACTGTTATGAGCCTTGCAACATCCTTCTGAGGTACATGGAGACTTGGAGAGGATAAGACACAACCAATGTCATATAACTAAGACTCAAATCAGGCTTGTTTATGATAATGGTAAAGTTATATAAAATATGCAATTGAAGTGAACTACCTTCAAAGCAAATGATTGAACCAAGAAAGTATCTAACCTTTTTGTTCCATGAAAGATCAGTTTCAGTTCTAAGAATAAAAATTCCTTTAGGGTGGTTTTAATAATGAAACAATTGGGGTTTTTTTGTTGTTGTTTTTTTTCCTTTAAGACCATTTTTTATTTATCATCTTGAAGTTCTCAGGTATTGCTTATTGTTGAGGTCATAGACAGCAGGCTTTCTTAAATAAGGGACTTAATCAGGATTTGATTTTTTTGGTGTATATTTTCAAAAAGAAAAAAAATATGCCACAAAAACTGTACTGCCTATCACACTGTTTTTCTATGAATTGAAGCAGGGATTTCTATCAAACAAGCTGAAATGCCAAAACCAGCTTATTTCAAACTGTACATGTATGCTATGCTATCCAGACATCAAAAACTAGATAACCATGTCATGTTACAGCAAAACCCAACATCAGTGTTTATGAGTTTACATATGGGATGAAGATATTAGAGACTAAGGGCAAGCCAATATAAGGGAAAACAACTTGTCAATATTTCTCCTTCTTGGAGGTTGGTGTTTGACAATATAGGACTTTCTTCCTTTTATTGTTTTTGGATTTGGAAGCTGCATGACCATTTATTGAAGTACACCATGGTGTGGTTGAAGGACTGACATGTCCTTCTCTCAGACAATAATTGGTTTTGGCTTCCTGCCTGCTAACAGCAGCAAGCACAATTTAGAATCTGACTCCAACACTTGACTCCAAGTTTCTTTGATTTATTTTTATTCCCAGAGAGTAGAATTTTTTCTTGTTATTTCTAAACTCACATTTCAAATGTGTATTGCAAGGTTAACAAGTTTTAACTCATAACTTTTAAGTCCTATTGAACATTATAGAATAGCTATAAAACTACACATGTATAAAAAGTTATTGAAATTTCTTTCCATAAATTAGCAGGTTTTCTAAATATCTATTGGGTGTGAAAAATGCTCTCAAGTTGCTCCTTGCCCTTCTCAAAGTAAAGCAGATATCACAATGGATTCTAACACTCTGGTTTTCTTGAGCTTAAACTTGGCATCCATGTCCAAGTGCTGGCTCTATTTATTATCCTTGCTCTAATTCATGCTAGAAAACACAACACAAATAATAGACGTGCCATGGCTAATATAAAAAACCTCAAGTTCCAGGATCTTGGGGGAGAGGTTAGCTGTACAACTAAAATCATACAGAATCAGTAACTTTTACATGAACATAACTTTTCTCTTTATGCCAAAGCCAAAAATGTCCTAATGATTCTTTCTAATGCATAATTACCCATAGATACATGGATTTATTTCTTGATCAATTTGTGTGTGTGTGTGTGTGTGTGTGTGTGTGTGTGTGTGTGAGGCAAGGAGGCAGAGTAACAGATTCTCACTAGCCCTCAAACAGGGATACAGCTGGTAAGCCCTCTATGGGGTGATGCTCTGCCCATGTAGGGCTTGCTCCGTTGCTTGGCAACCGAGCTATTTTAGTGCTTGAGATAAAGCCATGGAGCCATCCGAAGTGCCTGGGGCCAACTTGCTCAAGCTATTTGAGCCGTGGCTGCAGGAGGGGAAGAGAGAGAGAGAGAGAAAGAGAGAGAGAGAGAGGTAAAGAAGCAGATAGTCACTTCTCCTGTGTGCCCTAGCCAGGAATTGAACCCAGGACTTACACATGCTGGACTAATGCTCTATCTCTGAGTCACCCCACTAGGGCCTGGAATCTCAATTCTTATGCAAACACCACACTTTTTATTCCAGTAGCTCTTTAGTAAGTTTTGAAATAGGGACTTATTAGTCCTCCCTTCCAACTTTGATTTTTTTTCAAGGTAATTTTGACTATTCTAGGTCCATAGCTTTCTATATAGAGTTTAGAATCAGACTGTTAATTACTACATAAAAGCAGACTGGGATTTGATAATGACAACATTGTGTATTTTCCTTTTACAGATTGCTAGAAATGTTTGTAATTTTTCAAAGTATATATATTTTTTGCATTCATATTCATGAGGTATGTTGGTCTGCTCTTTAATTGATTCTGTCAGGTTTTGGTGTAATATTCATTAGGGCCTCATAAAACTTGGTAGGATGTAACCCACCTCTTCTATTTTATGCCACTGTATAAGATTGGCAATGTTCTTTATCTTAAATATTTAATAAAATTTACCTGTGAAACCATCTGGCCTTGGAGTTTTTTTTTCCCTAAAGATACTTTATTCATCTTTAGAATATAATTCATAATATTACCAATTGTCTGTATGAAAAATTATTGTGAAGGGCTAAAGCCTTCCCAAACTACTGCTTCTTGGAGTTGTGATTGTCTCACTCCACCAAAAACATCTCAAAACATCCATGGGCCATTCCAAAATCTCCTGTCCTCTATGGCCCCACTATAAGGAAGAGGCACTGATATGAGGCCGATTTAAGTTCCCATGTTAAGGGCTTTCAAGACAGGTATTTCCCTTTACACCACAAATTTATCATAAAGAAAGGGACACTTAGCGACATCTCCTGCCAAATCTAGGAAGAGGACAAAGGTTCTTGAAATTTTCTTTATAGAACAACTTAAACAATAGATTCAAAATATGAATACATATGGGGCTACAACAACTTTATTTCATCTTTATTTTGTAAATTATAATTTTCAGGGACTTTGTCCATTGCATTAAAGATGAATAAATCAGCATAAAGTTATTTGTATTCTTATTACCCTTTTCATATCTATTCTCTAAGGTAATGTCCTATTTTATGCATAATATTGATAATTTATATACTAAACCTACATCAATGCTTCTAGGGTTTTATTAATTTTATTTAGTAATAAAAAATTGGCTAATTGGCTTTGTTAATTTTCTCTAATGTTAATCTGTTCCTTAGGTTACCCATATATTTTTGTTTTTATTATTTCTTTTCTTTTATTAACTTGACTTTAATCTCTTATTTATTCAACTGCAGTGTATAAATTTGAATAACTAATTTAAATCTTTCTTCTTTTCTAATAGCACTTACATTTTAAAAGTTTCCTTATAAAACTATTTTATCAGCATCTCCAATACTTTCATATGTTAGGTTTAAAATATTTTCAAACCATAGGTTATCCAATCATGTGTTACTTAATTCTCAATTATCTGAAGCTTTTATATTTATTTTTTTTTTATTTTTAACTTAATTTTATTAATTGGTCAGAGATCATACTCTGCATGTTTTCAAATTTTGGAATTTAATTCTAAAATATATTAATGTCTACCTCATAAGAAGCTTATTTCACAATATTTTTTCAAAATCCACAAATGACATTAACAAAATATTATCTAATCTTAAAGCCATGTTTATATTTACCTGTTATCACACTAGTGTCCTGTAAAAGCAAAAACAAACAAACATAAAAACCAGATGCAATTTCCTCCTGGGATTACATATTGTATTTGGGTGTTACAGCATCTCATTTTTTAATCTGGAATGATTTTTCAGTCTTGCCTTTTCTTTTCTGATCTAGAACTTTATGAGGAGTATGGTCTCAAATTTACAGAATATCACCAAAATTGGGTTTTCTGATATTGTTGGGCAAACCAATGTGTTTTAAGTATAAAACAAGTGTGTAAGTCAGTTTGCTTGTATTTTGCATTCGCGTAAGGCAGCGCCATATATGTATAGTCTATAAAAGGCTGCAGGTGCTTGCCCTCAGGGCAGCAGATTGCAAATTGTAGACTGCCTTTCTGCTTAGGTGGGCCCATTGTTTGCTGGAACAAAGTTTTTTTCCACCAGCCTGTTTTTGCTGGAGATTTCAGAGAGAGAGAGTGCGGGATTTGGGGGCCTTGAGATTTCCACCCGGTCAGTACTAAGTTAAATATAGTATATATAAATATATATATATTCCAGTAATAAGGTAAATAAAGTATATATATATATATGTATATATATATATATATATATATATATATATATACACTTTAAATCTCATATCCAGTAAAATTTGTATATCCTGTTGCCCCTAAATATTGAGTTTTCTTAATCATTACTATTAGGTTTTTTTATTCCAAGTATTGTTTGACCCATAAGAATAAAGTTCTAATTGATCCTTCTCCACTCTACTTCAGATTAATCTGACTAAAACATAGCATGAATGATTTTTGTTCTTAGTTCTCTAACTTTCAAGGGGTACCTAGTTAGCTTAGCTTTTAAAGCTTTTTATAATCTGATCTAAATATATCATATAGCCTTATTTTTTATAACTTAAAGTGATAATATTTTTATTAAATATCTATTATTTATTTTGTATAAAGTTATTTGATAGTTATAACACTTTTCTTCTTGATTCATGCAAAACTCATTATGTACCCATTAAAAAAAAACTGTCATGAAATCTTTGCTTTATCTGTAATTACATCTGGAATAAATTTACCAACTTCATTTATTGAAATCTTAGACATTTCTCTGGACACATTTTGGTTATCACCTCTATAATAATGTCATCTTTAAATTTCTCATTATTTTTTCCTGAACAATAGCTCTGATAAGGAGCTAATATCCAAAGTATATAAAGAACTCACAAAACTCAGCAATAAACAAGCAAGCAATCCAATTAAAAATTGGGGAGAGGACCGGAACAGACACTTCTCCCAAGAAGACATACAAATGGCCAACAGATATATAAAAAGATGCTTATCTTCATTAACTACTTGAGAAATGCAAATTAAAACTACAATGAGATACCACCTCACACCTGTTAGATTGGCTATTATCAGCAAGACAAGTGATAAAAAGTATTAGAAGGCTATGGAGAAAAAGGAACTTTCATTTACTGGTGGTAGTAATGCAAATTAAGAATAGAACTATGGTATGACCTAGTAATCCCTCTACTGGGTATCTACCCCCAAAACTCAAAAACATTGGTACACAAAAACACATGCACTCCTATGTTCATCGTATCATTATTGACAGTGGCTAAGACATTGCAATAACAAAAGTGTCCCTCAATAGAGGAGTAGATAAAAAAAAGATGTAGTATATATATATACAATGGAATACTACTCAGTCATAAGAAATAATGACATATTGCCATTTATGACAACATGGTTGTACCTTGAAAACATTATACTGAGTGAAATAAGTAAATCAGAAAAAGCTAAGAACTGTATGATTTCACACATAGGTGAGATATAAAACTGAGACCAAAGGACATAGATAAAAGTGACGTAGTTACCAGAGGGAGAGGGATATAGGGGAGTGGGTAGGAAGAAGGGAGTAAAGAGGGACAAAAATATGGTGACAGAAAATAATTTGACTTTGGGTGGTAGGTATACAACATAATCAACAGTTCAAATGCCATAGAAACATTGACCCGAAACCTATGTACTCTTATTGAGCAATGTCACCCTATTAAATTTAATTATCTAAATAAAATTTTAAAAAATGAGTGAGTAGAAAAACTTCCATTGAGAAAACTACGTTGAGTGGGAAATATTTTTAAAAAGTCTGATTAACGATACTAAAGGGCTATCAAAGCAGAGCAAAAGAGAATTATGGTGACTAGAACTTGGCAGTTCATAGATAGTTTTTAGTATAATCAAATGATCAAAAACTAAAAATTACAACCATACAAAGGTTTGTACATAACATTGCAAATTTCTCTCTATGTTTTGGAGAAGGAACTATCCTCACTAGGTTGGCATGATGATCCCACTGAAGTTCCAATCTGCCTCAAGAAATACCAGGGAGCTGTCTTCAAAGGATCTAGGTCTACATGGTAAACTGATGTATGCTGTCCTCAGGCTAGGTGAGTTTACAATATGTCCAAATTTACAAACAAGTTATAACCACCGAATGGCCACTCATTAGCATAATCCTTAGCATAAATATAAGAAGATTTTGAAAATTTCTGTAGTTTCATGCATTGAGGGATACTCCAAACAGGATTTAGACTATGCTAATAAAACTTATCAACAAGTGCAAAAACTTTTACTGAAATCTCACCAAATGGATTCTATATATAAGGTGACCAATCATCTTTCTTTAGGGAGGACAGTCCTTCTTTTGTAGGTTCCGTCCTCCCTCGAAAAGTGTCCTCCTACATGTCCTCCTTTTTGATATTGGAAGACTAATTTGTAAATGTCCGTATTCGATCGATGCAGAGTTGATTCATTGCGTGTGATGTGATGTATTTGTATTTGACATGGTGATTTGTCAAGGGTCAGTACAGTGCTGCGAGAAACGATTATGAGATGCCAACAGGGCATATTCGACATTGTAGACTCACAATTATTTCTTTCTCAGTGAATATTCAATCATAGACAGGTAAACACAATTCACGTTTTATTAATTCATTATCTACTTAATAATTTCCAAATATGTAAAATTTTACTTACAAGTATTTTCCAGAAATTCGAGTTTTAAAGTGGAAATCTAACCTCAAATTATATGTATTAATAATGCATTTTGATTAAATAGTTGCATAAAACAAACGTTTTTTAATTAGAAAATAATAAATACCCCCAAATATCACTCCATATTAGTTGTGTTCTTTGATATTTAGTTTTACTAAATGAGTACTTTTTCTTATAATGATTATTAAAAATTAATAGGCATGTAAGCATAATTACAATATAAAATATTACAAATGTTTTTATTATGCATTTATCATATTATAGTATATTATTGTTTCAATGAATAAAATGTTTTTTTTATTTATGATATTGTTTTCTTCAATTTATTTTTGTCCTTTTCATTGTAAAAAAGTTTGTCACTTTAATATCAACAAATAAGATACCGCCTTCAGATTCTAATTGAAGTCCTCTTCTGCCATCTCATGACAAATCTGGATAATGCAAACTTGAATTGTGATTGTAAATACAGACTGTTTGATAAACTGATAAACACCATGCTTTAAAAGTTCAACTCTAAAGAATGCAGTCAGAGGCACTGCAACAATTTTGTCTCTAAAATACACAATTATAATAACTGCTCAGTGAATGTTTGCCAAGCAATGGATATTCTAGAAATTGTTTACAACAAATCATTGCAAATGCCTGTTGGAACCACAAAGATCAAGCCCAGAGTAGTATATACATACACTTTCTTTTCACCCATTTATTTATACTTTAATTTTTTTTTTTTATTCAGTGGGAGGAGGGAAGGCAGAGACAGACTCCCTCATGTGCCTGGGACCAGAATGCACCCAGCAAGCCTACTAGGGTGCTATGCTCTGCCCATCTGGGGCCACTGCTCAGCAACTGCTTGAGGTGGAGGCCATGGAGCCAATCTCAGCACCTGGGCCCAATTCCCTCTAATCAAGCCATGGCTGCATCGGGGAAGAGAGAGAAAGAGGGAGGGAAGCAAGTGGGGGGAGGGGTGGAGAAGCAGATGGGCACTTCTGTGTGCCCTGACTGGGAATCAAAACTGGGACTTCCATACGCCGGATGGATGCTTTACAACTGAGCCAACAGGCCAGGGCTTGATTTAATTTTTAAGAAAATAAGGTCTTGATAAAGATGAACTCTGTGTGGTGTGCTTTAGTTGATTGTTCTTTAAATAAGTAAACTCTAGAGCTTTCTTGACAATAGTTCTATTGTCCCTGTCAATTCTTCCATATTTTCTGAATCTCTATAAAAATGGTGGTCTTAGGGCAGAATTTAACCTTTGTCCAAATATTCACTCTAATTAAGTGGAGTCACTTGGTCTAAAAGTTCTCTATCAGTAAATAATAAATAAAATAACATGCACTAACATCAGTCTGGAAGGATATTAATCATAATGTTTTTTATAATTATAAAAGGCCAGAAACTTAATAATAATCAGTAGGTGGTAAATAAATTAGACTTTCCATATAATTAATAAAGTCATTGAATTGTATGTTTTTATATGACATGGGAAATTTCTCTTGATACACACACACACACACACACACACACACACACACACACACACACATATATATGCACGTGGATACATAAAAATATCCAGGATGGAATGCTTCTGTGTGAGTTGATTTTATAACGTGTAAAATATATATATGGGAAATGTATTTATGTATATAAAATATATGGATGGACCTTTATAATATGTAAAATTTGAAACTGAGTGGCATACATTTGTATAACAGAGGAAAAAGTAAACATACCATAATATTAATATAGAAATTTTTCCTAAACTGTGTTATTAAAATTATTTTAGATTTTTAGGTAACTTATTATATTTTACACTCTTTCAATAACTGATGTATATATATAAATTTTAGATTAAAAAACCACAAGGAAATTTACATGCCATCTTTTATAATCAACCCATTTTATAGAAGATGAAAATTAAGGCCCAAAGTCAGACAGTCAATTGACACAGCTGGTTCTTGAATTCAGTGCTCTGTGGATTTTTTTTACAGACAAAACCAGGTTTTAAAAACCAAAGTTAAGGTGTCTGATTTTGTGATCCTCTTCAGCATCTATTTACAAATTGACTTACTTTTTTTTCCTGAAAAGGTAATACATGTTACTCATTTCTGCATACAGCAGCTGCTGTTCAGAGGATGGATTAGAAACTGTAACTCACAACCTTCCTTGACTCCTGCAGTGACCAGACATCGACATCTTTTAAAAATCCTGCAAGCTTAATTCATACACAGTCACCTGGAACAAAAAGCTCACTGGAGACCTCCTTCTAGCTTTGAGATCCATATTTTACAATCATTGGTGGCACTGTAAAAATCCTGAAAAGTCACTTGCTATGAATGTATTATAAATGAAAGAGAATGTGTAATTTTTAAAAGTGAACCAGAAACCTGATTAACCTAGTATACATAGCTTTGAAAATTTTAAAACTATTTTCCCCATTTTAACCATTATTACATTGAGAACTATAAAATAAATTGACAAGGCTAGAAGGACAAAGACAAATTACCATTCTTCTTCTAACAAAAAAAAAACCTGTTTTTCTTTTATTTCAGTACTTTAGGTTACTGGTTCTAATTGTATGTTAGTAATTATAATCTGTTTTCATAAGTACCTCTATTTTGATACAAAACTCTTTCACAGGCTAGGACTGTATAGATACTGGAGTTGAGAAGTTCCATAAGATATAGCCTGTTCTCAATCTCTAGTTTAGGCAACTTTTTTAATATTATGACATTTTGTAGATGAGATAGCTTAAGTTCATAAAGATCAAGTTAAATACTTAATGTATAAAAAGTAATAAGTGGAGATAAGGAAAAAAAAAACCTTGTCTCCTGCCTTCTCCCAAATTATTATTTATACCACTATATGCTGTTCAATATTTTTTTAAATTATATAACTTCAAAACCAAGAACAGAGTGTTGGTAATGAGAATGAGTTAAATTAGGATGAAGAAAACACGTAAAAAAATCCAAATTGCACCTTTTTCTTAACAATATGCTTTTTTTACTATTATGTTATATATTATATAATATAATATTGTGTTCTAGTCAAGATAGTCTAAATACTTGATTGTTAATGTAGTGATGGAACAAATTGGAATGTAGATGAGAAAAGCCAGGAGCTGATGGGTGTCAGTTTAGCATACTAAAGTATATATTAAGGTTTCCAATTGCATCCAGTCTTGTAAAGGAATATGATTGAGATGGAATGAGGAAGCAGTAAAAACTATACTTGCATAAATATTGAGATATAAAAAGTGACTCCTATGTATACGTGCCTGATGGCATGAACTTGGAGTCAATAGTCAAGAAAAAAAACAAACAAACAGGTAACTCTAATGACCAAAATTAACCATGAACAAAAAATACTACATTTTTCTAATAGATTTTGCATAGAATTATTAGTTCTATATAATGAAAATAAGGGAGATGTATTTTCTAAAGAGAAATTATATTAATTAAAAGTATCATCATATGTATTAGTATACCTACTATAATCTATGGATATATCTATAGTTCCTTCGATATGGGTTGAGAGTATATACCTCCTACTGTGCTTGCCATAGGATATAAAGTGGTAAACAAAACAGATATATCCTCTATGTTTGTGAAATTAATTCTAAAAAGAAATAGATATCAAACAAATAATCATAGAAGTGAGTAGTAACATGAAATTCAGTACTCTGAAGGAAACAAATTGCTTACTACGAGACAGTGCAGTACTAAACCAAATGTAGATCTTTGAGTAAGATTAGGTGACTAAGATTTGAGAAGAAAGCATACAAAGAGAGAGTGTGTGTGTGTGCGCGCATGCATGCATACATGAGTGTGTAATAAAGTGGGTTGGAACACTTTGGACAGGAAAAACAGTGTTGTGTAAGGGTGCCTAGCTCAAGGAGTTGGGGGATTGCTAGGAAGTATAGCCAGGACCCTAGTATTTTGAGAATAAAATTATAGAGACAGATTGGATTCTACAAGACTTTGCGGATCATATACAATTGATTAAGTTAAATAGATATTAACTAAAAATTTTTAAAGAGGTTATCTAATTCATAGTATAGCTAATTACATCAGTACACATACAGATTTATCTTAGAGTGTAACTATTCCCCTAATGCCAAAAGACCTCTCCTTTAATTGGTGGCCCACCCTTTTGGTCTCAATATGCCTGCAGCATGTTTTCAAATCAATAATCTGTGACTTGCCACTAAATAATCTTAGGGAAACAATACATGACATCTTAACCAGTGGTGGGATTCAGCTGGTTCGCACCAGTTCAGCAGAACTGATACCTAATTTTTTGCTGAGTTCAACAAACTGGTTGTTAAAATGGCACTTGTAATCAGGGTTCTCTCTAAGCTGGGCACCTGAGCAGCTGCCCAATGTGGAAATCACAAATTTACATTTCTTACTTTTTTTTAACGTTCATTTGCACAACAGTGTATTCTAAGTGCCTGTAGTAATGTTCATTCTGTCCATAGGTGAAAAAAAATTTCAAGTGACAATGCTGATCAAGAAGCAATATGGAAATAACTTAAATAACAGTTTTATTGGTTCTTTGGTCAGGCATTATTTAAGATCTTCTCATTAATATTTTAAAACGCTTTCTTACAACATCACCTAGTTTTGTGTACCTCTTTTATTGTTCTTAAATTTAAGTATTAAATGCATGAAATAATAGACCACCTTTTGGTATATCTTTTTTATACTTAAAACGGTCATTAGGACCGAGAACTAGTTGTTAAATTATTTGAATCCCACCACTGCTTTTAACATGATGTCTTCGTTCTTTCTAATAGAAAGAAGCAGAGACTACCTCTCCCATGCCGCCTTTTAATTTTAAGACCTCCTAACTCAGTCCCTCAGTCCAAAGAGCAAGACAGATCTGAAGCAATTTCTAAGTGTCCCATCTCAACACCTTTTTGATCAATAAACTTTTCTGGGCTCCAAATTCTAATGTTTTGGATTTTGGCTTTGTAAAGCATCAGGCATAAGAACCGGGGTTCAGTAAAAGGTCAGAATCAACTTCTTTGGCATGTAATCAAATCAGTAAGATGTTTGTGAAATATGCAGCCACCCTCAGTTTCACTTAAGGAGAAGGGAACCAACCCCAAGAGGCTGTGACTCCCCATTTGTATTAGTAATTGCGGTGCTGTCTGCTCAATGTATATTTTGCCCTGTGGAGATTTTTGCAGAAAAAAAACAAAAAGGCCACACTGTTAATAAACGTGATCATCATTTTCAATAAGACCTTTAAATACGACCATCACTCACCAGTGCCTGAGCTATTCCCCCCCAACCCGCATCCCTACTTCACAGGCTCCGTTCCTTGTACTTCTGGTGAAAATAAGGTGGTACCTTCTGCCTCAGGTTCTTCCCTCTAGTTCCGAGGGGAAGGACTTCCACTCATGGATGTGACTGAGATAGGAAAAGCAGGGGAATGTTGAACAGTTCCCTGGACATTTTCTCAGCAGTCTATTTTCTTTGTTCTAATAGAAGCATGACTCAAAGGGCTAAAGAGAAACTTTCTCTCATCAAAAGTTTGCAGAGGTATGTACTAGTTCCTAATGGATTTTGAATTAAGAGCAGCAATAAAATCCTCCCCTAAAAGCTCAAATATAAGCCAGAAAATGGTTTCTTTAAACCATAAAAAACTTAAGGCTATTTCTACCAAGTCTATTTTGTAAGAATTTAGCCAAATGGTGAGTTAAATCATAATTGGTTAATTTTATATAAAATATTTATTTTCAAACTAAGTGTTCATCCTCTACTTCATGAAAAACACTTTAGTACTAAGAAATGAAAAACAGCTCATAACATAGTTCTTTTTTTTTTTTTTAAGTGAAAGGAGGGGAGACAGAGAGACAGATTCCCACATGCATTCCAACCAGGATCCACCAGGCAACCCCTGTCTGCGGCCAGTGCTCTGCCTACTTGGGACAGATGCAAAACTGGGCTATTTTTAGCACCTGAAGTGAATGTTCCACTGAGCTGTCCTCAAATTCTGGGACAACATGCTCAAATCAATTAAGCCATGGCTATGAGAGGGGAAAAGAGAGAGAGAGAGAGAGAGAGAGAGAGAAAGGGGAGAGGGAGAGATAGAGAAGCAGATGGACACCTCTCCTGTGTGCCCTGACTGGAAATTGAATCTGGGACATCCACATGCCAGGTCAACACTCTACCACTGAGCCACCCAGCCAAGGCAGGACATAGCTCTGACTCTAAGCCTTAAGTTCCAATAAGGTAGAGAAAGATTAGTGAAAAACAATGTGTGTAAATAGACAAAATACATGTCATAAAAATATGAAGATAAAATTCATATAGTTCAGAAACAAGAGAGATTACTTCTGGATGGCGTACTTTATTAAGGATATGGACTTTTAAAATGAGTAAATTTTAACATGTGATGATGAAAAAGAAAACATCACATCTGGAAGGTACTTATAACCAAATCTTGGAGTTGGGAAATAAAGAGAAAAAATATTTATTTACATATGTTAACTGAAAAGGGGAGTCATTTGTAGGGTTTTTTTTGTTTGTTTTTTTTACTCTTTATCAAATATTTTTGTTAGTTATTTTAAAATATGACTTACAAACAGTAAGTTTTAATAAAAATAAATTCAAATCATCCAAAAATCTGAAAGTGGCTTTTCAGAAGGTATTGTTTTCTTTAATGTGTTTTAATTTTATATATATTAAAGTTTGAATATCTTAATATTTATCATTAAATTATCACTCATATTAAGTTAGTCTTTTCAGATATTTTTAGATACATAAATGTGGAGATATAGTTGTCTCTTTTATTCAATATATCTATCTTATTTTTATTATATGATCTAGAATATTCTAAGTAATGTTACTAGTTGAGGCTCTGGCTGGTTGGCTCAGCGGTAGAGCATCGGCCTGGCGTGCAGGAGTCCCGGTTCGATTCCTGGCCAGGGCACACAGGAGAAGAGCCCATCTGCTTCTTCACCCCTCCCCCTCTCCTTCCTCTCTGTCTCTCTCTTCCCCTCCCGCAGCCGAGGCTCCATTGGAGCAAAGATGGCCCGGGCGCTGGGGATGGCTCTGTGGCCTCTGCCTCAGGCGCTAGAATGGCTCTGGATGCAACAGAGCGACACCCCAGAGGGGCAGAACATCGCCCCCTGGTGGGCATGCCGGGCAGATCCCGGTCGGGTGCATGCAGGAGTCTGTCTGACTGCCTCCCCGTTTCCAGCTTCAGAAAAATGAAAAAAAAAAAAAAAAAAAAAAAAAAGATACTAGTTGTGATTTTCCTTTTAATGGTTTGCAAGTTACCATTTGTTACAAGGTTGCTCTTGATCTTTTTTTATTTGTCACTCTATTTTAGTAATTTTTTCCTAGACTTAGTTTGTTTTCTAGTGATGGTTCCTTTTTTAAACACTTGATATCTGTTGATGTTATATTACGTTTATCATATTTGTTACATTATTTAATATTAATTATAATTATTTTTTGATAGATGTTGGTATATCTTCCCTATATACACTTCATGTTATTGATAGTTTCCCTTATTCAGGAAATAGCATGGATATTTTACCTTTTCTGCAATAAGGAAAGAATAAAAACACCAAATTAAGAAATAAATAAAGTCAACACCTGCTCCTTTATTTCAAAAGTCTAAGCTCAAAAGACCCAGGACATAAGCAATGATTTAAAAAAACAGAAGAAGAGAGCCTGACCAGAGGTGGCATATTGGATAGGGCATTGGCCTGGGACTCTTGAGTTGCAGGCGCATACAGCTTGAGTGCAGGGTCACTGGCTTGTGCATGGGATGACTGAAATGATCCCATGGTCACTGGCATGGGCCCAAAGGTCATAAGCTTGAAGCCCAAGGTTATTGACTTAAGCAAGGGGTCATTAGCTCAGCTGGAGCCTCCTAGCCAAGGCATGTATGAGAGGCAATTAATGAATATCTAAAGTGCCACAACTACTAGTTGATGCTTCTCATCTTTCTCCCTTCTTCTTTCTCTCACTCACTTTCTAAAGAAAAAACAGAGAGAGAGAGAGAGACAAAGAGACAAGCTATCTCATTTCATGGCTAAATTAAACTCTAGAAAAAGAAAAGTAAAATGTTTTCAGGGCAACATTGAAGTGTGTCTTGGAGAACAGGTCTATACCTAACACCCTGCCTACTGACTCAATCAATACATACATGGAAGACAGAGGACTGCGAGACAGTAGAGTAGGAGTTTTAGTTTTATTGTAACATAAGAAAAGTGTGCCTTATTTCTCCAAAAGGTCTCTGAATACATATCTGACTGCTGCACGTGCCATGCGAACATCAACCTCCATGCTTCGGAAGGAGGCTCCAACCAACCGAACTACTTGGCCAGAACTTAATTTTTATTGATTTTTAGAAAGACAGAGAGAGGGGAGAGGGGGGGAAGCATGTTTTTGGTTGCTTTCCATGTGTGCTCTGACTGGGAATCAAACCTACAACCTTGTTGTTTCTTAAGGTAAAAAAAAATCTGCTAAATTATTTCTAAGCAAACACCAAGTAAAAATATAACAAAAATCTGTCAATTTTCCTAATTTCTACATAGAATTCATATCAAATTACATCATCATAGTTTTCAGATCTTTCTTTACATCTTCAAAATGTACTCACTTTCTTTATATGATTTACAGGACTTATAAATTATGGCATTGGTTGCTGCCTCAGATGATAAGGAAAGAAAGAATTTTGATCACTACTACTATTTCACCTTCAGCTTTTTACATATATATGACCACTAAATATACTATTTTTTAGACAACAGATAACCTAAAATATATATATTCCTCATTCTAGATAAAATTTGCTCTTTTACAGTCACCTATATGAGATGGCTTTCCTGAGATATGAAAGTGAAATTTTTAGTTACTAAACACCATGCTCTTATTTTTCAACTACCTTTTGACTATTGCTTAATTGATTGTCATTTTAGTATATTTGCCTCACTCAAAAAAAAAGGACATATCTTTTCTCCTAAAAATTTCTTTCAAGCCTGACCAGGCAGTGGCGCAGTGGATAGAGCATCGGACTGGGATGCAGAGGACCCAGGTTTGCAACCCCGAGGTCGCCAGCTTGAGTGCGGGCTCATCTGGTTTGAACAAAAGCTCACCAGCTTGGACCCAAGGTCGCTGGCTCCAGCAAGGGGTTACTCGGTCTGCTGAAGGCCCACAGTCAAGGCACATATGAGAAAGCAATCAATGAACAACTAAGGTGTTGCAATGCGCAATGAAAAACTAATGATTGATGCTTCTCATCTCTCTCCTTTCCTGTCTGTCTATCCCTGTCTATCTCTCTCTCTGACTCACTCTCTGTCTCTGTAAAAAAAAAAAAAGAAAAAATTTCTTTCAAGCATATATTAATACACCCATGTTTCTCTTTGCTCATAATGTGATTTCCTTATTTCAGGGGAAGGCTCACAAATGCTTTGTATAGCCACATGTTTTAGAAATCCAAGCCATAAATCAGAGCCGGTTTAAGCGCCCTCCTCTAGGACCCTACTGCTCATCAAGTTCCCACATTTCTCACACTGTGCTACGGCCAGTTGTAAAACCTCAGTGTAAAAATAACCTTTGATTATGAATTATTGCAGTAGAGCTTTAAGAACAATGAAGGTGACTTATCTCGTTTCCACACTAACAGGCCTTTTAAGAAAGGCTGTTTTCTCTCAAAGAATTAAAGATGGGTACTGAAAAAGAAAAAGTTAAGTGAGGAGGAAATAAAGCATGAAAATGATGCTTTAAGAATAAAGACAATACCATCCAAGTACATTTTTTACTAATATGTTTTCCTTCACATGATAATATTCTCTTCATATAGCAAGGAAAGATTATAACCTCATTGGTTATAATCTGACCTCATTATTAGGAAATACAAGGTCCTCTAGGAAATGTCCCAATCAGCTCCTAAAGCAGGGGTCCCCAAACTTTTTACACAGGGGGCCAGTTCACTGTCCCTCAGACCGTTGGAGGGCCAGACTCTAAAAAAAACTATGAACAAATCCCTATGCACACTGCACATATCTTATTTTAAAGTAAAAAAACAAAATGGGAACAAATACAATATTTAAAATAAAGAACAAGTAAATTTAAATCAACAAACTGACCAGTATTTCAATGGGAACTATGCTCCTCTCACTGACCACCAATGAAAGAGGTGCCCCTTCCAGAAGTGTGGCAGGGGCCGGATAAATGGCCTCAGGGGGCCGCATGCGGCCCATGGGCCATAGTTTGGAGACCCCTGTCCTAAAGCTTTATTTTTTTTTTGAAATCTCATACTCATAAATATTGATGTATATTCTATGCTTGTGAACACTCTTGCATATGTCTCCATTCAGTGGGAGAATGAACAAAAATTCTTTGCAGTTCCTCTAACATACCATTTCATATCTTTCACATATTTAATCACTTCTCTATCTTCTCCTTTAATTTTGGGAAGCCCTCTTCCAACTTGTCTACATGTAAATACAACTACCTTTTAAGACTTACTGCAAAAGTTACCTTCTCTAAGAAGTACTTTCACCCCCTTACCTATTTTTGTCCCTGAATAAAATGGAACCGCTCAATCATGTACCTTTCCATCACAATATCTGCAAGTTTTTAATACACTAACATGATTACATGCCTCTCCCCAACTAGAACACAAATGCTTGAAGTCAAGTGTACTTTATTACTGAATCTCAGGGTCTATATCAGTGTCTGACATTGAGCTTATATTCCATAATTTTAGAATTAATAAATGCAATATGCATACCATAAAATCACCATGATAGGCAATTGAGTTTTTCTCATAAATTTTAAATATTTCCACAAAGCAGGAAAGACCTTAAAGTAATCTATCTAGTTCTACACTTTAATTTTACATTAAGAAAAAAAACTGAGACCAAATTTTTTAAGTGAATTGTCTAAAGACAAACTCAGTAATTCACTGTGATTAGAACTCACAACCGTTCACTTACATGTCCATGATGTCTGTAACATTATACTTCCTTGCTACAGGAGAGTACATTTGAATTATTCTAAAAGGGCGATGACTCTGACAATTATTTTAATTGACATTTTGCAGAAGCAATAATTTTAGTACTAACGTATCAAATAATCTTATTTTGAGAGAGAAGTTATTGAATGAAAAGCAACAATCTAATATTTATAAAATAAATAAAGATATCTAAGCCTTGGTCTTTGAATGCAAAAAAATTAAATATGATTCAGTAAGAAAAATAAAATCTAAATAGCATTTTCAAATATTCATTTAGTTGCATAAATATATATATACACATATACTTAACTTGTACACATGTTTTATATTTATATGTAAATTGATAAACATTAAGTTTTTAAAATTATTTTTATTTATTTATTCATTTTAGAGAAGAGAGACAGAGACAGAGAGAAAGAGGGAGAGAGAGAAGGGGGGAAGAGCAGGAAGCGTCAACTCCCATATGTGCCTTGACCAGGCAAGCCCAGGGTTTTGAACCAGCAACCTCAGCGTTCCAAGTCGACACTTGATCCACTGCACCACCACAGGTCAAGCAATAAACATATAAATTTTAGTGTGAAGTATGACTATACTTAAAAATGGACAATAATTTCTACATAGTTCATTTAAAATTGCAAATGTTAGTTATTATAGTAAGATAACATGTTTCTGCTGGAATATTGAAAAGCCAATAATCAACTTGTCACATTTTTAAAGAAATTATATATTTATTTAGAGTTGAATTAAAAATATCTTGGTCATATATCAGCTTCTCAAATACTTCCCTCTAAATATAGTCTAGAATATTACTTCAGTTACCTACAATATAAAATCCTAGTTAATTTACATTAAAAAGAAAAAAGAGTTGAACTGCTCAGGGCAATATGGTAGCCCCTTGTCACATGTGGCATTTAACTTTTAATTTAAATTAATAAATATTAAATCAAAAATTAATTTTCTGGTTTGAATTAGTCCCATCCCACAGATATAGAATATTTCCACTCATTGGAATGATTAGTTCTGATCTAGTAAGAGAAATGCATGGCAACAAGTATTACAAATAATATAACATAAACATTTCAAGTAGGCATAAAGTACTGTAGTAGGAAAGGCACTAATTACTATGAATAAAGTGAATAAATGAAGTCAAGAATAACTTCAGAAAACAGATAAGCTTTTCTGAAATAACAGAAAATAACCAATCAATCTTTATTTTAGGTTGTATGTTCTTTAGGCAGAACATAACTACTATGTATTGATCTAAATTTTGCTCTTTTGGTAATAAAATACGAAATGCATATAAGTTATGCCAAAATTTCACCAACAATTGTTACAACAAAATATGTCATTGGCAAAAGTCTATTACCTTGGTGGACAATTTTTTGCCATTTTGTGTATGAAGAACCTCAAAAGGAAATAGTCTGTTAAATAAACAAGCAAAATAAAATTTTCCTGGTATTAAAGAGTTTATCAAATACAATAACTATATATTTTACTATAGATTTATAAAATCTACTCTACATCATCACATGGAACAGGAAAATAATGTTCTTGAAAACAAGATGCTTTAATTCTATTTGCTTTGGTAAATACAAAGTACAAATGAAAAACATGAGTTGCTTTTATTCTCAAATGATTTTTATAGTTACTTTTCCTTCCACTACAGAAAGATTTGTTAAATTGAATGAAATTCCACTTGCTTTTATTTTTCAGAGCACTTATCTTTTTAAATATACTATTCTACCTAATTACATAAAGATATTAGACATCTAGGTTCTCTGAGATAAGTGACAAAGTACTATCCTGTATCTGCTTCCTCTTTTCTATATACATAGAAAAAATATGCTCTGAAATAATTTTTATAAAAATTGTATAAATTTATTTAAGTTGCAATCCTTTATTTTAAATATTTATGAAATCATAAATTTCATTAATACTTTTAAATTTAAAAAAATTTAAGTTAAATTCTTTTAAATTTAAAAATTAAAATTAAAATTTTCAATTTAAAATTAAAATTTCAGTCTTGTTAATAACTCCTGGGAATTATTGGTCATATGAATGCAATTGGTCATATGAATGCAACCTTAGATTGAAAGGTTTGCTCTATTTTAACTGCACATTATTCATGATTTACAAGAAAAATGTGTAGAAATATTTAATGCATAACACGTACTCTGAGCTTGTTTATTTTATTGTTAAACATGTCAGGGCATTATTTAAAAAATATTTCAACTCTGAAAATATATGAAAGGATATGATTTAAGCTATTGATTTTTCCACTTATTAAACAATTTGTATAGTCAAAGTCACTTGGAAAAAGTATTTAAATTTTACATGGCAAACAATATAAGGCTTTAAAAATACCTGATATAGCTGAAATAGAATGTCACTAATTTTTTTCTACTTTTCTAAGCGGAAGGAGAGGACATAGAGAGACTGATTCTCATATGTGCCCCTACAGGAATCCACCCAGCAACTCTCATCTGGGGCCAATGTTCTGTCCATCTTAGGCCATGCTCACAACTGAGCTATTTTTAGCACCTGAGGCAGCAGCTCCACAAAGCCATCCCCAGCATCTGGGGCCAATGCATTCAAACCAATCAAGCTATGGTTGCGGGAGGTGAAGAGAGAGAGAGAAGAGGGCAGGGGGATGGAGAAGCAGATGGTAGCTTCTCCTATGTGCTCTGACCAGGAATCAAACCCAGGACATCCATATGCTGGACTGATGCTCTACCACTGAGCAAACTGACCAGGGCCAGTAAGTCATTAATTTTCATTTATTACCTGAAACTTCACTCCCTGTGGGTCTTAAACAAGTATGTTTACCTTGTAGTAATTGATTTTCACCATTTCCAAAATTGGAGTAATAATTCTTTTTGAACTTACTGAACAAGGATACTGTGACATTGACTATGATAATGCTGTCTTTTTATATTGGTTGAAATTGTTCAAAAATTAATAAGGTATGATTTCTTTTTTTTAAATTTTATTTACTTTTAATTTTAATTTAATTTAATTTTATTTACTGAGTTTAGAGAGAGATGAATGGAAAGAGAAACCTCAATTTGCTGTTTCACTTAGTTGTTCATTCATTGGTTGATTCTTATATGAGCCCTAACTGGGGATCAAACTCTCAACCTTGGTGTACAGAGATGATGTGATAATCACCAGAGCTACCTGGCTAAGGCCATAGAGCATGATTTCAACTTCCCCTTTCACTCTTTAGAAAAAATTGTGAAAGTATTTAAAGAAAACTCCTTTTTCAGCTATTGTCATTTTCTGTAATACCATTTGTAATTATTAGTGCAGCCTTTGACAATGTCTTTAAATGGATAGAATATGTAGGCAGAATATATATCAGAGCCCAAAATAAAATATAGGTAGACTTTTTCTGTTTCCTAGTTTGCTCTCTCATGATGAGCAGACCCTCCCAAACTCTGATGATCTTTTCACTTTTGTCTTTCAAACCTTGCCTTCAGATGTGAACATTCTGTTTATTCTTTGATTTTATCTTGATATTCTGAGGTTGTTTTATAAGCACATGTATGTTCCCCTAGCTATATTTCTTTCTCTCCCAAAACAGTAAATGATAGGGGAGCTTGCTCTTAATAGCTCCCTGGCCTTTACTTAGAAATATAGTGAAAAGTTTACCTTTGCAGGAATGTTAGAGAAAGCTTACATTGGGGAGGTACCTGGCAATTAGGGGAGTTTAAGTCACAATAGTTGTTGTGAGCCTGACCAGGTGGTGGCGCAGTGGATAGAGTGTTGGACTGAGATGCAGAGAACCCGGATTTGAGACCCCAAGGTCTCCAGCTTGACCATGGGCTCATCTGGTTTGAGCAAGGCTCAACTGCTTGAGCCCAAGACACTGGCTTGAGCAAGCGGTCGCTCAGTCTGCTGTAGCCTCCCAGTCAAGGCACATATGAGAAAGCAATCAATGAACAACTAAGGTGCTGCAACAAAGAATTGATGCTTCTCATCTCTCTCCCTTCCTATCTGTCCCTATCTGTCCCTCTTTCTGATTCTGTCGCTGTTACAACAACAACAACAAAATGTTGTAAAAGCCTAACCACAGGATTTACTGTGAAAAGTTAAAGCCTGTAAATTAATCAGAAACTTAGTTCACTAATTTTATTATTTTGTATTCTAATAAAACAGAGAATCTTGGCCCTGGCCAGTTGGCTCAGCGGTAGAGCGTCGGCCTGGCATGCGGGGGACCCGGGTTCGATTCCCGGCCAGGGCACATAGGAGAAGCGCCCATTTGCTTCTCCACCTCCCCCCCCTTCCTCTCTGTCTCTCTCTTCCCCTCCCGCAGCCAAAGCTCCATTGGAGCAAAGATGGCCTGGGCTCTGGTCACGGCCGAGTGACGCCCCAGAGGGGCAGAGCATCGCCCCCTGGTGGGCAGAGTGTCACCCTGGTGGGCGTGTGGGGTGGATCCCGGTCGGGCGCATGCGGGAGTCTGTCTGACTGTCTCTCCCCGTTTCCAGCTTCAGAAAATTAAAACAAAAAACAAAAAAACAAAAACAAAAAAAAAAACAGAGAATCTTTTTACAGATAATTCTCAGAGGCAGGTGGTCCAAGACAGCACCTGAAACCAGCTGTTTTGAAGATTTACCAAGGACACCAGATAGGGCCATGCTGATTGGGCCTGTGCTACATCAAAAGAACTTTCAGGCCCTGGCCATTTGGCTCAGTGGTAGAGTGTCAGCCCAGTGTGTGGAAGTCCCAGGTTCGATTCCCGGCAAGGGCACACAGGAGAAGCACCCATCTACATCTACATCCACCCCCCTCTTCTTTCTCTCTATCTCTCTCTTCCCCTCCCGCAGCCATGGCTCCATTGGAGCAAAGTTGGCCTGGGCACTGAGGATGGCTCCATGGGCTGTGCCTCAGGCACTAGAATGTCTCTGGTTGCAACAGAGCAAAGTCTCAGATGGGCAGAGCATAGGTTCCTAGTGGGCTTGCTGGGTGGACCTCGGTCAGATGCATGCAAGAGTCTGTCTCTCTGCCTCCTGCTTCTCACTTCAGAAAATTTCTTTTTTAAAAAAAGGAGCTTGCAGAGGAGATGTTTTTGCAGCTGAAACCACACCTTTTATATACTGTTATAGGACTAACTGCATGGACTTTTCCCTTCTTTTTTCTTTTGCTCTTAAGCCCTATAACAACCCCAGCACCAGAAGAGTGTTAAGGCAGTTCTTTGGATGGGAGTCACCTGCCTTCTCATGTTGCTGCAATTTGAATTTGAAGACACACCTATTCGGTCCTAGTCTCTCTTCATGGGTATTAAGACTAGCAGGTAACCCTGAATCTGGCCTTGTTTTCCAGTTACATAAAGATTACGCCTATATTGCTTAGCCCAATATTTACACTTAATAAGTGTTTAGTCAATATTAATTGAATCAATTCATATATAAGTAACCCTTTTCCAAATATTTTTTTTATTTGGTATCATAGTCTGAAGTTAAATGGATAATGATTTAGCTATAATAGCAAGCAATAGTCACACAAGACTCTACACATTTGTACGTATAAGACAAGCTTTGTCTGAGTAATATAAATGCTGTATTCTTTTTGTTGTAGGGATCATGTCCAGTAGTAGCTACCTGAGAAAAATTGTATAAAGAAGATGGTAATATTTTGAAACACTGTATGCAAATATCTTTATTTTGTTCTAAAGTTAAATATAGTTTGACTATGTATGTTATGAGAACAAGGGCAAATAGCCAAAGAGTTCACACACTAGACTTGTAGAAGCTCTATTTGTTAGGTAAAAATTATGAGGACTAGAGGGTCCATGTAATTGATTATATTCTAGCTCCGCATACAACAGTTCAACTGATACCAGTATCAGACTCCGGAAGAAGACTATCACCCTTTATGAGAGAGACTTTCAGGCAGCATTATCAGGGTATCACGCTCCACCTCTACTGTGATCACAGCTAGGATAAACTAGTGCTGTAATATGAAATAATTTCGGCTTCATTCCTTTCTCTCAACTTAGTGTTCATTGAAAAAGCAGGACCAGGCCCTCACTTAGTAAAATCAGGGAACTGGGATTTAATGTCAATGACTGGCCAAGATTAAGCACGAATCTGTATGAAGTTTGAGCCTTACAAGAAATCTGCTCCTTTTTTGGGGGATATCAGCCTATATGAAATAAGTCTTGGATAGGTTAGTCCTTACTTTTAGGTCGCGAAAGGAGGGACACACAAGGCCTGATGAGTTTTGTAAGAAGTTTGTATATGTAGCTGTGAATAGGTGCTCTAGTGGTGTCAGCAGCCGAGTGTCTGGATTCAGGCCTTGGTAGAGGATAGGGTTAGTGAGCAATGTTAGCCAGGTGGCTACCCATGACGGGGAAGCCTGGGGCAGGGTGATGATTGATTATTAAGCAACAGTGTGTTTACATAAGTGAAAGAAGAAGTGTTATGGGAACTGTCCGGGAGCCAAATTGCTTCAAGTTTCTCCTGGATAATTGAGGTTTCGTAAGGGGCCCTGGACCCAAAATTAACACTTACTTCTCAAGCTCCTCCCATGATCCCAAAGAATCCAAGCAAAATATTCCACTTTCAACCTATAAATGTTATGACATTACTGTGACAGAAACTGCAAAATGTTTAGATAATATGGTCATGTTGCCACTGACTGGTCTATTAAGGCAAAGTGCAAGAGGGCTGTTTATAAAAATAGCTTAAAAGGCACACATGGCTCAGTCTGGAAAGTGTTCTGTAGAATGTCATTTATGACTGTTGTATGGGATCAAGAAAATGAGCCAACAAGGGAATATTGTTAGGAGACATTCAAATTTCTTCCAGAGCTCCTAATATATATAGATTTAGGTATCTGGCAAATCCATGAATATTAACAGGCAAAACCACCACCCAAAAAGGTACACTGTGTAGGAAGAAAAAAGCTATCTGAATTCCAACAGATGTGGGTGGAGTGCAGAGCTCATTCCTAGCAGCTGTGGCTAATGCAATGCTGTGAGAATACTCCAGCTCCCAGAAGCCTCCTGGGCATACCCAGGAAGGGAGCTCATCCACTATGAAGAAGTGACTTAGTGTCAACCACGCAGCTCCCTGATCTTTTCAGCCATTGGCTATGAAGGACACACTGTAACACCCTATTGGCTGTACCCATGTATATAAGCTAGCTGTAAAGCCAGAAGCCATGGCCGGGCCACCATCACAGCAGCCACATGGCCCATACAGGATCGCATTGGATTCGGACAGTCGGTAAAGAAACAATGGAGCCAAAATCTGATGGGCCAACATCTTTAATCCTAGCTTGCACCTGGCAGGCAAGTAAAAACACACACTGGGCTCCAAAACCCACTCACATTCAGTGCTCACAAAGCTACTGACTTATCTGAGTTTCCTAGAACCAAAGTTTTCTAGCTCACCAGACTTATTCACCTCTGTTCCCCATCTCCTTCCTTCTCCCTGCACAAACTGGCTTCTCACTCAACACTCCACCATCTTGGCTGCTTCTCCTGGCCTCTTCCACGTGGTCTTTCTCTGCTCTCTGCTGTGATCTCTCTGCTCTCTCATGCTAATGATAATCTCAGGAACCAAGAGCGCAAGCTCCCGTTCTGCCCCTATTTTATAGTGTAGAAATCCAAACCTTTAATCCAATATACAAAATTGGGAAGTCTCTAATACAAAGTCACTTTCTGAGGCATGATAGGATTGTACCACCCCACATCAAAAAGGGTAGGAAAGGCTTAATCCCAAAACCAAGCCCCAGGCTACAAGGATTCTGCCTGCCCACAGCCTACAGAGACACACATTAATATCACCTGGGCAATGGCCTACACGTGGGCAGTGCCATCTTTAACAAAGTGAGCATAATATATTTTATCTGCCCAACACTAGCTTAGTTCCTGAATAAAGTGGATCTGCGTCACTGAACCTGGTCCCCAGAGTCAGGTCTTTACGTCTTCGTCGTCCTCGTCCTCACTCTCGGCAGGACTTGTCCACAACTGGTGCCCAACGTCAGGCAGGGACCTAAATGGCATCCAAGGGATGGGTGAGTGACCCTATGTAATGGGAAACCTTCTCCCCTCCCCCCCCCCCTCGAGCCCTGCATGCCCTATTGCAGAGTAGGCGAGTTGAAGTTTGTGAAAAGGATCTCTGTACTTACTGGGAGATTCTCTCGGGTTTCAATCCATGGATTGAGGATGCGCCCCTCTGGGACCCGGAGACTTGGGCTGAGCTCTCCGAGGCATTTGTTCGGCCGAAGTACATGGGCGGCAAATGTTCCCTCGTGGCCTCACTCCTGCCTTATTGTCAATATGCGCCTGCTTGGCCGGTGCTCCTCCTGGGGACCCTCCACTGGTGCCAAAAATATTATATGTTACCCGTCTCTCTGAGGAGCCCCTACCTCTCTATTCACCCCCTCCCCTGAGGAGGAAAGTAGTTTAGCCTCCGAGTTTGACAAAATCGCAGCCGAGCGTGCAGAAACCAAACCAACCGAATTGCAAACTGTGCCATCAGCTCTGCCGCTGGAAAAAGCGGAAATTGCTACTTCCACATTCCCTGCCAGGCTCAATGCCCCACCCCAGCCTCTCAGATGCTATTTCTACCCCAGCTTTTTTTTTTTTTTTTTTTTTTTTAGAGAGGAGAGGGAGAGACAGAGGGAGAGAGAGAGAGGAGAGACAGAGAGAGAGAAGGGAGGGAGGAGCTGGAAGCATCAACTCCCATATGTGCCTTGACCAGGCAAGCCCAAGATTTTGAACCAGCGACCTCAGCATTTCCAGGTCAATGCTTTATCCACTGCGCCACCACAGGTCAGGCTCTACCCCAGCTTTAACTCCAACACGTGTTCTGGCTGCAGACCCATGGGCCAACCTATACACCCCCATCTGTCTTTTTTCTGTCTGTCTGTCTTGTCTATTTTTCTGTATCTCTCTCTCTCTCTCTCTCCCCTGACCCTGTCTCTGAAATGACACTGGAAGGACCCAGCCACAGCACAGTGGCGGGGATCACACCCTCTTCTAATGCAAAGGAGAGTTTTTCAGCCAATTTGGATCCCAGGAACCTACCACCTGCTTGACAGGGTTTCTTGGGCACCCACTAAATGGTTCAGTCTTCACCCGTCCAAAGCCACTGCCCTGGCCTTCTCCACTCCAACTACGCCTGAGGGGAGGAGGTCCTCAGCGCTCCAGAAGAAGACTTCATGGCCAGCGTGCATGCCCCATCACCTGGGGGGATGTGGAGGCTTTGGCGGAGTGGGCCCAGAGAATTGCCCCTGACGGGCCCCCAGGCCCTGGTGCTCTGTTCTTGCTTATGTGTGCTATAGTAACCACTGATCCCAGATGCAGGAGGAGGCAGCCCAGGGCTTGAGCCCAGCAGCACGAGCTGGTGTTTCAGTTCATCTTTGGAGGATGAGGAGAATTGGGCCGGAGTTACGATTCGCAGACTCCAGAAGGTAAATGGCAGCAGCTGCGGTGGGAGGATGAATGGAAGCCAGGCTTGCACCGCCGAGTAGCTGCTGGAACGGCCATTTTTTACAATCAAAATGGAATTGTGTTTAATGGCACCTAGAAGGTCTCTGTAACACAATGGGAGTGCCTGCTAAGCTGCTGGTGGGTTCGCTGACATTTTGGGACATAGGGGTGGATGACACCAAGCTCTCCAGAGCCGAGATGAAAATGCTAACTGCCATTGCCACGTGCTCCTCTTTGGGACAGTGTAAGACCTGCCAGGATGGCAGGGATGAGGGGGGTGGCTGACGCCTCATGTTCGTGGACTGTTCCTGGACTATGACCGAGTGAGCCCAGGCTCCTTTGTTGGATGGACTTTGGATTTTGGACAATGTCAAATACCCTGATGAGGGTGGGGGGGTGGCTTTGCTGGAGGCTCTTTTCCTGCCCTGGGAAGCTTTTCCCATGGCTAGAAAGATGGCCGAGGACATTTTGCGCTTTTGACACAGTACTCAGAGACTGGTGAAGTGTACCTCTGTAATTGTTGAAATTGTATGATTTGTCATGTTGTTGTAATTTGTGTAATGTGCCTTTTGCCATATGCAGTACACAGCCTGCGGCAAGCCATCCATTCTGTGTTTGGACGCTGGGACCTTTGTGGAAAGGGGATGTGCATGGACCTACATCCATTTTTTACAATCAAAATGGAACTGTGTTTAACGGCACCTAGAAGGTCTCTGTAACACAATGGGATGGAAATGACATCCCGACCCCTAGAAGGAATCCCTTATTTAAGACCTCCGTTCTATTTCCTAACTAGTCAAACATTACAGAAGCTTGCCTCATTGTTTAATCCAGCTAACCTATTAGCATATAGTGTAATAGGTATTATAGTTGTTTTAGTTCTGCTAGGGTTCTGTTGCATAGCATTCAGAAGCTACAACAACAGCAAACTGTCATTCATCAAGTCCAATTGGCCTTAATTAAAAGAGAAGGGGGAGTTGTGGGTGGAGCGCAGAGTGCATACCTAGCAGCTGTGGCTGATGCAATGCTGTGAGGATACTCCAGCTCCCAGAAGCCTCCTGGGCATACCCAGGAAGGGAGCTAGCCCGCTATAAGGAAGTGACTTAGTGCCAATCATGCAGCTCCCTGATCTTTTCAGACATTGGCTATGAAGGACATGCTGTAACACTCTATAGGCTGAACCCATGTATATAAGCTAGCTTACTTCCTGAATAAAGTAGATCTGCGTCACTGAACCTGGTCCCCAGAGTTGGGTCTCTGCGTCTCCGTCACCCTCATCCCCAGCAGGACTTGTCCACAAACAGACATATAAAAAATGTTCAATCATCAGGAAAAAGCAAATCAAAAGCACAGTGAGATGCTACTTCATATCAATCAAAATGGCTATTAACAAAAGTTAACAAATAATGTGTCAGCAAGGATGTGGAAAAACTGAAATCCTTGTGTTCTGCTGGGGATACAGAAAATTGATGCAGCTTTTATGAAAAACACTATGGGGATTTCTCAAACAATTATAAACACATCTGTCATATGACCCAGCAATTCCACTTCTGAGTATTTATCCAAAGAACACAAAAACACTAAATTGAAAAGATATATATACCTTTTTGTTCACTGCAACATTATTTACAGTAGTCACGATATGGAACAAACCTAGGTGTCCATTAATAGATAAATAGATAAAAAGAGGTGGTGTATGCAAACAATGGAATACTACTCAACAATAAAAAAGAATAAAATACGTGTGAAGGGTCCTCAGGTTATGAGACAGTTCTGTTCCTACGACAGTAAGATAACCCGAATTTTGGTGTAAGTCAAAACACACCCTAGCCTAACACAAATGGAAAACTTGCACTTTTACAGTCCAAAATGACATAGATAAGCATACTGGGGGATGCTAAATCCCTCACTCATATGCTGCATTACTGCATGTTCTTCTGCTACACACCCATGTGGTTTGTAAGTGCCATGCTAACAGCATAAGCCAAAACACATCTCCATTTTTTAAAGTTTTTATGGGAGTGAGCATCGTAAACTCAAAGCGTCATATGTTGAGATTGTCATAACCAGAGGATGCCCTGTATTGCCATTAGTGACAACACAAATGGACCTAGAGAGTGTTATGGTAAATGAAGTAAATCAGAGAGAGACAAATATTGATACAATGTGGTTTCTCTTACATGTAGAATGCAAAAAATAAATAAATGAATTAAAAATAAATAAATAAAACAAAACAAAAGCAGAATCATAGAAAGAGAGTCCAAAGGGCTGGTTGCCAGATGGGAGAGGTACAGGGAGATTAAGTGAAGAATATAGTCAATAATATTGTAATAAAATTGAGATAAGTTTGCACAGTGACAGATGATTACTAGAATTAGTGGGTTAATCACATTGTAAGGTATAAAATTGTCAATATTCAATATATTGTGCACCTAAAACTAATATAATTAATAAAATATTGTATATCAACTGTACTTAAATAAAAAACTTGTAACAGAGCAAATAAATAAATAAATAGCCATGTGATCCCAGGTAGAATAACCAAAGAGAGTGAGAAATATTCTTTGACTGTTTCTCTGATGTTTAAATATTCCTCCTATGAACTATGTATCATGGTACCTACAGTTGGACAATCAAAGCCTCTGCTTCTGGTTTCAGAAGAGTAATGGTTCATCCTATCAGAATGACTGTATTATTATCCTGATCTTACTGGGAGTGGGTTCAGTGTTGAGATCTTCCTCATGCCTGTCTTCCAGATACAATGTGCCCTATCTAATAGCCCTTCCAACCTTTGTACCAGGTGGAGTTTGCTGAAATTCTTAGATCATCATAAGGAAGACATCCAGTATTTTGTTTTAATTGTATGAGGGAGAGAGAGAGAGACAAAGAGAGAACAGCAATTTCATCATGGGGTCTGATTTGTCTTATTCTAATGGAGGGAATGACTCCATCCCAAGTAGTTAATAAACAAAGAATTTTGTTTCATTCAACTAATTCCCTGGTTCTTGTATTTCTTGGGAAGAGTGAGTGAAAATAAATTCCTGTAAGCAATCATAAGCCAGACATTCAAATATGGTACACTTAGGATCTAACAGATATTTCCAGTATCTAAGATAATTTTTTTTAAATCTCTGATTCTTTAATTGGTTTTCAGAAGTTTATGATTCTCCTTGTACCAAATGTCATGCAGAAAGAACATATAGCAATATGTATCAAATGTATGGAAATAGCATTTTCTAAAAAAAAAAAACTTAAATTCATGGAGACATGAATAGGTGTATAAGAATGAATAAGTGTATAAATCTCCAATGTCCATTGTTTGCCAGTAATCACCCTGGATTTACTCTGGCCCAAACATCAGACATGAAAAAGAGAACCCAACTTGTGCTGTAAGGCTTAAAGTTACATGATTGTGAAATACCAACTGCTCACCTGGTCAGATCAAGAACTTATTTACAATAGCAATGTGGTGTGACAAAACCTTAGCTGCAAAGTCATCATTCATTGTTGGTGAAGAGGCAGTGATTCTCCTTGTGTGATTGGAAGCCAGAGTCTAAGCATTAAGGTTAAGATACATTCTTTAACCTTGGGCCATAGAGCTTGCAGGAAGCTAATTGCTTATCAAGTAGGTAAGCCATCAAGTAATCAATCGATCCTGGACAGGTAAATCTTCATTTGAAAGTAAAGAATTACATAGTGGAAGTCATTTTTCTCCAAAATCCAAAGCTATTTTCCATTGCCTTCTAACCGGGTTGCTTTACAGAAGCCACATGCTGTTCCGGTGCTGAATCCTTTGTATGAGACTTTCCTTCTTTCTAAAAGTGTATCATTTCATTGAGACATTTTTGTCTCTAAGGAGCTTAAATTTCACAATGATATATTTTATCATAAATCTATTTATTTTACCAATATACTAGATAAAAATAACTTTTCATCCTGAAATTCCAGACTTTCAGTTTCTAAAATTTTATTTGAATTAAATAGACTTTATGATTTCTTTCCCTCCAATTTTTCCACAATCCGTTACACAGTAATTACACATCCTAAATTGTCCTTTCTTATTTATCATCTTTTCTACTATTTTATACCTGTAGATACCTTGGATGATATTATAATTTTATCTTTCAAATTGTATAATGAAATTTACAATTTTGCTTTTATATTTTAAATTTTCATCAGTAACATTTTGTTACATGACTAAAAAGTTTGTATGGAATATAGATATTGCTCAATGCAATATCTTGTTACATGTTATTTTGGATGACTTTTGAAGTTCTCTTTTTCTTATATAATCTCAGTTTTCTCCTAATTGTTATACACACTTATCTTTCTAATTTCATAAATATCAAGTGATCTTAGGCTGTCTGTTCTTAATTAGGAATTATCTGTGTCATAGGTGGTGTTAATGGACTGAATATTGTTTCACTGAGAAATCCAATATCATTCACTGTCTTCTCCTGGAATAATAATGTTTCTTTCCCTACTTTAACCACCACCAAAATTTATTATTACTTTCCCTACATGGAAGAAAAAACTCTGTTTGACAGCAGTTCGGAACCAAGTGACAATGATGGTGTGAGTGTGTCAGAGAAAGGGGAAGATCAATATTCACCATATAAACATTCACTTTGTCCTCCACTTTTTAACATGGTCTCTCTATCTTCAACCATGACTTCTGTTTCCAGCCCAGCATTATTATGGTTTATGGTCTCTGAAAAGTAAATCTCCAGTCTTCTGCCAGGATGAGAGAGAGGCCATCAACAAAGTCCTCAGAGGGCAGAGGGATTCTGTGGTTCCATCTGATCTTTGATTAGACTAAAAAAATACTCTTACCCAACACAGAGAGAGATCCTGGATGACGCCTATTCCTAAACCTTTTAGGGATTATATAGTAACTCCTCATCTTTACTCACTGCCAATGGAGGATTCAGCTTTCTTAGGCTGAGTCAGTCAACTCGTACATCTGGTGCAGTTCCAAAATATTGTTTCTAAATCTCACCGTCCCTGTCAAAACAGCCCAGGCCTCTCACTCTAGTGAAGTATGTAGAGAAAGCCAAGGTAAGAGTCTGTTAAATTCACCACCTTTGTTTAGAAATCATATTGTAAAATCCACAGTATCAAGCTCCACAGCATTTGAAAAGAGGGCTGGAGGCTTCGATCCTTGAGATTATAACAATGTGCTTCAGAAAAGCAGCATAGCAATACCCATGCACTTACCACCAGGATGCAAAAGAAGGCAAGGTACTGTGACCACTTCCCAAATGTATATGTAAATCTCCCGTTGAAACTTTTAAGATCTATCTCTTTTAATCTATCTTTTAATCTGAATTGTTTCTTAGAAAACCTAAAAATGGCAGATACCTAGGTCTCTTCTTACTAGCAGAAGTAAGCTTATTAGGGGGAAAAGACTTGAGTTACAAGAAAAATGTCAAATCCTGTATATCATACAGCATTACTTTCTTAAAATTCATATTATGAGAAGCCAGCTATTTCTTCCAATTTTATTTCTTATATAATGGGATAGTATATATTTACTACTTTGCAGTATAAAGTGCTGCAAAACAGAAAATGCCTGACACTGCAAAATTTACATAAGTTTTGAATATTTTTATTCAGTACAAACAGAAACATCTTGTGAGGTACATTTTTCATATGTTTTGATCAATATCATTGCTTTGAAGTTGTACAGTTCAGATTCTGAAATAATGTGTTAACTACAAGAAAGCAAATACAAAAGTGGATTTTAGCTATGTGATCTTTAAAATTCAAGTAAATTCAGCAGAATAAAAGTAATATCAATGAAGACATAAATCTATTTTTCTTGGGCACCAATTATGCAAAAACACTTAGTTATTTTTTTTCATTTCTACTTGATTTTAGCCAAAGACTCAGGAACTGATGAACTTTTCTTCATTTTTAATTAATTGTTCTGACTTTGTGAAAACAGCATAACTAGCTTATACAAACTTTAGACTAAAAGATGCTGATACTTCACATTACACTTGTTTCCTCACTATTTTATGTCCTATTTATTAGCAACATTCCAAATAACAAAGGTGAATTACCAGGTATGATTTTTGTTTTTTACTGACTATGATTTTGTGGTGAGATCTATTTAAGTATAAATTAGTATATAGAAAATACTAAAAAAAAATAAAATGGTTGATATATCTGATCATTTTGTTCATTTATTTACAAAACCAAATTTTATTTAAAAAAAATAGAAAACTTTTTATCTTCTTTTACATGTTTGATATTAAATTCTATAAAGGTAAATACTGATCTAAGGATTCTATGAGTGACTATAATAATTTATAAAAGAAATTTTCCATGGAATAACTTTTTCTTACCCATAAATCATGTAGGGTTTTTTAATGTGCCAACTTGGCCTAAGTTGGAATAATATTCACAAAAATCTCCTTTCCTTTGGTTATTTGGTCAAAAATAAATGGTCACTTAGAAAGAGAAAGTGAAGTAGAAAATTTTACTCTTAAACAGCATCATGATCCACGGTGGTAACTGTTAGAGGCAAACACTGGTAAATTTTATTTTGCCCTCATTCTCCCGTGCTCCACATTAAACTTTACTTCCCAGCAGTTAAACCTAATGACAAAGTGCCCTCAAGTGCATCAACAAATGCAAAGGCAACATCCTTCCATAGATTTTTCTGCTCCTAGTTCTTCACATTTCCATTTTGGGATTTTGATGTACCTGGCTTCAGAAGCTCTAATTAGTTGACCTTAATCTAATTTTCAAATTCCAGTTTTAGACTCTTACACTTTCTGCTTTCTCCACAATGTGTTTATATTTATATAAACTTCATTCTTATAATAAATTAATTTTTCTATAATACTTATAATAGTTCTGTTTTTTTAATAAAATCCTAACAAATATAGATTTTTAAAATAGATAAAAACTCTGCCTTTTCTCTAATTACAAGGTAAATAAATCATATAGTAACAAGTTACATCATCTACAAATATTACAGAAAATGTGATGGTACAATTTGGAATTTATAATAAGTGTAGAACACTTCAAAAAATTTTAGAATACCAATGATGCTGACCCCTATTCCTTTTCTATTTGTCAATTACCATATATTTTACCTTGATCTTTCATTTATTTGCTTTGATATCTCTTTTTTTTTTTTTACTAAAATTGTCATTCTTTGTTATTAACTTCTAATTTTTTACTACAAGTGTGTGTAACCACATATCAATCTTCTTTTAGGAAGAATTTCCCTTAGAAAGCAATCACTCAGTCCTGGCTGATGGCTTAGTGGATAGAGTGTCAGCCTGGCATATGGACATCTCAGGTTTGATTCCCAGTGAGGGAACACAATAGAAGCAAACATCTGCTTCTCCCCCTCTTTCTCCTTTCTCCCTTTTCCCCTCCTGTAGCCTCTGGGAGCTGGCCTCGGAAGCTGAGTTTAGCTCTTTGGAAGTGCATCAGCCTCAGGCACTAAAAACTGTAAGGTTGGTGGATAATGGGGGATGGTCATGTGGGGAACCCAGACCTGCGAACTTTGGCTAGGACTGCCCACAACCAAGTGCACCAAAATAGGTTTCACAGGAACCGTTTGGAAAAAAGCGGCCATCTGCCAGCCAGTGAGATTTCACCACATCATATTAGCTTGACTTCCCTAGAGGGACCCTTTGAATATCTCTCACGCGGTTTAATCCTTGTGACTTTCCTGGCCTCCATCTTTCCTCGGGGCCAGGGAACCTCGCCGGGTGGGATGCGCGCTCTTTACTCAATAAAGCCTTTTACTATTCCACATTTTGTGGCTCTGGCCCCTTCATTCCTTCTCGGTGGGGAAAAATACCTTACATTTTGGTGCCGAAAACCCGGGAGGAGTTAGAAGTCTGCAAGGACCGCTCCTCTTCCTCATCCCCTCCGAGAAAGAACCAGGATCTCCGACCTTCCACCACTTTAGTGCATGGTGTGGTAAGTCCCCTGCCTCCACCCACCCTTGAGTTTTTTCCTCCGAAACTCCCTGTCTGAAACCATAGCTATGTCATGGAAGTCTTTTCTGTTCCGAGTGAGTGTGTGCTTGCGGAGACATTCCAAGCATATCCACTTTACCTTTTCCGTCCATGGCCAGACCTTGAGTGTTAGGATGTTAACACTCAAATCTGACCACTCCGAGGACTGAGGGCAGCTGTGGGGGCACAGGAATCTCCCTCCTTAAAGAAGAAGAAACTGTTCTTCTTCTCCGCTGTGGCCAGGCCACAGAACCCACTGAATTAGCCTCCTGAAGGGACTTTCAGTGTTAACACCCTCACCAATTTAACTATTGCCAAAAAAGCTGGGAACTGATTGGAGATCTCTTACATTCAGGGCTTCTAATTATTTGTGCACCTGTCCTTAATCTCTGTGTTGCCTGTTCCACCGTGCAGGCCTTTTTCTGGCCAGAGAAACCTCACCTAAAACCTCCACTCCTGATCTTTCCTTCTCCGTGGACTCCCAACTCTCTCTCCCTCCTGTCTGATCCCTGGGGGCACCCGTCTCTTGGGACTTTTCTGGTCCCTCTGTGGACCTCTTTTGTGCTCGGGTCTCTTCCCTCTGAGAGCCCCCTCCCCTCCCTTTGCAAAATCCTGTTTCTTATTCACCACAACCATCTCTCTTTCTCCTCCCCTGCTGGTCAGGGGCCCCTCCCTTCCCCACTGTGTTCTTAAACCCCTCCTCCGTCAGGCCATTCTCAGCCTGGCATTGGCTCTTACACCGGTTTTCAGGATGTCCAACCCCAATTTTCTTGCAGGAAGTTCTGGCCCTGTCCTGCCTTTGGCTCCAGCATTTCCTGCGAGATCTGGGTGCCGGGCTCCCCACGAGCCCCCCTCCTCTTATTCTTACCCCCCCTAAACCCCTATCCAGGACCTGTGAACACAGCATTTGAAGTTTTTAATGGTCCCAACTAGTAGAAACAGGCCAAGGCTGAATGCTGGGCCTGCATGCAGCAGAAGGTATCACTCCAAACCCAGGCTCTTGGGCAGCTCTAAGGCCAACAGAGCAACAAGGGCAAGGCACAGAGGGTGATCGACCTAAGTCCAGGCCGCCAAGAGGATCCCCACCAGGAGCTTGCTTTAAGTGTGGCAAGGAGGGTCATTGGTCCCAGCAGTGCCCCTGCCCAAGGCTGCCCACTAAGCCCTGTCCTGACTGCAAGCAGCCCATTCACTGGCGGAACAATTGCTCCTTTGGGCAACAGGCTTTTCCTCAGCACCTCTATGTGGAGGACAGGCCACCAGAATGGGAGGCCAATCCAGCCAGGTGGGCACATCACTTGAACTCCTAGGACATGGCCTGAACTAGGAGAACACAGGGTATGCTGCAATAAGTGGGTAAGTCCATCTCATTTCTTGTGGACACGGGGGCTACCTTCTCTGTTTTGCCATCACACTCTGGACCTCTAATTCCCTCACAGGTCTTGGTTATAGGAATGGATGGGACCCCTTCCTTTCCCCTTTTTATGCCACTCCTGACATGCAGTTTTGCCTCAAGCTTGCCTCCTTACAGGACCACTGGCAGTTGGAACCACTGGACTCCATCTATCTCCAGCTCATCAAAAGGCTGGACCCTGCAGATCCCCCTATTACTCCTCTTTTTTTTCTATCCTTACAAGACCACATTTGCAAAGTTTCTCAACTCACGGCCAAACAGATATTCCTCCTGACATCCCTCAAAGCCACTACCTTCTGATCTCCCCCTCCCCACAATGCCCCTAATCAGCAGGAAGTAGCCAGAGGAATAAATGGCGCCCCTTTTTCTATTTAACACAAAAGTTCAGAATGTAAGGTTGGTGGGTAATGGGGGATGGTCACGTGGGGAACCCAGACCCGTGAACTTTGGCTAGGACCGCCCACAACTAAGCACGCCAAAAGAGGCTTCACAAGAACCCTTTAGAAAAAAGTGGCCGTCTGCCAGCCAGTGAGATTTCACCATGTCATATTAGCTCGACTTCCCTAGAGGCACCCTTTAAATATCTCCCACGCAGTTTAATCCTTGTGACTTCCCTGGCCTCTATCTCCCCCATCTTTCTTTCTTTGGGGCCAGGGAACCTCACCTGGCAGGAGATGCGCTGTACTCAGTAAAGCCTTTTGTTATTCCACACTTTGTGGCTCCGGCCCCTTCCTTCCTTCTCAGTGGGGAAAAATACCTTACAAAAACAACTCTTGGTACTCAAGCATTAGCCCTAGATAGGGTTGCTGGGTGGATCCCAGTTGGGGCACATGTGGAAGTCGGCCTCATTATCTCTCCTCCTCTCAATTAAAAAATAAAAATAAAAATAAATTTAAAGAAATAGAAAGCAATCACTGTGTATTATATATTTATGTTACCAAGACAAGAGAATTTTAATATGAATAAAAATATATTAACTTATAAAAATTTCAGAATTTAATATGAATTGCAGGTGTACAACAAACACCATGTTGCTAGAAACTTTGCTACTGAGTTTGTCACATTACCATTGCTGTAGCTATTTCTTCCCTCGGTATCATTACAAATTAATATCACAATGTTGTGGTCTTGCTTTTATGATTTTCTTTTGAGTTTAAACTCTTTTAGATTCTACCATAACTATGACCTTTTCTGAGACCTTGACCTCCCCATCATCCATTTCTGATTAATACTTGAAGGACTATACCTGTTATGTGGGGTAATACTTTATTTCCTTATTTCATGTCTAAAAGAACTGTGTGTCCTAAGATTTAAAAACTGAATTTACATTTAAATGTCATTCAATTTAATTACAAGAAAATATTTAAAAATAATACTGGTTTGTTTCTAGTTATAAAGTTAGAACTGTAGGATTAAGTTGGGCTCAGAAATGAAAACATTTAAATTAAATATGATTGATATTTGTGAAATGCTAACCATATATTAAAAGAAAATGATTACTTTTAATATATGATATATCAAACTAAACCAGGTTAGTGTTTTATAAATTACTATTTACCATAAAAGGTGGAGGGGAAGAGAGAGCCCAACAAAAATTATACCTCATAGAAGAAAGAAATTATCTTAAACTTTTGAGGTTTTAGAGAAAAATAAATCCTTTTGATATTACTGATTAAAAAATGACTGTTTTATTCTAATTTTTCTTCTATAACTTCTCAGTACAGATATATATATATATATATATATATATATATATATATATATATATATATATATATATATATTTACATTCATAGACAGTAGACAGCTAGGTGATACCCTACCATCCCATAGCTCTTGATCTTTGTGCCTTTGGGTCTATTCCCTCCCCCAGAATGTGGATGGAATCTGTGAATTGTCATTAACATTTCTACTTCTTCCACAACTTGTATTAGAATGCATTAACTGAACAAAGCCTACCATCCCAAATGCACCTATTTCTACAAATCTCAAAAGCTTAGAAAGAAATTAGTTCTTCATTAGCTCACTTGTGTGAATTCAACTTTTCTAATAAGGATCTTGCCATCTGAAAAAGTTGTTTTTAAAATTAAAGTATAAATAAAGTGGAACAATTAAAATACTGGAATGAAATAGATATAGAGTACAGGAGCTAATGCAAAAATAAACATAAAGGTTGAATTGAATTAGCATCCTTTATAATAAATGAAGCCATAACTTATTAATTCTTTAAATTATTTCACTGTGCCATGGAAAGTAAACCAATTTCCGGATGAGTGGGAAAGAAATTTTTAGCATTTGACAAATCTCATTTTAAATCTTGATTCTGCTGTTTGGTAATCATTGGCAAATTATTTCACCTAGTCATGTTTGAGTTTTCTCATCTTAAATTCAAGTCAATGTATTGTGCTGTTACAATATTTAAATAAAATAATGAATTTAAAAGTCTACTGTTTAGTCGTGATACTATTACACTGGGCTACAATTTTTTTTTTCATTTTCTGCTGCATGAAGTTTTAGAACTGTTTCTATAAACTTCTGCATTGCTGATTCCAAATATGAAATCCAATTTTTGGTGCATGCTCTAGTTTTTATGCAATTTTAATTTCTTTTTTTTTTTACAGTTAATGGCATGCATTGGTTTTTAAATTGGAGTTAAAGGGCAAAGGCTCTTGAATTGAACATAACCACAAGGCAATTAATGTTTTACAAACATCACTTTTACATAATTGTAGTTGTTTTTAAATGTAAAAAATTATTATCTGATAAAATCACCCTCTTATTTTGTTTTAAGATTGAATCATGGCTTCTTTGAGTAGGTGTAAATGTAAGAATAGTCCTGACACCTTCTGTTATATATGTGGCTGTTACAAACTTCAACGTCAAAGGCACAATATTTCATTATTTGTGACATGTGCATATATTGCCTATTTTCAAGTTCTCCTTGGTGATCAAGACAAGAATTGGGCTCCTCATATTGTGTGTCATAATTGTGAGGAAATGCTTCATGACTGGACAAAAGGAAAATGCAAATGAGTGCCTTTTGGTATTCCCATGGTTTGGTGTGAACCTATGAACCCCAGCAGTGACTTTATTTCTGTCTGATCCATACAAAAGGCATTGGCAAGAAAAAACAGCATATGATCACATATCCTAATGTTCCTTCAGCAATATAACCTATCCCACACTCTGAGACACTCCCAGTTCCAGTTTTCAATAGTTTTATTTCTTCTAAGGATGAAGAAAGTGAACATGGTGATCAAGTATATTTTGATAAGATGCATGAGGAAATGGTTGTAGAATCAGAAGGGTCTTCTTCTGATGCCAAGCAGTCATTAATCCCTCAGCAGTTTAGCCAACCTGAATTGAATGACTTAGTAAGAATGACATAAAAATTGTCCTTGACTTTCTGAAGTATGAGGAGCATAACTGGGTCATTTGTGTGGAGCTTAAAATGATAAATTTCCTGCTAGGACAACAGAGAGGTTTCATGAAGTATCCTTGCTTTCTGTGTTTGTGGGACAGCCGAGCTCGGGAGAAACACTGGACACAGAAGAAGTGGCCAAAACCTGAAGCTCTGGAAGTAAGGATGCAAAATATTGTGAATGAACTTGTATTTAATCGAGACAGGATCATTTTTCCCCCACTTCACATCAAACTTGGCTTAATGAAGAAATTTGTTCAGGCTTTGAATAGAGAAAGTAATATGCTTTCAACATATTATTTCTGCTTTTTCTGCCTTGTCTTTTGAGAAGATAAAAGCAGGTGTATTCGATGGACCTCAAATTAAATCCTCATATGTGACAAAGAATTTGCCAGAAAGATGAATAAGAAGGAGAAAGCAGCATGGCAGTCTTTTGTGGCAGTTACAAAGAACTTCCTTGGCAACAAAAAAGCAGAAAACTATGAACTTCTGTTTCAAAGGATGCTGTTGGCTTTCTGCGACACTGGATGTAACATGAGTATTAAGTTTCACTTCCTGAACAGTCATCTTGATAACTTTCCTGAAAATCTTGGAGCTGTAAGTGATGAGCAGACAACTGCTGGAGCATCAAACAAGATTGTCCTCAACAAGTACACAAATGCAAGAGTTACAAATGCATATTTTTGCCTGAATAGAATTTAAATAAGTTTTGCACAAATTTTATGTTTAAAATAAATGTTTTAATATGTTCTATTTTGAAATTGTAGACAAATTCTGATGCAATGATATTTTTAGTGTATTAGTGTATTTACTGCATTATATAAATTATTATATTTTCACAAAGATGATGCCCAAGAAGACATTCTACTTCATTATATTAAACTAAATGTTGAAACTTTTACAATAAGATGAAAACCTAAAATCTTGAATTGCAAAAAAAAAACCTGTAGCTTACAGAGGAAAACTAATGTCAGATTTGAGATCAGCACATTTGAATTAGGTAAAAACAAGTGTTTTTGTAGATGCAACAAAAATTCTGTTCCCCAGTGTTATTGATGCTCACATTCCTAAGCTTTTGTATACAGTTTCTATAGTCAGTGAATCATGTTTATAGCTAACTTCAATGAAATTCAGGTAATAACATGTTGATTTTACCACACTAGTAAAAATAAAGAGAGAGAAAAACATACCTGTACTTACAATATCATTACTTAAATGCTTGTGCTAGGAGATCCTGAAGCAGTTTCAATATATGTTTTTATCAGGATGTTAAAAACAACAAGCTATTCAGAAGCAAAAAAAATTAATCGATAGAGTTGGAAAGGGTTCACCATTCAAAAACCCAAGGACATCACTGCTTTGGCCAAGTCCTACAACCCATCTGCTCCCACTTTGAGTATCAATGGAATAAAGATGCTGCCACCAAAGATTTATTGGAGTTGTTTATATAAAAGGCACTGAGTCAGCACAACGCACATTTTAGTATTACATGTGGCCCACAGGCCTCATTATCAATATCTAGGGTATCAAAAGCAGTTTTTTATTCTGTTAAATTAAAAGTGAAAAGCAAATAGTTTAACATGACTATTTGCAATTAGTTCTAAGCTTGTTAAATTTTACTAAAGTAGTCTTTCATCATCATGCCATTTTAATTCCTTCTCCAAATATGTGACTGATGTTACAAAACCAGTTTTTCTTATGAGCATGTGAGAAAATTAAATAGGCATTCAGAATTTTAACCTCACTGTTTTGATAGCATGCATCTCTTTAAGCAAATGTAAAGTTATTTGTTTAGTTTTTTAATCACAAATTGTCAGCCATTCTTGCTAATTTTTCAATTTATATTTCATGGTTGATGTGTAATGTGATGTCATTTGAAATACTCTGATGGACTTTGCCTTACTCGCTCCTAAACCAGAACATCTGTTCACATAGGCCAGTGTTTCTCTGAGCCAGACTGGCTCATTCACAGGCTTATGGCTAAGCAGCATACACCCTTGTTCAAGCTTCAAGAATCCTTTTTTTTATTATTTTTTTTTATTTTTATTTATTTTTTATTTTTTATTTATTCATTTTAGAGAGGAGAGGGAGAGACAGAGAGAGAGAGAGAGAGAGGAGAGAGATAGAGAGAGAGAAGGGGGAGGAGCTGGAAGCATCAACTCCCATATGTGCCTTGACCAGGCAAGCCCAGGGTTTTGAACCGGCGACCTCAGCATTTCCAGGTTGACGCTTTATCCACTGCGCCACCACAGGACAGGTGTTCAAGCTTCTATCAGGCTGCTGGTCATTATTTCCCATGGTTGTTTTTATTCACTTGACCTTCAGTTTTCTCTAACACAGTTCTTTATAAACTTAAGTGTGCAATTGAATCACCTGGAGTTTCTGACTCATTATATCTGGGCTGTGCCTGAGACTGTTCACTTCTAACAACCCCCAGATAATTCCAACATTGCCAGTTCAAGGATCATATTTTGAAAACAGAGCTTCTTCTCTTTGGCTCTTTCCACACTTGGCTGCCTCATGTCAATTTTTGTTCTCTTATTATAGCCCCCATTAGACAACTTTGTATTGTAAATGAAACAAGAAGAGAGGAGAAACCAACCTTTTGTTCTGTTGGTCCTTTCATCTGCAAATTCTACATATTCAAGTTCAACATTGTCGTCAAGTCCAGCTAATTCGCCTCTAACACCAGTGCCAACATGATGATATTCAAGTAAATTACTTTAATTTGAATCTACAAGCTATTATTTTTCAAATCTAACAGAAAATCTGTATTTTCTTTTCTGGTAACAAAAGTGGGTAAAATGTACACATTTGGAACATTTATTCCTAGTATCCCATATATATTCATATATATTTTCTCAAATTTTGTTATAAGTGAATACAGTTCCTCAAGCTGTAAATAATGTGTGTTTTTTTTAAATCTTCATTATAAATATTACTCCTTTATGCACAATTTGAAAAAAAAATTAGGAAACCCTTTATTACATCCTCAGATAATCCTGATGTGGTTGGGGTTTCACAATATAAATTAATATCAAATTGAAAATGATAGAAACTGCCTTGGCTGGTTGACTCAGTGGTGGAGTGTTGGCCCTGTGTGTGGAACTCCTGGGTTCAATTACTGATCGGGGCACACAAGAGAACCAACCATCTGCTTCTCCACCCCTCCCCCTTCTCTCTCTCCCACCCCTTCTCCTCTTGCAGCCATGGCTTGATTAGTTCAAGCAAGTTGGCCTCAGGTGCTGAGGATGGCTCCATGGCCTCTGCCTCAGGCACTAAAGAAATGGCTTGGTTGCTGAGCAGTTGAGCAAGGGCCCCCGAAGAGCAGAGCATCTCTTCCTAGAGGGCTTGCTGGGTTGAGTCCTGATTGGGGCACATGCGGAGTCTGTTTCTGTGCCTCCACTACTCTCACTAAAAAAAAAAGAAAAAGAATAGAAAATGACAAAACTAAAAAAAGATAAAATCTAATATAATTTTAGGTTTAAAGGGTAGCTAAATTTGTATTGCAGTGATCAGATTTACAAAATTAAAGAGCTAACTATCAATGAGTTCAGGCCTATATTAGATTTAATACTATATATATATAATCTATAAAATTAATATTTTATTTAGTATATAAATGGGTGTCAGTAAAACAGTCCTGTAAACACAATAAGCCATAAATTGTTACTTTGTATATAAAACTCAAATACTGATAAAGTAGTAGATAGAAAAATTTTCAGTAATGAAATGTTATTTTAATGCAATTTGCCATATATTAATATGATTTAATGAATGGAATATGAATAAATAATATGGGATATCTGTTTCATATTATATAAAATGTCATAAATATTTTAACTATTCTCTTAAAAGTGTTAGATTATCATTAGGTTATAAATTTTATGGTGTTAGATATTCACATTATTGTTAGTTTTATTACTGAAAAGCTTTATTAAGATTTAAATCAAATAAAAGTATCCTATTTAATGTGTTCTGTTCAGTAGTTTGTTGGTATAGTCATAGAGTTATTTGGTCATCAATACAATTTAACTCGAGAACATTTTATTCACTTCCAAAAAGAAACTGAACAATACCTTAGGATAAGGTTTTGCCCCATCCCACTCTTTTGATGGGTCCTATTTGTGAGGAAAATTTCTGGTGGTAGCCTTTCCAACCTATTTAAGAATCATATTTTTTTGTTCCTTATGTTGAGAATTGCTTGTTATATCTTTGGATGACTCAGAGATTATATAATAACATTTGAGATCACACATCTGAGCAATAAAACATATAAAAATGCTAACAGATTATTATTAGAATGTGTGATTCAGTTCTAAGTCAGGTGCCATAAATGAATTAAATAAAGAGCAGATACTCACTTCCTAACTATTAAAAAAAAGCATAAAATATGTTGCTGGTGACAAAATTATTATGTTTCAATGGCTTCTTTCTAGTTTTTAAATTTTTATTTATTTTTAGTAATAAAGATATTAGAAAGGTATAGGGTGATTTAAGTACAAAATTTCCCCTTTAAGACAGCATATGTTGCATATTAAGAGGCTAATAGCATGTTGCAAGATATTTTACTTTAAACTTCCATCCTTCCAAATTCACTCAGAAAGGAATTCCTAAAACATTCAGAAGTTTTATGGTTTTCATAACATTGTTAATACTCTAGCCATTTTATGTAATATGTTCTCCTAATTGTTTATGTTGTTTGTAAAGCATAACATTAAAAAGGTCCAGGACAAAAGAAAGCAAAACGAAAGTCCCTTAAGCCATTTTAGTTATGGCAATTAAAGTGTGTGGCCCATTTTTTCTATAACTATTGAATTAAATGGTTTTAAAATCACTTTTTTCCAAAGATAGAAATATGAGGATCCAAAATATACTCTAGATTATATCAGAAACTATCCTGATTATAAATGTCTACCCCTATCTAGTCTGTGGGTAGTAGATAGATAGATTTTTATACTGAAAGGTAAGTACCATCATAAAGGATGTTTAAAAGAACCCTATGCAATTATTGAACAATGTTGTAATATTTTTCAAAAAACTCACCAAAATTGCATTCCAGTGTCAGGTTGTAGAAGCAATATCATTGGTTAGATCTAAAATGAAAAAATTTGGGATTGAGCTTAGATAGTGAGCTTTTCTTATAAAATCTATAATATTGAGAGAGCCTCTTAATATACTCCGTCTGTTGTTGAGCACTATTTCTTTGAAAGCTTGATTACAGTGAGTTTATGTAGAAATTGTAACTTTTATTTCTATAAATGTGGTGTTAAAGAATTTTAGACTTATGTATATCAACAAAACAGTTTTCTAACTAAAATGTAGTTAGTGACTGAGTCTAATCACCAAAGAAACTGTTTACAATAAAGAACTGGTATCAAAGAGAACTATGTGGTTCTGGAAAGAATGTGAGTATAACTCCAGTAATAGGTTTGATTTTATATTTTAGCCAAATTATAAGCAAATCAAAGTCAGATGTGTAACTTAGACAACTGTGTGACTAAAGGTGCACAGAACAATTTAAGAGTATAATCCAATCCTTACAGCTATCACAGTTAAAAGGAAAGAAAAAAAAAGAATATTGACCTGCTCAAACTATGAACCATCAAATAAAAAGATACATTTAGGCCCTGGCCAGTTGGCTCACTGGTAGAGTGCCAGCCTAGCGTGTGGAAGTCTGGGTTTGATTCCCAGTCAGGGCACACAGGAGAGGCGCCCATCTGCCTCTCCACCCTTCCCCTCTCCTTTCTCTCTATCTCTTTTTCCCCCTCCCTCAGCCAAGGCTCCATTGGAGAAAAGTTGACCTTGGTGCTGAAGATGGCTCCATGGCCTCCGTCTCTGGTGCTAGAATGGCTCTGATTGCAGTGGAGCAATGATCCAGGTGGGCAGAGCATTGCCTCCTAGCTGTCATGCCAGGTGGATCCCAGTCAGGTGCATGCGGGAGTCTGTCTCTCTGTCTCTCTGCTTCTCACTTCAGAAAAATACAAAAATAAATAAATTAATTAATTTATTTAAATATCTAGAACATAGGAACTACAATAATTGTCTTTGGTTATTTGAATCTTGTTTCGTAGTTTTTGGGTTTAAGCTATTTACTCCATGTCACTGCTCGCTTGATCTAAAAATCATGAGTGAATAACTAATTCTTGAGTATTACTAAAATTTCTCCACTTGAAGTTTCTGGCTACAAAATTTTCCGGAGTTATGAGGATTAAATTCCTCTTTAACTGAGAATCAGCATTTTGGAATTTTACTGTTTTGTCAATTGTTAAGATTATCTGATAAAATTTTTTCATTGGGGTTTGAGTAATGTCATTTGATAATATTTCTAGACATGAGAAAGGGATGGACATCCATATCTGTGAATAAGACCAGGTGTATTGCTTGAGACCCTGGCCACTTGGCCCTGACTGCATGAAAAAGCATATAGTTCAAATTTTAGATAACATTTTCAGACACATAGACTCACCTATCATTAATTCATAAGGGAAAAGATGATAAAATGTAGGAATTAATTTGTCTTTAAAGCCAACAGCAAGTCATAGACCATACAAATTTAAGTGGTTCTAATACATTTTTAGTGGCACAAATTCTTGTTATACAACTTATTGTCTGTTGGGAGGTTTTCCTTCTCACTGTTAACTCTTGTTTATGCAATGTAGTGAAGGCCAGTTTGTTTCAAAGTAAATTTCTCAGAGCTAGTCAATAGGGGAAGCAGATAACATAAACAAAAAGAGTCAGTAACCACTGTATAAAGCAGTGTTATAAAAGTTAATTTTTACTAGAATTATTTATCTACATTTTATTGTCATTTTCAAGGAAGTGAGAGTAAAAGTATGTCAAAAACATATTTGTCCATAAAACATTACATATCACGAATAATCCTAAGGGATATATATAGTTCATAGAAAATGAGGAGAAAACAGTTCTAGGGTTTAATTGATTTGTCTTCTTATCTTCATTTTATCCTCCACTAAAGGCAAGCTCAAAACTTCTATGAGGTATTTTTTAGATAATTCTGATCCACAATGATGTCATTTTTCTTTGACCTCAACTTACCATTATCACTTGATTCATTCTTTTCTCATAATAGACTGAAACTAATTCATGAGTCCTACTTGGTTCAAGATCCTTGAGACTATCTTATACTGTTTAACATGGTGCTCACTGATCTGGATGCCTATGACACATATTCCACCTCTGTCCCCACTGTCTTCTAGGTTCCTTTATCTGGAATTCTGCCTCCACATTTATTCTGTTTCCAATTTTCACCCTTCAATTTCTAGATGTTCAAATTATGTTCAATCTTCAATGTCCAGCAGAAATGCTCTTTATATGTAAAAGTTTCTCCCACCCCCAGAATCTCTAATCATAAATAAACTTTATCAATGGAGTGGCATAGCAGACTATCCTGTTCTTAGGCACACCTCATTTTACTAATTTACTTTTTGTTAGATAAACAGAAATTCTCATTAGACTTACTTGGAATATGCAACAAGAGAAAACAGTTTGAAAAACTGCTATGATTTTGCTTTGCTCTGGGTACTTAGCTGGTCTCAAGTAGAGTATGTATTTTGAGGATCTGTGCAGGCAATTGTGTCTGGCTAAGGGGACAAACCTTGGAAATGAGACAAGTGACTGAGATATTTAAATTACCCTATATATATACATTTTCCAGATACAATTCTTCTCCATCTTCTCAGCAAAACTTGAGTAAAACCCACAATCATGATTACCTTTGTAATTTGATATGGAAATGAATATAGCAAAGTGCTGAGTTATTTCCCAAGGTCAGTATTGAGCCAAACTAATCTGCTAGTCATATTAAGATTCTATGTAATTATTTTTTATCATCTGTGTATAAATTTCAAGTACTGAAAAGATAAATTCTATGTCTCAAGAAACTTTTAATCTTTCACATTTTTTTTATATGTTGTTGGAGCCCACCTGCTCTGCAAGGGATGGTTTAGGACATGAGATTCCCAAGGTGAAGAAACACAAGGAGCTGGAGGAATATGAGACATGACGCAATGCTTTATTCCTATCCTAACAATGCTGGAGTGGTAGATACAGGGGTGTAGGTCCTCAGGTTATGACACACTTCTGTTTCTACAACAGTGCTGTAACCCAAATTTTGGTTTAAGTCAAAACACACCCTCAGCTAAGTCATTTACCTATCCTAACACAGTTTTAAATTCATAATCTAGAAAATAAAACACAACAACAAAAAAAGGAAAAATAGATAAATATACTGTGTTGTACATAGTAGTATAGTAACAGGAAAAAAAATGACCAAAAATGAGTGTAAAAAAAGTCCTTTCATTTTTTTCCTGTGGTTTCTTTCACACTGGAAGGGGCATTGCAAGATGGGAGAGAGTAATCTATTGGGAGGAGGAAGCTGGAGAGACAGGGAACCTGCAGAAGGTGCTGGAGACACTGGGTCAGGTGAATCAGGATTGCCTCAGGAACATGCAGAAGATGCTGGAGATGATTCTACCTGTACTACAGGTATTTCATAGCAAGAAGCAGCTGATATAGAGGGTACAGAATCTGTTTCAGATCTCTATACCTGCTTAAGGAATTGTTTTAGGTTAGTCTAGAAGGTTGATGACTTCTCTTCCAAAATCTGCCTATAGCATTGCAAGGCATCCATAACAGCTCTGTAGACCTTTCTGAATCTGTCATCTCTGGGGTCCTCAGCCTGAAATTTTGCCAACTCATCTCTACCATAGAAAAACCTTCTGCCAAACCCTTGGTAGTAAATCTCTTGGGTTCTGGGAGTTTTATTTCTTTCTCTTCAATCAACTGCTTCTTCTGCTGAGTGAGATCCTCAGCAGATCTCTCCATGTAATGCCAGTAGCTCCGTGATACTTCTAGTCTCCACTTCCAAATTAAGTTTTTTATCCATGGCAACAATTTCCCTGTTATAGCCTCCACCCACTCCTCAATGCCATTGAAGTCATATACAAACTGGGGACAGTTTTTTCCACACACCATTTAAGTTTTTTTGCCATCTCAATTTTTTAAAGTTTTTATGGGAGTGAGCATCATAAACTCAAAACATTGTATATTGAGACTGTCAGAACCTGAGGACCCATGTATAGTGCTTAGAGATAACAGTGGTATGGAGCCAATGTTACATCATCATTAGGGGCAGAGAGATGATGTCACGACTTACATAGCAGTTGCTGAGCCAGGTGGCCCTGAAAGCATGGAAGCTGGACAGCCTCTGAATAAAAGCCCACATCCTGAGTCTTGCCGTCATTTTCCCACAACGCACCCTTATAGGATGGGGCTTTGGTACATAGGGCAGTTCCTTGGGCCCAGAGGTTGCAACAGCAACACAAAAAATACAACATCCCCATCACCAAGCAAACAGCAACAAGGTAATAATGATCAAGACCCATCACTAAGTGTTCCCTATGTGGTTCCACCAGGTGGTTAAAGGATCATTCTATAAAGCCTGTATAGCCTGGGCCTCCACTCCATTTCTTCTAGAGCTTCCTTCATTTGCTCTTGGTGATTTTAAATGTACTGTATATGCAACATTCTATGTGTAGTAAGGCACACATTCCCTTCTGGGAAGCAGTTAGAAGGTGCTTTGGAAATAACACACCTAATATTTATTTAATACTAAGTATATTTTAGGTACCATTCTGAATATATTATGTGGATTAGCCTACTTAACTCTGTGAGGTTGGAAATAACATTTCCAACTAAAGTCATGGATCACTCACAGTTCCTTATCTAATCAGGCAGGGGTGGAGCAGGGCTAAGGACTGAAGCACCTAGGCTATCAGTTGCTAGACAAAAAGATATGAATATATCTTACTGCTTTATAAGTACTTTTTAAAAATATTTTATTTATTGATTTTTACATGAAAAAGGGGAAAAAATAAAAAAATTAATATTGTATTTAGTGGAGCAAGAACTAGATAAAATGGAGAGCCAGGGTTGGGAGCACTGCTAGTGAGTTAAAAAAGTGAAGTAAAAAACCCCCAAAGTGCCACAAATAAAAATTTGAGTCCCAGATAAAATAATTTGTTCATGATTGAGGATTGAATGAGAGGAAAAGTAAAGGAGAAAAGAAGAAACTAAGATAGAGGGAGGAAAAAAAAGAAAGAGGAAAACACAAAAAGAAGAAAAAAGAATAAAAGGAGAGAGAGAGAGAGTTAAGGGTTTTGGAGTGCAACCCTCATAAAGAGAAAGGAAGAAGAAAGAAAAGATAATGGGAGATGTAACACTTATGGGTAATGCAGTTCAAGGAGAGGAGAGAGTAAGACCAGCAGAGAATTAAATGACCAAATTGGAAGAGGAAGAAAATAATCAAGACAAGAAGATAAGAGAAACAAACGAACAAATATAATAAAATGGGATAGGTTATAAAGTCTGTGGATTATACTTGATTTTGAGAGGTTATCTTCTTGCTTTTTCTTTTCTCGCCCTCTTCCTGGTTAGTGACTCTGTACCCTGAGTTCTGCCCCTGTGGCACACTTCGGTAGAGGTTTGCAGTTGTTAAGTCTCTATGGCAATGTCATATATTGGGCTTCAGTCTCGTTGGCAATCGAGGCTCATTAGCATTTGTAGGTTCCACCAATGAGAGAGTCCGTATTCCCGGAGCCTCTCTCCTAGTCTTTCCTTCCTGAATTAGTACCTGATGATCCAGCTATGGGGTTGCTGCTGCCTCTGCCTTTGCGTTTAGCATGGAACTTCTGGAGGCTCCAAGGATAGATTTTTCTGTCTCTGGTTGAAGATCTTGTTGAATTTTGGGGAGATTTATCAGTATCGTTCCTTACGGCGCCATTTCTCTGATGTCACCTATTTATTGATTTTTAGAACAAGGGGAGAGAGAGAGAGAGAGAGAGAAGGGGGAGGAGCAGGAAACATCAACTCCCATATGTGCCTTGACCAGGCAACCCCAAGGTTTCGAACCAGCAACCTCAGTGTTCCAGGTCGATGCTTTATCCTACTGTGCCACCACAGGTCAGGCCGCTTTATAAATACTTTTAATAAGTATAGTTAGGTTTTATTCTTGAGCTGTTGACATAAAATCATTGAGAAAATTAAGAACTTTTGCCCCAAACACTTTCATATCAGAGACAGAATATTGGGCTGGAAAGGGCTATGGGTCAGAATCAGGGTTTTTATATTTCTCTTTTGTGTTGGAATTTTAAATTCAACCTCAGCAAATTGACCTCATTCACACTCAAGCTGTCACCTACAAGAGGACATAATGAGCAGTGAAACTTGGAAAATAATTTAGTTCAGTATAAGTGAGAGGACTAGAAGAAAGTCAAGGATTCAGAAATACTGACAATACTAGCCTAAACATTAATAATAATTTAACTTAGTGATACACTGAGAAACTGGGTGGTAAAACTTTGAAATACTGATGATAGATGCAACGTGTGACCTTTCTTTTTCAGTTGCCACCTACTTAAATAATTCTGAGGAATAAAGTATCAGAACAGAACGAATCCAACACACAAAAAATAAATATCAATTCAAGAATGGGAAAAAAGCCTGATCAGGTCGTGGCGCAGTGAATAGAGCGTCGGACTGGGATGCGGAAGGACCCAGGTTCGAGACCCCGAGGTTGCCAGCTTGAGTGCGGGCTCATCTGGCTTGAGCCAAAACAAAGCTCACCAGCTTGGACCCAGGGTCGCTGGTTCAAGGAAGGGGTTACTCAGTCTGCTGAAGGCTCGCGGTCAAGGCACATATGAGAAAGCAATCAATGAACAACTAAGGAGTCCCAACGAAAAACTGATGATTGATGCTTCTCATTTCTCTTCGTTCCTGTCTGTCTGTCCCTGTCTGTTCCTCTCTCTGACTCTCTCTGTCCCTGTAAAAATAAATAAATAAATAAAAATTAAAAAAAAAAGAATGGGAAAAAAGAGAACAGATAATTGACAGGAAAAAAAGCAAAGATTTGGTTTTGGTCTGCAGGAGCAAAATTAATTAAAGAGAATACAGCTCAACTGAAAACAAAGGCTTGCTGTTTTCCCTGATTTAATTGCCTAGTCAATAAAAGTCATTAGAAAGTAACACATAAAGAAAGTAGCCTATTTGGTTCTGCTTTGATATGCTTTTAAAGGTGAAAATATAGTTATTAACAAGCAAAAAAAAAATCAAGTTAAAATCACGGAATCGTATAATCATGGAAATAAAAATGGAATCTAAAAAAATTTAGAACTCATTGAGCCCTACTCAATTGACATCTCTCAGTCTTCTAATATTTTTCCAGACCTTCTTGCTCATTAATGATTCATTTCCAAATGTATAATTTTTAATTTCCTGATACAAAGCCAAACTACAGGAATAATTTTTAAAACATGTTTTCCATAAAATACAGAGCCACAAATTCAGAGAAGTGGCAGTTTTTAGAGAATTTAAAACTGATTCAAATAAGAAAATAATTGGCAGGAAATATTATCAATTGTTGTTGGCGAGATATTTTTGGTTCATCTTCTTGAAATTGAGTAATAGTAAAGTCTTGTTAATCAGTGACTTATTCAATGCAATATGCAATACTGAGGCAGCAAGAATACAGGGTGCAGTTTATTGGGCAAAGTCATTAATAATTAGCTTTAACCATAAAGAATCTGCAAAGTAAACTGGACTTCCAGGGCAATCCTCTTTACCTAGAGAGCCTTGCCTTATTGGGAGAATAAAGGGAGCTAAGTAGTCTTTATCCAACCATGTGTTCATGGCACTAAATTTATGGCTAAAGGCAGGCATTCCTTGTCTTACAATAACCATCTGCTGGTTGTACTACTGGGTGAAATCAATGGCCTATTACTGGTGTTACATAATCTGTCCCTCCTACCCAATCTGATCACAAACCTTTTTTTGGTCTATATTATGCAATTGTGTCCTTCCACGCATTTTAAAAATCTGGAGTCTGATTTTTATACTGTAATTATAACCATATTTTTATTTTTTAAATTTCATTTTAATTTAAATTAAAATTTATTTTAATTTTCTTAAGTTAGAAGTGGGGAGTCAGAGAGACAGACTCCTGCATGCGCCCTCACTGTTATCCTGGCAAAGCCCCCTACAAGGTTATGCTCTGCCCATCTGGGGCATTACTCCATTGCTCAGTAACTGAGCTGTTTTAGTGCCTGAGGTGAAGCCATATAACCATCCTCAGTTCCTGAGCCACCTTGCCTCAATAGGGCATGGCTATCGGAGGGGAAGAGAAAGATAGAGAGAAGAGAGAAGAGGATGGGTGGAAAAGCATATGGTCTTCTGTGTAGCCCGACTGGAAATTGAATCTGGGACATCCATATGCCAGCCAATGCTCTACCACTGAGTCAACTGGCCAGGGCCACCATATCTGTAAAGCCAGAAGCCACGGCCACCACTACAGCAGCCTGGCTCATGCAGGTTCGCATTGGATTCAGACAGTCGGTAAAGAAACAACGGAGCCAAAAACTGGTGGGCCATAGTCTTTAATCCTAGCTTGCACCCGGCGGGCAAGCAAAAAACACACACTGGGTTCCAAAACCCAGTCACATTCAGTGCTCACAAAGCTACTGACTTATCCAAGTTTCCTAGAATCAAAGGTTTCTAGCTCACCAGACTTATTCACCTCTGTTCTCCATCTCCTTCCTTCTCCCTGTACAAACTCTGCACTAACTGGCTTCTCACTCAACACTCTGCCATCTTGGCTGCTTCTCCTGGCCTCCTCCACGTGGCCTTTCTCTGCTCTCCTCTCTGCTCTCTCCTCTAATCTCAGGAACCAAGAGCAAGCTCCCATTCTGCCCCCATTGTATAGTGTAGAAACCCAAACCTTTAATCCAGGGGTCCCCAAACTTTTTACACAGGGGCCAGTTTACTGTCCCTCAGACCGTTGGAGGGCCAGACTATAAAAAAAAAACTATGAACAAATCTCCATGCACACTGCACATATCTTATTTTAAAGTAAAAAAACAAATGGGAACAAATACAATATTTAAAATAAATAACAAGTAAATTTAAATCAACAAACTGACCAGTATTTCAATGGGAACTATGGTCCTGCTTTTGGCTAATGAGATGGTCAATGTCCAGATCCATATTTGTCACTGCTAGCCCTAACAAGTGGTAGGACACGCTTCCGGAGCCGTGACGCATACGTCCCACGTCACCGGAAGTAGTACTGTACGTGAGCGACACCGTACTTTACTCCTCTCACTGACCACCTATGAAAGAGGTACCCCTTCCGGAAGTGTGGTGGGTCGGATAAATGGTCTCAGGGGGCCGCATGTGGCCCGCGGGCTGTAGTTTGGGGACCCCTGCTTTAATCCAATATACAAAATAGGAAAGTCTCTAATACAAAGTCACTTATCTGGGGCATGATGGGATTGTACCACCCCACAGCAAAATGGGTGGGAAAGGCTTAATCCCAAAACCAAGCCCCAGGCTACAAGGATTCTGCCTGCCCACAGCCCGTCCCCAACACACATTAATATCACCTGGGCGATGGCCTCCACGTGGGCAGCGCCATTTTTAACAAAGTGAGCATAATATCTTTCATTTGCCCAACAATCCACCCCATGCTCACTTTATTATCTACAATCTACATCACCAGCATCCCTGTGCAAGGAAATTAGGCACATTACACAAATTACATGACAAATCATACAGTTTCAACAATCACAAAGGTACACTTCACCAGTCTCTAAGCACGTAGCCCAAAGTGCAAAATGTCCTTGACCTTCCTTCTAGCCATGGGAAACGCTTCCTGGGGCAGGGGAGTGCTTCCAGCAAAGCCACCCCCCACCCCCATCAGGGTATTTCACATTGTCCAAAATCCGTAATCCGTAAATCCATACAACAAAGGAGTCAGTGCCCACTCCGGCCGTAGTCCAGGAAATCAGTCCACGTACATGGGGCATCAGCCACCCCCCTCATTCTTGCCATCCTGGCAGGTCTTACACTGTCCCAAAGAGGGGCACATGGCAATGGCAGTCAGCATTTCCATCTCTGCTCTGGAGAACATGTCCAGCCCTATGTCCCAAAATCACAGACCTACCAGGGCCGTAGTAGGTGCTCCTTCCAGCTGGGCTCTCATCTTCTGGAGACTGCAGATTACAACTCCAGCTTGATTCTCCTCATCCTCCAAAGAGGAACTGAAAACACCAGCTCCCACTGCCAGGCTCGAGTCCTGGGCCGCTGTCACCTTCTGCTCCACAGACCTTGCAACTCCAGCTCCGGCCTCAGCCCCAGCCTCCCGCCACTGCTGGCTCTCCACAACATCCAGGGCAATCTGCAACTCACGAACTTGTGAATCCTCCTCCAGCATTTGCTCCATTTCCAGGCGAATCTTGCAAACCTGGTCGGCCTCCTCCTCCAGCGCTTCCTCCAGCTCCAGGGTCAGCATCTCTTTCTCCCACGTTTGCTCCAGCTCCTTCCACTGCTCGGTTTGCAGGTCCCGGGCAGCCTCTTCCACAGTGCTCTCAGTTTCCTCATTCATGGCTGTAAAAGTCAGCCAGCCTACGGTCCCCAAAATGACAGCCATGGGGAACCATAACAGCAGCCAGTCCTCTACTCCACCACTCAAAGGTGGTTTTGGCTCCAAACCGATCTATATCGAATCCTGCCACAGACTGCGCCAAATGTAAAGCCAGAAGCCAGGGCCACCACTACAGCAGCCTGGCCCATGCAGGTTCGCACTGGATCTGGACAGTCGGTAAAGAAACAGCGGAACCAAAAACTGACGGGCCATCTTCTTTAATTCTAACTTGCACCCGGCGGGCAAGTAAAAACACACACTGGGCTCCAAAACCCACTCACATTCAGTGCTCACAAAGCTACTGTCATCTTCTGCTCTAATGATAATCTCAGGGACCAAGAGCAAGCTCCCGTTCTGCCCCCATTTTAAAGTGTAGAAATCCAAACCCTTAATCCAATATACAAAATAGGGAAGTCTCTAATACAAAGTCACTTATCTGGGGCATGATGGGATTGTACCACCCCACAGCAAAATGGGTGGGAAAGGCTTAACCCCAAAACCAAGCCCCAGGCTACAAGGATTCTGCCTGCCCACAGCCCGTCCCCAACACACATTAATATCACCTGGGCGATGGCCTCCACATGGGCAGCGCCATCTTTAACAAAGTGAGCATAATATATTTCATCTGCCCAACAATATCTTTATTGATGTTCTCTGTTTAGCTTTGATCCATAAAAACAAAACTCTTTGTTTGTCAGTAGCAACACAAATTTACCCTTTTTGGAAAACCTGGCCCTTTTAGACTTGAGGCTACATATATAAAAAGTCTTAGTCACTATTTTAAGCAAAAGGGAAAATTACTACCTTAGCCTCATTGATGACAAAAGAAGACCTCTTTGACCAATCAATTACATCAATACTTCAGATAAGTATTAGAAGTCAAGCATCACTCTTGAAATAACTTCTTGAGAAGCCACCTGCTTAATATACATTAAAAATTCATATTCCTGGGTCCCAGTCTAAACCTAGTGTATCTAAATGGGCATATAGTCAGCTTGGTGGAATTCATTGGCAAATTAAACCATTTTGCATTTGTACTCCAACTATAATCATGACAGTGAATACTGTGTAGAGGTGGGAAAAAATGTGTTCCATAAACTGAAGAAATTAAATTATATCCAGGGAAGAATGAAAGGATATCCCCTAGGTGCACAGGCAATAGTATATATCATTCAAAGATATTAATTTAACAAAACAGAGAATGTATATCCTGAAGGTAGTGACAGGTATAAAGATGATATACTTTGTTACTAAGCAATGCCAATTAGATACCATGCAAATCTCTATGATTGCACTATCATTTACTTGAACAGTTTTAGGGATATAAAAAAAGATATTAAAGGCTTGCCATTAATGTTATCAGGCTTCCTGAACCCAGTGCTAAATTTCAAGCTAAAGCCAAATCTCAGATTTTGGCTAAAAATATCAAGGCTAAGATTTTTTTAATTTTTATATATTTTTTGTTTATTCATTTTAAAGAGAAGGAGAGACAGACAGGAAGAGAGAGGAGAGACAGAGAGAGAGAGAAGGAGGAGGAGCTATAAGCATCAACTCCCATATGTGCCTTGACCAGGCAAGCCCAGTGTTTCGAACTGGCGACCTCAGGAAGTAGCTAGCTTTGAAACAAGGCTAGCTTATTCAGAACATGCTTCCAGTATAATATGAACAAATATTTACTTTCTAAAAAGAGGAATAGTAAAAGTAAATATATGAAAATATAAATTTTAAGAGAGATTAAAAATCTTTTATTAAAAACAAGAGGAGTCACTGTAGATAAGGAATTATGTCTCAAAGAAAATGCATATAAACATCTGAAAAATAAGGGATATGTATTATTAATTCAGAGCTGTTAAACTTTTAGAACATCTGACATATAGTATTTTTTTATTATTATTGTGGAGGAAAACTATAATTTTTTTTCATTATTCCCATGACTTCCAGAGATACATAAATTTATAAACTGTTACTTATATATTTATGAGGCTTTATATATACATTAAAAGGAGCATATTAAAAATTAATAATTTGGGAGGGAACAGGTTTGAGAAAGGGGAGGGTTTTCATTTTAGAATCAAACCCCATTTTTACCTTCAACTGTTAGTGTTAGCCTAGCAATTTCTCAATTTTTACCCATATTCCAATTGTTATATTTCTTGTGTTCCACACAATTTTTAAAGACTTTCTTGTGGTCTTCACTTACTTAGTTTTAACTTCTTCATTTTAACTTCTAGGATAAAGTGCCTATGGTTTGAAACTAGAAGTTCTCTTCTAGACTTTTGGGCTTTACATTGGTTACTAAAATATGGAAACAAAGAAATCTCATCCTGTTTTGATGAAGTTATGTTTTGTTACTCACATGTTTCTGGTACACAGTGAAGAGCCATCTTGCATTTGAAATGCAAGCATCCAAGTGAATGATCAAGAGGATTTCATCATGTGAAGACTTAGAAAAAAATTTGAAAATGTAGGAAAAAATTTAGTAGAGGCCCTAAAGACAGAATCTGTCATTTAACAAGCAAGGCTAGTGGGACTGGAGTAAAGTCAGGGAGATAGAAGTTTGCAAAAGAAGAGGTTACATCTCTTGATTCGGATTCCATGTCATGCAGGGCAATGAAAAGGTCAATAGAAAGTCAATACTTGATTTACATTTAGACAATCAATTTTTATACTGTTTGTGGCCCTGACTAGAAACAGAAAAGAGAAGAATGGAGGAGACCAGTTTTTTTTCCCCCTAATCTCTCCAATTCCTCCTTTCCCCAACACACAAACACAAAAACAGAGCAACTAGAGTGGCAAAGCAAACAAGAAAATGGGCAACAACAGCAAAAATGTAAGTGACAAAGATAAACTATGTGACAAAACAGTTTTTAAGAGGTGAAGGACAAACAAAGCAACTTGCCCAGAATCACCACCATCTTCAGGAATTTCTCCTCTTTTTCTTCCATAGGTTACTTCAATAAATATCATAGCTCAACATTTATCAGAAATTCTGTGGAATTAACAAGAGTGATGGGTATAGGCTCTGCGTAAGACCTTGCTACAAAAAACAGTATTTGAATATGTCCTAAAATCAGTGGTGGGATTCAAATACTTTAACAACCAGCTCTCTACCCTAATGACTGTTTTAAGTATAAAAAAAGATATTCCAAAAAGTAGTTTATCATTTTATGTATTTAATACTTAAATAAGAATAAAAGAGGTACACAAAACTAGATTATGTAACAAGAAAGAGTTTTAAAACATTAATAAAAAATATTAAGTAATATTCATAATATCTCAGGGGAATTTGGGGCATAACACAGAGCTGAAACAAATGACAGTTTGTCGCCCCCTGGTTGTTTGGTATTTTTTCTCTTTACATTATATGTTTGTTTAATGAAGTAACACCATGAGGAAATTAAAATGTAGTATTTCATCAAAGGTATGATGAGTTCTATGAAATGAATAAATAAGAATTACAGCATAATTTTGTTAATTTTTTTTTCATCAGGGATGGAATGAATATTACTACGGGCACTTAAAATACGCTGCTGTGCAGATGAACATTAAAAAAGAGTAAGGAATGTAAATTTGTGATTTCCACATTGGGCAACTGCTCAGGCGCCCACCTTAGTGAGAACCCTGATTACAAGTGCCATTTTAACAACCGGTTCACCAAACTCAACCAAAAATTAGGTATCTGTTCTGCCGAACCGGTGCAAAATGGCTGAATTGCACCGCTACTTAAATTGTCCTAGAAAACCACCCAAGTAGATTAAATGCATCCAAATAGACTCAGATGGGGAAACTCATTATCATTTCATTAGAAACTAGAGGAAGAAATCTGAGATCAGCCCTTTAATATAGTAGTTTCAGCTGCATGACTTGAAAGCACATACTCTAACTGTTTGGAAGAATGACTCAAGAGCCAGAAACTGGGAAAATGTCAAAGGGAGGTAACTGCCAAAGCAAGAGGGAAGCCCTTAGGAATGTGATAAAGGAGAAGGGAAACTTACTTTTCTTTATGTTTTCCTTTCTTTTGGTTACTTTCCTCTAATTACTTCCTATTGCTGCATCAAATAAAGCAAATTTATCTGATAAACACATTAATGTGGAAGATTAAAGAACTCCAACACCACAGAAAAATTAATAGTAATTAATAGTGAAATTTCTGGCATCTCTGTAAATATTAATTTTGAATTAAGTATTTTGTTTGATATGAAATTGACTAAATATAAAACCCTTCTGGAATGGAAGAGAACTTCTTATAAATACTAAGAAGATGTGCAAACAGAATTTTAACACATGGAAGTATACAATGGTGTTAGGCAGATAAAATATATTATGCTCACTTTATTAAAGATGGCACTGCCCACATGGAAGCCGTCACCCAGGTGATATTAATGTGTGTTGGGGACGGGCTGTGGGCAGGCAGGATCCTTGTAGCCTGGGGCTTGGTTTTGGGATTAAGCCTTTCCTATTTTTTTTGATGTGCGGTGGTGCAATCCCATTATGCCCCAGATAAGTGACTTTGTATTAGAGACTTCCCTATTTCGTATATTGGATTAAAGGTTTTGATTTCTACACTATAAAATGGGGGCAGAACTAAAGCTTGCTCTCTTGGTTCCTGAGATTAGCATTAGAGGAAATAGCTGAGAGCAAAGAAAGGTCACGTGGGGGAGGCCAGGAGAAGCAGCCAAGATGGCAGAGTGTTGAGTGAGAAGCCAGTTTGTGCAGAGTTTGTGCAGGGAGAAGGAAGGAGATGGGGAACAGAGGTGAATAAGTCTGGTGAGCTAGAAACCTCTGATTCTAGGAAACTCGAATAAGTCAGTAGCTTTGTGAGCACTGAATGTGAGTGGGTTTTGAAGCCCAGTGTGTGTTTTTACTTGCCCGCCGGGTGCAAGCTAGAATTAAAGATGATGGCCCACCAGTTTTTGGCTCTATTGTTTCTTTACCGACTGTCCGAATCCAATGTGAACCTGCATGTGAATGGCCATGATGGCGGCTCCTGGCTTTACAAATGGAAAGTTCTGTATGGTCTACACCTGGCAGGGGTCGTCAAACTTTTTATAAAAACAGCCCACTTTTGCAGTGCTGGTAGACCTGGTTCCTACCGCCCACTAGTGGGCGTTCCAGCTTTCATGATGGGCCAATCGCGACGCTGTTTGGTTGCAAGGTAGGGACCAGGTTGATCAGCACTGCAAAAGTGGAAGGTTTTTATAAAATGTTTGACAACCCCTGGATCCTCGGCAGCACAGGAGTGTAGTTCAGAGCAGACTCTGGGTGTAGATATCCTGGTGATGAATTATGGGTCTGCTGTTTATGAATGTGGTACTGAATCTGTCTGAATATCACTTTTGTCATTAGTACAGTCAGAACAATTACAGGATATTAATTATAGTCATTTATGAGGATTAGACGTGATCACAATTGTAAAGGACTTAGAATGGTGATACACAGGTAATAACTAGGTTATCTCCTGAGTGGCTTGGTGTTGGCTAAGAGCACTGGCATGAGTTTCAGCCTCAGTATAGTATATATATAACTTCAATATAAAACCAACTGTCACAAATATTGCAGCTCAGCCGTGATTTTTCTATTGAAAAACCATAAAGGAATTTTGTTCATACATGACTAATATTCAAAAACCAGTGGAATAAGAATCAGGAGGCCAGAGTTTTCTTCAAGCACTGTACTAATCATCTCTGCTCTATTGAGCAAAACCTCAGACACCTTTTCTATAAAATAGAAACAATAATCTTGACTGTCAACTCCACTAGAATAACCTGATAATCAAATTAAGTCGGGTTTATTATCTACCGTAATGAATGGCAGCACTACTCAGATATAATTTTAGTAGATTGTAAAAGGGATGGAGTTCAAGGGACAGATATTCGAGGGTTTGGAGATTAAACTTGCTTGAACAGCCTAAATGGGCCTTTCAATTGTAGATCTAATGAAATTTCACAAAAAATTAGCATTATAATAGTTTAGGATTGGTTGGCTCAGTGAAGTGAGAATCTTGAAACCGAGTCTTAATAAGCAAACAGTTTCTTGATAAGAAAGCATTTTCTCTATTAGAGCAATCTATTGTCCTGAGAAGGAGGCTCTTTGCCCAGATGAACAACTACAGCCTGAAGACTGTTTGAGCAATCTATTATTTGTATAAATTGACTTTTAGCAAGTTCTTGCAGCAAACAAGACACTTACTAGTTTACCATCCTATCTTTTCTGGGCAAGAATTTCCTGAAACAAACAATAAAGTCATATTGATGAAGGCATCCTTAGTTGTTAGTCTCACAGGTAAACTATATAGATGCAGACAGTCTCAATTCTCACTTTATAAAAAGGAAAACAACTTTAGAAAGCAGGCCATATAAAAAACAATAGAATCATATAGTGAAATGAAACTTTAGAAATGACTTTATTCTCATCAATCTCCTCAATCCCCAATTAATGAATAAAGAATTTGAAATTTAGAGAAAAAAAAAAAAGTAATCCTTTCCCTACACACTGCCTCTGGAGTGAAATAATCTTGTTACCCCTATGTCAAGATTCTATAGGTGGGTGCCTGATCTCATTATCTAATTGTAAAGCCAGTATACAAGGCCAGGGCCACCATCACAGCCGCCTGGCCCATGCAGGTTTGCATAGGATTCGGATAGTCGGTAAAGAAACAACGGAGCCAAAAACTGGTGGGCCATGATCTTTAATCCTAGCTTGCACCCGGCGGGCAAGCAAAAACACACAATGGGTTCCAAAACCCACTCATTCAGTGCTCACAAAGCTACTGACTTATCCGAGTTTCCTAGAATCAAAGGTTTCTAGCTCACCAGACTTATTCACCTCTGTTCCCCATCTTCTTCCTTCTCCCTGCACAAACTCTGCACAAACTGGCCTCTCACTCAATACTCCGCCATCTTGGCTGCTTCCCCTGGCCTACTCCACATGGCCTTTCTCTGCTCTCCTCTCTGCTCTCTCCTCTAATGCTAATCTCAGGAACTAAGAGAGCAAGCTCCTGTTCTGCCCCCATTTTATAGTGTAGATTCATAACCTTTAATCCAATATACAAAATAGGAAAGTTTCTAATACAAAATCACTTACCTGGGGCATGATGGGATTGTACCACCCCACATCAAAACAGGTGGGAAAGGCTTAATCCTAAAACCAAGCCCCAAGCTACAAGGATCCTGCCTGCCCACAGCACACCCCCAACACACATTAATATCACCTGGGCAACGGCCTCCACATGGGCAGCGTCATCTTTAACAAAGTGAGCATAATACATTTTATCTGCCCAACACTAATCAAAAGGTATCATCTAAATTCAAGTTCACCTCACAATGCTGCTGCTATTACAGTTTCACCTCTCCCTAACTTCCATCCAGAGACAAACTTTAAAGCATTTATTTAGCAGAGAGCTGATCAAAAGTAAATGAAAATGCACAGTTGTGTGCAAGAGGGGCCACATGCACACACATACACACACAAATTAAAAAAATACAAAAAACAGAAATCAAGAGATTTAGACTGGTATACTTTGCATTCAAGTTAAACTAACATGGCAATATTCTCAGGGGTTTCATTATTTCCTCACCTCCTTTAGAGCTGATCAATATGCAAAATTGCAGTATATTAAAGTTTCCTTTAGTCCCAAATTGCCTGCTTCTTCTTCCCCCCCAAAAACAGCAAAGAACTTTGGTAAATTGTTTTACAAAGTTACTGCAGCAACTAAAAATTTAAACCACTAAATTTAGTTAAGTTCCCGTCCTGATAAGTAAGCTGGTTATAAATGAGCATCTGCTTTTAAGAATATATTGAAGAAAAATCCAGCTTTTCTTATATAATTCTGTTATTTAATTAAAACAGAAATGTTCTTTTTGTTTCTTTCTCTCTCTTTCTCTCAAAAAAAATCAGTCAATAAATTTTAAAAATATTTAAATCTATCATAATCTCCTATACCTTCACCATCCCTCAGCTTTCTTGATAGGACTGTAGCTATATAGTTTAAAACATCCACCAGCACAGCTAGACCATGGATTTGAGAAAGGCCAACATTAAAAGCAAAAAGAAAAAATGTCATCTCCATAGCAGAATTATGAAAAGTCATCCTGGTTGGATAGCGTGGCTGGAAAGAGCATTGTCCTGAGGCACAGTTTGCTGGTTCAATCCACAGTCAGAGCACATATAGAAACAGATCAATGTTCCTGTCTCTCTCTCTCACTCTCCCTTTCTCCTTAACTAAAATCAATAAAGAAACTTTAAAAACAAAAAAGAATTAAGAAAGGTCATGGAAGAAGGGTTTTTCGTACTTGAGTCTGACATTGTACTTGAAATTCCAACCACCAGATCTCTATTTGTTATATTTCTAGATAAAGCTATCACTGGTAAAGGAGTTCTACTCCCTTTAATATAGAAATCAAGAGAAGAGGCAAAACAGTCAAAAGAAGGGTACAATGCCAGTGGTTGAGGAAAGGCAGGTACACATTGGGTTCTGGCAGATGATAGAAGACTGGAGCCAGGAAGTGGTGGACCATTCCTGTTTAATAGATTCTCACAACAGCAGATAAGCAAACAGACAGGAAAAAATGGCTTCTCACCACAACAGGCGAACAGACAGCAAAACTGGCCCCTCATAGTGGCAGGCAGGCAATTCATAATCCACTACCTTCCCTGAGGGCAAGCACCCATAGTCTTACATAGAATGTACACACATGACACTGCCACATGCTCATTTACTAATCAGGCAAAGTACGAGTGAGCAAGCCTAACACATCCGTTTTCCCAATATTCTACCCCTTTAAGGTTGCTCACTTCACAATCTACATGACAGGTATCTTCCACAATGCTCCCTGTATGAGGAGTGAGTTATATTACATAAACAAACAGAATACGGCAATGACACAAATCATACAATAATTACAAAGGTGCCCTTCACAATGTCTTCCTAAGGTTTGTTTTTTTTCCAGAGACAGAGGGAGAGTCAGAGATAGGGATAGATAGGGACAGACAGATAGGAACGAAGAGAGATGAGAAGCATCAATCAGTTTTTTGTTTTTTTTTTGCGACACCTTAGTTGTTTATTGATTGCTTTCTCATGTGTGCCTTGACTGCGGGCCTTCGGCAGATTGAGTAACCCCTTGCTCGAGCCAGCGACCTTGGGTCCAAGCTAGTGAGCTGTGCTCAAACCAGATGAGCCCATGCTCAAGTTGGCGATCTCGGAGTCTCAAACCTGGGTACTCAGCATCCCAGTCTGATGTTCTATCCACTGCGCCACCACCTGGTCAGGCCTCCCTAAGCCTCCCTAAGCTTTCTGATCAGGGAGTTAACTGGAGGCTCACCTCTAACCTCCTACCCCACGGTAGATGGGAGGACCTGTATAGTTCAGGGCTATGTCCATTGAAGCCATCAAGTGTTCTTGGTGCATATCTGCTTCCTGATGCAGGAGGGCCCTCACAGTTGACATAGTCCCCCATCAGAGTCTCTCATACTGTCAACAAGTGGCATGTCCATGCAGCAAGGTAGCCAGTGTCCCCTTTCCTGTTGCAGTCTCTGCTTCAAGATTCCATTACACTGCTTATGATCAGTCCACAATAGACAGTCCATCTGTCTGTGCAAATCACTCAAGATGAAAGCCCATTACATGAAGCAAGCCATACAGCTCTTTGATAACAGATTTCAGCACCTTTCCATAAGTGCTCTGTCCATTGCCATAAGCCCCATCCAAACTCCTTAAAAGTCCAAGCTCACAGAGCTTGGAGGGGTCGAACACACTCAAGGCTTGTGCCACCTTGATGGTTCTCTTAGCTGCTGCTGTTGCTGCTGCTGCATCTGCTGCTGCTGCTACTGCTACTGCTGCAAAAGGTACTAATTATCTTCTAAGGCCAACACATGCTGCACATTAGAAGGGCACCAGTGAATTGCCAATTTTACATGGGCTCTCTGACTCCTGCCCACCTGTTAGTCAGGTCCCTTGGCCTTCTTGCTATTCAAACTAGAACAACAGGCCTTGGGGGTCCTTCTTTCCCTCAGCTGTCATCCTGCAACCATGCAACCTGAATGCCAGTCATTTTCTTGGCAGCTGCTGGGACTGCCTGCTTCCTCTGATTTCTCAGTGGCTGGAATCTCTGTTGTGGCATAAGCTGCTGCCAAACTTCTAACATGACTCTATTAGACCTGTCATTTAATTTTTCCTTCTCTGCCCTGGCCACAATCAAATCTATCCACATCTGTGTTCGGGTAACCTTTAGAGGGCCTATTTGTCTTGTTAACTGCCTTATGATTTTGTGCCTCCTCTACCCCACCCAAATCTGCTATCATCTGTGTATCCACATTGATGGGCTGCTGTACACAGGGGCTCAAGGTAGCCACTAGTGACCCACAAAGGGCTGACAAGGAACTAGAGAGAATAAATTCCCTTATCTCTGCCATAAACATTTCCTCACCTGCCCACAGGACTTCAGGTTGAATGTAGCATTCTTCATACCCAGTTCCTGGAGGACCTGCTGCAGCTCAATGTATATCCATCACTGATTCACTGCCTCAGGCAAGAATCAAGCATTCTGCCAGACTGTACAAATGGCAGCCATCACCCATTCTAATAGGGTATGGTTTCCTGGGTTGTCATGGCAGTTCTGAAAATGCTGCCTCAAGCAGGAGTGCATGGTAACGGTGGCCAATGTCCCCATCTCTGTTCCAGAGAGCATGATGCCATCCACCCCCTATGTCCCACAATCACAGCAACCAAGCTGCCAGGGGCTCGGTGGGTTTCTGCCTAAATTTTGCACCTAATTCCATCAGTTCTGTCTGGGTATAGGGCTGGACCACAGAGTGCTCAACTACCTACAGAGGGGGTTGTGCCTGCCCCTGAGGGACTTTTGGCTGCTGAGTTTTTACCTCTGGGTGACCAATGGCCAGGCTCTGAGTCTGCTGATTGCAGGTTCATCCTGACCCTTCTCCTCCTCAAAGGAGTAGGAAATAATTACTACTGCCAACTCAGAGCCAGTCGGCCAGCACGGATGCAGCTCCTTCAGTACTGGCTTCAGATCTTGTGGCTTCTGGCTCTCAGCCTGAAGTTGAAGCTTGAGCTCTTGAACCTGTAGTTGTTTCTCTAACAACTGTTGCTGCCAACATTCTAGGAAAAATTCCAATCTGTAATTTCCTCTCTAGTGATTGTTCCGGTTCCAGGTGCCAATGTTGCTTAACCTGCATTTCACACTGCAGCTCTAGAAAGCTGTCAGCTTCCTTCTTTAGCAACTGTTGTAGTTCAAGCTGCTGTTGGCACTCAGTCTGCAGCTCATCCTGGAGTGGACTCTTGCACAGAGATTTTGGTTTTCTTCTCATGGGACTTTAAAAAGCACCCAGTCCATGGGTCCCGAAAGGACAGCCATGGGGAACCACATGCTGGAAAACAATGACCACTCCTTTATCCCACCTTCAAAGTTATCGGTGGCTCTATATTAATCTGATCTGAATGCTGCCCACTGCACAATATCTAATGCCAGTGGCCAAGGCAGGTTCATGTTGGATTCCTGCAGACAGTAGAACTGTGAAGCCAGGGAGCAGTGGGCCATTCCCATTTAATAGATTCTCATAACAGCGGACAAGCAAACAGGCCAGGAAAACTGCTTTCAGGCCAATAAACAGCAAAACCAGCCACTTGCAGTGTCAGGCAGGCAATCCCAAGTCACCATCTGCTGGATTCTTCACTCAGGTGCAGAGTAGATTTCTTTGCTTTTCAAGTTTCCCAGTTTCCCATAGTGAGTTGATATCCACTGGTGCAAAATGAAGCTCTTTGGGGAGTGCCTGAAAAACAACTTTATTTTATTTTATTTTATTTTATTTTTTTTTTATTTATTTATTTTTTTTTTTTTTTTTTTTTTTTTTTTTTTTCATTTTTCTGAAGCTGGAAACAGGGAGAGACAGTCAGACAGACTCCCGCATGCGCCCGACCGGGATCCACCCGGCACACCCACCAGGGGGCGACGCTCTGCCCACCAGGGGGCGATGCTCTGCCCATCCTGGGCGTCGCCATATTGCGACCAGAGCCACTCTAGCGCCTGGGGCAGAGGCCACAGAGCCATCCCCAGCGCCCGGGCCATCTTTGCTCCAATGGAGCCTCGGCTGCGGGAGGGGAAGAGAGAGACAGAGAGGAAAGTGCGGCGGAGGGGTGGAGAAGCAAATGGGCGCTTCTCCTGTGTGCCCTGGCCAGGAATCGAACCCGGGTCCTCCGCACGCTAGGCCGACGCTCTACCGCTGAGCCAACCGGCCAGGGCCTATTTTATTTTTTAAAGTGAGAGGAGGGAAGACAGATAGACTCCTGCATGCACCCCAACCAAGGTCCACCTGGCAGCCCCCTCTATGGGTTCAGGGCTCAAATCAACTAAGCTGTTTTTAGCCACTGAGGACTATGTCGAGACCAACAGCTGTTATAGGGGAAGAAAAGGGGGAGAGGAGGGAAAAAGTAGCAGATGATCGCTTCTTGTTTGTGCCCCAACCAGGGATTGAACCTAGGACATCTGCATTCCAGGCAAAGGTTCTATCCAGTGGGCTAACTGTCCAGGGCTTGAAAGAAACTTTAAACTTATCCAGGAGAGGCTTTAAAAAATAACTGAAGAGCTTTCCCATTCATTTAAAAGAGGCTCAGCCTTCCTCAGAATCACTTAAAATTTCTAGACATCCTTAACTGATAACATGTGGTATCACTTTTTTTTTTTTTTTTTTTTTTTTTTCATTTTTCTGAAGCTGGAAACGGGGAGAGACAGTCAGACAGACTCCCGCATGAGCCCGACCGGGATCCACCCGGCACGCCCACCATGGGGCGATGCTCTGCCCACCAGGGGGCGATGCTCTGCCCATCCTGGGCATCGCCATATTGCGACCAGAGCCACTCTAGCGCCTGGGGCAGAGGCCACAGAGCCATCCCCAGCGCCCGGGCCATCTTTGCTCCAATGGAGCCTTGGCTGCAGGAGGGGAAGAGAGAGACAGAGAGGAAAGTGCGGCGGAGGGGTGGAGAAGCAAATGGGCGCTTCTCCTGTGTGCCCTGGCCAGGAATCGAACCCGGGTCCTCCGCACGCTAGGCCGACGCTCTACCGCTGTGTGGTATCACTTTTAATCATTATATTCTTAATGGGGACAAGTATAAAAAGTTATTATACAACCATTAAAGCAAGCTGAAAAGAAATAGTATATAAAGAGAGATTCAAAAAGTAACTGCTTGCGGCCCTGGCCGGTTGGCTCAGTGGTAGAGTGTCAGCCTGGTGTGCAGGAGTCCCAGGTTTGATTCCTGGCCAGGGCACACAGGAGAAGCACCCATCTGCTTCTCCACCCCTCCCCCTCTCCTTCCTCTCTGTCTCTCTCTTCCCCTTCCACAGCCAAGGCTCCATTGGAGCAAAGTTGGCCCAGGTGCTGAGGATGGCTCCATGGTCTCTGCCTCAGGCGCTAGAATGGCTCTGGTTGTGACAGAGCAACGCCCCAGATGGACAGAGCATCGCCCCCTGGTGGGCATGCCGGGTGGATCCTGGTCGGGTGCATGCGGGAGTCTGTCTGACTGCCTCCCCATTTCCAACTTCAGAAAAATACAAGAAAAAAAGTAACTGCTTGCGAAGGTCAAAGTAAAGCATAAGGATATTTACTTAGGATGAGCAGTTCTAAGGGCTATCCAGAAAGCCACAAGCCAGAGATCTAAAATGTCTGTGTGGGAGAGCATCCCCCCAAAGCCAGATTATTTAAAGGAGAAATAAAGTAGCAGCCACATATTCATATTCATCTTGCCAACTAAACCATTTGCCTTTCTGTGTGATCAGTGTAATCTGTGCAATTCAGGAAAAACCATGGCAGTAAAATATGAATTCTTTCCTTCTAGCAGTCTCATGAGTAGGCTTTGATAGCCTAAGAGCACAAGTATAAAGAAGAAATCACTTTTATTATAAAGATAACAGTGTATAGCTCTATGCACCCTGTAAAGCAAAATTTTAAACAGCCACGTTATGTTTTCCTTAAAAGATATTTCAATTGCCTCTTGGAATGTGTTAAGATTTAGAGGATGCCAATAAATGTCGGCTTTCAGGACCTAGGAGGACTTATATTTACAAAATATTTCAGGAAGCTATAACTTTTAAAGACTTAGCATCTTTGAGTTTCATTTTAGAAGGAAAATGCTTTTTTTGTTATTTATGATAAAGTGTTTCAAGGTCTCAGCCATATCACTAAGACTTTGGAAAACACTGGCAGGTTCACTTTTAATGAGTTATTTTAATCTAATTTCCTTCCTCTTCTTTTTAATTTCTTGCCATTCCACTCACACTAGTAATCTAGTATTTGAGTTCTAGCATCCTTATTTGAGTCAGGCTAATAAAGCACAACTCAAGAGATATATATATACTACATCAGGCTGAGAAGAGCAAAAAGTAAAGAACAACCTACACAAAGGCTAAGTTACAGGTGGTTTTCCAAACGTATATTTTATTAGAGAAATATGAACATTATACTTATTTCACATTTTCATAAAAAGAGAAAACATTTAAAATAAACAAAATAATATTAATTTATTAAGAAGAAAACTTTGAGGTTTAGAACTACAAATTTGAGAACACTGAAAGGTTATGCCACCCCAAATATGTAGATTCAAAAAAGTTTAAAAAATTAATAAAATGTCATTTTCTTGTCATTCATAGAGAAATATCTTCAATATTCCTGTTCTTCTTAGTAAAAAGCTTTGTCATTTCAACAACTTCCCAATGAATTCCTAAAAGATAGTCCTTCATTATCCTATGATTATACCAAAGGTTCTTTTAATCTGGGTCATTTGTTTAAAGACATTAAACTATTTCTTGATGAGCCAAGTAAGCATTTCTTTGGTAATATTTTACATTCTAACTGGGATAGACAAATGAAAAAAAAAAAAGGAACAGCTACACTTTAAGAATTAATATTGCTTTTTCTCTCTGAAGAGCCATTTATGTTAAATGGTGAATATGAAACATTTATCTTGAAAAATTCCAGCTGAGTGGGCTATTCTCTGCCCTGGGGAAGGGGGGATTCTTTTCAGTGAGAATATCTAGATAGACAGGAAATTACCCTGAGGAAGGATATACATGTTATTTTAAATTGAAAAACCGAAATCCTATCCCAAACAATAACTGCAATTATCATTGTGGTTTTCCAGTTTAAAAACTACTATTGTTCCAGAATTTTAATTTCATCTTTCATCCTCTTGGCCCACCATTTTGAATAACAATTTGAATTGGGTTTGACTTATATCATGAATACAACAGAATTCTAGAGCAATCATGTAAAACACACTATACTTTCTCAAGTTTAAAGCACTTCAAAAACTCCCTAGTGTTCTTAAAATACAATCTAAATCTCCCCTTACCATAGGAAAAAAAAGGCTTTGTGTAACCTGATGCCAGCCTGCTTCTACAAACCCATCTCATTACTCCCCTTAGCTCATATACCCCAGCCATATTGACTTGATTTTGTCCTTCAAACACGCAAAACTTATTCATCCCTAGAGCAGGCACACTTTCTGTTTCTCTGTAGACTTTGTGTGGTTTCTTCTTTCTGATTTTGGTAGTCTCAGTTCAAATGGTATATCCTTCAGAGAAGCCTTTCCTGAGTATTTCCTACCCTAAAGTATTAACTTCATCTACTTACTCAGTGATTTATTTTCCTTTATACAACTAATTAGAATATAAAATTAGCTTGTTTATTGATTTTTGCTTGTTCCTTAGGTCTTTCTCAACAAAAATATAATTGCCTTGGGAGCACGGCAGACGTGGTTTTTTATTTACTGTGAATCTCCTTTGCCAAAACCAGTGCCTGAAATATGAAAAACCCTCACTAAGTATTTACTATATGAATAATGAATTATGTAAGTAAATGAATGAAAAAAATGCCCTAGACAAGGTTGAAATCCAAAATCCATGGCTTATAAGTTATATTTGTATACACCAGTTATCGTCACAATAATATTGAGATAATATAATATATTCTCTTAGATAGCAGTTTGTACTAAATGAAGTGAGGTACATAAAATCCTCAGCATATGCTTAACATATATTACTTATCAGTAAGCTAGTAATCACCACAACTACGATTATTGTTAATAATGTCATTATTAACTTAACTCACATTGATCTGAACAAGTATCTTCTAAATTATTTTAAAAATCTAAATTTCTCGCTTGATTGATCAGGCAGGGTGCAATGGCTAGACTGTCGGATTAGGATGTAGAGCAACCAGATCTGAAACCTCGAAGTCGCCAGCTTGAGCGCAGGCTTATCTGGTTTGAGCAAGATTCACCAGCTTGAGCCCAAGGTCGCTGGCTTGAGCAAGAGGCCAGTCAATCTACTGTAGCTCTCTGGTCAAGGCACATTTGAGAAAACAATAAAAAAAACTAAGGTGCCACAATGAAGAATGGATGCTTCTCATCTCTCTTCCTGTCTGTCTGTACTTATTTGTCCCTCCCTATATCTCTCTCTGTCTCTGTCACAAAAAGTAAAATAAAATACTTTTTTAAAAAATCTAAATAACCCTTCCACTAATGAATAAAGGAGTTCAATATTGCAAAGTCATTATCTTCATTATTAATTATATAGCACTATTAAAACTCAAGATTAAAAATAAAAATTTTACTAATGTAACAGCTTGTCTTTCATTGGAGATTCAGACTTTAAATTGTGCTTATAAATTTCTCAAGTACATGGTGGGCAAAGACTTTACCTGTTTAATTACTCTCACATTATATTACACGATTCTCTCTCTCTCTCTCTCTCTCTCTCTCTCCTTCTCTCTCCCTTTCCCTCCCCTTCCTTTCTTCTTACCTTCCTTTCTTTAAGTTGCTTCTCCTTCCTTCTTTCTTTTCTTCTTTGAAGGCAGAAATCATTCTTGAGTGTTCATTAGGGAATTTAGTAGAATATCTTGATTAATAAAAATAATGTTTCAAATAAGTTTTAAAATCTTAGAATTAAAATATTGAAAGTTGAATTCTGAGTCGTGTTAAAAAAAATTAAAAGGCCAGCCCTGGCCAGCTAGCTCAGTGGTAGAGCGTTGATTTGCTGTGTGGAAGTCCTGGGTTTGATTCCGGGCCAAGGCACACAGAAGAAGTGCCCAACTGCTTCTCCACCTTTCCCCCTCTCCTTTCTATTTCTTTCTTCCCCTCCTGCAGCCAAGGTTCCATTGGATCAAAATTGGCCCCAGCGCTGAGAATTGCTCCATGACCTCCACCTCAGGTGCTAGAATGGCTCTGGGTTGCAACAGAGTAACGTTCTGGATGGCAGAGCCTCGCCCCCTGGTGGGCGAGCCTGGGTGGATCCAGGTCTGGCACATGGAGAATCTGTCTCTCTCTCTGCTTCCCTGCTTCTCACGTCAAAAAAAAAGAGGAAAAAAAACCTTAAAAGGCCAATTTCAGTAGAGCTTATATAAAATTATAGACACAGAAGATAGATTAATAAAGTCCTTCAATGATAATATAAGGTCTATGAAATGTTTTATATTTTAATATAATTAAAATAAATTTTTGGAAATAGGACTATCAAAATACTTCAATTAGACCCTTTCTGATGATAATAAAATAAAAGGAATAAAACAAAGCTAGTAATTATTACATTCAAAATAAAATAACTTTTATTTAAAAATTTGAAAAATATATTGTGTGTGTGTGTGTGTGTGTGTGTGTGTGTGTGTGTGTGTATCTCCTTGATTAATATAAAATTCAGAGCTTAATCTCAGTTTCCCTTCCCAAAGGTCAAACTCTTACATCTTAGATAATATTGCAACTTGAAGTACAGAAGTAAAAGTGTATTCCAATGGTAATTCTTTTCTGAATAGTGATCTAGAATTAAATAACTCTAGGATCTGAACTCAAAATTAGATAAAAATTGTATCCAATAGAAATAGAAAACTATTGCCTCCAAAACCCTTTTGATTTATAATTAGAAAGGACAAGCATATGTTCACATTAATTATTCTACACTTTGTCAGTTAAAAATACTTTTGGGTTACAGCTATACCAGAATTTTACTAAAAGAAGTTCTTATTGACTTTAAACAAATAACTTCTTTATAGAATTGAGCTAATCTATTTAAAGATAATTTTTAGTTCATTATGTATTTTCTTAATTTTCAGAAAACTATTTACAGCCAAATAATAATGATGATGATAATAAATAAAACCTATACCAATTTCCATCTTTTCAACAATAAGCTCTGGGTTTAAAAGCTTTGTAGGACATATGTGAACACAGTGATGGTCACCTCAATTAAGGAAGCAAATTAAATGTAACAAGAGATATTCAAGAAAGGAAATATGTAGAAGGTAAAACAATGAATGACCTGACTCTCAGGTAACTATTGGGGAGTAATATCTGTGTGGCTATAGAATAACCTGGAAAAGTACTGTTTTTTCTTTTATTTTTACCATTTTTTCCCAAAAGAATAAAAGTAACATGGTTCAAAAAATGTTAAATCAACAAATATTAAGTATGGACATATTTGTTCTCCCTCTAATAAGCAGTTTATTTTTCTTTCCCTTCATTATGGCTGGACTTGTGACTTGCTTTGACCAATAAAATATAGCAGAATTGAACAATCTTGAACCATTACTTCAATTATGTTTATCAGTTAAATGTATATATATATATATGATTTGGCTAATCCCCTCACTTTCTCTGATCTTGTTCCCTCACCCCCTTTTTCTCTGACAGCTGTCCCTCTGCTCCTTGTGATTTCACTCCTGACTATATTCCATTCCTCGGTTCACTGTGTTCACTGGGTTTCATATATAAGTGAGATCATATATTTGTCTTTCTCTGCCTGGCTTATTTCATTTACCATAATAATCTCCCAGTCCATCCATGCCATCGCAAAAGGTAAGATTTACTTCTTTTTCATGGCCACATAGTATTCCATTATGTATATGTTCCACCACTTTTTTATCCACTCATCCACTGTGGGACACTTGGGTTGTTACCAGATCTTGGTATTGTAAACAATGCTGCAAGAAACATGGGGGTGCGTATCTTCTTTTTAATCAGTGTTTTAGAATTCTTAGAATATATACCTAAAAATGAGATAGCTGTGTCATAGGGTATTTCTATTTTTAATTTTTTTTGAAAGGCCATACTGTTTTCCAGTGGCTCAACAAGTCTGCATTCCTATCAGCAGTGGAGGAAAGTTCCTTTTTTGCATAGCCTCACCAGCACTTTTTGTATTGATTTGTTAATGAGAGCCATTCTGACAGTTGTGAGCTGGTATCTCATTGTGGTTTTAATTTGCATTTCTCTAATGATTAGTGACATTGAACATTTTTCATATGCCTATTGGCCATCTGTATGTCCTCTTTGAAGAAGTGTCTATTCAGATCTTTTGCCGATTTTTTAATTGAATTGTTTACCTTCTTGATGTTGAGTTATAGAAGTTCTTTATAAATTTTGGTTATTAACCCCTTATCAGACATATCAGCAAATATGTTCTCCCATTGAGCAGGTCATCATTTTATTTTATTAATGTGTCTTTTGTTGTGCAAAAGTTTTTAGTTTGATATAGTCCCATTTGTTTCTTTGTCCTTTATTTTGCTTGCCTGAAAAGCTATAGCAGCAAAAATATTGCTATGAGTGATATTGGAGAGTCTACTGCCTATGTTTTGTCTAGGATTTTTATATTTTTCTTACTTACATTTAAGTCTATTATCCATTTTGAGTTTGTTTTTGTGAAAAGTGTAAGTTAGTAGTCTAGTTTCATGCTTTGCATGTACTTGTCCTATTTTTGCAACAACATTTATGAAAGAGACTACCTTTACTCCATTGTATACTCTTGCCTTCTTTGTCAAATATAATTGACTGTAAGGCATGGGTTTATTTCTAGATTCTCTGTCTGTTCCATTGATCTCAATGCCTGTTCTTATGCCAATACCAAGCTGTTTTGATTACAATGAACCTTGAAGTATAGCTTGGTATCACCACTTTCTTCTTCATATTCAAGATTGTTGAGAATATTTGTTCTAGATCTGTGAAGTATGACATTAGTATTTTAATGAGAATTGCATTGAATCTATAGATTGCTTTGGGTAGTATGGACATTTTAATGATGTTAATTATTTTTATACATGAACACAGTATATGTCTCCACTTGTTTGTATCTTCCTTGATTTTTTATTCAATGTCTTATAATTTTCCGAGTATGTCTTTTACTTCTTTGGTTAAATTTATTTCTAGGCTATTTATTTATTTATTTATTTATTTATTTATTTATTTTGCAGTAGTGAGGGGGACTGTTTCCTTAATTTCTCTTTCTGATTGTTTATTGTTGGTGTATAAAAATGTCACTGATTTCTGAATAATAATGTTATATCCTGCCACCATGCTAACTTCATTTATCAGGTCTAATAGTTTTTTTGACTGAGACTTTAGGGTTTTCTAAGTACAGTATCATGTCATCAGCAAATAATGACTGTTTTACTTCATCTTTTCAAATTTGAATGCATCCATATCTTGTTTTTGTCTGGTTGCTGTGGCTAAGACTTCCAGAATTCTGTTGAGTAAGAGTGGTGAAAAGGGATCCCTCTCTCCTGTTACTGATCTTAAGGGTATTGTTTTTAATTTTTGCTCACTGAGTATTATATTGGCTATCAGTTTGTTCTATATGGCCTTTATCATGTTGAGATGTGTTTCCTGTATTTCTACTTTGCTGAGGGTTTTGATCATAAATTATTGCTGAATTTTATCAAAAGCTTTTTCTGCATCTATTGACATAATCATTTGATTTTTATCCTTCATTTTGTTTATGTAACAAATCGTGTTTTTTGATTTGCTAATATTAACCAGTCTTGTCTTCCCAGAATAAATCTCACTTGATCATGATATATTATCTTCTTAATGTATTGCTTAACCCCTTTTGGTAATACGTTGTTGACAGTTTTAGCATATATGTTCATCAGGGATATTGACCTATAGTTTTCTTTTATTTGTAGTTTCTTTAAATGGTTTCGGAATTAGGATAATGCATACCTCATAAAATGGGGTTGGAAATCTTCCTGCTCTTGAATTTTTTGGAATAGCTTGAGAAAGATACGTGTTAGTTCTACTGTGAGTGTTTGGTAAAATTCTTCTGTGAAGCCATCCATTCTAGGACTATTGTTTGCTGGGAGTTTTTTGATAACTCTATCAATATTATTTGTTGTAATAGGTCTTCTTAGGTTTTCTGATTCTTCCAGGTTCAGGTTGTATGTTTCTAGGAGTTTTTCCATTACACCCAGGTTGTCTAATTTTTAGCATGTAGATCTTTACAGATTCCTCTTCAGTTTGTCCAAAGTTGGTTTATTCAAAATAATTGCTCTTCAATTTAGTTGTAATCCAATTTGGTCTTGTGAGGTAGCAGTGGGAACATCTACCTACTCCATAACCATCCTGGAATGTTCCCCTCTTTCATTTATAAAATGATAAAATATATCAATAACAAAACATCATTAACTTATTACAGATTTTTTTCTTGATGCATAATTTGAAGGTTTGGGTTTGACTATAGCTAATTTACAGACTGCAAAGCTGAAAGAGATAGAGGTTATTATTATGAACAACAGTTTTTAGTAATTGCTGTTTCTCTAACAGAAAAAAGAAAACATCTATTTAATTTTGGGGTTATCAAGTCAAATGTCATTGCCTTGTTTTCAGATATGTTTCAAAGACATATACAACAATAGAAGAAATAAAAAAGAATAAATAATAAAAAATCATCCAGGAAAATAAGAAATATAAAATAAATAATCAGACTTAAGAGAACCAAAAAACCTGACCAGGTGGTGGGGCAGTGGATAGAGCATCGAACTGGAACACAGAGGACCCAGGTCCAAAACCTAAAAGTCACCAGCTTGAAGGTGGGCTTACTGGCTTGAGTACTGGCTCACCAGCTTGAGTGCAGGGTCACTGGCTTGAGCATAGGATCATAGATATGACCCCATGGTCGCTGGCTTGAGCAAGGGGTCACTTACTCTGCTGGAGGCCTCTGGTCAAGACACATATGAGAATGCAATTGTTGAACAACTAAGTTGCTGCAATGAAGAATTGATGCTTTTCATCTCTCTCCCTTCCTGTCTGTCTGTCCCTATCTGCCCCTCTCTCTGACACTCTGTCTCTGTCACACACAAAAAAAGAAAAAGAAGAGAACCAAAGAAGTTAGACAGCTGATATAAGAATCATTAAAAGTAAGTTGTCAGATGTCTAGTAGAGCATAAAGGACAGCATTTGAACAAAAGAGGCGGAGTTGCAGAGATTAAGCAATCTTTTGAAAATGATCTTAAAATTATGAGAAGAAAATGAAAAGTAACCTCAAAAGAGAACAACAAAAAAAGAATTATGCAACCTTGGCTATCTGATGTGCACTAAATTCCACTATCTTCCATCATTAATCTGGGATAATAGGATTTTTTACACATATTTTACCTGAAAATTAATTTTGTATTATTTCTATGCATTACCCAGTTAGTGGCCAATAATTCTTCCATATCACTAATTACATGTGTATGAAAAACAGCCAAAAAGCTTGGTAAAAGCACCGTGTTTCTTTTTTGACCAGACCCCCCCCCCCCCCGTCCATATAAAATATGCTCAAAGTATGGTATATGAGGGCATTATCTGAAACAAATTTTACATTTACTTCTGTGTATGAATAAGGAGCTACATACTAAACCTGACAAGCTCTGGAGAGGTTTGGAGGATCTTACAAACTCAGAACCCAATAGTAACCACATAGGATGGTCTAAAAATAAAACTTTCTAACTAAGAACAGAAGTATGTGCCTCTCTGATTTACTTCTTGCTCAATCTTAGAGATTTCTCTGCTTTTCTTTCTCCGGCCTCCTTATGTCTTCCTCTTTGATTCTATTGTATAAAATAAGCTGTAAAACTGCCATTCGTCAGAGCATTTTCTCAATCACTTGAGATATTGCTTCCCATCAATTGTCAGTTTGGATCAAATAAACTTTTATAAGACTTTTTTTTTTAGGCTGGACATTCTTTTAGCAACACTTTTAAAACAGCTTACCTGTAATTTCTACAAAGTAGGCTCCTCTCAACATTTTCTAAGAATTTGGACTACTTGAGTTATTGATTTGCTTCAATGTCTATCTCTAGCTTCCTGAAAAAAGAAAATGCTTATTAGATATTCATTTCTGTTCAACAGTTCCCATATCTGAACTTCATTTTGTTTCTCAGCTGAGATCACCTCACCCCTGAATAAATTTGTCTTTTCTGGATAGTACAGCTGTCTTTGTGCTTACTGTCAACTACTTAGCTTGCAACTGCTGTTTAATTTCTTTCTCTTCATTTATATGCCACAAGGTATAATACCATTTATTCTCTGATTGGCCACACATTTGATTAACATGTTCACTATTAAATTTTATGAATTTTAATGAAATCATGTTAGTTGGTAATGAGGCTTTCATCCTTCTGCTTTCAAAAATCCATGTTCTAGTCATGAAAATTGTCACAAAAACTGTCAAGAACTTTGAAGAGTCTGTGTTTCCTCCATTTGCAAGTTACCCTGCCACCATTTCATAGATGCTGACATGAGACATTAGAATCATTCCTTTCAGTGGTGTGGTAATTATGGTATTAGCATTATAGAAGAAAACATTATTTCTATCTTCCCTGGCTGTTCACTTCACATATATCCTTAAAAAGACAGTTCAAAGCAACAGGCAATTAGTCCTTCTCAGAAGAGTTCCAGAAATGTGAGAGAACCACTGAGAATTATTTTCTCAAACAGGGTAATTAGTGATTAATGTGTAGGCCACTCTCAAGGATTTTAAACAGTGATCTGCATTTCCATGGGGCCAATTAATCTGTGAAAACCAATAACAAGTTTCTTTTCCTACAGATAGTACAAGTCAGGCCCAGACCATTTGATTTATTATGATGTGACTTGTATATTACTACTACTACTTCAACTCTAATTTATGAAAAATATGTTTTGAAGATGTTGAAAAGAGGAAAAGGACAAAAGTGAATATTATTGAAGAGATACAGGGAACAGCAATAAATGAAGTTATTACCATATCCTGAGAGGTGAATTCAGGCTGTTGTTTGTCTTATAATTTAGTTTCCGTCATTTACCAATATTGTAGAATTCTTTTTTCTTCTCATTGACTAGAAAATCTCTAAACTATTTTATAGAGTTCATATTTTTTACAAAAGAATACAGTTGTAGAACTTTGAATAAAATTTTGCTGTTGATAATAACCAAAAGAAATTTCAAAAAAAAAAGTGAATTGCATTTGCTTCCTACAAGATAAGAAAGTAGATTAATGTTTGGAAAATGGATGGGGAATAAGCAGAGAGAGAATGTATGTACACATATATATTCACCTCAAATACATAATTTTTTTCCTCTTTTTTTTAATCCCTTGGGCCCCTAAAGTAACATAGGGCCTTTATAAGTTTCTGTACACATAATCTCCAGAACATTAAATAAAATTTCTTCAATCCATTACCATTACATATGAAATGTGCTCTGTCACTAAACTATGAGTTTCTTAACCCAGGAATTCTTTGGATTTATCTATGTATTTATATCAAACAGTATTAATTCATAGTATTTTTTAAATTTTGTTTTGTTTTGTTAATTTACAACTAAAGAGGAATATTTCCTCTCCTTTCCCTAAAAAAATCAAATATAGTTTTATTTTATTTAAAAGATTTTAATTCTAGGGACAGATACATGGGAAGGATTTACAGAATTATTAAGAAAAAGTGAGATTACAGGGTTCAGTAATGAACAATTGTGGTGAACTTTTGCCACCTATAGGCCTATGTAGTCAGGTATCTTCCTCATTCTAACCCTTAGAAAATTCCCATCATGCCCTTGGTTAAAACCCTTGAGTTTAATTATTATTCCATTTGCTAATCCACAAGGCACAGTTTTTTCATTTTTAATACCAGTTTTAGCTCCAATATCCATTATTTCAAAAGGTATTTACTCAAAAGTCTTGGCAACTAAAATAATCCAACATTTACCCTGGTTTACTGTATAGATTAGTGATTCTCATTGGGTAGTTCCTGGACCAACAGTATTAGCATCACCTGAAAACATCAGAATTATTCTTTATTTATGTTTTTACAAGTAAATGGGTACAAAATATGTTGCCCCAAAGAATGCCACTTTTGCATATTGATTATTTTTATTAAAATTACTTAAAAACACCGGTGCAAGAAGGATACTCTGATCCCCTTTGTTCCCCTGAAAGCAGGAAATCAAACTCCCATGTGAAAGGTACCCTCCTGTAACAGTGGGTAGAAGACATTCTTATCCTTTGAAATAGGAAATTTAGGGTGAGAGAGTCATAAACAAACCTTCTTATTAGCTCACTAATTTACTACCTCAGGCCCAATTTTCTTTGTTTTGTAGATTATTCACAAGTTTATTGTCTCTTTATATAAAAGATATAAAAGCTATCTCCTTTAATTACGACTTTGAGCCTCATATTTTTGGGCTGTCTACACAGACAAAATGAATATTTTTTCTTGTTAATCTGTCTATATTCATTTAATTATTAGAAAAGTCAAAAGAAACTAGAAGGAGAAAAAAAAATCAATTCCCTCTTCTTCATAGGTTTTCCAGGTGATTCTTTTGTGTGCTACTGTGTCTGCTACCCCTGTCTGATGATGGATCTGACAATGAAAATTAAATGGATGTAGATAAAGAAGAAGAACTATACGTTAGAGAATGTGGTATGTGCAATAAAAAAACAACTTATAAAGGCTAAATAACCAAAACAAAAGGGACCTATTACTGAAGTAACTGTGGAACAACTGAGAGCTGATAAATGTATTGATTCAACAATACTAAGGACCCACTTTATTCTATTTCTCCTCTTCCATTCACCTTCATCATGCTCTTTGCCTTCAGTTACAAACAATAGCCTAAGATCAAGAGATGCAGATAATATTCCTTGAGAAAAGGATGGAAAAAATAATGTTAATGGTTGTTTTCTCTAGCTAATGACTGTATGAATGGTTTTTAATTACTTGTACCTATAATTTTTGTCTTCAAATTTATTCCTCAAAATGCATTATATTCATATGCATTAAAACAAAAATAGAAGGCAGAAACAAAGGAAAGAAAAAAGAAGAAAAAAACAATAAAAAGAAGTAAAGAAAGAGGAAAGAAGAAAGAGAATGTAAAAATCCTTTAAATTTTTTTCTCATGGATTTTCCTTTAATTCATTGCCTGAGTCCTTCAACAAGCCAGACAAAAAACAGTTATCATGGCATATAGGAGACAGCAATAAAATCTAGGTACCTGTGTTAAAATATACTAGATATATTTGGCATGTAAAATTTTTTTGGGTTCTCTTGCCTTTCACTTAAGGCCCTTGCTTGTATTTGAATAATAAACAAGCAAATAAAATTTTCAAGAAAGAACATTATTTTAAAAAATAAATTAAATTACATCTTATAACCAATAATCATTTTTTATTCATAGCAAGATCATCTTGTTTTGAGATATAACAAATTTAGCTTCTAGATAGCATTTCTGTATGCTTATGTGTAACTCAGTACTCATAATATGTCTGTTATCCAAGAAGATCTCTCTGTAAATGATGGAAAAGAATGCACAGAGAAAATATGATTCTGTTTCATGTTGAAAAGCATATCCCTTTTATTAAATTGTGTTTCTAGTCTTTTTGAAAAAAATCGCTAAAAACATATTTTTTATGACAGAGGCAGATTCTGGTGACACTACATAATTAAACAAAGTACAATTATGTAATCTCATATTCCATAGACCATTCTAGAAATGCTCTCTTTTAAGGAAATGACAGTCTCATGAATATCATAAATACTAGATTATAAACTCATCTGATTAAATGAGACTTCATTCACAGCTCAGTTTCCATTCAATACCAGAACTTAAATATTTATATTATTTGTCTCTATTAAATGCTCAGGTAATTTTTGGCCTTTAAAAAGTTCAATTTTGCTCTGAAGCAAAAAGATAATTCATCTTACAATTTCTAGTTCTCAACCCTGGGCATCTCCTTTCATAGTTTTGCACTGTGATGTTCTATATTAAGGGCCAGCATTCCCAAAGGTCTTTGAGGAACACTGTTGAAGTGGGATAACACGGGAAATACTCTAAACCAGTGGTAGTCAACCTGGTCCCTACTGCCCACTAGTGGGCATTCCAGCTTTCATGGTGGGCAGTAGCAGAGCAACCAAAGTATAAATAAAAAGATTGATTTAACTATAGTAAGTTGTTTTATAAAGATTTATTCTGCCAAACAATGAAAATCCGACATAAAGTACTTGATAAGAAATTATTATTATATGCTTTAACTTGCTGTCATTTTGCTTTATAAATTTTATAAAGTAAAGTTACTTTCCTACTTTATAAATCACCATTACTGTGGAACCAGTGGGTGATTAGAAAATTTTACTACTAACAGAGATACAAAAGTGGGCGGTAGGTATAAAAAGGTTGACTACCCCTGATCTAAACTATCCCTATACTTGGAGATCTTCAATATACATCACCATATAAAAAGTTCTGACAGATTCTAAAGGAAACAACTTATTTAAATTGGGGTTTGCAAAGCTAATTGGACATGGGAACTTTAATATACATAATAACTATTCATATACTGGATAATTACCATTCTAAGAATGTCTTTTGTAGAAATTTGTTTTAGGCTTTACCTTATCTTCACTCAATTAAAAATACAATGCCTGTCTTATACTGAAACAAGTGGCTTCTAGTTACTTACTATATTAATATAATTTCCTCAATTTTCTGTTAACCTAAATTTCCAGGAGACAATAATAAAAAATAAAAAATAAAGAGAAACAAGAAAAGAAAAAAAACACACATTTTTTTAGGGATTATAAAGAATGGCAATTCAGAGCATAGATCCTAGTATGCCCGGTAACCCATAGATCCTAGTAACCCAAACAGTGTCCCACTAGAGTACAAGGCAGGAGTTTTTTAAAAGCAAAAGGGGAGGATTGCATTAGTCATTCACAAAGAATTTTAATTGGTGCTGGTGGCAGAAAGCTAACCTTGGCTAAATGTGATTGATTTTTAAGACTACATCTTAGTAACACTCCACCACTGCCACAAATTGCAGTTCCTTCAGCGTTTTAGAAATATTTATGTTTTTGCCCAGTTCAAAAGTTCATGTTCTGTCTGACAAGGATGTGCAGAAAACCCATTTCTTTAATGGCCTCCCAGCTTCGCTTTAAAATGCCTTAACATAAATTATTCCATTTTATTTCACATTTCACATTTCCTTTTTCCTTCCTTTCTTCTTTCTCCACAGAGGGAACCCCTACCCTTTTCCTATCAGATTAAGAGAATGGAAATTGAGTCAGCATTCTCTGTAGCTAGGCTATCTCTAGACTTTGTTGCAGCTTGAGTTCTTTTCCACTCACACCATTTCAAGGGTAGGATCTTAACTTTCCCTTCTTCAGGACCTGGACTATGAACATTGGTGAAGTTTTCTCAATGTGCCTATGTTTTGTAAGTGAGTCCTGGGCTTTATGATTTGAGAGTAATCAATCTTTGTTTTAGAGCTTGATTGACAGCTATTTTTAAATCACTGGAAAGCTCTCTTTGGTCTACACCCCTCAACTTTCTTGTTTGGGAACTTTCTCATCCCTGTTGCCCTATGGTTGGTCCTGAGAGAGTTGTTGAGACTATAAAGCAGACCCCATTTTTAAGGTGGGTATTTCCTGTGAGATGCTCCTCTCAGGTAGTTCTTCCCTCTGTCTTCCTTAACTGAAAGCCCAAGTATCTATAGGAGTTTCTTAAAATCTCACTCCCTGTCCTCATTTGGGGAAAGTACTGCCCCACCCACCCAAGCACTCACAAAAACCTGTAAGAAGGTAAGGAGGACTGTATTCTATCAGTGTCTCTATGCTAGATTCTCCTTGGTCTGGACTGTTGAGGATGTCTTATCTCTCTTTCAGTCAGGGTTGAATACAACAATGAATTTTTTCTTTCTTTTGAATACCTTGTCCACTTACTAGATTATTTATACAAATGTATTCTTGTCCTCAGCTCTCTGTTGGTTTGAGAGTAAAATATGATTATGTAGTATGTTTGGGTTATTAGATTGAGAATGATAGTCTTTTATGGCTCTCAACATCTAAAAAGTAATGTCTTTGCAGTATACTTTCAGTTAAGAAAAGTTCTACTTTTAGGACTCAGAGTGGGTTACAAATCAGATCTCCTACTCATGCACATATCCAGACTAAAAAAAAAACGAAAGGTTAAAAGTATTTACAAAATAAGCACTCTGTGGCTCATGACAGAGTTCGCAAATTGTGATTTTTGTGCTTAACCCTTTCATTTCAGTTAATGGTGAGGTCATTTAAGTAGAAGAATAAGAAGGGAGAAGGCAGATGAGAAGGAGAATGGAAAAGAAGAATGAAGAAAGGAGAAACAAGTTCTTATTTAATCAACTGTAAATTTGGCAAAGAGTATTTTCTTTTGTATCTGGACTCTGGGATGAGGATAAAGGCCTCAGGCTTATGTACACATAGTTTCTATTTTACCATGTACAAGAAGGATATAAATTAGGTTGACAAGCACTTTCATCAATTTAAACAGTTAACATAAATATGACTAAGTTTTTAAAATGCAAACTAATCAACTTTTCATGTTCTCACTCTCTGATATGTGAGATATTTTTCTATTTTCACAGGGTCTAAGTGGTAGGAAGCAAACCCTTACATTTTATCGTTAGATCTACTAAAATCATACATGGGAAACAATTTATTGTATTTATCAACTGAGCCAGAAATACACCAGTGTGACATTTACTGAAGCAAATTTTACCTACAAATACAGATGGTAGGTTTAAGTCATTCATATATAAAATGGAAATAATTAATTTAGAAATGCAGTAGTAAAAAAGGCAAAACACACCACTCTACTCTGTGGCCCATTTCCTGCTTCTTTCCATCAAAGTTCAATGTGATGTGTAATAGATATATTTTTCTTCTATCACTTTTCGTTCTTTTTTCCTTTAATTCAGGTGACTCTTTTAGAATAACGTAAGTTAGGATGGGAATGGAGCCCATATTTGACATCCTGACCACAAAGATACCAGCCTTTCTGCTTTCCACTCCTACAATCTAACAGAAATGTAGATATACTAACAGTTAGTGTCAAAGGGTAATTCAGAGTCACAGGAATCCTCTTAAGCTCTAGGTTAAAGAAGCAATTTTCATTTTCTTCATACTTTGGAGATTTTTCAGTTTTTTAAGAAATATCTTTACATTCTACTATGTCTTAAATTAGTGGTTTTCAAGGCTCTGGCCTGTTGGCTCAGTGGTAGAGCGTCGGTCTGGCGTGCAAGGGGTCCCGGGTTCGATTCCCGGCCAGGGCACACAGGAGAAGCGCCCATCTGCTTCTCCACCCCTCTCCCTCTCTGTCTCTCTCTTCCCCTCCCGCAGCCAAGGCTTCATTGGAGCAAAGATGGCCTGGGCGCTGGGGATGGCTCCTTGGCCTCTGCCCCAGGTGCTAGAGCGCAACAGAGCGATGCCCCGGAGGGGCAGAGCATCGCTCCCTGGTGGGTAGAGCATTGCCCCCTGGTGGGCGTGCCGGGTGGATCCCGGTCGGGCACATGCGGGAGTCTGTCTGACTGTCTCTCCCCGTTTCCAGCTTCAGAAAAATACAAAAAAAAAAAAAAAAAAATTAGTGGTTTTCGACTGCTGGTCTGGTCCACTGGCAATTCCCTGCCAGTCTGGGAAAGAGTTCACCACAATCTTCATACAACTTCAGGGTGGCTCTTTCGTGGACAAGCAGGACATTTCTGGTAGACAAGATTTTGAAAACCACTGTCTTAAATTATCTTCTTGGCTAATTAAGTAGTAATAAGAATTTAAGTAACCTTCATATCTTTTCATGGTTTGAGGCCTTATTTGTTTTTATCATTGAATAATATTTCATTTTCTGGATGTAACACAGTTTATTTACCCATTCATCTATCGAAGGAAAAACTAATTTTATTAATAAGGCTGCTATAAATATTGATGTGCACATTTTTATGTGGACATAAATTTTCAACTCATACGGGTAAATACCAAGGTATGGGATTGCTGGATTATATGGTAAGAGTATGTTTAGTTTGGTGAGAAACTGACTAATGGTCTTCCAAAGTGGCTACATCATTTTGTGTTTCATCAGTAATAAATGAGAGTACCTGTTGCTCCACATCCTCAGTATATTTGGTAGCATCAGTATTTTGGAATTTGGTCATTCTGTTAGGTGTGTACTGGTATCTCATTATTTTAATTCGCTATTCCCTAATGACAAATGATGTTGAGCATTTTTTTAAGGGACAGAGAGAGGGATAGATAGGGACAGACAGACAGGAATGGAGAGATGAGAAACATCAATCATCAGTTTTTCATTGTGACTCCTTAGTTGTTCATTGATTGCTTTCTCATATGTGCCTTGACCGTGGGCCTCCAGCAGATCGAGTAAGCCTTTGGCATGAGCCAGCGACCTTGGGTCCAAGCTGGTGAGCTTTTTGCTCAAGCCAGATAAGCCTGCGTTCAAGCTGGAGACTTTGGGGTCTTAAATCTGGGTCATGTGCATCCCAGTCTGACGCTCTATCCACTGCGCCACCGCCTGGTCAGGTGAGCATCTTTTTATACACTTATTTGCCAACTGTATATCTTCTTTGGTGAGGTATTTCTTTACATCTTTTGCCCATTATTTAATTGGGTTGTCAGTTTACCTATTGCTGAATTTTAAGAGTTCTTCGTATATTCTGGATAACTGTCTTTTATCAGATGTTATCTGTTGTAAATATTTTCCCCTAACCTGTGGCTTGTCTTTTCTCTCCCTTGACAATGTCTTTTGCAGAGCATAAATGAATACTTTCTTACGCTTTAAATTTGTGGCAATTTGTTACAGTTGCAGTGAAAAACTAATACAGCAAGTGATTATAAAATGACAATTAAAACCCATCTTGATAACTTTTAAATGCCATATTACGTCAACTATTAAACTCTTAGCTCATCCAGGTAAAAATTTCCATGTTTCTCTGTGACCATTTCTCAGATAATAATGTCAATTTTAAAGTGACATGCTATTTACAAAGGTAAATGCTTATGTTGTTTTGTTTTTTTCTGCCTTCCTTTTGCTTACTGGGTTATATTCATCACTGATTATTTTCCATCTTAGTTTTTTCCAATAGTCTTTGGATGTTCTCACAGATGATGGCATTTTAAGGTGAGGACATTGTTGGTAATGTAAGATTCATTTAGTTATTCTAGTGCTTAGAATTCTTACGGCACAGGAGAGTCACAAAGCAACATTTAAAGGTATGCGGATAAACGATTTGGATTGATCAGGGTCTATGAACCCTTTTAACAGCAGTGAGTTAGACCTGCCTTTTCTGTGCATATAGAAGATTGAGTAAAAAATGTTCAGTGTTTGAAAGAAATCAGGTCAAACTGAAAAAAAAGGGAAAATTTGACATTTGGAGACCAAAATAATATGCTGACCTTAGCAAAAAGATAGAAAGTTAGTGTTGTTTTTATATATATATTTTTCTTTTCCTCTGTATTTTTCTGAAGTTGGAAATGGGGAGGCCGCCAGCCAGACTCCCGCATGCGCCTGACCAGGATCCACCCAGCATGCCCACCAGGGGGTGATGCTCTGCCCATCCAGGGCATCGCTCCGCTGCAACCAGAGCCACTCCAGCACCTGAGGCAGAGGCCACAGAGCCATCTCCAGTGCCTGGGCCAACCCTGCTCCAATGGAATCCTGGCTGCAGGAGGGGAAGAGAGAGTCAGAGAGGAAGGAGAGGGGGAGGGGTGGAGAAGCAGATGGACGCCTCTCCTGTGTGCCCTGGCCAAGAATCGAACCTGGTACTCCTGCACGCCGGGCTGATGCTCTACCACTGAGCCAACCAGCCAGGGCCTTAGTGTTGTTTTTAAAACTGAGAAGATTACTGATTTCCATGAAAATTAGGAATAAAGATCACTGGAAATTCAAAAAAATGTGAAAGAGCACTTTATTAGAATCCTTTTAAACATTCAATATTCCAAGAGGTGTGGAAGATGAACCTAAGAAAGGCAGTAGGAATCACCAAATACTTGGAGAGAAATATGATTTTGCTGAATTGTTAACCTTCAGTAGGCTCGGAAGTACCTGAACATTCCAATAAAAAACTATTCCGTACAGCTTCACATTCCTGGCTACGACGTGCTTTGCTCCTGCACCCCCTTCCCGTTTGTCACTTCCAGCTGCTCTCTTCTTGGTGGACATGTGATTATTTTTGATGCCCTCTGTAACAAGGCTAGTGTTAAAACTGAAATTAGATCTCAAATTAAGCTGTTTATTTAACCTCTCTTCCCTTTGACTTTACTAAAATGGTAAAGGTCACTGCTTTTGTTTAGTACATGGATTTTCATTTTATTTTAATTGCCTTCATAGTCTTTTTATTGGATATATTAAGAATTTACACAGTAGCAGTTAATTTTTTAAGCTGTTTTTAACCTCTATTATTTTGGGTTCACTTGAAATCTCCTAAGAAGTTGAGGAAACTGTTTCTATTATAGTATGTGCAGATTTATAATGATTCTTTCTTTCTTTTTTTTTTAACTCAGTGAAAGGCAGGGAGGCAGAGAAACAGAATCCTGCATGCACCCAACTAGAATCCACCTAGCAAGTCCCTACCAGGCAATGCTCTGCCCATCTGAATTCATTGCTTGGCAACCGAGCTATTTTAGTGACTGAGGTGAGATCATGGACTTATCTTCAGGGCCCAGGGCCAACTTACTCAAACCAATCAAGCCATGGCTGTGTGGGAGAATAAGAGAAAAAGAGAGAGAGGAGAGAGAGAGAGAGAGAAGAGGAACAAAAGGGGTAGAAAAGCAAATGGTCACTTCTCCTCTTTGTTCTGACAGGGAATCGAATTGGAACTTCCACACGCCAGGCCAATACTCTACCACTGAGCAAACCAGCCAGGACCTAATCATTCTTTCTAAAGTCAACCTCATTCCACTTCAGTCTTCCTGTTCTTTTTCTTCTGCAACCCTCCACAGATTTGTTTTGTAAAAATGTATTCCTCATATCTTTAATGAAGTAAAAGAAAATTGTGCTTTTGAATGATTCTGAGAGACATAATCTGTTCATGAAAACTTTCATATTGTATTTGTAGTAAATAGCAAAACAAAATAATAAAATCGAAATACAGGGGCCCTTGGATTATGACATAGTTCCATTCCTACAACAGTGGCATAACCCAAATTTTAGTGTAAGTCAAAACACACCCTAGCCTAAGTCACTTACCTATCCTAAGACAGTTGCAAAATTGTAATCTAGAACATCAAAACACAACTAAGCCACAGAAAAAGAATACTGCATATTCTTCTGCCATGTGCAACTAAACTAGTTTGCCCACGTAGTCCATAAGTACAACACTAATGGCGTAAGCTGAAACAGCTCTCAATTTTTTAAAGTTTTTATGACAGTGAGCATCGTAAACTCAAAACGCCATATATCGAGATTGTCATAACCCAAGGACCTCCTGTACATATATTATCTCAAAAGTCAGACATGTTGTTAAAGTTAATAGATAATTAATCCTCCAATCATATTTATTAGTTGTGAAAATTTAGTTTTCCTGTTTCATAGAAACCTTGAGGCTAATGTCAAATAGTTTGCTATTTAGGAAAAATAATACGATCATTTAAAATGATCTTTTACTCTCCAACTTTTTTGTTCTTTCATTGTTCTCTTAGTATTTCTGAAATTTCCTTGTGTGTGTGTGTGTGTGTGTGTGTGTGTGACAATGAAGCGACTTTGAATTGGCCTGTTAGCTCTATTTCCTAATCTCTCAGTTAACTTTTCTTTTTCACTAATCTCTCAGTTGGCTTCCACCATAACTGCTCTCAGGCAATAACATTAACAATTATTCATATTACATTACTTTGTGCCAAGAATATAGGAGCACTTTACATATATTAACTCATATAATACTCATGACTATTATAAATGGTTGGTACTTTTTCTATTGTCATTTTACAGATGAGGAAAATAAACTACATAGATGTTAAGTAGTTTCCTTCCTGAAATTAATCATTGTTTTAAGTTATTTTCTGTAACAGGCAAAGACTATTCATTGTAAAATACTTCTTTCAAATAGCACAGTCTTTATATGCAACTGCGATGATGCGGACATTCATTTAATACTTGTGGTTGTAGCTCTCCTGACATCAGTATTTATGTTTACATGATTAATCAGAAGGAATTTACAAAAGAATTCTTAAAAATACATAGTTTTTAGTAAAAAAATAAATAAAAGCATACATTATCATCAGAAAATATGCTGTTTTTTTACATTTATGTCAGTGACATGTACTAAATTTGAACTTTATTTTTTAGAATTTCCTTTTAGAATTCTCAGAATTTACTTTTAGAATTATATTTCTTCTAATTCTCAATACAGATGTCTTTGAATAGAAGACCTTAGGAGGCCATTATTTTATATAGTCTTTGCTTTGGGTATTCAATAAACTTAAGAAGTCTTAAGTAGCAAAATATAAACTTTCACTCCTTCCTTTAGAAAAAATTCACAGATTTTCATGTATTTCCTTGTCACTCTGATAATTATCTTCAAACTGAAAATTAGGGAGATTTTTTTTTAACTTAAAAGAGCATAATCATTGATGCAAACTGCAAAACCACTCTCCCCCGCCCCCATCCCTAGTCTAAAGACATGGAAAGCCTAGATAAGCAATCATCAGTATTGTTTCTTTTAGCCCAAGGAACATTTTCTTACAAGCATAACCACGCTTTTTTTCTATGTAAATTTACAAGAGCCGAATACCTCCTAAAACTTATTATTATTATTAAACTGTTTTAGCATTTCTGTTTCCAAAAGCTGTAATAATGTTTTTGGAGATGGAAAGAAATTTAAAAATATATCTATTTGGTGAAGTGTAAGGTTGAGAGAAGAAGAAGGGTGTACTTTATGCCACCAACTGAGTATTATGGAGAAAATTATACACACACACACACACACACACACGTGTATATATATACATATAAATGTATATATGTGTGTGCGCGAGCACATATGTACACACACACACACTGCAGTTGACATAGGCTTCTTGGACATTCATTTCAGGCAGTACTTGCTTTCTGAAAAGCCCAGTTATTAAATGCTAATGTGACAAAAGCATTACCTCTTGACATAGTTTCTTTGTGCATTCAGAATAAAGTTTGACTTTCATCTGACTTTTCAGAGCAAGAGTCTATAATGGAATAAATCTTTAGTTAACATAGTTTCTACCACCTATTTGGAAAAAGATTCTTATTTTAAAATATATCCAAGGAGAAGATCCTTAATGGTCAGTAGCAAATAGACCTTGGCAGGGCTATCGCACACCTATATCGGTGTCTGTCGGGCTCATTACACAAAAGTAAGGTGTAATGGTTGGAAGTAAAATATGGCCTCATTTTCAGAGGGTCAACTGAGACAAGTGGACTTAGGGATCAAGAGAGGAACACTTTTATTCCCTTTCAACTGGCTGCATCTGTGTCCAACCAGATATAAAGCCTCCCTTATGAGTCAGGTTGAAAGTTTCTGATCTGTTTAGGAAAGAACATTTGGAAAAAAAAAAAAGAATCACATCAGCTTAATTTGTATAAAAGTCAGGTTATATTAACATAAAAATTCACAGATCTCATAAACAGAACTTATCAAATTCAAAAAGGCTTAGTATTCTCAAATTTGAATCAAGAGATAACAATTCACTTTGATGTTCATAATTATCAAGGCTTTTTATGTGGTAGCTTGTGAGATGAGTTTGCACCAAGATTCTAAATAATCCTGTCCCCTGAAATGCCCTTGGAAATGTAGGCAGGTTGACTATGGACTTACATCCAAGATGAAGATGGATGAAGAAAACTTTGAAAATTATTTCATTGTTATTATCCCAGACAGAGTGACTGACAGTTTTTACACTCACCATGGTGAATGTGGGATTAAGTCTAACACACTTGAATATTTATGGTTGAAATGTGTTCTTTTTCTAATTTTGAATATCATTGCAGATCTGTAGTTTTCCTTACAAAACTACCTCCAGATTATCATTTAAATTCCCAGTCAATCACACATAAAAAAACTGACTAATATTATTTTTAACCATTTAGCATAGCTCCTTATATCATTTTCAATTCACTTGAATAGAGGAAGATTATCATTGTAATTTAAATGGATTCAGATGTAAGCAATTCCTATTTAAAAATGTATTTAAAAAAAGCCTCTGACTTTCATCTGGCTTTGTCATAATAGATATTTGCAATAAAAATTATTGTTTTCCAATTTGCATGGGTTAATCACTACCTTTAGAAAATAGTTATTGTGCCTTATATACTATAAGAATCATACAGTAGCATAAAAAATAAAAGATCTTGTAATGTAGCTGGTGAAAAAATAATGTATAAATACTTAAAGAGGTACACTATTATACAAGCCAACCTCTTCACTATAGATAGTAAATGTCAAATAAATGTCATACCTCATCAGAAGGAAGGCAGATTAACCCTCCCTTTTGAAATAATATGATTAAGAAAGTCTTCCCAAAACTAGTGAGATTGAATTTGTCCCTTAAAGAACAGAAAATGGTCTGATAAGCAGAGATATAAAATAGTGGGTGCCCCCAGACTGACAGAATAGCTTGATCATAGATGTTATTTAGATCAGAGGAAATGATATCGTAACAAAAGAGCAGATATCTCAATGACAACACAATAAAGCTTTATTACTCCTATCAAGTCTGATGCAAGTCATGCTACCTTCCTTCACATGATAGCTGTGATATCTGGACCCGATGACTCACAGGTCATTGAGAAGACTTGGCAATGGCTTAGCATGACTGCAGCAGAAGCTGAGACAAGTCAGGGATGCACATGGATAGCTGATATCCCATAATGCTCTCTTAACTAGATGGGCTTTTTAAAGGATAAATACATAGAAGGGAACAGAAAAGGAACATAGATATCAGATGCAGCGTGCTTTGAATATCAGGCTGAGCATTCATTTTATCTCATACATAACTGTTACAGGTTGCAGACACTAAGCCTGAAATCTGACCATCCATGAGACACAATAAAGAAGAAAACTGTGAATAGAAATAAAAGGATAATATACCAGCCACCAAAGATGAGAATAAACAAGATTTTATAGACAAATACATAAATGTTGGCTCCTTACAACAAAATTTGTATATTTAGTTGAATTCCTCTACCCCTCACCTGACCCCAGCCCTGGTTTATAACTTATATTCAAAATTTGTAAATTGAACAGCAAATATGTGTGAGACACTAGGTTCTCATGATGTTCTAGTGAACAAAACAGAAAAAGTCCTGGCCTATATGTAGCTTACATTTGGCCAGGGAGAAATAGTTTGATGTTTACATTCTTAAACTCTGAACAGGTCCAAGGAATAAGTATTTGCATTTTTTTGTATTTTTCCAAAGTAAGAAGCAGAGGAGAAGCAGACAGACAGAATCCCGCATGTGCCCTACCAGGATCCACGTGGCATGTCCACCAGGGGGCGATGCTTAGCCCATCTGGGGCATTGCTTCGCTGCAATTGGAGCCATTCTAGCACCTGAGGTAGAGAGGCCATGGAGCCATCCTCAGCAACCAGGCCAACGTTGCTCCAATGGAGATGGATCCTTGGCTGCAGGCGGGAAAGTGAAAGATAAAAAAGAGAAGGGGAAGGGTGGAAAAGCAGATGGGTACTTCTCCTGTGTGCCTTGGCCGAGAATTGAACCCGAGACTTTCGCACACCAGGCCAACGCTATACCGCTGAGCCAACCAGCCAGGGACAGGAGTAAGTGTTTGATGGGTAGCTTAACACTTAACTAAATGCCTCAAGCACATTAAACCACGTTATCCAGGGGCAGTACATCCCTTAACCCTTATATCCACATCTAGTCCTTTAACAAGCAGTAGTCTATAGCACAGATCATTGAGCTGGTGGAGAAAAGGAGTCTTTTGTTTCTAAAACACTGAACTGCTAGGATTCAATGTTCCTAAACACACTTACTAGGGTCTAGCCAGAGCTGCATCTTCTATAAGTACAATAAAAACTCAAAGTATCTCGACCCCACTTATCTACCAAATATTTTATATTTAGCAGCCTTTAAATACTAGTACACCAATATCAATAAAGCAGTCTACTCCTTAGACAATTTAAATAGCCTTCGGTATTTCTTATGCACTTTTAATGCCTGTTCCTACTATAGTTCTTAATGTATTGTTTTTTTAATGTTATAATTTTATGGTTCTCTTCTTCTATATGTTTATTCAAAGCAGTTCTCACTTTTATGTTATCTATGTTACTTAACAAAATATCTTTATAAATTATGAAAAATGTCTACTGAATTTTATTTTATCATACCAGGAAAATAGTTTACAAAGATAAAATGTTTTACCACCGAACTTATAACTGTTCTCAGAGGTGTTAGAAATTATCTAGTGCCTCTTGAAACAATCTCAGCCCAAAAATAAACTTCTGGTCATGTGTTTCCAAGGGCTTATTTTCTGCACACAATTGTCCTTAAATCTCTGAGGTACAGCAGTTATTGATCTCCTATGAATCCCTGGTGGAGAAAATAAATGAGATAAGAGAAAGAAACTCTTTTTTTGTAACTGTGGTTAAAAAAAAAAAAGAGGTCACAAGGCCTCTTTAAGACCTCTGGTCTCTTTGGATGTAGCTGGGTAAATATTAGGGTCACACAAGCTATCACCGTGTCCCCCGTGTAATGTGAGAAGAGAGCCAGACACCCAAATAAAGAAAAAGACCTGACTAGAAACTTGATGGTGAGATCACAAACAACTAAAGATTTCCGGTTCAAAACATGAGACTTAGAGGGATAAAGTGTGTACAAGGAAGTATGATGCAGCATTTGGTAAATAGATGCCTGCTAAATTTAGTTTTAAAATACTATAAAAATCTGTATTTTACAAAGACAGTAAGTTGTCTCTCACCAAGTATATAAGCGATCTCAGAAGATACCCCAGTAGTTCTCAAAAAAGGAAAGATCAGAATTCCTTTTAAATTCAAATGCTGGATGCCTTGACATTATAGTTATCAGACGCCTTGGGTAAAATGTCACATGGAAGTTTTTAAAAATATAACAAATTGTGTTATTTAAAAACAGAAAAACAATCACCTCTCAACACATATACCAGCCCCCAGACATACCTTTATGCAGTTAAAAACATTACAGTAAAGAAAGAGCTCACAATAAATAAAGTAAAATAGGAGGTTCAGAGTTCAAATAACAGTGGCTCAGAGTTGGCTTCTAGACTGACCCAGACTCCAGTTGCATTTCTACTGCATGGAGTTGTATGAACTGGGTCAAGTTACTTAAACTTTCTGAGACTGATTTTTTTATATCTTTAAAATAATAGTAGCATCATTATTATTATGAGCATTAAATGAGAAAAAAATTAAAACTCAGAATACAATCCTTGCCTTACAGCAATGTTTAGTAAGCATTAGCAATCAATACAAAGAAGAGTGATGAATATAAATAAAATCAATTCTGATAGCAGGGTCAGGATTTTATCAAGGAAGGTCAACAGTAAAGGTAAGGAAAGCTAACAAAGAATGAACATATTAAAGGTGTCAGGAGTCTTTCGGATATACAGATGAGACCAGTCCGGGTTCCACATGAGAAGAATCTTCCTATTTTTCACCAATGTAACTAATACTCTTAGATAGTATTTAGAAAATATTTGTTAAAAATAAAATAATGGGCACAAAGAGTAAAACACAGGAAATATAGTCAATAAAATTAAATTGTAATAATTGTATATGATGTCAGATATATACCAGACTTGTCAGTTTGATCACTTCATAAATTACATAAATGTTTAATTACTGTGTTATACCCATGAAATCAATATAGTATTGTATTTACTCCTTTAATTACTGTGGAACATTTGTTATAATTGATAAACCAATATTGATACAATATTATTAACTGAAGTTCATAATTTAAAATTTCTACTGCAATTTTACATTACAACTGTAATTTAAAATGTAAACAAATTAAGTTTAAAGACAAAATAAAATCTCAGACCTCGAACAGCCAAAACAATATTTAAGGAGCACAAAGACAAAGCGCTGACGCTATCTAACTTCGCTACTTATTAGTAAAGCTACAATAAGTAAGACAATGTAGTATTGGCAAATGAAGAAGCAAATAGATCAATGAAGAACAGAGGTCCAGAAAGAGAACCACAGAATATAGCCCACTGATCTTTGACAAAGGAACAAAGGCAATTCAATGGAGAAAAGGTAAACATTTCAATAAACTGTGCTGGAACAACTGGATGTACACATGCAAAAAAACAATAAATGTACACATAGACATGGCTATTTTCACAAAAATTAATACAAACTAAATCAGACTTGAATGTAAAACATAAATAGAACTTCTAGACAAAATATAGGAAAAAATCTAAGTGATATTTTATTTGGTAGTAACTTTATAGGGAACCTCAAAAGTATAATCCATGAAAAAAAATGACAAATTTCATTAAAAGAAAAATATTCTGCTTTGTGAATAGGAAGAGAATGGAAAGAAAGGCTATAGACTGGGAGAAAATCTTTGCACTAGACAAATCTGACAAAGGTCTGTATCTGAAATATAAAAAGGAACTTTTAAAACTCAACAGGAAAATAAACAGTCCCATTTTAAATATAATAAACATATATCTAAACAAAGAAAACATAGAGGGCAAATAATCATATGAAATTATGCTCAACATTATATGTCATCAGGTAATTTGAGGTAAATAATGAGCTACTACTACACATCTATTAGCATGACTAGTTTCCAAAATTCTGACAATACTAAATACTGGGGAGGATGTGAAGCAACAGGAACTCTCATTCATTGTTGATGAGAATGCAAAAGTATAGCCACTTTGGAAGACAGTTTGGTAGTTTTTTTCAAAACTAAATATTCTTACTATAAAACCCTATAATCATGGTCCTGGGTATTTTCACAAATAAACTGAAAACTTATATTACACAAAACCTGCACATGAGTATTTATATCAGCTTTAATCATAACTGAGTCATGTCGGACAACCAAAATTGTCCTTTTGTAGGTGATGGATGAGTAAACTGTGTGGTACATTCAGACAGTGGGATAAAAGGAAATCAGCTATCAAGCCACGAAAAAACATGGGGAAACCGTAAAAGCTAAATGGCAGAAGCCAATCTTAAAAATGTACATACCATATAATTCTAACTATATGACATTATAGAAAAAGCAGAACTGTAGAGATAGTAAAAGGGTCAGTGGTCGGCAGTGAAGGGTTCCGGGGAGGGAGGCATGAATGGGTGGGGCAAAAAGGAGTTTAGGGCAGTGAAATGGTTCTGTATGGTATAGTTAAGCTAGATACACATCATTACATATTATATACAATCTCATAGAATACATAACCCAAAGAATTAAGGTAAACTATGGACTTCAGCTAATAATAATGTATCAATATTGGTTTTGCAATTATAATAAATGTTCCACAGTAATTAAAGAAGCAAATACAAGGGGGAACTTGGGGGGAGTGGAGGGAAGAGAGCCATGTGTGAATCCCTACATTTTCTAATCAATTTTTCTGTAAATGTAATTTTTTTCTTTTAAAAAACTCCTATTAATATAAAAAATGTTCTAAGTTGAAATATGGCACGTCCTACCATTGAGCACCTAACGATGACACACATTTTATCTGAGACAATTTCCAATGCAAAACAGAAATCTGAATTAACAATATAGAGGTCCAATACTACCAATTTGTTGTGCAATAAGAGCATCATCAGAACCCTTCTCTTTGACTGAGTTGAAATAAAAAGGGAAAAGTCAGTCACAGAGCCATACATATCACAGGGAATTACCGGGCACTGGCCAGAATAAGGGCTGCTGTCCGTCATTAAGACATATCAGATAAACAACAAGTTCATCTCTAGAATTTTGCCAATATATCTATACTCTTCATATTCTCTATATAAGGCTTAATGAGGCAAAAACAGATCTTTAAATTATTTTTGATTATTTGGATCAATGTTCTGTGTGTATTCTTAATTAAAAGATAATTCCATTATAACAGTTATCACTTATAAATATTCATAACAAAGATTTCTTAAATGCTTTTGCCTTGAAGTTATTAACTACCATAGAATGTAAAGGGAATTATTAAAACAGTCATGAGGCACAGTGCTATATTTAAGAAACAGAAATTATGCTATTTCTAAAATACTACAAATTTCACTATGTTTTTGAAGGTTTTATATTCTAATTTGGAAATATATAACTTCTTTCTTTGGTTTTTACAGAGACAACAGAAGACCTAGTTACAAATTTATAACTGGAATAGCTAACAAAAGATGGTGTATTAAATAGTTGCCTGTAATATTTTCATAACCAAATGCTCTACTGAACTGAAGTAATGTCAGAATTTGCATTTGGTATCAGAAAGCATAGTTTGCATTTCTGTAGTGGAGAGTTAAACTTAATTTTGATTGTTTCTTGGTTCTGAATTCTCTTAAGAAAAGCCTGTGTTATGTTTATGGATGTACAGAATGGGACAAAAATAATTCACAGTTGTGAATAAATAAAACAGAGCTTATTCTTGTATTATTATTTATTAATTATTAAATTATTTCCCATACAATAAACTGTAAACTTACTTTTGCCCCACCCTGCAGTCTCTTTCACACATCCTTAGCACACACAGAATACCAAGTTATCTGGGAATTCAGCATGCTTCAAGGTTGACTGAGTCCTCTGTGGGAGCCAGAATTGTAATAAAAGTCACTTCAGCTATTCTAATTGTTTATTTGTCTTCCTATGTAAGGCAATTCATATTGATTTTCTCTGAAGTACAGTTTTCATAAAATGTCTGTAAATTTCATGCTTATTAGCATATATCTTTCAACAAGGTAATATATACTTATAAATAGTTGCTTAAATAAACATTAAAAAGACAACACATTTTGCCATATCTTTCTTGCATTTTTAAAATTTATTTTTTCTTCTTTTCCAAGTGAGAGGAAGGTAGATAGAGAAATAGACTCCTTCATGCGCCCTGACCAGGATCCACCCAGCAACCCTTGTCTGGGGGTCAATGTTCTGCCTATCTGGGGCTATACTCACAATTGAGCTATTTTTAGCACTTGAGGCAGAGGCTCCACAGAGCCATCCTAGGGCCCAGCACAATGTTTTCCAACCCATCAAGCCCTGGCTGTGGGAGAGGAAGAAAGAGAGAGAGAAAGAAAGGGGAAGAAGGAGTGATGGATGAAGGTCATTTTTCCTATGTGCCCCAACCAGAAATCAAACCGAGAACATCCACTCACCTGCTGACATTCTACCACTGAGCCGACCAGCCAGGGCTCATCTTTCTTCCATTTTCTTTAACCTGAGTTTTCACCTGATTCAGGATGGGGGAGATGACTAAAGTCAACACAGGGCCTGCTCATTAAGGGTATGGATGATATGTATAATAAATATGAACTTAAAATGGTTGATGTGACTATATTTTAGTGAAGACAACAGTTTTGTGAAAACAACAGTTTTATAAAGACAACAACAAATGTGACTGTATTCTTTATGAAAACTACACATTGTGAGTGTGACTATGGCAACTTAATTAAGGGTTCTCTCTCTGGTCAATATAAACTCTACAGAGAATAAGTTGGCCTAGAGCTGGATTAGAAACTATTTCAGGTGGTAATTTCCTTGGGGTTATAAAACATCACTGGCATTCTAAAATGCTACTGGAATAATAATAATTGCTAATTCCTGGAGAGAACTAACTCTGTACCAGAACTTTATAATCACTTTACCTAAAATAAATCATTGCATCATTACAACAGCTCCATAAATAAGTACTGTAATATCCATTTTACATTTGAAGACAATGAAACACAGATACAGTGGTACACTGATAAGTGTTTAACAAACTGCTGAGTGGAGGAATAAAACATAGTAATTTGTAATGTTTGCCAATCACCGTCATATAAACAAGCCCATAATATTCGTCATTGATTTCAAGCTACCAATATGACATCATTGATGTGGAGTTTGAAGAGATGCACAGTAGCATGTCATCATACAGTTTATACTAGTCAGATTGGTAGATATGTGTGTTTATATCTGAAGATGTAAATAACAGTGTAAATGGTAAAATAATTAGTAAGTGATGATTTTTTAGTATTTACAAATTTTATTTTTAATATAAATTATAATTTGTTAATTTAAATAACTTAATTTTGAATTATAACTCCACTTAGCAACTGGCTTACAAAATTGCTGAAATTTTAACAATTATTATAGGTTAGTATGGGTTGATTCTAAACTGGGCAAAGAGGTTAAAGAAACTTGTTCAAAGAGAACATGTAAATAATATGAAGTATGTACCTGTATTATGCTCACAAAAACCCAAAGAGATATATATTATTATCCCCATTTTATAAATGACAAAACTGAGTTATGAAAAGTTCAACAGCAAGACCATGACACTAATGTTATGGAAACTCATTAAAGTTCCAGAGTCTCTGCTCCAAATCACTACAATAAAAATCTCAGTATGTAGCTAATTCACCAAGAGAATGTAAAATCCGAGGACAAAAATTTCTCCACTTAATTCTAAAGTAGAGCGCCTAATTTATTCATTGAAAAAAAAATTGAAAAAAAATCAAATAACTGATATTTTAACCTCAATGCTCTCTCAAAATGTTTTCATAAATATTCATTGAATTGGGCCATCTGATTACAAAAATAATATCAGCTTGTCCTTGTTTCATATCTCACAAAACTGAACACTAAGACAAAAAGTGACTTAATCAAGTTGTAGGTAGAAAATGTAAGGCCAAGATTAAGCTCTGGATTAATTTAATAAATGTCAATTCCATAAAAAGAACTGCTCAATTCTATAACTCTGTGTGTTTCAAGCCTGGAGAAATAGAGTAGTATAATATAATAACAGAGATCCAGATAATTCTTTGATGTAGCAGGCCCATGCAAGAAATGTTCTGTTATTGGGAATGCAACAAAACAAGGCAGCAAAGGAGAGAATCCCATCGCTTACTACCACCTGAATCCTTCTATCAGACTGCTTCAGGTGCCACATCTTCATGAGTCGCTGAGAGTCTGGCCTTATTTCCTTACTCTCAACCCCTTTACTCACTTCTACTTACCACCAACCTAATCCTCAGAGTAATATGACACCTTTTTTTTATAACAGAATCAATAAAGAAACAGTTTAATATTCTATAATTTAGTGTATCTGTTTTTATTATTTGACCCAAAACATCAGTTTCTTTTGTCCATCATCTACATTCCACTTTAACTTAATTAGAAAACAAAAATCTCTAAATCTCCCTAAAATATAAGAATTTGATATGCATAACCAATTGCAAGTAATAAAGTCTCATGAAAACCTTAAATGCATCTTATTTTTCTCCTACTAAGAAAGACATAGTGTGACAAAATCTTTATTTAGTTAAGAATGTACAAAAAGGAAATCAGAGAAACAGTGTAATGAGAAGTACTTCTGATCTCTCCCTTTAAAATTTCATTCTATTGAACAACTATGCTGCTGTGAAGGAACCCCAGCTGAGCTTGCCATTGCACCTAAAAGATCCATGCAATGACTGGACTGAAGGTGGGACAGGTTGAAAAGGGGGAGCAGAAGATAAAATGCTTTTGTGGTAGAATCTGGAGAGGAGAGAAGGCAGAGGACTGAATTTTTCTTTCTCCTTGCTTGACTCAGAGAGAGAGTTTTATTCTGAGCCAGGAGAGACAGAGAAACTGAAAGGAAGAGAGGAAGGAGCTGAACTAAGGTGGGTGCAACCAGGTGTAGAGTGACTGAAGATTGCTCATGTCACTTGGCTTGTGATCAACCAGCATGGGGGCATGCTCAGCCTGCAGCACTCACTCAATGGGTGTGTGCTGGGCCCAAAGTGCTTGGCTCTTGTGGCATGTAGCATGCCCTCCATTGGTGCACACTGGACCCACAGTGCCTGGTTCACTGGCATGGTGCACACTCCACCAGTGAATGCTTAGTCCACAGAGATTGGCCCACATGGCACTGAGCATACTAGGCCCACAGCACTCAAGTGCACTCACCACAGCCAGTGCTATATCAATGACCCATGATCTGTGCACACTATCAGTAAAGACCGAAGTGTTTGTCTTCAGACATGCAGATCTCACCTCCCTCCTCACACTGTACAAAGAGGGATGGTGGCAGGCTCCCTCACAGCTGATTCTCTGAGGCTACTCTCTCCTGAGAGGCAGAAGTGCTCTGCATCTGATCTCGTGATCTGCTGAGATGTGGGGAAGAATGCCTGGAAACCTGAAACTGCCACTTCTAAAGCCATAAAGCTGAAACTGTAAAGTCCTCATAACATGCTCCAATCACTAACATGACTACAACCCTGCCTATATCATCACAGCAGCAAAGTTTTGCCCAAGAATTTAACAAAGTCAAAACTTGTAGTACAGCAACATTTTTTAGGAAAAAAGAAATGTTTCTTTTAGGGTTCTAACAATACCACTATCAAATGCCATCAAGGGAAAAGAAATCAAACATCATGAATATACAAGACAGAAATGTAGTTTAGAAAGATAATGAAAAATCTCCAGAAAATATCTCAATTATATGGAAACCTTAGAATTAAATGATAGTGAATTTCAAATTGAAGTTCTAAAAAAACTCAATGAATTTTGAGAAAACACTGATTGGCAATTTAATGAGCTCACAAAGAAATAAACAAAAAGAGTACTTTACCAAGGAGACTGAAACTTTAAAAAAGAACTAAACAAAGATAAAGAACTCAATACATGAATTAAAAATGGGGTAACAAGTTTAGCTAATAGAACAGGCTAAATAGAAGAGAGAATCAGTGGCATTAAACATAGGCAACTAGAGATACTACAGAGAGAAGAAGAGAAAGACACACAAATTAAAAAAAGTAAGAGAGTTCTATAAGAACTAACTCCATCAGAAAGAGCAACATAAGAATAATGGGTATATAAGAAGAACAGAGGGGAGAAAATGGAAAACCTATCTAAACAAATAATTGATAAGAACTTCCCAAGCCTGTAGAGTTAGAACCTTCAATCCAAGAAGCAAAGAGAACACCGAGTTACCTCAACCCAAACAGATTTACTTCAAGGCACATTTTAATAAAACTGCCACAAATCGATGACAAAGAAATAATCCTCAAGGCAGCTAGGGAAAAGAAGACTATAACATCTAAGGGAAGGCCCATTAGGTTATCATCAGATTTCTCAGAAGAAACCCTGTAAGCTAGAATAGAGTGGGCCTCAACATTTAAAATATTGAAAGAGATTAATTACCAGCCAAGAATACTATATCCGTCAAAGATATCTTTCAAATATTAAGGCAGTGTTCCCCAACCTTTTTTGTGCCATGCCCCACCTTAACCTTTCTAAAATTTTTATGTCCCCCCCTATGTAACATACATAATTTTTAACATTAAAAAATTGATTTGTTCACTTAATAAACATAAATGATAGGTTCTAGGAAGAAATCACTATAAAATTGTTAACAAAACACAGTAAGTAAAATTTCAAAACATATAATGAAAAACAGAAATTTAAATTACAAATAATTTTAATACAGATTTTTCTATATTAATTTATTATTTTAATTTAGTGTGATCCTTGCACTTAATGCTTGCTGCACAGAGATTTTATATTAGGTTCCAATTTGGTTAGCTTTAGTCTCAAGTTTCCACGTTGTGTTATATCCAGCTGATTTCTTTTTTTTACCAGTAAATCATTTACAGCACTAAATCCACATTCAGCTAAAAATGAAGATGAAAATGGTAGCAATAGTTTTCTTGCACATTTGGTTGAATTTGGATATTTGATTTCTGTTTCCTTACAAAGCCATGCCATCGCTCCTTTGATATTAAATAAAGATTTAACTGACTCATCATTTTGCAATTCTGCAAGTTCTTCTTGATACTGCATATTTGATATATCAGACAAATCCACTAACATTGGCTGCATCATCTATGTTGGGAAATCAATTTGTTTTAAATCAGAAAATCTTTCTTTTAAATCAGCCGATAGAATATTCAAATGATTGACAATAACAAGTAAAGCGGTATCAGTTACTTCACATTTTTGGAGCCAATGAAACTGTTTAAAGTTTTTGTTGTTAATATGTTTCTGACATAACTCAATATTGGTAATGAAACCAAATATCTTTGCTTTTGCTTCGACAAGAGTTTTATTTGTTCCTTGAAGTTGCTTATTTAATATATTTAGTTTTTCAAAGATATTGGCTAAATAACTCACAAATGCTTTACCATCTATTGTTAACAGATACTTCATTTCAGGTTTGTCGCTTAAAAAATCACTAAGAGTATCAAACAGTTCCATAAATCTTTTCAAACAGTTTCCTTTAGATAGCCATCTTACTTCAGTATGAATTAAAAGTCTCACATGGTCTTCATTTTGTTCTTCACAAAATAGCTTGAAAAGACGCTCACATTTGGCACTAGCTTTAATAGCATTAACACACTTTATTATTGTATGTAATACTTCATTCAGAACAGGCGAAATGTTTTTAGCTACCAAGTTTTCCCTATGAATAACACAATGCACAAGAATCATTTCTGGATTCGCATCTTTCATCAATTTTAAGCAGCCAATTTTCTTGCCCATCATATTGGGAGCACCATCTGCAGCACAAGATGTTATATTTTTCATTGGTATATCATTGACATCTAAGTAGTTTTTTAGCTTATTATATATATCTTTCGAGGTAGTGGTGCTTTCTAATCTTTTACAGAACAACATTTCTTCAGCAAAATGTCCTTTATCAATATATCTTATGTAAGTTATCAATACTGCCTCACTGTCTCTCAAAGTTGATTCATCCATTTGCAAGGAAAATTTTCTTGTTTTCAGCTTTTCAATAAGTTGTTTTTCAATATCCTCACTCATTCCATCTATTCTTCTGCTAACAGAATTGTTACTGAGTGGCATAGCTTTTACATCTTTGTCATCTTTTTCAAGAACCATTTTAAGAAATGCTGATATTGACGGTTTTATTAAATTTTCTCCTATAGTGTGATTTTCTCCAGTTTTAGTGATGAATAAAGAAATTTGATAACTAGCCTCAAGAACATGATTATTAGTTGAAGTATGAGCAGTAAATAGAGACTTTAATGTTGTTCTTTTTTCAAAATTTTTCTTTAAAGTTTTAAAGTAACTCAAATCTGAATTAATATGAGCACTATGTTTCGCCTTCAAATGAGCCTCAAGATGACCTCGTTTCATTGATTCGTTGGTCAAGCATTGCTGGCATAAAAGACAAAAAGGAATCCGCTCGTCGTGAACAGCGGGTATGAACCCAAATTTTAAATATTCCTCCGAATATTGATGAGTTTTTTTCTTGCTTGCACCACTCATTTTACTATGGGCTATAATAAAAATAAGATCAATTAAAAACTAATATTAAAATATGTGTTAAAATATATTCAATGTGACATAGAGTAAATGTATACTAAAAATTCATATTTATTTAAATGTATATAACACATTTACTACACTACCACCGCAAATCAAAAGGTATCTATATTTTTTCCACTTGACAAAATTTTCTGGAAAGTTATGCTTCTAAAATTAAAATTGTCATGCATGCACTATTATAGCCCCAATAATATTTATAAAATATTGATATTATTGCTTTCTAGCCCCGATGCAAGAAGTACTTAATAAAGAGTTTAATATTGATAAAAATAAAAATCAAATACTTACCAATTATATCTATGCAATATATATACGTATATTTATTAAATCAATGAGCTTTTATAACAGTTTTGACTGACACTTATTTCAAATTAACACCAACTGAATGATGTGAAACACTACAGAAGTTGCGATGGGCCAATTAGGTGAGAATAACTGCATTGTTTAGCGAGTTTTTAAAACCTCCAGGGTTCCCCGCAGCAGACGGCACGCTCTGCGGTGAACCCAGGACGAAGTTTACTTGACAATGCCAATCACCCAGTTGATATTTTGGTCTCATCAAACGAAATTATATTTAATAATTATTTACTGCAATTATTTAAGAATTGCATTTTTTGTTAAATTTGGCACCGATATCTAGCATTGCATTTAAATGGCCTGGGGCGAAAGAGTTAAAGTCATGTCAAGTCCATTTGCAAATTGCCCCCCTTAACTATCGAATTGCCCCCCTGTGGGGCGTGGGCCCCACGTTGGGAAACACTATTAAGGGGAAATAAAAACATTACAGACATAAAGAAGCTGAGAAAATATATCACCAGAAAACCCCGACTCTATAAAATACTAAAGGGGGTTATTTGACCAGATACAAAGGACAAAACAAAACTACAAAGAAAAGCTGCACCAAGATCACAATAAAAACAAAGATAATATGTGACAACAATAACATAAAAGGGGAGAGGATAAAGATCTGCAGTAGCAAAGGAAAATGGAGCACAGAAGCACTCATATGATAACTTTTGTACATATGACATTTTTTTCTAATAACCTAAAGGTAACCATCCACAAAAATGCCACCACTGAAACAGGTAGCTTAGAAAAAGAAAAAAACAAAGAAAAAGTATGGAATACCACCAAACAAAAACAACCAAACAAAAAACAAAAAAAGAAGAACCAAACAAGACATAGAGCTATCAAAAAACAATACATAATACTCCATTAACATCATGGTATAAATCTTCCAGATAGAAAATTAACAAAGAAATAGCAACCTTAAATGACACACTAGTTCAACGGGATTTAATAGATATCTTCAGAACTTTTCGTCTCAGTGCAGTAGAATATACATTCTTTTCAAGTGCTCATGGTACCTATGGTACATTCTGTAGAATAGAACACATATTAGGACACAAAATGAGTCTCAATAAATTAAACAAGATTGAAATCATATCAAACATCCTCTGTGATCACAATGGCATGAAACTAGAAATCAACTATAATAGAAAAACTAAAAAAAATTCAAACACTTGCAGACAAAATAGCATGTTATTAAATAACAAGTGGATTAACAATAAGATCAAGAAAGAAACAAAAAAATTTCCTTGAAACATTTGAAAATAAGCATACAACAACTCAAAATGTATGGGGCACAGCAAAAGCAGTCCTGAGAGGAAAGTTCACAGCACTATAAGCATACCTTAAGAAGCAAGAAAAAGCTCAAATAAATAACTTAACCCTGCATTTAAAAGAACTAGAAAAAGAACAACAAATAAAGCCCAGAGGAAGTAGAAGGAAGGAAATAATAAAGATCAGAATAGAAATAAATGACATAGAGGCTAAAGAAACAATACAGAAGATGAATGAAACCAAGAGCTGGTTCTTTGAAAAGGTAAATAAAATTGATGAACCTTTCATGAGACTCATCAAGAAAAAAAGAGAAGACTCAAACAAATATAATTAAAAATGAAAGTGGAGAGTAACAACTGACACCACAGAAATACAAAAGATTGTAAGAAAATACTATGCAGCTCTGTATGCCAAAAAACTGGACAACCTAAGTGAAATAGATAAATTCCTCGAAACATAGTTTTTCAAAACTCAATCTGGACAAATCAGAAAACCTAAACAGACCAATTACAACAAATGAAATTAAAGCAGCTATCAAAAAACTCCCAACAAACAAGAATCCTTGACAAGTTGGCTTCACAGGTAAATTCTGCCAAATATTCAAAGAATAACTAGCACCTGTCCATTTCAAGCTATGTCAAAAATTCAAGAGGAGAGAAGATGTTCAAACTCCTTTTATAAGGCAAGTATAATCCTCATTTCAAAACCAGGTAAAGACACCACAAAGAAAGAAAACTATAGGCCAATATCCCTGATGAACCTAGATGCCAAAATTCTCAACAAACTATTAGCAAACCAGATCCAACAATACATGAACAAAATTTACATCATGATCAAGTGGGTTTTATTCTAGGGAAGCAAGGCTGGTACAATATTTGCAAATCAATCAATGTGATTCATCACATAAACATAAGGAAGGATAAAAATTATATGATAATATTAATAGATGCAGAAAAAGCAATTGAAAAAATTCAGCATCCATTTATGATCAAAACTCTCAGCAAAGTGGGAATACAGGGAACATACCTCAACATGATAAAGGCCATCTACAATAAACCCCACAGCAACATCATACACAATGGGCAAAAATTAAAAGAAATCCTCTTAAGATCAGAAACAAGGCAAGGGGGCCCCTTTTCACCACTCTTATTCAATATAGTTCTGAAAGTCCTAGCTACAGCAATCAGGCAAGAAGAAGAAATAAAAGGCATCCAAATTGGAATAGAAGTAAAACTGTCATTGTTTGCTGATGACATGATACTGTACATAAAAAACCTTAAAGTCTCAGTCAGAAATCTACTAGACCTAATAAACAAATTTGGCATGGTGGCAGAATATAAAATTAATATTCAGAAATCAGTGGTATTTTGATATACCGACAATAAACTGTCTGAAAAAAACTTTAAAAAATTCTCTTCACTATTGCAACAACAACAAAAAATAAAGTTTCTAGGAGTAAAATTAACCAAGAAGGTAAAAGACTTGTACTCAGAGAATAGTAAAACATTAATAAAAGAAATCAAGGAAGATACAAACAAGTGTAAGCATATACAGTGTTCATGGATAGGAAGAATAAACATCATTAAAATGTCTATATTACCCAAAGCAATCTAGAAATTCAATGCAATTTTTATTAAAATATCAATGGCATACTTCAAAGATATAGAACAAATACTCTAACAATATATATGGAACCAAAAAAGAACACAAATAACCTCAGCAATCTTGAAAAAGAAGAATAAAGTGGGAGGTATCATACTTCCTGATATCAAGTTATACAACAAGGCCATTTTACACAAAACAGCTTGATACTGGCATAAGAATAGGTATACAGATCACTGAAACAGAACAGAGGACCCAGAAATAAACCCACACCTTTATGGCCAGTTGATATTTGACAAATGGAGTAAAGATTGTCTCTTTAACAAATGGTGTGGGAAAAACTGGACAGGTTCATGGAAAGAAATGTAACTAGACCACCAACTTCCACAATACACAAAAATAAACTCAAAATGGATAAAAGACTTAAATGTAAGCCATAAAACCTTAAATGTTTTAGAAGAAAACATAGGAAATAAACTCTCTGACATCACTTTTAGCAATATCTTTGTTGATTTATCTCTGCAAACAGGTGAAATAAAGGACAAGATAAACAAATGCGACTACATCAAGTAAAAAAGCTTTTGTGCAGCAAACGACAATATAAACAAAATAAAAATATTGAATACAACCCACACAATGGAAAAACATATTCGACAATACATCGGATAAGGGGTTAATAACCAAAATTTATAAAGAACTTGTAAAACTCAACACCAGAAAGGTAAACAATCCTATTAAAAAATGAGAAAAAGAGCCTGAACAGGTGGTGGCACAGTGGATAGAGCGTCAAACTGGGATGTGCAGGACCCAGGTTCGAGACCCCTGAGGTCGCCAGCTTGAGTGCAGGCTCATCTGGTTTGAGCAAGGCTCACCAGCTTGATCCCAAAGTTGCTGGCTCAAGCAAAGGGTCACTCGGTCTGCTATAGCCCCCTGGTCAAGGCACATATGAGAAATCAATCAATGAACTAAGGAATTGCAATGAAGAATTGATGCTTCTCATCTCTCTCCCTTTCCATCTGTCTGTTCCTATCTTTCCCTCTCTCTGACTCTCTGTCTCTGCCACACACACACAAAAAATGTGAACAGACACTTCTTCAAAGAGGACATACAGATGGCCAATAGGCATGTGAAAAATGTTCAACCTCACTAATCATTAGAGAAATGCAAATTAAAACCACAATGAGATACCACCTTATACCTGTCAGAATGGCGCTCATTAACAAAACAATACACAATAAGTGCTGGCGAGGGTGTGGAGAAAAGGGAACCCTCCAACACTGCTGGTGGAATTCAGAATTGTGCAGCCACTGTGGAGAAGAGTATGGGGTTTCCTCAAAAAATAATGGAACTACCTTATGACCCAGCTATCTCACTTTTAGAAATATATTCTAAGAACACCAAATCACTGATTCAAAAGAAGATATGCACCCCCATGCTTAATGCAGCATTGTTTACAATAGCCAAGATCTGAAAATAGCCCACATGTCCATCAGTGGTTGAGTGGATAAAAAAAACCTGTGGTAAATATACACAATGGAATTCTATGTGGCCATGAAAAAAAGAAAGAAATCTTACTTTTTGTGACAGCATGGATTGACCTGGAGACTATTAAGCTAAGTGAAATCAACCAGGCAGAGGAAGACAAATATCATCTGATATCACTTATTTGTGGAATCTAATGAACAAAGTGAACTAAGGAATGGAATAGAGGCAGAGGTGGGATCACAGGGACAGAAGGACAGCATTTAGAGAAGGTAAAGGGATTTGTGAAATTACATATAATATATAAAACACAGATATATAGATAGCAGGACAGCAAATCCTAGAGGGAAGGGAGGAGGGTATTTAGGGCAGGGGGCAAAGGGGACATAAAGGGGGACACAGGGGTGGGAGGTAAGGGAGTTATGTTTGGTGGGACATTTGAATCCATGTAAACACATTAAATGAAAATTAATATAAAAAACAATACATAAAATGGTTCTAGAAAATCCTCAAGTGTCAATAATTACCCTAATTGTAAATGGATTGAACTCACCAGTGAAGAGACACATAGTAGTAGACTGAATGAAAAAGCAAAACCCAATCATATGCTGCCTTCAAGAGACACATTTAAGCTGCAAAGCAAAAGTATATTGAAAGTGAAAGGTTAAAGAATAATTCTCCAAACAATTAATACCCAAAGAAAAGCAGGTATAGCCACACTCATATCTGACGATGCTAACTTCAAGACAGCAAAGTTAACCAGAGACAAAGATGCGCATTTCATAATGATAAAGGGGACATTGTATCCTGAAGACATAACACTTTTTAACACGTGCACCAAACCAGAGAGTACCAAAATATATGACATCTACTAACTGATGGCACTAGATCGATCATCCAAACAGAAAATCAATAAAGAAAAATTGGCCTTAAATGACACACAAGACCAAATGGACATAATACACATTTTACAAGACATTTCATCCCAAAACTTCAGAGCACATTTTTCTCCAGTGTACATGGAACATTCTCAAGAATAGACCATATGTTGGGCCACAAAACTAACATCAACAAATTCATAAGATGGAAATTATACCAAGCATATTCTCTGACCATAAGACTTTAAAATTAGAAATCAATTGCAGAAAAAGGAGGTAAAGAAACCCACAATTAAGTATAAAATAACAAGATACTTCTAAAAAATGACTGGGTCAAAGAAGAAATAAAAACAGAGATCAAAAAATGTATACAGACTAACAAAAATGACAGTACATCATATCAAAATTTCTGGAATGCAGTGAAAACAGTAATATGAGTGAAGTTTATATTATTACAAGCTTATATCAAGAAACAAGAGCCTGACCAGGCAGTGGTACAGTGGATAGAGCTTCGGCCTGGGATGCGGAGGACCCAGGTTCGAGACCCCCGAGATCACCAGCTTGAGCATATCTGGTTTGAACAAAGCTCACCAGCTTGGACCCAAGGTTGCTGGCTTGAGCAAGGGGTTACTCTGTCTGCTGTAGCCCCATGGTCAAGGCACATATGAGAAAGCAATCAATGAACAACTAAGGTGTTGGTTGCAACAAAAACCTGATAATTGATGCTTCTCATCTCTCTCCATTCCTGTTTGTCTGTCCCTATCTATCCCTCTCTCTGACTCTCTCTGTCTCTGTAAAAAAAAAAGAAAGAAAGAAAGAAAAAGAAACAAGAGAGATCCTAAGTAAACAACATCACATGTTAAGGACTAGAAAAAGAATATAGGCAACTGCAAAATAGCAGAAGAAAGAAAATAGTAAAAACTAGAGCAGAAATAAATGAAATGAAATCAGAAAAACTATAGAAAAAAGTAATACAACAAAGAGCTGGTTCTTTGGAAAGATCAGTAAAATTGATAAATACCTGGTGAGACTCACCAAGGAAAAAAGAAAAAGGACTCATACAAACAAAATCTGAAATGAAAGAAGAGAAATTACCACAGATATCATAGATATACAAAAGTTGATTGTAGTATATTCTACTATGAAAAATTATATGCCACCAAATTCAACAATCTGGAAAAAATAGATAAATTCCTAGAACTATACAATCTTTCTACACTGAATCATGAAGAAGTGGAAAGCATAAATAGACCCATAAGCAGAGAGGAAATAGAAATAACTATCAAAAACCTTCCAAAAATAAAAATCCAGGACCAAGTGAATTCTACTAAACAATCCTAGAAAAGTTGGTTACTATCCTTCTCAAAGTCTTCCAAACAATAGAAAAAGCAATAATTTCTAACACTTTTTATGAGGCCAACATTACCCTCTACCAAAATCTATCAAGGACATTACAAAAAAAGAAAACTATAAACCAATATCTCTAATGAATACAGATGCAAAAATCTTAAAAAAAATACTAGCGAATCAAATATAACATATTAAAAAAATAAAACATTGCAACCAAGTCAGATTGATTCCAGGAGCAAAAGAATGATTCAACATATGTAAATCGATTAATATTATACACCATATCCACAAAACAAAGAACAAAAAGCATATGATTCTATCACTAGACACAGAGAAGGCATTCAATAAGATACAACATCCCTTTATGTTTAAAACACTCAATAAAATGGGTATAGAAGGAAAATCCTCAATATAATAAAGACCATCCATTACTTATCATCAGGTAATATAATACTAAATGGGGAAAACTGAATGCTTTTCCTCTAAAATCAGAAATAGAACATTACTGCCTATTCTCTCTGTTTCTATTCAACATAGTGTTGGAAGTTTTAGCCAGAGCATTTAGACAACAGAATGAAAGAAAAAGTGTTCTGATTGGGAAAAAAATGTAAGTGTTTTACTTTTTTCAGATAACATGATCCTGTATATAGAAAACCCCAAAGATTCTACAGAAAGACTAATAGAAACAATAATCCAATACAGTAAGGTGACAGAATACAAAATCAATATACGAAAGTCTATTGCTTTCAAATATGCCAACAATAAAACTTCAGAAAATGAACTAAAAAAATAATATCTTTTACAGTTGCAACACCAATAAAATAAAATACCTAGGAATAAACTTAACAAAGAATATAAAAAAAATCTATATACTGAAAACTACTAAGCATTATTAAAGGAAGTTGAAAAAGACACAATAAAATGGGAAAATATTCCATGTTCATGGATTGGAAGATCAACAAAATTAAAATGGCCACATTACCCAAATCAATATATGAATTTAATACAATTCCCATCAAAATTGCAACACCTTTTTTTAAAGAAATGGAACAAAACATCATCAGGTTACTATGGAACCATAAAAAATCTTGAATAGCTAAAGCATTCCTGAGAAAAAAGAAAAAAGCTGGAGGCATTACAATACCTGACTTTAAATTATGCTACAGAGCCACGATCATCAAAACAGCATGGCATTGGCAGAAAAATAGACTCACAGACCAATGGAACAGAATCCAGAGCCCAGAAGTAAAACCACATACCTTGTTTTTTGCTCCATTAGATGCACCTGACCATAAGACACACCTAGGGTTTTAAAAAGGAAAATAAGAAAAAATATATTCTAAACCAAATGGTGTGTTAAAATATTTAATAAAATTTTTTTCTTATGTCTTTTGCTCCATAAGACACACAAGCATTTTCCCCTCCACTTTTTTGGGGGAAAAGTGCATCTTATGGAGTGAAAAGTACATATATGGACAAATCATCTTTGACAAAGGAGCCAAAAACACACAATGGAGAAAAGAAAACCTTTTTAATAAATGGTGCTGGGAAAATTGGAAACCCACATGCAAAAAGTAATAATATTTGACTATAGTTTGTCTTTCTGAGCACAAATTAATTCAAAATTAATCAGACCTAAATATAAGATCTGAAACAACAAACTACATAGAAAACATAGGCACTAAACTCCTGAATGTCTAGCCATAAAGAAAATTTATGAATTTGACTCCAAAGGCAAAGGAAGTAAAGGCAAAAATAAATAAATAGGATATATGAAACTTAAAAGTTTCTGGCTTTGGCCAGTTGGTTCAGTGGTAGAGCATCAGCCTGGCATGTCGAAGTCCTGGGATGGATTCCCAGTCAGGGCACACAGGAGAAGCACCCATCTGCTTCTCCACCCTTACCCCTCTCCTTTTTCTCTCTATCTTCCCCTCCTGCAGCCAAGGCTACATTGAAGCAAAGTTGACCTGGGCACTAAGAATGGCTCTATGGCCTCCACCTCAGTTGCAATGGAGCAACACCCCAGTTAGGCAGAGCATTGCCCCCTGGTGGTTTTGTCAGTTGGATTCCAGTCAGGTGCATGTGAGAGTCTGTCTCTCTGCCTCCCTGCTTCTCACTTCAGAAAAAATACTAAATAAATAAATAAATAAAAAGCTTCTGCACAGTAAAGGAAAGTGACAACAAAACAAAAAGCCCACAAAATGGAAGATGATATTTGCAAACAATAGCTCTGATAAGGGGTTAATATCCACTATATAAAGAACTCATACAGCTCAGCAACAAACAAGCTAACAATCCAATTAAAAAATGAGAAGAGGACCTGAACAAACACTTATCCCAAGAAGACATCCAAATGGCCAACAGATTCTCATCTTCTTCAGCTATTCAAGAAATGCAAATCAAAACTGCAATGAGATACCACCTCACACCTGTTACACTGGCTATTATCAACAAGACAGACAATAACAAGTGTTGGAGAGGCTGTGAAGAAAAAGAAACCCTCATTCACTGCTGGTGGAAATGCAAATTTGTAAAACCATTACTGAAGAAAGCATGGTAGTTCCTCAAAAACTTAAGAATAGAACTACCATATGACCCAGCAATTCCTCTACTGGGTATCCACCCAGAAACCTCAAAAGTTGGTACATGAAGACACATACACCCCCATGTTCATCACAGCATTATTCACAGTGCCTAAGACCTGGATAAAGAAGATGTGGAGTGTGTGTGTGTGTGTGTGTGTGTGTGTGTGTGTGTGTATACACACAGTATAATACTACTCAGACATAAGAAATGACAACATAGTGTCATTTATAGCAACATGGATGGACCTTGAGAACCTTATACTGAGTAAAATAATTACCAGTAAATCAGAAATGGCTAAAAAGTATATAATTTCACACATAGGTGGGATACAAATCTGAGACTGCTAGACACAGATAAAAGTGCAGTGGTTACTAGGGAGAGGGATATGTAAAGGAAGGGGTTAGGGGTTTGGGGAAAGGGTTTAAAGAGGGACAAATATAAGGTGACAGAAAATGATTTCACTTTGGGTGATGGATATATGACTATTCAAATGATGTAGTGATGTTTACCTGAAATCTATGTACACTTGTTGATCAATGTCATCTGTTAAGTTTACTTTTCTAAATAATAAAGAAAAAGAATATAAACTTCTAGAACAGCGGTTCTCAACCTATTGGAAATACATATTTTATTTAAAAACATATTGTATAATAAATATGTATTTTCCTATGGCTTTAGGCAACCCCTGTATTTTGGTCGTTCGACCCCCGCCGGGGTCGGGACCCACAGGTTGAGAACTGCTGTTCTAGAAGATAACTCCACAAGAAAAGAAATAGTTGTTTTGTTAATGGGAATGCACAGCATAATATCTGAACTATAGATAGTAGATGTTCAATAATTATTTGTTAAAAATGAATGCTTATTTAATTGCACATCTAAATTATTATAAGAATAAAGTATTTTATATCTATTTTTAAGTGAAATGAAGAGAGATAGAGAGACAGATTCTTGCATGCACCCTGACTTGGATCCACCTAGCAATCCCTGTCATGGGCCAATGCTAAAATCAACCAAGCTATTTTTAGCACCTGAGGCTGATGCCTTCAAACCAAATGAGCTATCCTCAGTGTCCTGGCCAATGTTTGAACCAGTCAAGTCACTGGAAAGGGAATAGGAGAGAAGAGCGAGAAAGGGGAGAGAACCGATGGTTGTTTCCTTTTTGTGCTCTGATTGGTAATCAAACCTGGGGTGTTCGCACACCAGGCTGACACTCAATCCACTGAGCCAACCAGCCAGGGCCAATATCTTATATTATGGTTTATTTATATGGAAACCTAAGAGATGCTTAAGGGTTTTCAACATTTTTCAGACAACAACACCTTTTTTGAAAACACATGCACACAAACATAAAGACATTGATGTGCACAGAGAAGGACTTTAAACTTGCTTCTAATTTCCTATCTGTTTATAATTTTAGTTAAAAGACAACTTTTAAAAACATAAAAATAAAACCTAAATATATGAATGATATATCTGTATCAATTTTATTTCAGATTAATTTCCATTTTTATTCTAATTATACAAATACTGACTCACACTTAGAAATGATGGTAAATTATAAGGCTTTCTAAATAGCTTACCTTAGACAGAAGATATTTTTATAAAGTAGAAGGAAAACTAACAATACTATTTTGAATATCAGGTAAAAATGTTATTCATTAAAAAAATTCTCTCTTCATTGTTAAGTAAAAGCAAGGTGTGAAAAAGTGTATACCAAGAAAGTCCTGAATCATATTCTCCCTCACCTTAATCTCAGACTTCCAGACATAAGAACTGTAAAATAATATGATTCTGTTACTTAACAAAAAAATAAATAAAAATAAAAGATAAAAGGGTATGCCCACTGATGTACACTACAGAACCTGCAATTTAAAAATTAGTATTTGTCTAGCTATCTATCAATATCTACCTGCCCAAGAATGTATCTGTTATTGCAGGGGTCAGGAACCTTTTTGGCTGAGAGACCCATGAATGCCACATATTTTAAAATGTAATTCCATCAGAGCCATACAACAACCCATGTACGTTACGCATTATCCAATAAAAATTTGGTGTTGTCCTGGAGGACAGCTGTGATTGGCTCCAGCCACCCGCAACCATGAACATGAGCAGTAGGAAATGAATGGATTGTAATACATGAGAATGTTTTATATTTTTAACGTTATTATTTTTTTTATTAAAGATTTGTCTGCGAGCCAGATGCAGCCATCAAAAGAGCTACATCTGGCTCGCGAGCCATAGGTTCCCAACCCATGTGTTATTGTATGCATAAAATATTTCTAGAAAACTACATAAGACATTATCAGTTTTTTCCAGAGAGTAGCTGAAGAAGAAATGGAGTAGTCAGGAATTAAGCCTTTCATACTACACAAACTTTTTGTTGTGATTGGATTTTTTTCACATATATCAATGTTGTATGCAGAAAAATGGCCCCTCAGAGACTAAAGTTCACCCGTATTCCTAGTCCCTGGAAACAATGAATAGGTTAAATGCCATAGATGAAAGAACTTTGCAGGTGTAATTAAAATTATAAACCTAAAAATAGGAAGATTATTCTGGATTACCTGGGAGGGCCCAATGTAATCATGAGTCTTTAAAAGCAAAGAACTTGAGTCAGAGAGGCACGGCACAATGAGAAGTCAGGAAGATCCCAAACACGTGAAGAATTCCCCACATTGGCTCAAGATGAGAAGTCATATGCAAAGGCACGAATGAAGCCTCTGGAAACTAACAGGAACCCCCAGCTGACAGCGAGCAAGAGAACAGGGGCCTCCATTTCACAAATTCATGGGACTGAATTTAGCCAGAAACGAAAATGGGCTTGGAAATAGATACATCTCCAAAACCTCCAATAAGACTACAATTCGGTTGAAACCTTGATTTCAGCACTGTGACACTCCAAAGGCCAGTAAACCAACTGGCATGTTGTACTCAGGATGTTAATCTACCAAACTATAAGATAATAATGGCAGCAGCAGGAAACAAATGCAATTTCATAACAACAACAGCAAAATAAATAGATCTTTGAACAGAAATAAAATATAAAAAAATTTTTTTAAAATTTAAAAGTAAATAATATTTGTTTCATGCATTTTTTGTTTGAATGTCATTTTTCTCAATAAAAAAAAAATGTCTTTTAAATCTGAACATTGTTATGGTGGCTTTCACTTAAAAAGGTTAACCCGGCCCTGGCCGGTTGGCTCAGTGGTAGAGTGTCGGCCTGGCATGCAGAAGTCCCGGGTTTGATTCCCGGCCAGGGCACACAGGAGAAGCACCCATCTGCTTCTCCACCCCTCCCCCTCTCCTTCCTCTCTGTCTCTCTCTTCCCCTCCCACAGCCGAGGCTCCATTGGAGCAAATATGGCCTGGGCGCTGGGGATGGCTCCTTGGCCTCTGCCTCAGGCACTAGAGTGGCTCTGGTCGCAACAGAGCGACCCCCCTTCCAGGGGCAGAGCATCGCCCCCTGGTGGGCGTGCCAGGTGGATCCCGGTGGGGCGCATGCGGGAGTCTGACTGTCTCTCCCCGTTTCCAGCTTCGGAAAAATACAAAAAAAAAAAAAAAAAAAAAAAAAAAAAAGGTTAACCCTGCTCCTGCTCAATAATGTCAAAACCAAAATCATGACAAATTGAATATCTTATCCACCTGTCTAAAACAGCAAGATTGTGAATCTCATTAGAAATTCTGCGAAATAGAAATGAATCCTATACTGCAAGAGAGTAGAACCAAAGGACAGATATGTAGAAGCAGGCCACTTAAGTTTTCTGAGCTTTAGTTTCTTTGTCTGGTAACCATGGTGATAATGACATTTACCTTCCCATCATCATTTCACAAAACAATGCAACTAAACTAGTTTTAAAACAAGAAAACACTTTAGATCTTTAAGCACTATCTTTTTATGGTAATTTTTTTGCCCCACAAGTCATATCTGTAAGAATTTGCTTCCCAAGACTTTACTACAGACATTATCATCCCACAGCTATGTTTTTGGAGATAAATATTTATGAAGGCTCTCCATAGGTTTAGTATTTAGAAGGAAAATTTTATTAGACATGATTGACCTACTTTATCTTCATAAGAGAGCCAGAAATTATTCCTTATACTATATTCTTTTGAAATCTCTCTCTCTCACATACACACTGCCTCAGTAACAGGGTTTTAATCAATTCACTCAAAAGATAAAGACAAAGTTCCTTAATACTCACTTTAGGACATTATATTTTCCATAATCAGCATAAACTGTGCTCTTTATTTATTTTATATATTTTCAGACTTATCATGCCCCATAGTCTTTTGTTTGTTCAGGATTTTTGAGATGCATCATTGTACTAATGAGAACCTTTCCACACTTAGAGAAAGTTCACAATTCTTTTTAAAAGCTCAGGAACTTCCAGTTCAATGCTATTCTGATATGTAAGTTCACTGCTAAAATATTCCTTTACTAACACACAACTATATATTGTCTAGTTGACTCTTTTCTTCAATATTTTCCAATTAGCACATCATTTTTTAAGTGTGAATTTTAATTTAATATGCCAGAGAGTAAAAGTAAAAAGTCTTTGATTCATCTCTAATTCCTAGGTAGCTAGGTTTGGACTGGAAAAATACAGGATAGGGCACAAGTTTACAGTTGTGAGCACACAAAATACAGAGTTTATTCTTGTATTATTATTTATTCATTACTGTATTTTTTTAATTTTTTTTCTTTTTTTCTTTTTTTTACAGAGAGAGAGAGAGTCAGAGAGAGGGATAGACAGGAACAGAGAGAGATGAGAAGCATCAATCATCAGCCTTTCGTTGCGACACCTTAGTTGCTGATTGATTGCTTTCTCATATGTGCCTTGACTGCAGGCCTCCAGCAGACCCAGTAACCCCTTGCTCGAGCCAGCGACCTTGGGTCCAAGCTGGTGAGCCTTGCTCAAACCAGATGAGCTCAAGCTGTCGACCTCGGGGTCTCGAACCCGGGTCCTCTGCGTCCCAGTCTGACACTCTATCCACTGCGCCACCGCCTGGTCAGGCGAATTATTGTATTATTTTTTATACAAACAACTCTAAACCTCTTTTGTCCCATCCTGTATATAAACTTATATGTGATCTTCCAGGTTTCTTTAGTACTTGTCACTATTGTAAACACAATAATGTACTAATCCCTGGGACCTGTGGATATGTTGTATTACATGCAAGATAGAATTAAGTGTGCAAATGGAATTAAAATTCCTAATCAGGGGACCTTAATAAAAAGAGTTTATCCTGAAATATCTCTCAGGCCCAGTGTCATTACAAAGTTTATTAAGTATGGAAAAGGATGGTGAAATATAATATCCAGAAAGATTTGAGGATGACTATGTGTGCTGGTTTTGAAAACAGAAAATAATACCACAAGTTAAGAAATGAGGGTGGCCTGTGAAAAGCAAGAAAATAAATTCACCCCTAGTTCCCTCAGAAACAACTCAGTTATAAAACACTTTGATTTTAGCCCAGTGAGACCCATTTCATACTTCTGGGCTCCAAAACTGTAAAATAAATGTGTGTAACACTAATCACCAGTAAGCTTGTGGCGATTTATTATATCAGCAATATGAAACTAATCCAGATAGTATTGATGCAAAGAACACTGAAGAAAACCCATATGTTCTAGAAGCACCAGGAAGTCATTAAGTCTGCTCCAGAAAAGATCACCCCAGAATGAACTTCTTAAATCCAGATTTTCTTCCATATGCTTGGTTCAAAAAGGGACAGTTTAGGAGTGGCTGGCACCTTCTGATCTACAACAGAGAACCAATGCTGTAAATGATTGTTTGTAAGAAACAGAGATACTTATCACATCTACAAACATGGTTCTCTGATGCTACTGTCAACTGACGAATTTCAATGATTTTGTTTTTTTATTGGCCTTTTACTGTGAGAAGACATGCTAACAGGCAAACTGAGGTTCCATTCCATATAACTTCAATATCAACACACCCTCTCTAATATCAACCTATAATTTTAGTATTCTTCTTATCTTTAAATATTGCCTGAGCTCAAAAATAATTGGAAGCACTCCATATTTTTTTTAAAGAAATCACCAATTGTCTTTTATTTATTTATTTATTCATTTTAGAGAGGAGAGAGAGTAAGCATGAGAGAGAGAGAGAGAGAGAGAGAGAGAGAGAGAAGGGGGGAGGAGCAGGAAGCATCAACTCCCATATGTGCCTTGACCAGACAAGTGCAGGGTTTCAAACTGGCGACCTCAGCATTCCAGGTCGACACTTTATCCACTGTGCCACCACAGGCCAGGCCTCCATAATATTTTTAAAGCTACTAATTAATCCAACTTCTTCAAACATCAACAGATATTCTATTATCAGCTATTTTTAAAAGACTTCCTTTTTTGATAAATGCTACCTTTTAAATGAAATTGAAGTTCTAGAAGTAGAATGTTGGAGCTATCTTTCTTAAAAGGAGAGCCTAAACTTCAAATATATACAATCACTAGATACCTTCTCACATTATTTGCTTATTATGCTAATCATTTTGCATTTGCACTTTGTCAAGAGGTCTCATTAGAATTAAGCAATCCAAAGGAAAGCCTCAGGCAACTGGGAAGCTCATTTATCTTTCTCTTCCATTTTCCCTTAATTGAGTTGATAATTTTTGCCAGGAGTGGTAAGAGATGTAACTGAGTGTTAAACTCAAGAACTACTTGGATAACCATTGGAGCATTGTGGCATGTATGCTTCTAACTTTCAGTTCAACTCTTATTTATTTTAACTATCTTCCATGAGTAAGGCAATTTATATTTCATACATCTGTGTTAAGCTTATATTTATATATAAATATATGAACTAAATTGGGACTCAGTGCTATATATTTATTTCCAAAATATTTTTAACAAAATTTTGTCTTAAATATATTTTTATGTGTACATCACGTTTTACTAACATATTAAAACAATCAGTCAATCAATTAAATAAAGAAAGTTCAGGATATTAAAATACTAATTTTGATAATAATGTAACAATTATACTAAAAATATTTTTCTTTCATCCTGTAAGATACTCTTTTCTCTAGTTACTTTTCCATGAGCTTTATCAAGGTATAAATTGTGTATAGTAAATATACCTATTTAAGTATTTAATTTAATACATTTTGACAAATTATATACCTATATAACCACAACCAAAATCCAGTTATAGAATATTTTTGTAACTCCAAAAGTCCCTTCATGTCCCATTGTAATAAATGGCCACCTTTTTTCACAGGCATCTAATACATTTTCTGTCACTTCATGCTTGCTTGTCTTTTTCAGAACATGTCATAAACAAATCACGCAGTATGCACGTTTAGCATCTGAATTTTTCATTCAACCGTTATATTTTAAAGTTTCATTCATGTTGTCGAAGGTATCAGTTGTGTGTTTCTTTATATATATTTCTCAGTAGTATTATGTTGATAAGTATACAATATTGTCTTCATTTATTCATCTGTTGTTAGACATTTAAGTTTTACTCCAGTTGTTGACTAATAAAAAATGGAGCTGCTAAGAATACTCCTGTAGCCTTGGCTGATTTGCTCAGTGGATAGAGCGTCAGCATGGCATGTGGAAGTCTCCAGTTCAATTCCCGGCCAGGGCACACAGGAGAAGGGACCATCTGCTTCTCCACTCCTCCCCCTCCTTTCTCCCTCTCTCTCTCTCTCTCTCTCTCTTTCTCTCTTTCTCTCTTCACTTTCACAGACATGACTTGAGCAAATTGGCGTCGCTGCTGAGGATGACTCCATGGTCTCTGCCTTAGGCACTAAAAATTATTGGGTTGCCAAGCAACAGAGCGACACCCCCAAAAGGCAGAGCATCTCTGCATAGGAGGCTTGCCAGGTGGATCCTGGTGGGGGCACACGTGTATGCGGGAGTCTGTCTCATTGCCTCCCCTACTCTCACTCTCTCTACTCTGTAAAACTCTTATCATGAACATGGGTTTTATTTATTTTAAAAAATAAATAGAAGTATAACTGCTAGGTTATATAGTAAGTGCACATTTAATTTTATAAGGTAGCACCAAACTGTTTGCCAAAGTGTAGCATTTTACATTCTCTTCAGTCATGCACCAATATTTCAATGGCATTATATTCTGGCCAATACTTGATATTGTCTGGCTTTTTAATGATAGCCATTCAAAGGGATGCATATAGTATTTCATTGGAATTTAATTTTATTTATTTATTAATTAATTCATTTATTTATTTATCTATTTTGTGACAGATAGAGGGACAGACAGGGACAGACAGACAGGAAGGGAAAGAGATGAGAAGCATCAATTCCTTCCTGTAGAACTATAATTGTTCATTGATTTCCTTCTCATGTGTGCCTTAACGAGGGTGGGGAAGCTAGAGCAGAGCGAGTGACCCCTTGTTTAAGCCAGCAACCTTTGGGCTCAAGCCAGTGACCATAGGGTCATGTCTATGATACTACACTAAAGCTAGAGACCCCAAGCTTAAGCTAGTAAGCCCACACTCAAGACGACAACTTTGGGGTTTCAAATCTGGGTCTCTGAGTCCCAGTCCAACGCTCTATCCACTGTGCCACTGCCTGGTCAGGCCAAGATAAAATTATGTTTTGTATCCTTACCAGGCAGTGGTGGCACAGTAGATAGAGCGTCGGAATGGGATGCAGAAAATCCAAGTTCAAAACCCCGAGGTCGCTGGCTTGAATGCAGGCTCATCTGGTTAGAGACAGCTCACCAGCTTAAAGCCAAGGTTGCTGTCTTGAGCAAGGGGTCACTCACTTTGCTTTAGTTCCTCAGTCAAGGCACATATGAGAAAGCAATCAATGAACAAGCAACCAATGAATAACTAAGGTGCTGCAACAAAATATTGATTTTTTAATCTCTCTCCCTTCCTATCTATCCCTACCTGTTCCTCTCTTTAATTCTCTCTGTCTTTGTCACAAAAAAAATTATCTTGTCTCTCAAATATTTCATACAAAAATAATGATTATATATAACTGCAATAAACTTATGTGTATTGTGATTGAACATATGAAGCTGAATATTAAACTATATAATCAGCAAATATATTATACATTTTTTTTTACTTTTATTTAATACTTTCTAGCAGCAGGAGATAAAAATACATTTAACATTCACACAACAGCTTAGTCTTGCAAAGCAAGATGATTACTAAATTATAAGAATAAGAGAGAATTCAATGTCATAGTTGGGCAATTGAGAATTGATGGTTATTATTTCTATCAGCTTATAAATGGACTTTGAGTTTAGATTACAGCAATAATTTTGAATAGCTAAAACATTACATTTCTATTATTTTCAGAATTGAAAAGGTACCAACTGTAATGAAATTCCTTCTAGACAAAAAAGTTTAGATTTCTTTAACAGTGATATGAATTGAAATTTAGAAGAAAAAATACCTATAATCACAAATGATTATTCTGTTTTGACTGTTTTTAAAAGACATACCCCTTATTTGATATTTGAAATAATTTAATAAAAATTCTTATTTTGAAATTGCAAGAACAAGGCCCTGGCAAGTTGGCTCAGTGCATAGGGCGCTGGCCTGGTGTGCATACATCCTGGTTTTAATTTGTGGTCAGGGCACACATGAGAAGCAGAGAAGCAACCATCTGCTTCTCCTTTCCTCCCTCTCTACCTTCTCTCCTCTTCCCTCTCAATGCCAGATGCTCAGTTGGTTGGAGTGTCAACATTAGGCACTGAAAATAGCTCTGTTGATTCAAACATCAGCCCCAGACTGAGGATGCCAAGTGAATCCTGGTTGGGGCACATGGCCTTTTATTTCCCCTCCTTCACTTAAAAAAAATAAAAATAAAATTGCAAGAACAGTTATTTTAGTGAATCATAGAATTTGATATATTTTACTTTAATCTGGTAAAAGTAAAAGAGATGAAATACTTCTAATTTAAACATTTCATTTAAAATAAAGAAGAGATAAAGGAGGCAGAAAGGCAAAAAAAAAAGCAAAAGAATCAAGTGGTTTTCTCACAATATAAGAAACTATTTTTCACAGGAAAAATAAATACTATATTACTGACATATGATTTTGTTTTGTTTTTGTTTTTAATTCAACTGAAGATAAGATACAACAGCACAGTTTTCTAAAGAAACATAAAAACAAAGAGATGGAAATAAGCAAGAATTCCAAAAAATGGTTCATATTTTTATTATTATATTATGGTTAAACAAGAAGACAAAAATAATTTTTTATTAATATTCATATGAAATATGAACTTGAACAGATTTCAATAATACTTTACATATCTAATTTTAGAAAGAACAGAGTGTTAGAGCCAATTCTATTAAATAAAAATACTGTTGACCCCGGAAAGCCATTTTACAAAATTAAGTCTTAGTTCTACAGCATTAAAACAGGGTATGATGGTGAGAGACGATATAATTTCTGAATAGATTTAAAAAGTTAAAGCCAGAAAAATATAGAATTATATTTTGTTATCCATGAAATCTTCTGTCTCTTATTCTTACTAGCCAATTTTCTTATTTCAAAAGACTAAAGTCTAAATAAGTGTTTATTAATTTACTAATCTATGATTCTGAAACTGTCATGAGCCATGACAAAATTTATAAAAAAGGGGCAACAACTAAAGCTCTCGATGTTTTGATGTAACTCTTGGCAAAATAAGACAATCCAAATAAAAAAGGCAATTAATAAAGGACACAGTGAATAACCAAGTTTCAAAATTATTGTCAGAGATAAATGTAAAATTTGGAAAGGATAAACACAGGAATGGTGAGATCATTTTTCAAAGTATAAATTGGTATGTGTTCCTCTTATTTTTTGTTTTGTTTTGTTTTGTTCCTGAACCATGGGTAGGTGGCCTCTTAGTCATTCTGATTTGACCGTAGCTTTCTGACTCTTAACTGCTATTCTAGTTTGATCTTAGAAAATCTGTTGAGAGGTCAGCATCCTTGAAAACTATATTACCCAGCTCACTTCTACCACTGACTTATATAAAGAGTTCAGCATACATACGCCATACTCTTCTTTTAGGAATTTACCAGTACACAAGTATGTGTCTATGCTCCAGGCTACAACATGGGCTGATACTTAGAAAAATGTGAAAGCACATGTATGTGAATTTATAATTTATCCCTTTTTGTTTTGTTTGACCCATATAGTTACTCTGAGTTGTAAAATATATCAGTAAAAGATGATGAATGGCAGGAAGGAACTTGTCAAATAGTCATGTTTCTTTTTATTTTATTTTTTTATTTATTCATTTTAGAGAGAGGAGAGAGACAGATAGAGAGTGAAGAGGGGAAGGAGCAGAAAGCATCAACTCCCATATGTGCTTTGGCCAGGTAAGCACAGGGTTTCGAACCGGCGACCTCAGCATTCCAGGTTGAAGCTTTTATCCACTGCACCATCACAAGTCAGGTGTCATGTTTCTTTTTAGATAAATTGAAAAGTCTGAAGCTCTCTCAAGAATAATAATTTGACTTTAATGCAAATTTGTAGATTATTAAAGCCAGGGTAATAATGATACACATTGTTTATTGAGAACTCAAAAAGTGCTCAACACTTTACATTAGTTTATTGAATCCTTATAGTAATAGAGGCGGATATCTTATTATTTCTGTTTTACAAATTGGAATACAGACTCAGAAGATTAAGGAACTGGCCTAAGGTGATACATGTGAGCTTCAGAGCTAGAATTTGAACCTAGATCTGCCTGTGAGTTCTGACTCTTTACTACTATTCTGTTCCTGGAATACTACCACTGAAGTAAATAAATAGCAAGTAGCCTGGGCAAAAAAAAAAAAAAAAAAAATAGTAATTTGTTTTGTCTGACTGCCGATATTTTTAATGATACTATTGTGTTTTAGGACCTGCCAAAAAAACCAAACAAAACATTTCATAAACATGAAAAAAATACAGAGCCTAAAAGTTAAGAAAAGGAAGTCCAATAGGTACATAGTAGCATAGTTTATCTGGCATCCTCCAGATTAAGAGACACTAAATTTGAGGGACCCAGGCATAGCCACTAGAAACAAAAGCTTTATTTATAATAGGGACACAATTGAGTCAGCATGGTCTAAATATAACTTCATCTTATTCTGCTTTCATACTATAATTACTAAACATTCTTTTATTTATAACTTAATGATAATGAATGTTATAACCTAACTAAGGAGTTTGAACATTGTGTGGATAAAAAAAATAAAAGACGGGGCCACGAACTAAACCTGATAAGTTCAGATGAGCCTTGCACAATGGCCTTGCAAACTCAGAGACCTAAAGTAAGTACTCTGTCTGGTCTAAATCAAAATTTTCTAGCTAAAAGTAGTTTATGGTGGGTAGTCATGTCCTAGGGAGGTGTTCTCTCTTAACAAAGGCCAATGCTTACTTTTGATCAAGTATATCTGTTGTCTTTTGCATATATGATAATGTACCCGATAACATGCCTTTGGAATATAAGAGTCTTTTTTTTTTCATCAGGCCAGATATCCCACCAGAGCAGGAGCCAACAGACCCCCTCATTATTATTGTTATGGGAACCATTAACTGTTAGCTGTCTTGTTCCTGCCGATGTAAAAGAAGTTTCAGCATATACACCTTTACTTTTTACTCAATCCCAGAGATTTTCTTGCTTTGCCTTCTCCCACCTCCCTAATGTATTACCAATTTTATATAACACCTTATGTCTTCTCCTTTGATTCTAATATATATAATAATGTATATCCCCATGTATAAGATGCATATTTTTGGAAAAAATTTGGGGTCTAAAAACTGTGTGCATCTTATACAGTGGATGCAGATTTTTTTACTTGCATTTTCTGCTTTTTCGCACTTATTTTTGCACTCATTGTTGAAGACAGTGATTTGTCATCAGACATAGATGAGGACAAGGTAATGGATGGGAGTTTTGACAGTGATGAGGAGTTGTATGAATTTTATGATGAATAAAACTTGAGTTCAATAACTTTATGTAATATTTTTTTTAAAATTTAGGGCCTCAGAATTAAGGTGCATCTTATGCATGGACACGTCTTATACATGGGGAAATACAGTAAAGCTGCCATTTTCCAGAGCACTTTCTCAATCTGTTGAGACACTGCTTCCTAGCAATTGTTGACAGTTTGGCTCAAATAAACTCATAAAAAATTCTTACAGGTTTGGAAGTTGTTTTACATTGATAATTGCCATTAATGAAAGAAAATATTCTTTACCGTCAATTAATATATTGACCTGCTCGTTTAGTCACTGGGATCCGGTGAGTTTAGTTAAATGTGGGTTGGCATCTCTTATTCCAGTCAATATGAAGGGCTCTGACAAAGATCAAATGTTGGACTATACCAAAATATTAGCATGTAGTAAGATCACTTGGTAGCCAGTTACCCAAATCTCCTCTCTTGATAACCTTTACTCATTATCATCAACTTATGAAATATTCTATTAAGGTTTAATATGCATAAAAATGTGCAAAAATAAACACACATTGTTTGATAAAATTTGACACATTGAATATACTTGTGTAGCCTAAAACCAGGAAGAGAAAACTATAAACACTTTAAAGCCCAACCCCCACCCCTGGCTAAATTGTTAAAGGGTATCTAAAATTTTAACTTAGATATCATTGCCTGTTTTTGTCTGTCCTTTAACTGTATAAAAATAAAATTGGTGACGTCAGAGAAATGGCGCTGTGAGGAGTGCTCCTGATACCTCTCCCTGAAACTTCAACAAATTCAGCAACTAGAGACAGAAAAACAATCTTAGGAGCATCTGAAATACACATACATCAAACAAAGGTACGATTGGGCAAAAAGGTGACTGAATATATAATCCACTCTAAAGGAAATAAGATGGAGAACAGAGTATTCCACTTTCCTCACTGACCTGAGCAAGGGCTGCTTTCACTTGGAACTGAGAGAAAGCGAGGGCAGGGGCATGAAAAAAGCTGGGCTAGGGCAGAGATGTTCAAGTCAAAGAGAAAGTGTGCCTGTGGCCCAGCGCATGTGGAGCTAACACCAGCAGCAGACCCTAGCAGAGGTGGGTGAGCAGTTCCCTTGTTTACTCCTGGTATCCCAGTCGGTGAGCACAGGCCGTGTGCGAGTGGATCCACCTGGCGCTTCGGGCATGGGTGCCCGCGCCCCTGGATGGAGGGGCTGGGTCAGAAACTGTCAGTAGTGACGCTCTGTGTGGGCTGTGACCAGAGTTTCTGAGTAATCCCAGCTACCCAAACAGCGGCACACAGGAAGTGCATGAAAGCCAGCTTCCCTAAACCCAGACCTGTCTGGGTACAGCACCTCCACCAGCCATAGAGGCTAAAAAAGCACACTCCTGGGGAAGAGAACTGTGGAAGTGGTGGAGGAAAGAGCACCAAGGGAGCTTGCAGACAGTCTCTGGAGAGCAGAACTGCGGAGTGCTGAGGCATACTAGACATGCCTGGAAGCTCATAGAAAGACACCTGAAAGGCAGTTGGCTCCCAACTCTGACTGATTATGCTGGTGGCTCTGGCTGGCAAAGCCTTACCCAGAACCCTGCATTGATGGGGACAGAGGGGGTATTTGGCAGCTCTCAGAGCCTCTTGCTCTCCAGGCAGTGGCTGGGGCAACTTAACAGCTGGGTCCCAGGATGTTGGCTCAGTAAGGAGAGTTTTGGGGAGAGCCTCCAGGAAAATGGACTCTCCCATTGTTGGAGCCTGCAAACACTGAATAGTCCCACCTACCAACGGGACTGAGGCCTAGTTTATGTCATCACCATAGTGACACAACAGCAAATCTCTGCCTCAGAGTGCCACAGGGGCAGAACCTAGGGTACAGCACCACCATTCAAAAAGAGAGAGAAGAAAGAAAAAGGAAGAAGATAACTTCTCAAAACCAGGAAAAATCCACAGTTTATAAATTTTTTCATTTTTTTTCATGTATTTTTTATCTTTATTTTTCTTCTACCTTGATCATTTTATCCTCTTTCTGTTTTATTCTTTTTTTTTATTTTGAATGTTATTAACCATAGGTGTTACATTTTCCATTCTTTTTTTTTTTTTGTAGAAGTGTTACATTCCAAAAAATTTAACTCAAATATTTTCTCTCTTTCTCTTTTTGTTTCTTCTTTTCTCTTTCACTTTTTCTCACATTTGAATCTCACTCAGAAGCAAATTATTTTATTCTGGATTCAAACTTTTCTTTGTGGCATTTTGTGTGCTTTTTACTTCGCTTTTTATCTCTTTAGCATTTCCCCCAACTCAGGCTCTCCATTCTATAGTTTTTGTGCCACTTAATATGATAGAATTTTTATTTTAAACTGTATTTTTTCTTTTTTCTCACTTTCTTTTTTTTTCCTTTTCTCTGACAAAATTTCTCTCATTTGACCATCATTTACAAACAAATTATTTTATTCTTGATCCAATTTTTTTTGTGGAATTTTGTGGGGTTTTGCCTTGTTTTTTGCCTCTTTGTCACTTCCCCTGACCCCAGCCATCTGTTCTACATATCTTTGTTCCACTTAGCACAATATAATTTTCAGTTTTTCACTGCATTTTCTCAAAAAAAATTTGTATCAACTCTTATTAGTGTTATAAACAATACCACTATCAAATGCCATTAAATAAAAACAAATCAAATATCATTAATACAAAGGACAGTGATGTAGCTCAGATAGATGAGAAAATAATCTATAGAAAAAATTTCAATAGTTTAGGAACTGTGGAATTAAATTACAGAGAATTTAAAATTGAAGTCCTAAAAATACTCGGGGATATACAAGAAAGCACAGAAAGGCAATTTAGGGAGCACAAAAAACAATTCAATAAAACAGAAAGAATAGTTTACTAAGGAAATTGAAACTAGGAAAATGAATCAAACTGAGATGAAAAACTCAATTCATGAACTGAAAAACGAGGTAACAAGCTTAGCCAATAGAACAGGCCAGATAGAGGAGAGAATGAGTGACATAAAAGAGAGGCAACTAGAGGTATTACAGAGAGAAGAGGAGAGAAACTCACAAATTAAGAAAAATGAGATAGCCAAAAAGGATTTGTCTGACTCCATCAGAAAGAGCACCATATGAATAATGGGTATATCAGAAGGAGAAGAGAGAGAAAATGGAATGGAGAACTTTTTCAAAAAAATAATAGATGAGAACTTCCCAAGCCTGTGGAAAGAACTAAAGCCTCAAATTCAAGAAGCAAACAAAACACCGAGTTATCTTAACCCTAACAAACCTATTCCAAAACACATCATAATGAAATTGGCACAAACCAAAGACAAAGAAGAAATTCTCAAGGCAGCCAGGGAAAAGAAGAATACAACATATAAAAGAAGGCCCATTAGATTACCAAAAGATTTCTCAGCAGAAACTCTACAAGCTAGAAGAGAGTGGACCCCAATATTTAAAGTTCTGAAAAAAAGAAACTTCCAGCCAAGAACACTATACCCATCAAAGCTATCCTTCAAATATGAAGGAGAAATAAAAAAAAAATCATAGATAGGGAAAAGATGAGGGAATTTATTACCAGAAAGCCCCCACTTCAAAAAATAATAAAGGGGGTTTTCCAACCAGACACAAAGATCAAAACAAAACAAAACTACAATTAAAGCTCCATCAAGATCACAATAAAAACAAGATTAATCTGTGACAAACAAAAAAGGAGAGAGAACAAATATTAACAGTAACAAAAGAGGATGGAGTGCAGAAGCACTCATGAGAAAATGTACTACAATAAACATGATATGTATGCTTTCCATTACTTAATGGTAACCACCCCTGAAAAAGCCAACACAGAAGTACATGGCTTGAAAAAAGAAGTAACAGAGGAAAGAAGTATGGATTACAACCAAACAAAAACAAATGATAGAAAAATAAAAGAGAAGAACCAAACAAGATACAAAACTATCAGAAAGCAATATATAAAATGCCAATAGGAAATCCTCAAATATCAATAATTACACTAAACATAAGTGGGTTAAACTCACCACTAAAAAGACACAGAGTAGTAGAATGGATTAAAAAAGAAATTCCAACTGTATGCTGCCTACAAGAAACATATCTAAGCTACAGGTATTAAAACAAATTCAAAGTGAAAGGTTGGAAAACAATACTCCAAGCAAATAACATCCAAATAAAGCAGGTGTAGCAATACTCATATCTAACAATGCTGACTACAAGACAGCAAAGGTAATCAGAAACAAAAACGGTCATTCATAATGATAAAGGGGACATTGAATCAAAAAGACATAACACCTCTTAATATATATTCACTAAACCAAAGAGCACCAAAATATGTAAGCTATTGTCTGACCTAAAAACAAAAACCAACAAAAATACAATCATACTTGGATATTTCAATACACTGCTGATGGCTCATCCAAACAAACAATCAATAAAGAAATATTGACCTTAAATGAAACACTAGAACAATTGGATATGATAGACATCTACAGAACATTTCTTCTCAAAGTGCCGTGGAATACATTTTTCTCTAGAGTACATGGAACATTCTCAAGAACTGACCATATGTTGGGCCACAAAAATAACATCAACAAATTCAGAAAGATTAAAATTATACCAAGCATATGTTCTGATCATATAGCCTTGAAACTAGAATTCCACTGCAAAAATGAGGTAAACAAATCCACAAAAACGTGGATACTAAACAACATATTTTTAAAAAATGAATGAGTTAAGAAGAAATAAGCATAGAGATAAAAAAAAAACATACAGGCAAATGAAAATATCAATATAACATATCAGAATCTCTGGGATGCAGCAAAAGCAGTAATAAGAGGGAAGTTCATATCACTACAGGCCTATACAAACAAACAAGAGAGAGCCTAAGTAAACCAATTAACTTTACATCTTAAGGAACTAAAAAAAAAAGAACAAAGACAACCCCAAAACAGCAGAAGAGTGGAAATAATAAAAATCAGAGCAGAAATAAATGAAATAGACAACAAAAAAATTATAGAAAAAATTAATAAAATGAGGAGCTGGTTCTTTGGAAAGATCAACAAAATTGACAAATCCTTGGCAAGACTCACCAAGGAGAAAAGAGAAAGGACTCATATAAATAAAATCCAAAATGAAAGAGGAGAAATTACCACAGACATCATAGATATACAAAGAATTATTGTAGAATATTATGAAAAACTATATGCCACCAAATTTAACAATATAGAAGAAATGGATAAATTCCTAGAATATTACAATCTTCCTAGACTGAGTCATGAAGAAGCAGAAAGCCTAAACAGACCCATAAGCAAGGAGGAAATAGAAACAACTATTAAAAACTTCCCCAAAAATAAAAGTCCAGGGCCAGATGGCTATACTAGTGAATTCTAGCAAACCATTCAAAGAAGACTTGGTTCCTATTCTACTCAAAGTCTTCCAAAAATTGAAGAAAAAACAATACTGCCAAACACATTTTACAAGGCCAACATAACCCTTATACAAAACCTGGCAAGGACAGCACAAACAAAGAAAACTACCGACCAATATCTCTAATGAATACAGATGTTAAAATACTAAACAAAATACTAGCAAATTGAATATAAAAACAGATTAATAATATAATTCATCATGATCAAGTGGGATTCATCCCAGAATCACAAGGATAGTTCAACATACATAAAATGGTTAACATAATACACCTTATCAAGAAAACAAAGAACAAAAACCATATGATCATATCAGTGGATGCAGAAAAGGCATTCGATAAAATACATCATTTTATGCTTAAAACACTTAACAAAATGGGTATAGAAGGAAAATATCTCAACATAATAAAGGCCACTTATGATAAACCATCAGCTAACATCGTATTAAATGGCATAAAACTGAGGGCTTTTCCCCTAAAATCAGGAACAAGACAAGGTTGTACACTCTCTCTATTCTTATTCAACGTAGTGCTGAAAGTTCTAGCCAGAGCAATCAGACAAGAGAGAGAAATAATAGGCATTCATATTAAGAAAGAAGAAGTAAAGGTTTCACTTTTTTCAGATGATATGATCTTGTACATCAAAAACCCCAAGGACTCCACAAAAAGACTACTAGAAACAATAAACCAATACAGTAAGGTTGCTGGATACAAAATTATTATACAAAAGTTCATTGCTTCCTATATGCCAACAATGAAACATCAGAAAACGAGCTCAAAAAGACAATCCCCTTCATGGTTTCAACAAAAATAAAATAAAATACCTAGAAATAAACACAAAAAAGAATGTAAAGGACCTGAGTAATGAAAACTACAAAGCATTGTTAAGGGAAATCAAAAAAGATATAATGAAATGGAAAGATATTCCTTGTTCTTGGATAGGAAAAATAAATATAGTCAAAATGACTATATTACCCAAAATGATATGCAAATTTAATGCAATTCCCATAAAAATTCCAGTGTCATATTTTAAAGAAATGGAACAAAAAATCATCAGGTTTATATGGAATTATAAAAAAAACCCGAATAGCCAGAGCAATCCTAAGGAAAAAGAACAAAGCTGGGGGCATTACAATACCTGACTTCAAATTATATTATAGACTCACGATAATCAAAACAGCATGGTACTGGCAGAAAAGTAGACACTCAGACCAATGGAACAGAATAGAAAGCCCAGAAATAAAATCACATATATTTGGTCAAATAATTTTTGATAAAGGGGCCAACCACATACAATGGAGAAAAGAAAGCCTCTTCAACAAATGGTACCGGGAAAACTGGAAAACCACTGCAAAAGAATGATACTCAACTACAGTTTATCCCCTTGTACAAAAATTAATTCAAAATGTATCAAAGACTGGCCTGACCTGTGGTGGCACAGTAGATAAAGCATCGACCTGGAAATGCTGAGGTTGTCAGTTCGAAACCCTGGGCTTGCCTGGTCAAGGCACATATGGGAGTTGATGCTTCCAGCTCCTCCCCCCTGTCTCTCTCTCCTCTCTCTCTCTCTGTCTCTCTTTCTCTCTCTCTGTCTCTCTCCCTCTCTCTCCCCTCTCTAAAATGAATAAATAAAATAGAAATTAAAAAAAATGTATCAAAGACCTAAATATAAGACCTGAGACAATAAATAACATAGAAGAAAACATAGAACTTGGTTACAAAGAGCACTTTATGAATATGACTCCAAAGGCAAGGGAAGTGAAGGCAAAGATAAATGAATGGGACTACATCAGACTAAGAAGCTTTTGCATAGCAAAAGAAACTGACTACAAAACAAACAGACAGCCAACTAAATGGGAGATGATATTTTTAAACAATAGCACAGATAAGGGCCTAATATCCAAAATATACAAAGAACTCATAAAACTCAACAACAAACAAACAATTCAATTAAAAAATGGGAAGAGGACATGAACAGACACTTCTCCCAGGAAGAAATGACCAACAGATATATGAAAAGATGCTCATCTTTATTAGTTATTAGACAAATGCAAATCAAAATATGCAAAGATCTCATAAAACTCAACAACAAACAAGAAAACAATCCAATAAAAAAATGGGAAGAGGACATAAACAGACATTTCTCTCAGGAAGAAATAAAAATGGCCAACATATGATATATATGAAAAAATGCTCATCTTCATTAGCTATTAGAGAAATGCTAATCAAAACTACAATGAGATACCACCTCACATTTGTTAGATTAGCTATTATCAACAAGACAGGTAATAACAAATGTTGGAGAGGCTGTGGAAAAAAATGAACCCTCATCCACTATTGGTGGTAATGTAAAGTAGTACAACCGCTATGGAAGAAAGTATGGTGGTTCCTCAAAAAATTAAAAATAGAACTACCATATGACCCAGCAATCCCTCTACTGGGAATATACCCCTATAACTCAAAAACACTGGTACGTAAAGACACATGTAGCCCCATATTCATTGCAGCATTGTTCACAGTGGCCAAGACATGGAAACAACCAAAATGCCCTTCAATAGATGACTGGATAAAGAAGATGTGGTACATATACACTATGGAATACTACTCAGTCATAAGAAATGATGACATTGGATCCTTTACAACAACATGGATAGACCTTGATAACATTATACTGAGTGAAATAAGTAAATCAGAAAAAACTAAGAACTATATGATTCCATACATAGGTGGGACATAAAAATGAGACTCAAGGACATGGACAAGAGTGTGGTGGTTACTGGGGATGTGGAGGGCAAGAGAGGGGGTGGGGGGGAAAGAGGGGCACAAAGAAAACCAGATAGAAGGTGACAGAAGTCTATATGACTTTGGGTGATGGGTATGCAACATAATCAAATGTCAAAATAACCTGAGATGTTTTCACTGAACCTATGTACCCTGATTGATTAATGTCACCCCATTAAAATTAATTTTAAAAAATCATACAGTATTTGTGCATTTGTGTTTAGATTATTCTCAATTATTTCACTCAAAATTATATTAATCTAATTTTTCCCTATTTTTCTATGTAGATTTAATTGATTTATTCAAATTATATATAAGGAGATATAGAAAACAAGGTATAAATACATTATAGTTTATCCATCCTTCTATTGATAAAAATTGTGATTTTATATGATTTTCTGTTTTTGAGTATCATGAATAATGCTGCCATGAATATTCTTGTTATGTCTTTCTTTGAACATACGCATACATTTCTGTTAGTGAACTTTTTGGGTCATAGAATATACACAGGGTCAAACACTTTTCCAAAGTGATTGTACCAATTTGCTCTCCTAGCAGGAGAGTATGATAGTTTAGTTACTCCACATCTTTGCCAATTCAATTATTCTCCTTATAATAAATTGGGAGTACCAAATAAATTAAAGATAATATATAAAACCAACAATTTTGAGAACTTCTTCTGTAAAGAGAAGCTGAGAAATGGGGCAGTGGTTGGAAGCAAAAGTGAGACAAAACTCACAGAAAACAATATAGGTTGTGTCTGTTTTTTTAGCATACTTATATCTTTAAATTTTTTATTAAGAGATACTTTATGTACTGAGCACTTTATAGCATTAATTTTTAAATTAGTCTTCAGTATATGAACTTTCTTGACAATGCAATGTGTAAAACTCATAGGTAAATAAAATGCTACAAAAATATTTTTCTAGTATTTTCAGCTATAATGTAAAATGAGATATCTAGAAACCTCATTATTTTCTTTAAAATAGGAGAAAGAATTTTACTTTGACAATAAAGAATAAAATCAACTTTTCAAATATGGTTTCAAAAATAGTTTTGTAGACAATTACAGTCTCTAATAAAAATTCATTTACAGTTAACAGTGATTAAAAGATCACTTTGATTTTATAACACAGCTATTTAGAAGTTAAGATCTTCTGAATTTGGAAATAAATGCTAGAGACAATTACATACTACACCCCCCCCAAATACTACCCTTTGTCTCATCTTAATAAGTATAAAGATGCATTTTATGAAATGATGCTAATCACCACTAGCTATTAGAGAAATGCAAGTCAAAAATACAATCCAATACCACCTTATACCTGTTAGATAGGCTGTTGTCACTAAGACAGGTAATAACAAGAGTTGGAAAGGCTGTGGAGAAAAAAGAATCCTCATTCACTGTTGGTGGGAATGTAAACTGATGTAGCCATTATGGAAGACAGTATGGTAATACTTCAAAAAATTAAGAATAGAATTATTATATGACCCAGCAATCCCTTTATTGGTATCTTCCAAAAAACTCAAAAACATTGGTACATGAAGACACATGCACTCTCATATTCATTGCAGCATTATTTACAGTGGCCAAGTCATGGAAACAATCAAAGTGTACTTCGACAGAGGATTGGATAAAGAAGATGTCGCACATATACACAGTGGAATACTACTCAGCCATAAGAAATGATGACATATTGCCATTTACAACAACATGGATGGATCTTGAGAACATTATACTGAGTGAAATAAGTAAATCAGAAAAAGTTAAGAATAATATGATTTCACACATAGGTGGGATATAAAACTGAGACGCATGGACATAGATAAAAAGTGAAATGGTTACTAGGGCGGGTGAGTGAGGGGGGAAGGGAGTAAAGTACAAATATATGGTGATGGAAAATGATTTGACTTTGGGTAATAGGCACACAACACAATCAACAGTTCAAATGCTATAGAGATGTTCATTTGAAACCCACGCACTCTTATTGATCAATGTCACTCCATTAAATTTAATTTTAAAAAGTGTATTTTCAAATGCACCATTTTTTTTGTAGCTGTGTTCCTATAAATCTTAAAACAAAAGCATCATAATTTCTGGAATTAATTAAATGTAAGTCTTATTGGCCACAACTATTTGAAAATTTGCATTTTTTATTGAAAAACTCAGCATTATTATTAATAGGTATTCTTCAAGCATATACAGGGTTGGACAAAAATAGGTTTACATTTGTTCATATGTAAAATAATACAATAATAAATGAATAATAATATAAGAATGAACTCTGTGTTCTAAGTACTCACAAGTGTAAACTATATTTTTCCCATCCAGTACTGTGAAAGACCACTAAGGTACAAATCAAAGCAGGATAAATAATGCCTCTACTTCTCAAGAAATAGAATATTCAGTAAGCTGGGGGGGGGGGGAGTATATTAGCATCACTTTAATACTGTAGTTCTTTGATTTTCCTCTAAGTTTCCTTTAAACTATCCAAGGGCATTTTATCTATTCTTCATCTCCAATGTCTTTGACTTTGTTTGTATATGTATGTATGTTTGTGTGTATATATATGCATCAGGGAAAGATTATAGTATACAAACAATGTATTGACATGTTAATTTTAAAAGAACATTTTAAGAAATATTTTGCCCACAGAAGAAACAACAATTAGTTTTATTGCTTTTAGGCTGTCCTAGTGGGTTTTAAACTGACAAGTGACACAATCTGAGTTTCATCCTTTAAAAATCCCTCTGACTATTACATTATAAAGAGTCCATGAGGAGACTAAAGTGGAAGCAAACATACAGTTGAAGCCATTGCTATGACACAAAGGGGAGATTACAGTTTTTGACTACTAGCAGTGAAAGTAATAAAGGCAGAAACATTCTGAACTCACAATAATATAGAGCAAAATCCTCTTTTAGAAGATTGAAGATGAGGTATGTATTTAAAGATGAAAATTTAACTGAGGAAACTTAAAGGTCAGATTGGTTTTATTTAAGGATTCATGAATTCGGCAGCATCCCATCTAGCAAATAAAAAGGAGTTCCATTAACCTGTAGAAGAGAATGGCTTTTAACACTGGAAAGAGAATAGAAAGAGTAAATTATTAGCAACAAATGCATTGTTTCAAGCAAGGTTACCTTAATGGGTCCAAAGGGCCCTATTGGCTGAATTATCTCACTAGTACTGACCAGGTAATTCCATGTTGACCTGTTAAAGATTACATTCCTGGGAAACTGAAACTGCAATTTAGTTTCAAGTGATTCCATTTTGGACCTGGGCCCAAGATTGCAATACCTTCTTTGGTCAAATAAACATTTCTTTATTCTTTATTATAGCATATATATATATACATGTATATATATATATGTATATATATACATATATATATACATGTATATATATACATATATATATATATGTTTGTTAACAGTTGTATATCTAAAATCTAAGCTGGAGATATGCATTTATAAGTCAGTGATATTGAAACCAGGTTCGGCTGACTCTACTCCAAAAGCCAATATTTGAGAGACAAGTGCTCATGTAAGGAAAAATGATTTATTTCTTCAAGACTCAGCACCTGGATAGATGAGGACTCTGTCCCAAAGACCACCTTAACATCTCAGTGCAGGCAGAGGTTTTGATAGGGAAGGAAAGGAAAAGCAGAAAAAAAAGAGATCAAATGAAGGTAGTTAAAATGTTGTCTACGTGCAGACCAGCACAATCATTTGTGAAAAGTTCTCAAAACTGGTCAAGTGATACTCTGGTATGCATCATTCTGCTTTTATGGTTGAAGGTCCACAAATCTCCAAGAGTTGAAATACCTGAAAGCTGGAGTCTGTATCTTTTCCAGTTAGTTCCTAGAATTTAAAAAATATATTTATAGATTTTAGAGAGAGAGGAATGGAGAAAAGCAAGAAAGAGAAAGTAAAACATTGACTTGTAGTTTCACAACATTTACAGAAACAATGTCAAAAGAATGGTGAGGTGACTGACATCAGTAGTATGCAGTTATTTGAATTATGGGACTGGGTAAAATTCCCAAGAGACTAAATGTAAACAGAGAAGTGAAGAGACCAAGGACTAAGATTTGAGTCTTCAAAATATAGAAGTGAAAAGAACAACCCAGAAAAATAACATTGAGAAGGAGCCTTTAGGAAATACAGAGGGAAAATAAAAAGTGTAGTGAGCCAGAAGTGTGGTAATGAAAGCGTTCCAAAGGGCGAGAGCTCCGCAGTGTCAACTACTGCTAATGAATCAAGAAGACACCGAACAACGACTTGCAGCTTCAGTAAGCACTTCCTTTGGAGTTTTCACTGAGTTCAAAGCATAATTTGAGCAAGCTTCAAAGAAATTGGCAATTGTCAAAGTAAATAATGTTATGCTAATGGTTATTTGCCTGTATGCTGCCATACTGTGTTATAATTTTTTTCATTACATTGCTATTTTATACATAGTATGCATTTCTCTGCCACTGTAATGACTGTAATGACAAATTTTCATCCTTCTGCACAATCAAAATGGCATTGATAGGAATGAAATCCAGAAGCTAGGCCTGGTCAGGAAGGTGGTCACTGAGGCCCAGTGCTCAGTTATATTGCCTGTATCTCTCAATTTTTGCCTTACCTGTTAAATATATGCTATGTCATTATTTACTTTTATTTTTTTAAAGAAATAAATTGGGAAGACCAAATAAATTGAAGATAATAAATAAAAACCAACAATTCTGAGAACTTCTTCTGTAAAGAGAAGCTGAGAAATGGGGCAGTGGTTGGAAGCAAAAGTGAGATAAGAGCATTTTTTTTAAAGTGAGAGAAAGGAAGATAGTGAGACAGACTCTGGCATGTGCCCTATCCAGGATCCACCAGGCAACCTCTGTCTCTAGAGCCAATGCTCGAATCAACCCAACAATTTTTAGAGCCTGAGGCTGACACGCTTGGACCAACCAAGCTATCTTCAGCACCTGGGGGATGCTTGAACCAATGAAGTCACTGGCTGAAGGAGGGGAAGAGGAAGGGAAGGTGGAAAGGGAGGAAAAGAGAAGCAGATGATCACTTCTCTTGTGTGCCCTGACTGAGAATCAAATCCAGGATATCCATATACTGGGCCTACGATCTATCCACTGAGCCAACTGGCCAGGACAAAAGCACTTTTTTACGATGGAAAATAAAATAGCATGTTCATGTAGAAGGGAGAGGGGAGAATAAATGGGAACAATTTCTTGAGTAGCAAAAGGGGATGGAATGAAATGTATATACAGATGGAGAAGATGCAGGTGTTCTGGGGGTCTGGGTATCAAAACATCCATGACCCACTGTGGGTACTTGGTCTGTGCGGAATGTAATTGAAATGCAAGTCAGAATAGAGTTTAAAGTGAAAATGAGTTTATTAGAGAAGCAGTGTGACAGATAGTAGGCTACTCCATAAACAGAGAAGTCTTATTTAATAGAATTTGCTTTCATTATTAGGGTTTATTTAATTAGGCAGAGTATTCAATAAGGGAAGGAATATTCAGGATCTTTCTAGGAAGGAGGCTCAGATTTCTCTGAGGAACTGTGTCAGCCATTTTGTGTCCTTACATGTGCTTTCCATTTTGGATCATGGCAGCACTGGTGTGTTGTTTAGTATGGTAATGTATTACAATGAGTGCATAATGTGGCTAAGGGTTAAAGGTGAGGTGAAATTAGTCACTATGTGGGGTGGAGCTGGTTGCTGTCAGGTTTAAACCATAAATCTGGTGAAAGGTGGTCTTTCTTTTTTGTTGACAGTTTCTGTAGCTTGTTATTAGTCATTTCACCACATCCATATCTCAAAAGAATTGACATTTACTGGGATTTTGGAGACTTCATCCAAAGTTATATCATAAAACTGTAGTAAAAATAGAGAGAAAGTATTGAAAATTTTAAAAAGGAATAGAAACTATCATAAAGTCATCTAACAAAAGAAGGATATGCACACCGAAGAGAGAATGCACTAGAAAAATACAGTAGCACTGTAGACCAACACAAAGAACCCCCTTTTGCGTAATAAATCAAGTCAGACAGGACCACTTCATGTTTTCACTAGCCATACTGAGTGGTACATATGCAAACACAAGGTAGGTAAATACTTTATTTTAATCATGATTAGTGGCTCAGACTCATGTATTTTTCTATTTCACTCTTATATTCATCCCCTCAGTAGTGCCAATAGAATAAAAGGCATATTTTAAGGTGAAGCAAACTATACCTTTAATAAATTAGTTGTGTTCTTTTATATGCAAGGGTTCTTTTAGGGTGCTTCTCAATACTTTGTAGCTATCCATTTTATCCTGAAGCATGTTCAGATTTCACCTTTTGGGGGTTTTTTTTGTTTGTTTTTGTGTTTTGTTTTGTTTTTACAGAGAGAGAGATAGATAGGGACAAACAAAAAGGAACGAAGAGAGATGAGAAGCATCAATCATTAGTTTTTCGTTGTGACACCTTAGTTGTCCATTGATTGCTTTCTCATATGTGCCTTGACCATGGGGCTACAGCAGACCAAGTAACTCCTTGCCTGAGCCAGAGATCTTGGGTCCAAGCTGGTGAGCTTTGCTTAAACCAGACGATCCCGTGCTCAAGCTGGTGACCTTGGGGTCTCTAACCTGGGTGCTCCAGATCCCAGTCTGACACTCTATCCACTGTGCCACCGCCTGGTCTGGCACCTTTTGTTCTTAACATTTTAAATATATTCTATTGTATTATTCTCATCATATTTTAGTTTCTCAATTTGGTCTTGTTTCTAATTTAAACAAACAAACTCAAGAAGATGAATATCTCTTCCTGTCTTTATTGTTTTAACATAATCTAAAACATATTATGTATGTCTATGAAACTAATAAAATTTTATTTTGGGAGCAATAAAATTCCTAACTGCAATAGAACATATTTATTTTCAAATATTCATAATTACCAGACTGTAATAAATCCGATGACAATGGGTTAATAAACAGCAGGGGTTGGTTATCCTCTCATTAGGAAATTTGAAGGGGAAAATTGACTCAAATATACAAGACTCCAGACATCGTTGGATGTTATCACTTCTATTCCTTGAACAACAATTGTGATAAAAGAGCTTCAAAGTTCTTTCTCTAAAACTGAAGATGAATTAAAAACCAAGGTATTAGTGATTCTTAAGATCATTTTTCAAGTTTTTTTGAACTGCAAATGATAAAAATATAAAAATCAAGTTTCTTTTTTAATTTTTAAAAATTTTTTAGAAAATTAACTTTAACAGGGTGACATTGATCTAGAAGAGTACATAGGTTCCAGGCAAACATCTCTATAGCATTTGAACTGTTGATTATGTTGTATATCCATCACCCAGTCATATAATTTCCCATCACCTATTTTCTTTGAAACCCTAAGCTATATATAAAACTTACTTTTAAAAGTTTAAATTTATAGGGTTTATAAATCTTGCTCAATGCATGAGTAAATAAGATCACATAATAAAGGCTTGAATACAAATAGAAGCCAAGAAAGTATATTTATAAAAATAAAACTATATTCACATTTTCTTTATAATTTATTTTTGTCTTTGTCTTCTGAAACAAAAATTATAGAAACATAATGAATTCTCAAGTTTTCTCAAGACTTGGAACCATGACCCAGAGAAGTTATTTTTCTTGATAAAATCTGCATGTGCAATGAAAATCAGTTCCCTAATTCACATAAACTAAGAACTGGGGTAGTCTACTTCATTTTTCCAATAAGTAATTCTATTCACTATTGCATTGGTTGTCTTCTTGCAAGCACATTTAGTTTTATTTATTTATTTATTTATTTATTTATTTATTTATTTATTTATTTATTTTTACAGGGACAGAGAGAGAGTCAAATGGAGGGATAGATAGGGACAGACAGGAAGGGAGAGAGATGAGAGGCATCAATCATCAGTTTTTCATTGCAACACCTTAGTTGTTCATTGATTGCTTTCTCAAATGTGCCTTGACTATAGGCCTTCAGCAGACTGAGTAGCCCTTGCTTGAGCCAGTGACCTTGGGTCCAAGCTGGTGAGCTTTTTGCTCAAGCCAGATGAGCCCGCGCTCAAGCTGGCAACCTCAGGGTCTCGAACATGGGTCCTTCCGCATCCCAGTCTGATGCTCTATCCACTGCGCCACTGCCTGGTCAGCCACATTTAGCTTTATTAATGTCCCTTTTAAATTTGTTGCACTGAGAACCGGTCACAACTATCCAGAGATAACCTGTCAAATGTTCTGAGTAGAATTTAAATATTCTTTATTCTTAATACTATGTTTCAATCTAAATAATATCTTGGTTTTCTTTGACAACCACATCACAATGTGGACTCATTGAATAATTGTTGCCATGATTCTCATGATCTCACCACTCTTGCGTTTGGGTATTTTGCTGTATGAGGTTGATGTAAGCCTTTCTATTTACCTTTATTGTATTTTCTTACATTAAGAAGTCATTTTTTCTAACCTGTAAATATGTTTTTAAATTTTAGTTTGTTATTGATCCAATGTATCTTAGTTTGGTTTCATTCACACATATAATTTCAAAATTATTTATTTGTTAGTTTTTTTGTTTATTTATTTTTTCCTAAGAGTTGGGAACAGCTAACCAGTCAGATAAGACCCTTCCTGTGACCTCATGGGGCTTACTCTTGAGCAGACTCAGTTTTTCATCCAAGTAGCAACTATAACAATTCCTAAATAATGAATACTCATGAGATAGCTCATGGATCAGCTTTTCTGGTCAATAATCTCTACCATCAGAGGCTACAAAGTATCCATTATTGTTGCTCCAATTGTCTAATGTGCTTAGAATTCAGTTCCGGTCTGACTTCTACCACAGAGTATTCAGTTCACATGTGACCTATGCTCTGCCCCACAGGATAGTGAGTCCGATGAGCACAAGAACTGTGTCTTTTTCATCCCAGTACTTCCTTAACAGGCATTACTCATAGTTTGTGTTAACTTATAAGTAAATTCTTGCCGAGCTATTGAACTGAACAAAAAGGTGGCAAGCAAAGAGACTTGTAACCCAGTATGCATATACACAATAAAGAATACAAATGTTGGCATTCTAAAGGTAAATTTATGGATACCATAACATCTAAAATCTGATTTCTACCCATTTGTTTCAACATTGTATTTCAATTTTTCTTACATTAACCTATGGCTTAGTAAACAATGCCCTTTTCTAATATTCTGTCATCTATTTTATCATGCTCATTTTTCCTCAGGTTCTTAAATAAAGAATATAATTATTTTTTCTTCCAATTAATATTGTTAAGCTCTTGTGGAATTAAGTTTGTCATTGAATATATGACAGATCTATTGACTGGATTGAAAACTCTTTATGGACAGAGACTATGTTTTGTTTATTTGCATACACCTCAGCTAAAACTTGGCCAAGTTATCAATGATTAATTAAATTAACTAATTACTTAAATAAAGTTGAAAAATTCATACAAAGTATATATTAAATTTTAGTAAACAAAATTACAGACTAACACCACCCTTTAAAATTGATTTAAAAAATAAAATAGCCTGACCTGTGGCGGCGCAGTAGGATAAAGCATCGACCTAGAACACTGAGGTTGCCGGTTCGAAACCTTGAGCTTGCCAGGTCAAGGCACATATCGGAATTGATGCTTCCTGCTCCTCCCCCTTCTCTCTCTCTCTCTTTTCTCTCTAAAAATCAATAAATAAAATATTGAAAATAAAATAAAATAAAATAAACTTATATTTTTTCTGAAATTACTACTAGCATTTTATGTCACTTATTAAGATTACTGGTGTTAACACAAAAACAATTAAAATCTGGTAGCAGCGGTATCTCTAGAACATGACTATATTACTTAATTTTAGGTTGCTTCTAACTTCTACATCATTAAAATATATAAATATTAATATTTCTTTTAGATAATATGAAATAAGTATGCAAGATAATTAGATATGGTTAAGAATGTGCTGTTAAATATTTAAAGACATGCTTTTATAATACAGTTTAACAATACACTAGATGTTAATGTAAATCTGGAAAGTATTAAAAACCAGAAACCTTGTGACATGCGTTTTGCAGCCGTGGACATTTGCAAATGAAATTTTGTTATGTGATGAACAGCCAAAAGCATTTTATATTTATTAACTTGCTTTATCCAGAAAAATAAACTGACTCCATGTTCATATGTTTTCTACTTTCAGAGATGTTATTAGGCTTTAATTATGGAAATAGAAATGATCTTCATGCTTCTATTTCACTGGTGCCCAGAACTCAAAGCTTATACCAGCCAAGATGACACAGGAGCTTGTTGTAACTGCACTGCTGTGCATTTCATGCATTGTGAAGATGGCAATCTGGTAGCATCCTTGAAATGGATAGTATGAAAACTGATCATTGTGAACATACTCATTGCACACTTCAGACACTTCATGGAAATTTCATTTGGTCTCAGTGTTTATCAGAGAGAGGCTACCATGTAAAACAATACCTAATACATATTAATAAAGAAGCAAAAGTATTATTCACTGAAACAAGGTGAGAGTTGGCATAAAAAATATAGGCTCTATTTCTAGATACTTATCAGTATGGTATTAGTAATAATATTAGTAACCATAGTTGTTATCATTTATTGAATGCACTTTATGTACCAGGTATTTTATTTAATATAGTCAACAAGCCTGTAAAAAAAGGATTGTTATTGCTATGTTAACAAGAATATGAAAAACAGGCACTTTCTTAAGATCTCACAATTTTAGTGGCAATGAGGTAGAATAAGGATATTAACCACGTCTGTTCTATTTCAAACACATAATTTTAAGTAGTATAATTTGCAATCTGATTACTATGGCTTTTCATCGTCTTCACTCCCAAAGCAGTTCTCATTTAATGATGCTAATGTAATTTTCATCGGTGCATTGTGGGAACCACAAGTGAAAAGCCATATGAGGGAGCTCTGGAGAGAGACTGTTATCTCCTCCAATTGTCTCTCCCTGCAGGTGTGATTAAGTTAATAATTCTGAGGTAGAGAGATTATGTTGAATTATTTGAGTGGGCCCAAGTTAATCACAAGGATCCTTATAAGTGAAAAAGAAAGGCAGGAGGGTCATATTCAGAAAGAAATGCAAAGATAACATGCTGCTGATATTGAGGATGGAGAAAGAAGCAATGATTGAAGAAACCCAAGCTGCCTCTAGAAGCTAGAAAAGGCAAGGAAACAAATCCTCCCTAGAGTCTCCAATAGGAACATCAATAGGAAACTAACAGAATAACTGTCAAGCCTAAATGGTAATTTCTTAGAAATAATAATAATAATATAATGATAAATTCCAAAAGAGTGGCTATTCTAAGGAAATAAAATGTTTATGTAAGGTTATAAAATACACAAACATTTCTCATGTGTCCTTGAAAATATATAAAGTTTAAAAAGCAATGAAGATTCATTCTGAAGTGTTCAATTCCATTTTTCTAACTTCAAATAAATCAATGCTCATGAGAGCATTCAAGATTTTATTTTTTTAGTATCCACATCATCAATATTTTCCAATATTCAATCATGTGCAGCCTGACCAGGAAGTGGCACAGTGGATAGAGCATCGGCCTAGAGTCAAAGGACCCAGGTTCAAAACCCTGAGTTCGCCAGCTTGAGTGCGGACTCACCAGCTTGATCACAGGGCCACTGGCTTGAGCATGGGATCATAGACATAAGTCCACAGTCACGGGCTTGAGCCCAAAATCACTGGCTTAAACAAGGGGTGGAGCCCTCCGGTAAAGGCACGTACGGGAAAACAATCAATGACTAACTAAGGTGCCATAACAAAGAATTGATGTTTCTCATCTTTCTCCCTTCCTGCCTGTCTATTCCTATCTGTCTCTCTCTCTGTCTCTCTCGCAAAAAACAAACAAACAAACAAAACCCAAAAACAAACAACAATGTGTAGACCACAGTGTTAGTGGTTTGAACTTGTTAGAATCTCTTATAGTGTAATCTATGCACATAAGAGATGAATTATTAAGATCATTCAACAACAACAACAACAAAAAATAACTAATCTTTAATGTATGTTCCCTTTGTTCCAAGAACTTTTCCAAGATTTATAAACATTTAAAAATTCAATCTTTATCGCAACTCAATAAATATAACCTGAAATTTAGAATGGCTAAGTATTGTCTTCTTTATATGCTAATACTTGATGGAGCTAGAATTTGAATTCAGAAGGTTTATTGCAATGGCTAACTTTCTTGATCATTGTCTTTGGAAGAGACTGCCTATTGTCTAGAGACACTTTTGCGTAAGTCAGAGCAAAAGAAGAGGTAGCCATGATGAAGCCACAACTAAAACTGATTAACAAAATCTGAAGAGAATAAAAAGAAAATATAAAATATTTGTGAGGAAATAGAAGAAACAAATGCACACATATGACATGTTTTGTGATGAATGAGGAAATTTACAGAGTACTATTTAAAAAGAAATCATAGGATCACGTAAAATATTTTTTAATTTGGGCTGTCTATGGATGTTTTCATACAGATGAAAAGGAACCAATGAGAGAGAACTGACATAGTAAAAGTAAAAGGGGGATATGGAAGTTTCAGAGGCAGTAAGTGGGATTCAGTCAAAATGACAGGTAGCATGCCCTGGCCAGTTGGCTCAGTGGTAGAGCATCTGCCTGGCATGTGGGAGTCCCAGGTTTGATTCCCGGACAGGACACACAGGAGAAGCACCCATCTGATTCTCCACCCTTCTCCCTCTCCATCCTCTCTGTCTCTCTCTTCCCTTCCTATAGCCAAGGTTCCATTGGAGCAAAGTTGGCCCAGGCGCTGAGGATGGCTCCATGGCCTCCACCTCAGGTGCTACAATGGCTCCAGTTGCAACGGGAGCAACACACCAGATGGGCATAGCATTGCTCCCTGGTGGGCATGCATGCTGGGTGGATCCTGGTTGGGTGCATGTGGGAGTCTGTCTCTCTGTCTCCCAGGCTTCTCACTTAAGAAAAATACAAAAAAAAAAAAAAAAAAAAAGGCAGGTAGCATGATCAGTAACTGAAAAGGAAATTTCATTATTTCTCTAAGATAGAGAAAAAAAGCAGATAGAAAACAACAAAGAAATATTTAGATGCAGCAAAGATAACTTCTTTGGAAGGCAACAAGAGGTGGGAGGTTGAGAAAATTCTCTCCAGATAACCTCAATCTTTTCAGTAAAATGGGAGTCAAGGTCACATGCTGAGGGAAAAAAGATTTGAGCTTGATTGGATCGGACAGGGTTACAGCAGCCAAGCACCTAATGCAATAGGGGGTGAACAAGAAATAAATAAGGTGATTGCTAAGTAGCAGAGTGGGCAGCAGAGTGTTGTTACTCAATCAAACAATGCAGTATGAGAGGAGCAAAAAGAGATATGGTTGGAACACAGAATAGGGACTATCAGGAGGTGACAAGAGAGAAGCAAATAAACCAGAGATTCTCAGAAAGGAAGTATTTCAGCAGTGTGTGACCACAGGTTTCAGACACGACAAAGAACTCTCTTTGAGGTGTTCTACTATGTGTCTGTTGTTCTTCCTTCATAGCTTTTCTTAAACCTCATTATACTTGGTTCTTTAGAATGTCTTCCTCCTCTCATCTGTAGCTCTATGAGGACACAAACAATAATTCTACTGCTCACCATTGCGTTCCCCAGCATATGGCACCGTATTTGACATATCATAACTGAGCAGTCAGTAGTGATTTTGCTGAATGTTGACATAAACTAGTCAACGAATGATATAGTGAAAATGAAAACAGATTACAATAATAATGGCAACCAGAATCACATAGGACTTTTATAATGCCTGGAACAGAACAATTTTCAAAATCTACCAGCAGAAATGTCATAATCAATACATTTTCCAAATATGTAAGCTGTACCCAGTCAGCTACATGTTCTGAACTATTCAGGCTAAGCCTAAATACTTTCACCAAAGGATCACATCAAAATCTGACATCAGAGGGGTAAAAATAGCACCAGGGTCAAGGTTTTTTTGTTTTGTTTTGTTTTGTTTTTGTTATCTTATTTTCTGACTTGCTTCTGCCCCTCTCCTCTAGCCTGAGAAGAGGATTTGACCTTGTATGTCTTAAGACAATTATGCTGTTGGAGTTCTTAACAGCATTATTTCTTTCTGGCTTTTGACCTGATAATGACCCTGACCTGCCTAACTTACTCCAGCTTGTAACTCTGCAATCATCATTCCTGCTTAAAGAAACCTAACCAAAAACCAATATCCTGAGTGGTAAAACGTTAGTCTGTAGTGGTTATCAGTTTCCAGGACTCTTTGCCCCATTTCACTGCCAAATTCACTATGCTTGAGGCAGTCACTACCATAAAAAATAATCAGAGAATATAAACAAATCTGAACCCAATTCAGCACAATGTAAGAAGAATCTACCACATCGGGTGTGGATAGCATCAGAGAGAACAAATAAGGTAAGAGCTTAGAACGGGAGAGTAGTTCTAATAGCGGGCATCATAGAATCAGGGGAAGCATTGATAAAAATAAGTTAAGTGCCTAAAAGCCAGGAGTCAGGAAGAAATCAAGGAAAAAGCAAAGCTGAAAATGCTAAGAGGGAAACAAATATAAACAAATAATTTGGTGTTATGAATCAGAGCAGAATGCCCTCATGACAGAAATTAGTGCCCTTATAAAAAAAGACATGAGAGAAATAATCCATATCTATCTATCTATCTATCTATCTATCTATCTATCTATCTATCTATCTATCTATCTATCATCTATTTATCTATTTATCTATCATCTATCTATATCTATCTATCTATATCTATCTATCTATCTATCTTCTATCTACCTATCTATCCTCTATCATCTATCTATCATCTCTGCCATGTAAGAATACAGGGAGATGACGATCATCAACCAGAAAGAGAACCTTCACCAGAGACCAAAACTGCCAGCATCTTGATCTTTCACGTCTCAGCCTCCAGAACTGTGAAAAATAAGTCTTTGTTGTTTAACCAACTCAATCTGTGGTATTTTTGCTATTGCAGTTTTAACTGACAAAGACAATTTCCTATATTTAAAAATATCGAAATAAAAGCTACAGTGTGAAGGTGCACTTGAGGGAAGAGATGATCTGACCTGGAGTGAATTAATAAATCATTCATTTCTCTTCCAACTTAGATGATGAATTCTTGAACATTTTTAAAATTTATTTTCACATTGCTTAATAATATGCTGGGCACATGTTATATATATATATATATTATATGAAAGGTCCAGGACCTGGCAGGAATCACATCAACCATGCAGAGTCCAAAGTGTCGAAAAGAGAGTTTATTGCAAACACCTGGGTGCAGGTGGACTGAATCCGATAGGAGAGTCAGTGCCAAGCAGGGGTGAGAGGGTTAATTTATACCCTGCTGCCTCCTTCTGGCAGGTTTTGTTGATGCTGGTTACCAGGCATTAGGCCTGGGCTTGTGGTATTCTTCTGTTTTGGTTCCTGCTTCCATTGGTAAAAAGCTCCTTCTGCTATTTTGTCTCCTGCCTTCATTGGTAATTGGCTCCTGTGGTAACAGGCTTCTGTTTGATCAACTTAAATGTTAAGTACAGTTTATCACTTACAAACTGAGGAAGGTTTTGGGAGGACAGTTTTGAACCCCAAGGATACATTTTGCCCTAACATTCCGTCTTGTTGGTTTAGGAAAGGAAGAAAGAAAGAAAGAAAGGAAGAAAGGAAGGATGGAAGGAAGGAAGGAAGGAAGGAAGGAAGGAAGGAAGGAAGGAAGGAAGGAAGGAAGGAAGGAAGGAAGGAAGGAAGGGAGAGGAGAGAGAGAGAGAGGGAAAGAAAAAAGAAAGAGGGCACAGTTTCTCTTTTGCTACTTCCTGTGGGACATTGGGCTTCATGGGCAGATCAGAAGAAAAGAGCTCTAAACCTGTTGTGGCATTGTTGGATATTCTCCCTGAGTCCGCATGAGAACAAACTGGCCTATGACTTGATTGATTAGGCCTCTTATCCTATCCTGTAGGACTCCTGTAAATAACTGTAGGATGCAGGGTTCAAAGAAGAGAAGTAGGAAAACACAGAATATGGGACCTATGCAGGTTAGAAGCTAAGTGAGCTTGGTTAGTGCTGCTTGCAGGAATTTAGAGAGCCAATCTAAATTGCCCTGGAACACCTGGTGGCTCCAGGCTCTAGGCCAGCAGGTACCAGGGAGGGCAGGAGTGAGAAGTGGGCTGAAGACAGTGGGGATAATTGAAGGTCTGTACCTGAAACTGTGCTGGTTGGCACTCTCATATACTTTGCCCACCCCCACATAGATCACAGGCAGCCTGGCATTAATCCTCAGCCAAAAATCTAGATAGCTGAAGGAACAAATGACTTGGGGAAAGCCAAGGCTTCTAGTGGGAGAAGTCTTCCCAGAGGAAGGCGCTCCTCTGGCACAGGGCACCCTAAGCCTGAGCTCAGGCTCACCCTAGAGCAGCGGTTCTCAACCTGTGGGTCGCAACCCCGGCGGGGGTCGAACGACCAAAACACAGGGGTCGCCTAAAGCCATCAGAAAATACATAATGCATATATTACAGTTAGGAAGTAGCCACCAAAATTATTTTTTGGTTTGGGGTCACCACAACATGAGGAACTGTATTGCGGGGTCACGGCATTAGAAAGGTTGAGAACCACTGCCCTAGAGCAAGCCAGCCAACCAAGGCATCCTGGCCTTCGCAGAGGGCTCAGTCAGCCTTCCACTCAGGTGATAAGATTTAAGGGAAAGAGACCAATTTTTAATAATAACAGAGGAAATTCACATCAGTTCCTCCATCCTTCTTTCTAAAATATAAATAGACCAAAGATTACCAGGCAAGAAAAAGAAGAGCTAAGAAAAACATATAGGGAAAGAAAGCAGTAAAGTTTGGGGATTCCCCCTATTTACAGGTAGTGGTGTTAAGAGTTGTTCCCTGACAGGAGATGTTTATAGTAGCATCATAACCGTAGTAACCAAGGTTATACCTCAGGGAGTTCATTAATAAATATATCTGAGGGAGTCTTCAGATTGGACATAAGGATGGAGAGATGGTGTGAAGTACGGCCTGTGGAACATGAATGCACACAGAAGGACCAGCAAGGAGCTTTACTGTTACAGGCAGGAAAGCGGAGGTAGTGCTCCAGATGAGGGGGTTTACAAGCTCGGGGGACACGGGGAAGGACTTCTCCCCATGACTGGCTGGCTCCTGTAATAGGCAAAATAGGTGAGTGGAACTGTCTGCCCCTAAGCTGGAAAAAGACAAGGTTGCCCATACCTTGGACAAGGTATCTCGGCCTAGAACGGGGTGGGATAGGAGGGGAGAAGTAAAAAAGGCGTGTGTGAAAGTGAGGGATACTAGCATGCATTATAGGAGTGTGGTCACCATGGGCTGGGAAATTTGGCCATCAATCCCCACAACAGAGACCTCAGACTGTTGGAGGGGACCTTCATACCCGGATAAGGCAGAGCAGGTTGTCCCAGTATCTATAACGAAAGAAATTGGCCTACCTGCCACTATCAAGTTTGCCTGAGGCTCAGAAGATGTGATGATCATTGGGGCATCCATCCTCAGGCACCAGCGGCCAGGCCTATCAGCTCTGGAAAGGAGGGGCCAGCCAGCTTGGGAAGGGATGGAGTCATACCTAGAGAGGTCTGGATCACAGTTAGACTTCCAATGGGACCCACTGCAATGGGGCAGGGCTTCGGAGTCTGGCCTGGATAAGGGCACTTTCTGGCCCAGTGACTTCCATTGCCGCACTTAAAGCAAACACCTGGTGGGGTGTGTTAATAGGATGATTTTTGCTTTTCAAACCACCCTTAGTGCTCCAGGATTGGGTCTCCTGGCCCTTGATGGCAGAGGCTAGCATTTGCTATTCAGCTACCTTCTGTTTCTTTACCTCTTCATCTGTTATTAAAGACCTTAAAGGCCAGGTTTAAAAGGTCTCATTGGGGACTTTGAGGGCTGTCTTCCAGCTTTTGCAGCTTGTGCCTGATGTCGGGTGCTGACTAGGAGATGAAATTTATGTTAAGCACTAGGAAAAATTGGGAAGGAGAGCAGGAGTCAGAGGGTCATAATCTAAGTGCAAGGGAGGCCTGGATGTAGGAAACCTCAGGCCATTTCTCCTCTCCTCTGCAAGTGTTGTCAAGGTCAGTAAGAGTGTTTAAATAAAAAGTCCCATTCTCTGGCCACTGGGACCCCTTGTCCTGCTTATATTGCAGCTAAGCTGATTGCTGTACACCAAAAGTCTCAGGCCAATCCAAGGGTCTGTAGATTTTTAAGGAGACATCCCAAGGACATAGTTCTGGGAATAGCAGATGGAGCATTCCCCATGGTGAGGAGAGTCTAAGCCTCTTCCCTTCCTTCAACGGAGCACTTCACTCAGGGAAAGAGCAACCCCATTCACTAATAAGTGCGGAGTGTGTGGGGGGGGGGGGTAACACACCTACACTAGGCCTCCAGGGGACTTGCTCTGACCAGTACTGGATTTCTGGAGTCACTGAAAGTGATGGGGGATCTGGTCTCAGTTAAAAGACAGAGCAGCCTGGATGGAAAGAGTAGGGAAAAGAAAGTCAGACTCACCCCGTGAATTAGTGACCACTGTTGATGGAATGCAGGCAGATGAGGGAGAGTGACTGAAGTCCCAGTGTCCGGAGGTTTAAGGTCTTCCTGCCTAGTCTGAAGGAGACCTGGAGGAAGTCTGGGGGCTTGCAGTAGCCACCCGATCCACGACTACAGGTCTCCCGGCTTTCAACACCAAATGACAGGTCCGGGACCGGCAGGAGTCGCATCAACCTCACAGAGCCCAAAGGGTAGAAAAGAGAGTTTATTGCAAACACCTGGGTGCAGGTGGACTGCGTCTGATAAGACAGTCAGCGCTGAGCAGGGGTGAGAGGGTTAGTTTTATACTCTGCTGCCTCCTTCCCGCAGTTTCTGTTGATGCTGGTTTCCAGGCCTCGGGCCTGGGCTTGTGGTATTCTTCTGTTTCGGTTCCTGCCTCCATTGGTAACAGGCTCCTGTGATAATTGGCTCTTGTTTGCTCACTTAAATGTTAAGTACATCATGTATTGACTGAGGAAGGGTGAGGAGGGGACAGTTTTGAGCCCTGATGATATATTTTGTTCTAACATTATATATGTACATATATTTAAAGTTTTCCATCGATTTGAGAGAGAGAAGTATCAGCTCCTTGTTGCACTTAGTTGTGAACTTACTGATTGCTTCTCCCACATGCCCTGACCCGGGATCAAACCTGTGACCTCAGCTTCTGAACTCCAGTGGTATAAAACCAAATTTCTTTATTTAAAAAAAACACTCAGACATTAGAAACAAAGAATATAAAGCTAAAAATGAAGAAAAGATGTTAAATTCTGAGAATGAAACCTCACTGTGCTTGGATAGTAGGGCTCAGGTAATGATCCCCTCATCTTTCACCACTCCTTATTTGTCACAAAAAATATAGCTCAATAAAGTGAGTTCTTCATGCTACACAGCCTCTAAGATGGCCCCACGTGTTCCTCACATCCTGGCATTTATACCCTTGTTTAATTTCCTCCCTTTTACTATGAGATGCACTAGTAATTCACTTCTAACAAATAAAATATGACACAAGTAATGGTATCTCACTTCAAAAATTAGATCCCAAAACAACAGTGACTTTTGTCTGTTTACTCACTCTTGTTTTCTTCTTCATGCCCTCTGGAGAAACCCGGCTGCCAACTTGTGAGCTGCTCTGTGGAAAGGCCCATGTGGCACAGAAATGATGCTCCTGCCAACAGCAACATATTGAGCTTGGAAGTGAAGCTCTGAGACTGCCAATAAAACATGTAATTAAGCTTGGAAAGGGACCTACCCCCATTCAAGATGTTTGTAGTTCCAGCTGATACCTTGCTTGGGCCTTGTGAGAGATCCTAAGCCAGAGGACAAGCCAGAGGTCACTTAGATTGCTTAGATTCCTGATCCTCAAATACTGTGAGATAATAAGTTGTATTGTTTTAAATCTCTAAAGCAGCGACCCCGGCGGGGGTCGAACGACTAAAACACAGGGGTCGCCTAAAGCCATCGGAAATACATATTTTATTTTAAAATGTATTGTATAATAAATATGTATTTTCCGATAGCTTTAGACAACCCCTGTGTTTTGGTCATTCAACCCCCACCGGGGTCGCGACCCACAGGTTGAGAACCACTGCTCTAAAGTGTGAAGTATTTCATTACACCATAAGACGTAAGTAATATTACCTGGAAATCTGTATTTTAAAAATTGTCCATATTATCCTAAGCTAAAATACACATTAACTAATATTTGGCAGCTGATGGCATGTGTGTACTCTTAATTCTCTAAACACATTCCTGTCTTGATTTCCACAATTCTTTATAAATAGCCTTTGCCATGTTCTGAAAGTTATAAGAGCCTATAATCTACTGCAAAAATTTCTCTAGCTCATTATATTTTTATTTAATTTATATAATGTTCTTTTTAAAATATTCCATTACCATTTATGCCCCACACCCTCTTCCACCTCACCCCCTGCTAGAAATCACTACACTGTTCTTTGTGCCCATGAGTATTTTTGTGTGTGTCTGTCGTTTTTTGCTCTATCCTTAGCTCATTTTAATCAATTTAGATTTGTCCAGTGTTCTGCCACCAATTTCTTGAGCTTGACCTCTGGCTATCTCTCCCATTGCTATTTCATGCTGTGAGAATTTGTCCTTGCGTCTCTCATCTCCACAATGACCCATAAAGTTGATTCTTCATACTTCATACTTTTCACGTATGGGGATTGAACAGTATGATGTTTGATTCTTCACACTTCCTCATACTTGAAAAGACCCTCCTCCTCACTGAGGGGAAGGTCTCTCTGAGAGGTGGGGTCCTCAGCCCCAGGCCCAGATCCCCAGTCTAAAGCCCCAGAGCCTAGAAGAGGCACCAACATAGCATTTGGAGGTGAAAAGTCCCAAGGTTTCTGTCTGTGAGAAAGAGAAGGAGCTCTCAGAGATGCAGGCTCTGTCTTAAAGGGCCAGCACAGAATGATCTTATTCACAGCCACTTACCCAAGGTTCCGGTGGAGGGAGGGCTGAAAGTACTAGAGATATGTGAGGAGACTGAAGTTGGTGACCCAGGGGAAGATACTGGGAGTCGGCCACAGAAAACCCTGTGCTGAGTCATTCTCCAATACTTAAGTCACCATCTTTCTTGGCTAGAGCAGTCCCCTCCATGCAGCTTCAGTCTGGGGAGAAAGCAATTACTCCACCGTTGGTAATCTCTCTTGCTCAATCCCATAAAGATTGAGATGTTCTGAAAAGACAGGAAGCAGGGGGCATGTCATTGACTCAGTTTCCTGGCATTGAGGCTGGAGCTTTACCCTGGTTGGGGCCCTGGCACAGAAGAAAATATCGGGCCCCTTTTCATTAGAAAAAATGTAAAGTTGAGGTTTTGTGGGGCCCTTCAGAAGTTGAGGCTCAAGGTGTGTGACCTGTGTACCTGCCATTAAATCCACCTCTGCTCAGAGGCCATGCCCACTGGACTCCCGAAGACCACACACTACTGAGGTCTGTGAAAAATGTCTAGACAGACTGACACCTGGGGCTGAGGGGTGTCACCCTTCCTAATCCCTGAAGTGCCCCAGGCTCTAGACACTACCAGAGGTTTTGTTTTGATGGCCAAACCTAACAAGCAGCCAGTAGACAGAGGCTGCAGAAGGAGGGATCTCAGGGAACCTTGGCATTTTGCTGTCCTCCCCTCAGGTCCAGTGTGGGTAAAAACCAGCCTAAGTGTGGCTGAGTATTTTCATGTGCACCTGGGACCAATAGAGGCAGCCACAAACTCTAGATTGTTTGTAGCTCCAAGAAGGTTTCTGAGGGCCAGTCACAGACAGTGTCCCCCATTGGTGTGTGTCATTTTTCCTCCAGGGAGGCCAAGGGTTAGTACATCCAGAAGCCAACTGCAGATAGCATAAGTTCAGGACCTAATTACCCTTGCTGGTGGCATATTCTAAGGGAGGGCTCATCAGACATGGGGTCCTGTTGAGGCAAGTTCTGCTTTCTGTGATCAGCAGCTGCAGCAGCTCTTGTATTTGGACAGGGTAGAGCTTCACAGTCAACCGGCCTAGGTTCTGGATATCCTAACCTGCTGGGCTAGAGTCCAAAAGGGGAAGGGAGAGAGGCTTGGAGAATGAACATTTTAAAGTGTGTATCCCCACGAGCCTATTATTGTGTCCAGTCGAGGGTCTTAGCCACTTTCGGGAGGGGGCACAGTCAACCCCAAGAAAGGACTCTCTCAGTCTTCCTCCCTGAGGGCTCACCAGCTGGAAGAACTTCTGTAGAGGAGAGTGTCAGCTCCATCCAATCTGAACCTGCTGCTCACCTCACTGAGAAGAAATAGAATTGGAGTATCCAGCAGTGTCCGAGGGATTAGGTACCAAGGTAGGGGCCACTTTCCATATACTGAGCTCCCAACCAAAAGAACTCTAAAGTAAGAGTCCCACTAATATTGTATTTCCAACCTCAGCTGCTCTACCCAATAAGCTTGCAACCTGTAGAGGAGTTGGTGGGGTGAGGCCAGTGTGAGCCCACACCACAGTTTTTCTACAGAAGACTCTGTGGGAAGACCATGAAACTGCAAGAGGAGGTAGAGCAGCTGAAAAATGAAGGCAAATTTCATGGAGCTTGAGGCTTTTATAGAGCTGCTGTCATCTCTAAGATGAAGGAGGCTGAGCCTTATATACAGGTTGGCTACTCCCCTATTACCCATGCACAGAAAATGCAGACACAAACAGTGAACAGGGCAGTAACTACAGACAGGTAGCACATGACAGGTTATAAACAATGGCTGACACTCACTCAAGAAGAGTCAGAACCAATACAACCAGTAGTAGATGGCAGATAGCACCAAGCCTAGACTCAGATAACTACACAAGCAGCATGTCAAAAAGAGGAGTCCAGCAAGCACTAGACACTGTGGAGAATAAATATGCACAGCAGGATATATACTCCACAGATTGTAATACCTATAATCAAGGTTGTCCCTTAGAGCTAGCTAGCCTGAAGAGATAACTGCACCCATGAAAAGACCAACTGCTTTTAATACTCAAATATAACAAGAGTATAAATTCCACCCTCAAGAAGTATTCCTAGAGCAGAAACTCAGGTGGCTGGTGGTGGGTACCACTGATCTCATCTTCCTCATAAAGACACCACAACAAATTTCAAAGTCAGAACAGGGCTACCTAATACAGATACAAAATGGGTAGATAAAAAAAAAAATGACACAAATCAATCAACAAGAGAAAACCACAGAAAAAGGATTAAATTAAATGGAAGTAACTACACTACCAGATGAAGAATTTAAAATAATGATTATTACGATGCTCAAGAATCTTAGAGTAACAATAGATGATCATAATGAGAATGTAAACAAAGAAACAACAGGAATCAAAAAGGATCTTGATATCATAAAACAGAACTAGTCAAAAATGACAAAGACAGTGTCAGAAATGAAGACTGCACTAGAAATAATCAACAGCAGGCTAGATGAAGCAGAGGATTGAATTAGCAATTTGGAGGGCAAGACAAATGTAAACACATAAGCAGAGCAGCAAAAAGAAAAGAGGCTCAAAAAGACTGAGGAAACTAAGAAACCTCTGCAAGAACATGAAGAGAACCAACATTCATATCATAGCAGTTCCTGAAGGAGAAGAGAATGAACAAGGGATAGAGAATTTATCTAAAGAAATCATAGCTAAAAATTTTCCTAACTTGATGAAAGAAAAAGTCACACAAGTTCAAAAAGCACAGTCCCACTAAAGATGAACCCAAGGAGGCCAACACCAAGACACATTATAATTAAAGTGCCAAAATAAAGAGACAAAGAAAGAATACTAAAAGTGGCAAGAGAAAGGTTATTAATAACCTACAGAGGATCCCCCATAAGGATGACATCTGACTTTTCAACAGAAACACTTGAGGCCGAAAAGGACTGGCAAGAAATATTCAAAGTGATGCAAAACAAGAACCTACAACCAAGAATAATTTATCCAGCAAGGCTATCATTTAAAATTCAGGGAAATATGAAGAGCTTCCCAGACAAAAAAAGACTCAAGGAATTCTATAGAACCAAACCAGTATTGCAAGAAATATTAAGGAGCTTACTATAAAAAGAGCAAAGGAAAAAAGAAATTGAGAGAAATAAAATAGTTGGTTTAAAGAATAAAAAAAGGCAATAAATAGGTACATATCAATAATAACCTTAAATGCTAATAAATTAAATGCTTCAATCAAAGACACAGGGTAGCTGCATGGATGAGAAAACAGGACCCATATATATATATATATGCTGTCTACAAGACACCCACTTCAGAATAAATAATGCACATAGACTGAAAGTAAATGGATGGAAGAAAGTATTTCATGCAAATGGAATGAAAAGAAAGCTGGAGTAGCCATACTTATACATAAAAAAATAGCCTTTAAAACAAAAGCTATAGTAAAGGCCAAAGAAGATCATTACATAAGGATAAATGGAGCAATCTAACAGGAAAATATAATCATTTTAAATATTTATGCACCTAATATAGGAGCACCTAAATATATAAAGCAGATTTTGATGGACATAAAGATTTTGATTTAGCCTGACCTGTGGTGGCGCAGTGGGATAAAGCATTGACCTGGAACACTGAGGTTGCCGGTTCGAAACCTTGGGCTTGCCTGGTCAAGGCACATATGGGAGTTGATGCTTCCTGCTCCTCCCCTTTCTCTCTCCCTCTCTCTGTCTCTCTCCTCTCTGAAAATTGAATAAATAAAATCTTAAAAAAAAAAAAGATTTTGATTTAACAGCAATACTATAATAATAGGGGGCTTTAATATCCCACTAACATAAATAAACAGATCCTCCATGCAGAAAATTAACAAAGAAACAGCAGCCTTAAATGTCATACCAGATCAACTAGATTTAGTTGATATCTTCAGAAACTTTCACCCAAAGCAACAGAACATGCACTTTTTTCAAGTGCTCATGGTACATTTTCTAAGATAGACCACAAATTAGAACATACAACAAGTCTCAATAACTTAAAAATATTGAATTTATACCAAGCATCTTCTCTAATCACAATGTCGTAAAACTAGAAATCAACTACAATAGTAATACTGAAAAACATTCAAACACTTGGAGGCAAAATAGCATATTATTAAATGACAAATGGATTAACAATGAGATCAAGAAAAAAAGAAAAAATTTCCTTTGGAAAATTTTAAATGAACATACAAAAATATAAAATCTATGGGATACAACAAAAAGTCATACCAAGAAGGAAGTTCATAGCATTATAGGTATACCTTAAGCAAGAAAAAGTTCAAATAAACAACCTAATCCTGAACCTAAAACAACAAAAAATAAAGCCCAAAGGAAGCAGAAGGCAGAATATAATAAAGATCAGAGCAGAAATAAATGACATAGAGGCTAAAAAAAAATACAAAAGATCAAAGAAACCAAAAGTTGGTTCTTTGAAAAGGTAAACAAGATTGACAAGCCTTTAATCAGACTCATCAAGAGAAAAAGAGAGAGGATTTAAATAAATAAAATTAGAAACAAAAATGGAGAAGTAACAACTGACACCACAGAAATACAAAGGATTGTAAGAAAATACTATGAAATCTACATGCCAAAAAATTGGACAACCTAGGCAAAATGGATAAATTCTTAAAAACATACAATCTTCCAAAACTTAATCTGGAAGAATCAGAAAATCTAAACAGATTGATTATAACAAATGAAATGGAAACAGTTATCAAAAAGCTCCTAGGAATCAAAAGTCCTGAACTGACTGGCTTCACTGGCAAATTTTATCAAATATTCAAAGAACTAACACTTATCCTTTTCAAACTACTCCAAAAAATTCAAGAGAAGGGAAAATTTCCAAGTTCATTTTCATTTTTTGAAGCAAACATTATCCTCATTCTAAAATGAGGTAAAGATACTACAAAGAAAGAAAACTGTAGGCCAATATTCCCAATGAACATAGATGGTAAAATTCTCAACAAAATCTTAGTAAACCAGATCCAACAATACATTAAAAAAATCTTACATTGTGATTAAATGGTATTTATTCAGGGATGCAAGGCTGGTACAATATTTGCAAATCAATAAATGTGATTCATCACATAAACAAAAAAGAAGGAAAAAATCATATATCAATTGATGCAGAAAAAATCATTTGATAAAATCCAGCAACCATTTATGATCAAAACTCTCAGCAAATTGGCAATACAGGAAACATACCTCAACATGATAAAGGTCATATAGGGCAAACTGACAGTCAACATCATACTCCATGGGCAAAAATTAAAAGCAATCCCCTTAAGATCAGAAACAAGACAGGGGTGCCTTTTACCACTCTTATTCAATATAGTCTGGAAGTCCTAGCCACAGCTATTAAACAAGAACAAGAAATAAAAAGCATCTAAATTGGAAAAGAGAAGTGAAACTGTCATTATTTGCTAAAGACAGGATACTGTACACAGAAAACTCTAAAGTCTCAGTCAAAAAACTACTTAACCTGAAAAATGAATTTATCAAGGTGTCAGGATATAAAATGAATATTCTGAAATTAGTGGCATTTTTATACACCAACAATAAACTGTCAGAAAGAGAAAGTAAGGAAACACTATTGGACAACAAAAAAAAATTAAGTAACTAGGAATAAATTTAACCAAGGAGGTAAAAGACTTGTACTTGGAAAATTATAAGATATAGAAAAGAAATCAAGGAAGATACAAGCAAGTGGAAGCATATACTGTATTCATGAATAGGAAGAATAAACATCATTGAAATGTTTTTATTACCCAAAGCAATCTATAGATTCAATGCAATTTCTATTAAAATATCAATGTCATACTTCACAGATCTAGAACAAATATTCCAAAAATTTTTGTGGAACCAAAAAAGAACACAAATAGCCTCAGTAATCTTGAAAATGATGATCAAAGTATTACACTTCCTGATATTAAGTTATACTATAAGGCTGTTGTAGTCAAAACAGGTTGGTATTGGCGTAAGAACGGGTACAGAGATCAATAGAACAGAACAGAGAACTTCAGAAATAAACTCATGCCTATATGTTCAATTGAAATTTGACAAGGGACCAAAAGTATATGATGAAGTATAAACCATGTCTTTAATAAATGGTGTTGGAAAAACTGGACTAGTACATCTAATAATATAGAACTAGACCGCCAACTTACGCTATTCACAAAAACATACTCAAAATGGATAAAAGATTTAAATGTAAGTCACAAAACCATAAACATCTTGGAAGAAAACATAGGCAGTAAATTCTCCGATATCTCTCACAGCAATATTTTTACTAATATATCTCTAAGGCCAATTGTAATAAAAACCAAAATAAACAGATGGGATTATATCAAACTAAAAGGCTTTTGCACAAGAAAAGATACCATTAACAAAATAAAAAAACAACCTATACAATGGGAGAACATATTCAACACTAAGTCTGATAAGGGGTAATAATCAAAATTTATAAAGAATTTCTAAAACTCAACACCAGGAAGGTAAACAATCCAATTTAAAAAATAGGCAAAAGGCTTGAATATACACTTCTCCAAAGAGGATATATATATATGGCCAATAGGCATATGAATAAATGTTCAATGTCACTAATCATCAGAGAATTTCAACTTAAAACCACGATGGTGCCATCTCACTCCTGTCAGAATAGATCTATCTCATTAACAAATCAACACATAACAAGTGCTGATGAGGTTGTGAAGGAAAAGGAACCCTCCTGCTCTGCTGGTGGGAATGCAAACTTGTGCAGCCACTATGGAAAACAGTATGACATTTCCTCAAAAAAATAAAAATGGAACTGTGCTATGACCCAGTTATCCTACTTTTAGAAATATATCCTAAGAATCCCAGAACACTGATTCAAAAGAAGATATGCACCCCCATGTTTATTACAGCATTGTTTGCAATAGCCAAGATTTGGAAACAGCCCAAGTGTCTGATAGCGGACGAGTGGATAAAAAAGCAGTGGTACATACAGTTTTATGAAATACAGATACATGAAGATACTGTGAGCCCTATTTGACCTTAAAATCTAGATAGAGGTTAAATTAAACATATTTCTATTTCCTGTGGTTCACTAAATAACTATGTGATTTCTTGACAAAATCACAGATTTATAGAAATGAAGCACCCATAGAAATCATCTAAATTAATGCTTTAATTTTATACATGCAAACATGAAAACCAGAGAGGTTAAATGGCTCATCCACGACAGGCCAAAAATTAGATTAAAAAAAAAAAAAAAAGAAACAGATCCTAGAAGATAAGCTGTCTGGCTGGTTTCAGAGTAAGCTGTTTAGAAAAGCAAAGACTATCAGGGGTCCCCATACATTTTACACAGGGGGCCAGTTCACTGTCCCTCAGACCATTGGAGGGTCGCCATATACAGTGCTCCTCTCACTGACCACCAATGAAAGAGGTGCCCCTTCAGGAAGTGCAGCAGGGGCCGAATAAATGGCCTCAGGGGGCCGCATGTGGCCCGCGGGCCATAGTTTGGGGACACCTGCCTGGGATTTAAACCACAGTTTTGCTTGTCAGCATTACGTAACTATCTTAAAATCATTTTTGTCATTTGGAAACCAGGTTAATATTACTCTGTCCTTCTGAAAATGTTATATGAATTAAATGAAGCTATATACTTGTAGAACTCTGAGCTAAGCTTGGTACATAGCTAGCATTAAATAAATGTTCATTGTCATCAGCTCTTAATATTAACGCTGATTTTCAGGTTAATTCTATTTACAGGAAACCACAAAGTCTATTGATACCCTTAATTTTTCTAGATTGTTTTCTAGTTGATAAATAAGTGCAATGACTAATGACTACACCTCTCGTACTAGCCTTCCTCAAAATTTTAGTACTTAGCTAACTTCACAAACTGAATATTTTAGTGCTTCAGCCGCTGCGTCTCAAAACGGATTTGCCAGACAAAACACAAAACAGGTCATTAAATTTTAATTTATTGGAGATACAAATTTAATTGGCTGTCCTGAATTTTGATTTGCTAAATTTGGGAACTTTATAGCAGAGTCTACCAAAGTAGATCTTCCAAAATTCTGCAATTGTTACATAAGCATAGATAACTTCAGTCAAATACCAATTATAACCTATTTGAATAAAATTTTTCAATATCATCTCAGGTACATTTACTCAATATTTCATTATATGTATAAGTTTAATCACACAAAACTTACTTAATATTAATGACTTTCTTTTGAAAACTAACATTAGTGATTCAGAAGGAAATTCAATCTTATAAAATATTTTTAGGCCCTGGCTGGCTGATTCAGTAAATAGAGCATCAACTCAGTGAGCCAGAGGTCATGGTTTGACCCCCAATTAGAAGACCTATGAGAAGCAATCAATAAAAACACAACTAAATGGAACAACTAAGTGAAACAATGAGTTGATGTTTCTTTCTCTCCCTTTATTTTCTTGTAATAGTTATAAGGGCAAAAAAAAAAAAAATAATAATACTCTGTTAAAAATAGAAAAAACATTTTCTCCCTCTTTCCTTAGAACATTTACTTTAAAGTTTAATTATGTTTGTTTGTTTGTTTTGTCTCTTTGAAAAGTAGGTAAATATTTTTTAAAGTTAAGTATGACTCCTGCCAGCTTTATGTCTCAGGAATATCTTTATAAATAATCTAGAAACTATTTCCTTGAAATGTAGTGATCTAGGAAGACAGTGCCACCACTGGCCAACTTCTTTGGGAGGTAGAAGCTTAACTTCAGTCAGTACCCTTGCTCAGAACTATCTCCTATCAGAGTGATATGTTTATTTTTTCTTTGGATAAGACAGTTAGCAAACATAGATGGTCACTCCAATTATCTGGTGAATTTAGGATGAACTATTTGTGACAAATGGTGCTGTTTATTTCTCTTACTTGAGGACTAGTTATTGTTTATTTTGAAAACATGTATAATAGGTAATATCGGTTTGGTATATAAAAAAATGAGGTGTTTTTCTATCTTTGTAATCTTTTAGTAGATTGCCTGTAATACACATCATATTCTAGTTTAATGCTTATTCAATAATAAAATTTTTCTTTACTACTTTTGTAGAGGGTTTTCTGAGTTGAGAGGATATTTTGTGATAAATTTCCCCAAAATTATTGAAGTTCAGTCCTTGGTGAATATGTACTGCTTCTTCTGGTTTATTATATTTATTCTTGGTATAAAAGTCAAAGGAAAGATGGCATGTGAAATTAATTTTTAAAGTAATTAAATCAAAAAACGCTTTTCATAAATTAATGCTAACTTTACGTGTTGCCCAGTCCCTCACTCTAATTAATAATAGCCTGCCTCCTTACTTCACAGCTTTGTTTTATAGTATCATTTCTTAACCTTGGGAAAATAATTCTGAAGATGAAAGAAAAAAGTATCTTTTGTTCAACTAGAAGCTTTTGTTTCAATAAAGACAAAGCAGCATCATAAGTGATTTTCAGATTCATATATAATATGTAATGGTAACTAAAATTAGACACTAGAGTCATAAATTAAAGTAATTTTCTGCAATGAAAAAAATAAAAAACTAAGACATTTAAATCTCTAAATATTTGAGATAATTTTTTTAATTTACCAGTTCTCCATTTTAATTATCTGCTTTACATTCTACTTCCCATGTAAAGCAGGCCTAACCTTGTTGAAAGAGTCTATAAATAATAATGCTTAATGATATTCTTAAAAGAGTACTTTAATATTGGTATACTTTACTTAGAAGAAACAATCACAAAGTAATGTCAACATAATTTCATCCAGAATCTTCTAGACTATTTTTTATTCCCATCATCTGATAATAGCAAAATAATAAGTTAAACGGAACTACCTTAAACCAGTAGAGTCTTCGAAAATGTAATGGGATAGTTACAAGGATTGTAATAATAATACAATTCTTCAGTTTGTCCAAGTATCTTTCTATTTCTATCCTCAATAATGAAAACAGCCTGTTTCCCCACCTTCTCCCCTAGGGCCAAACAAACTTTTCTCCATTAGTCGACACTATCAGTGGTCCTCCATATTAAATAACATCTGCTTAAAATGCAAAACAGCAATCATTATAAATTGGCAAGATTGTGAAACTAATTCTCTACCATAACAATATAATATGTAGTTCACAAATTTCATGTTTAAATACTAACATTTTTTTTTCTTTTTTTCCAAGTGAAAGAAGGGGATATAGACTCTCACATGTGCCCCAACTGGGATCCACCCGGCAATCCCTGTCTGGGGCCAATGCTCTGCCCATCTGTGGCCATGCTCACATCTGAGCTATTTTTAGTGCTTGAGGCAGAAGCTCTAAGGACCTATCCTCAGCACTCAGGGGCAATGAGCTCCAGTTAATCAAACTAATTGAGCCATGGCTGCAGGAAGGGAAGAGGGTGGGGAGAGAGACAAAGAGAGAGAGAGAGAGAAAGGAGGGAGGGGGAGGAGTGGAGAAGCAGATGGTTGCTTCTCATGTGTGCCCTGACCGGGAATTGTACCCAGGACATCCACATGCTGGGCTGATGCTCCACCGCTGAGTCAACCAGCCAGGGCTAAATACAAACATTTTTCTGCAAGGCAAAGTTATCAAACTACACACACACACACACACACACACACACACACACACACACACACACACACACATATACACATACATATATATCATCCTAGAAATGAACACGTGATTTTCTTCATTAACCTTTCATTTTATAAAAGTGTAAAATCAATAATCTATTTTATTCAGACAACTTAAAGGCAATTTCAAACAATTTTTTGTGAAATTGAATTTTTATAGCATTTTTCCCCTTCCACAAATTCTAAGAAGAAATATCTTCTCAAGTACTAAACAAATATAAAATGTCAAATCTTAGCAGCCTTTCAAATAGATCAAATAAAATCTCTTTACAGGTGAATAATTCCTTTCCTTCTTCTCTTTCCTTTTCTTTCCTTCTTTTACTGTCTTTCTAAAAATATAGCTGTCTTTAAACCTTGAGGCAGTTTTTAGGGCAGTAGATTATTGACATGCTATAAAAAAATGAGTGGGCTTATGTTTTTAAACATTCTATAGACTGCCCTGAGAATTATGACCATTGTAAGTCTTGTATCTTCGTTTTTGGCCACTGGCATAGAAACAATAATGGGAAATTTTATTTGTTCATATTATCACTGGCTGTGCCCAAAGACACTCAAATTGCTGAACAAATAAAAACAGAAATAATTTAATCAACTACTAGCTGCCCTCAAATAATTTCTTCTCAGAAAAAGTTTTTGTGAATAGGTCAAATGTCTCCATTAAAGGATAGAATACTTTTGTGAGCCTTTTATAATAAAAATAATATATCCCTTGTTCATTTTCAATTGAGAAATCCAAATTAAATATGCTAGAGACTGTCTTTACCATGAAGAGGTTATCTTCACGTAAACAATACCTCTGAAAGAGACTAATATATTCAAGTGGCAATTCAAACAAATGATAAAGAGGTAAAGGTTTTAAACTGAGAGGCACCTGTGCAGTCCCTCAAAGATGAACACTTTTAAGTATTTGTTTCTATTATAAGACCTTGTACTTTCTTTCCTTCTCTTACTGTTTGAATTAATTTTCATTCCTCTATTGGTTAACTTAGTAAAATTAAATAATTAAAGCTTTATTGTCCTATCTAATATAGATAGGCAAGTATTTTTATCTGTTAATTATGTAAATTAGTGTTTTTATTTCTTTCTTTGAAATCTACTGGTCAAAAGAACTCAATTTTACAGGTTGAAAACAAAAAATAGAAGCTGTTTCTCTTTAGAATTTTATTTTAGAGTAAAATAAGTGCAAGCTGCCATAATAAAATTACCTTTACACTTAATAAGCCTAAACTTGACTCAAACAATTAATGCCTATGATATAATAAGTGAAAAAAATCTAGTATTCTTATAACATAAAAGTATCATTTATACCGCCTGACCAGGCAGTGGCGCAGTGGATAGAGCGTCGGACTGGGATGCCGAGGACCCAGGTTCGAGACCCTGAGGTCGACAGCTTGAGCGCGGGCTCATCTGGTTTGAGCAAAAGCTCACCAGCTTGGACCTAAGGTCGCTGCCTCGAGCAAGGGTTTACTCAGTCTGCTGAAGGCCCACGGTCAAGTCACATATGAGCAAGCAATCAATAAACAACTAAGGTGTTGCAATGCGCAACGAAAAACTAATGATTGATGCTTCTCATCTCTCTCCATTCCTTTCTGTCTGTCCCTGTCTATCCCTCTCTCTGACTCTCTCTGTCTCTATTAAAAAAAAGTATCATTTATAGCTTATAAACAGTATTTTGTTGTCCCACAAAACCAAAAGGCTAATGGAGAGTTATCTTCATACATATCAGTCAATAGTAAATGATGGAGATTATTTTTGTTAAGACTGTCAGAATTTACTAACCACAATTACGACATATAGGCCAAAGATCGCAGTTAACATCATGTTATTTAATAGTTCTTCTCCTTTGAAAATCAATTATATTGACTGGTTGAACAATAATTTAAATAATGTGTACCCCAATAAAACCACTTGGGCTCCCTCTTTGTAGTCTGGCTGGTAGCTCTGAGCATTGCTAATAATGGTCCCAACTAGCCCTGACTTTGTGTCCTCTTGGGATCTCACATTCTATGCACAGCTTCTTTAACAGGAGCCTGAAAACAACCTGGGTTTTACTGTTGTATACCAGAGTTATTTTTCTGGGGCATTTTGAAAAGCAGTGTCTCAGTGAAATACTAGATGTTATTTATGTAAGAATGAGGTTTTTTTTTTTTCTTTTTGTAACAATGATATCCTTTCAGACACTTCTAACTACTTGTAACTGTATTATTTAAAATGTGATAAAAGCAGTTATTAAAGTCTATTTTTAAAAATTTTCTAAACATTTGACTCCCGGTTTCTATCAATTTTACCTTTATTTTTTAAAGTGTTGAGATTAACACATACTTTTATTTTTTTTATTATTTTTTTAAGATTTTATTGGCTCTGGCAGGTTGGCTCAGTGGTAGAGCATCTGCCTGGCGTGTGGAAGTCCCGGGTTCAATTCCCAGTCAGGACATAAAAGAAAAGCAACCATTTGCTTCTCTACCCCTTTCCCTCCCCTTTTTCTCTCTCTTTCTCTCTTTCTCTCTCATCCCTTCCTGAAGCCATGACTGGAATGAGCAAGTTAACCTTGGGTGCTGAGGATGGCTCCATGGCCATGCCTCAGGTGCTAAAATAGCTCTCTTGTCAAGCAATGGGTGCAGCAGCCCCAGATGGGCAGAGCATCAGCTCCCGACGGGGGTTGCCAGGTGGATCCCGGTTGGAGCCCATGAGGGAATCTGTCTCTCTGCCTCCCTGCATCTCACTTGATTAAAAAAAATGTTTATTCATTTTAGAGAGGAGAGAAACAGAAGGGAGGTAAAAGCAGGAAGCATCAACTCCTATGTGTGCCTTGACCAGGCAAGTCCAGGGTTTCAAACCGGCAACCTTAGCATTACAGTTCAATGCTTTATCCACCGCACCATGACAAGCCAATACATATATATTTTTTAATTGGTATATATATATTTTAGATGGAAGAGAGAGTGTGAGAAAGAGAGAGGAGAAGAGGAAAGCATCAACACCTAGTAGCTGCTTTCTGTTTATGCCTTTACTGGCGAGCTCAGCATTGCAGGTCAGTGCTTCATCCACTGAGCCACCACAAGTCGGGCCTACATTTTGTTGTAAACAAAAACATGTTACATATTTTAAGTAAATATTAATTTCAAACTTTAAAACCAACAAACAGTGGTTATATTAACATAATTATACAAATATTAATACTGTAAGGGTCAAAGAGTTTGTTAAACTTGAATTATCTTTCTCAAGGGTCTAAGTTCAGGAAGCTCTGCTATTTGAAAAAAAAACTGTTCATTGGTGCAAAATCAAGTCTATTTATTTTCTACAACTTATATGTTGATTTTTGTCATATTTTATTTTACTTCTTACTTGAAGTATGACTTAACTGAACATTTTCCCCCTCCTATCTTATCTCTAATCACCTTTCATGTTTTTCTTCCTGACAAAAACATAATTTGTTAGTATTAAATTCTTGAAATTATCACATTTGTTAATATATATATATTGTCCCACATAAGTCTTTTCCAATCTTTTGTTCAACTACAAAATGACTGTTTTCTTTTTATTTATCTTTAAAAATGTTTTATTTTGTGATAAAAGTATCTTCCATTATACCACTATTTATGTGTTTTTGTTAGCCAAGCAAGGCAGTTTGTGGCTATGACTTTTTTTTTTATAAATAAATTTTTATTTTAATGGGGTGACATCAATAAATCAGGGTACATATATTCAAAGAAAACATGTCCAGGTTATCTTGTCATTCAATTCTGTTGCATACCCATCACCCAAAGAGAGATTGTCCTCCGTCACCTTCTATCTAGTTTTCTTTGTACCCCTCCCCCTCCCCCTCCCCTTCCCTCCGCCCCCCATAACCACTACACTCTTGTCCATGTCTCTTAGTCTCGTTTTTATGTCCCACCAATGTATGGAATAATGCAGTTCTTGTTTTTTTCTGATTTACTTATTTCACTCCATATAATGTTATCAAGATCCCACCATTTTGTTGTAAGTGATCCAATGTCATCATTTCTTATGGCTAAATAGTATACCATGGTGTATATGTGCCACATCTTCTTTATTTCGTCTTCTATTTTTTTTTACAGTGATTAAAGCCTTTAAGCAAACTCTTGGCCAATACAGCAAGAATCCATAAAAGAGTAGTGTCCTTAAAATGTTCACCAAGTCCAAGTTGGCCCCATCACCATGCCAAATCCCTGAAAAATGCAACCCAACCCCAGTTCAGTCTGTTAGGAGCTGTCACAAGGAGCAGGAGTCCAGGAAAAGTCCACATCCAGGAAAAGTCCTCATGGCACTGGAATTGTAAAATGACTGTTTTCTTGACAGCTCTACACTATAATCCCATAAAGAGTAATAATTTTTACTTACTCCAGTGCTGAATCAGAGCCAATATTTCCTACAATCTACTATATCTTCCCTTCATTGGTTTCTACCTTGCATCTCTGTAATTAATCCTCAGAAATATGCAAACTGTATTTCATGAATCCTTAGATTTCTTCATTATATTTTCATAGTTAATTGACTTTTTTTTTTTTTTTTGCCAAGGAGAGAGAATAAAAAAGAGAGAAAGAGAGAGAAAGGCAGGGGAGCAAACAGAGACAGAGAAACAGGAAGAGAGAGAGATGAAAAGCATTAACTTGTGGTTGCAGCACTTTAGTTGTACATTGATTGCTTTTTTACATAAGCCTTGATGGTGGTTGTGGGGTCCCAGCTGAGCCAGCAACCCCTTGCTCAAACCAGCGACCTTGGGTTCAAGCCAGCAACCTTAGGGCACAAGCAACACCCATAGGTTCATGTCTATGATCTTATGCTCAAGCCAGCAACCCCCGTCAAGCAGGCGAGGCCGCGCTCAAGCCAGTGACCCCAGCGTTTCAAACCTGGGTCCTCAGCATTCTAGGTTGATGCTCTATCACTGCATCACTGCCTGGCCAGGCTGATTAACATTTTTAAGGATACATAATTTTAGTCTTAAAATTACTTTTCCAAGGAACTTTGAAGGCATTTCTACCACTAAATAAAGGGGTCCTCGAATTACAACAGCCCCAACATATGACATTTTGAGTTTACAACGCTCACTCCCATGAAACTTAAAAAAATTAAGACATGTTTTGGCTTAAGCCATTAGCATCTTATTTACAGACTACATGAGCGAACTAGTTTAGTTGTGCACAGTGGAAGAATACATAGTACAGTATACAGTACATTTATGTCTTTTTCCTTTTTTGTGGCTTAGTTGTTTTTATGTTCCAGATTATGATTTTACAACTGTGTTAGGATATGTAAGTGACTTGGGCTCGGGTGTGTTTCGACTTACAACAAAATTCGGTTTACATCACTATTGTAGAAAGATAACTGTGTTGTAACCCGAGGACCCCTTATACTGATATCCTTTTTTGTGAGCTATCTTTTTTTTTGCTTGTGATTTTTTTTTCAAAGTTTTTCAGAATTATTTCTGTTCCCTTTGGAGACTGCAAGTATTATTATTTTGAGTCTAGAATTGAACTTTTAAAAAATCCTTTTAGATCTAAAATTCCAGGCCCTTCTTCAGATCTAGGAAAAGCCTGTTATTTATTTAAGTCCTCCCTTTCATTTTCTTTGTTCTCCTTTTCAGAATCTCCTATTGGCAGAGTCTCATATTGCCACAATAGAACTCTTGAAATTCTATCTTTTTTATCATAATTTTCAATTATCTATGTTTTTGATTAATGGGTACAAAAGTTTCTTAAACTGTAAATTTCAACTCATCTAATAAATATTTAAACATTGGCAATTGTAAGTTTGATTTTCAAGAGACATGTTATTTATCTGTTCTTCATAGCAAAATATACTTGATTTTATTAATACAGTGTCTTCTCAGTTAACTCTGAGAATAGAAATTAATATTTTTCACTTCTATCTTTTTATCTACCTGAAGATCTTAAATTGTTTTCATGCTCGAAAATGAAATAAGAAATATTATACTACATATTTATTTGTGTTGCAGCTACTGTGATACAAATAATTTTGTTTCCCAGGTACACCTCTTTCTTAACTGGAAAAGCTAAAGGGTATTTCCAAGTATACATGGGAGAGGCCTGTAGACAGGAATGCTTGCATTAGATGCAGAATCAGGAAACCACCTGAGAAATCTGTCCCCTACAATCTGAGGCATCACCTGATGAGCTCTTCACTCTGAAGTACCAAAACCTACCTTAATATCCCTCATCCATAACAGTTGTTTATATTTATTGAAAAAGAAATTTCTGGTTATTTTTCATTTGCCTGTGTTTGTTTTTGTGTTGTTTTTTACATTGATGTTAATGTAAAGGCTAGGATGCATAGAGAAAAAAAAGAAAAGAAAATCGGTAAAGTGGCTGAAATGCACAGCTGTCCTGCAGATGCCTAGTTAATCCCATTGTTTTGAGTCCCACCTTTCATTTATGCCCTCTGAATTAATTTATACCAAGTCTAGATTTTCTCTGAGGAAGGTGGGTTCCCATGCAGTGTCATCATACATACTTTCAGCTATTTCATCTATTAACTAATCTTCATATAATTTTTTATTTCAGGAATTTTGTTAACATCATTTTGCAGTATGAAACTCCTTCCTTTTTATTACTATATTCATTTCTCTGGAGCCTTAAATGCATGAACTCAACCTGCCATCTTTAGAAAATTAACATCTGAATAGCCAATCTTTATGTGTTACAGTGGGACCATTCAACTAGGTACATAAGCCAAAATAGCCCAACTAACATTATGTTGGCACTGTTATTGGAATATGTGAATAGGCAAGAGACTACATAATAAGATTAGCTCCAGAGACAAAATTGTTCCTCGGAGTTTAGTAATTCATATATTTATTCAAAAAATATTTTGAGCACCTATCATATAACAGACCTTATTTAAAATGTTAGCAATAAAGCAATTAGAGAAAAAAAATTATCATATGCCCTCATATTTTTATTTAAATCACATTATATTAACATAACTATAAATGGCACACTAAAATGGGAAAAAAAATCAAATAAGCACAGTTGACAGGATGTGTGGAGAAATAAGACTTGACCGTCGAGATAGATTCTTCTTAATAAAGTCGGTAAAAGAAAATAATTCTGGGTTGTTTATATATAAACACACACACACACACATACAATCTTAGAATAGCCAGACCAATTCTTCACTCTCTAAGAGAAGTTCTAGAGGTAACACGAGTACCTTGAGTTCTTACTTAGACAGAGTGCTACTTCCCATATTAATATAATTCTACATTTTTTTTGTATTTTTCTGAAGTGAGAAGCAAGGAGGCAGAGAGACAGACTCCCAATTGCACCCAATAGGGATCCACCTAGCAAGCCCACTAGGGAACTACGGGGCAATGCTATGCCCATCTGGGGTGTTGCTCCATTGCAACTGGAAGCATTCTAGTGCTTGAGGTGGAGGCCATGTAGGCCATGGAGCCATCCTCAGCACCAGGGCCAACTTTGCTCCAATGGAGGCTTGGCTGCGGGAGATGAAGAAAGAGATAGAACAGAGAGGGAGAAGGGTGGAGAAGCAGATGGACACTTCTCCTGTGTGCTCTAGTTGGGAATCAAACCCTGGACATTCACATGCCAGGATGACATTCTACCACTGAGCCAACTAGCCAGGGCTATATAACTCTACATTTTAGAAAGAACATAGATTGCATTGAGACAGCTTGGGCACATAATCTTATTGCACCATTTCAACACTGTCTAATACTGGGAAAATTTCATAGTACCTATAAGCCTAAATTTCACATATATAATAATGTTAGTAATAGTATATACTATACAGCTTGTTTGGAAATTGAAATAAGCAACACATACGAAGGTTACTCACATAGTAAATGCTTAGTAAATGCCGTACAATGGTATATTTTTTGTTATTACCTATTGTGCATCATTTTTTCCTAGAGGATGTTCTGTTTTCAACCCTCTTACATTAAAATTTCAGAACTATAGTAAAATTTAAACATTCTCATCTTTTTAGAATTATCTCCACATTAAAATTTCTCTGATTTATTATAAAGAAATTATTTAACCTTACTGTGCTAAATTCTGATCCCTGACCATGACATTATACATTATGATATTTTTTACACAAATCTGAGAATTTGTTTTATTTTTCCCTCTTTATGGAAAGGAAAAGAACTATAAGTCCAAATGAATGTCATGAAAACGATATCAGAAGTGGTCATAATTTAGACAAATGGTTCTCAATTGATTCAATAAATACCTACTAGAATCAGCAATGTAATTGAAATCTTATGTGTACTGCCCAAGAAATTGTACTTTCCCACCTGCTTTATATTCAACTTTATGTGGACTCAGCAGAAAATAAAAGGTTTCTTCATACTGGTAAGAAGTATGCAGAAATATAAATCTGAAAAGCAAACCTTTACTGGAGAAGGAGAAAGTTTGCATCAAGTAGACAAGAGAGGTTATGCTTGATTACAGCCAATAACCTTCTCAATAATTTATGTGACAGTTGCATTTTGGACCAATTAAAGCTCTGCTTCATCAGGTCTTCATTTCTACAATCTAGCCATCAAAGCATACCTGAGGTATTGCTGGACTTTGTGACATAAGGGAAAGGGGAACACGGCACTATTTGCTGGCTCTTAAAATTTCTCCCCCAAAGTGACACATCACTTAGATTCTTATTCATAAGCTAAAGCAAGTCACATGGCCAAGACTAACATCAAAGAGTAAGAAAGCATAATTTTTCCCCAGAGGATAGAAGCAAATATTTGTATATAATAATATAGTTTACTATAGTAGACATAATAAGAGTATTTTACAGGTATATCAGTTTTCCCATGTATTTTCAACATGTATTATATACAATCTATAATCTTTTTTTTAAAGATTTTATTTATTGCCTGACTAGGCAGTGGTGCAGTGGATAGAGCGTTGGACTGTGATGTGGAAGACCCAGGTTCGAGACTCCGAGGTCACCAGCTTGAGCACAGGCTCATCTGGTTTGAGCAAGGCTCACCAACTTGAGCACAAGGTCTCTGGCTAGAGCAAGGGGTCACTCTGTCTGCTCTAGCCCCCCTGTTGAAGGCATTTATGAGAAAGCAATCAATGAACTACTAAGGTGCCACAATGAAGAATTGATGCTTTCATCTCTCTCCCTTCCTGTCTGTTTGTCCTATCTGTCTCTCTCTCTGACTCTCTCTGTCTCTGTCACAAAAAAAAATATATTATTCATTTTAGAGAGGAGAGAGAAAGAAGGGAGGAGGAGCAGGAAGCGTCAACTCCCATATGTGCCTTGACCAAGCAAGACCAGGGTTTTGAACCAGCAACCTCTGCATTCCCAGACAATGCTTTATCCACTGTGCCACCATATGTCAGGCTCACATGCATTATGTATTTTATCCTTAAAATAATTCTGTGAAATAAACAACTACTGTTATCCCCATTTTAAATGCAGGGAAATTAATTCAAAAGAACAAAGTGAACAAAGCAGAATATTTTTAAAAAATTCATCCAGTTTGAGTTCATTGGGTCACACTGAATTTCCGTTATTAGAAATATTTAAACAGAAGCAGAATGACTACCCTGTGGGAGTGCTAAAGAATAAGATCTGTGAATTTTGTGAATAACTGTGCTACAACCTTTAAAATTCCTTTTATCTCTGAAATTCTATGATTATGTAAGCTATCCAAGGTCACACAGCTAGTAAGAGGCTATTAAAGGCAAAATGTCGCTGCCAACTAAGTGATCTCATTTATAGGAAGAGAAAAAGAGATGCCAAAGTTATTTAATAATCTAGTGTGTTCAGGTGCCATTATTGTTAAACTCAAATGCTGAAAAAGTTTTACGACTTCTCAATCAGCATGTAGAAAAAAAATCTGTTCATTTGGTGACTGGAATACTATGTATTATTACTTGTATAATATCAAGTTTTCCAAATACCCTGGAAATTGCTGTACTGATATGTTTATGAACAAAATATAGGAAATAGCATTTCTGCAATTACCAAGAGAGAAACATTTTCTTAAGGTGCATAATAAATAAATGAATGTTCTAATAGAGAGCAAAAAAAAGTACCTCCTAGATCATTATTTAAAATGAGACTCCCCTGGATCTTATAAGCTATACTGAGGTCTTACACTCTGAAGATATTTTAGGAAAGAAACAGTTCACATTCTGATGACTATCCTTTCTTACCACATGTACCTAAGGTCTTTATAGCTTTAATAACTCACTACAGTTCTGTGAGTCTAACATGGTTATTTTATATAGTGATTTGAATTTTTATCATTTGTCAAGTAGAATTTATAATAGTAAAATAAACACAGATATTAAATCCTAATTATTAAAATTAGTGTTCTTTTAAAAAAGCATTTTATTTAATGATTCACAATTAAGCTAAGTCAATACAAAAATGCAAAGAGTAATATGTATTTGCTTATTTTAAATGTATTTACTCATTCATTATTCATATGAGAAGTCAGGAATTAAAGAATTTGGAACTAAATAAATTCAATTTTTGAATACATCTTGAAAATACAGAAAAGAGCATTCTTATCTTCTGCTATGAATAGAGATTTGGCAATTCAAATACCACAGATCGGACAGCTAACCAGAAGCTCATGCAAGGTAGCTCATCCATGGCACCTCAAGACATTGGTTGGTATCACAGGGTAATCAAATAACATTCTTTCAAGCTGGGTGCTAGCCAGTGTCCCAGTAAATAACCTTTTCAAACCAGATGACCTCAAACATTTAAAATATATTTGGAGGGAAAAACACTTCCAAAATGCTATAAGTATTTATGAAAATCTGTTTCTCCAATAACGCAATAAATTTATCTAAAACAACTTTTTACAATGCTTGAAATTAGCTAAAGCTTACAAAAAGCAAAGAGTCATTTATTCAAATAAAATAACTGAATTTTGTTAAGAAGAGTCAACTTTTTGGGATTTTAAGTAGAATTATGACTTTCTTTCTCTCCTCCTATGTGCTTTAGCTTTGAAAGTGAACATATGATAATCAAAGCTGTAAAAACGAGCTTTCTAGCAAACACAATTTTGGGAAGAAAAAGATTAAGATTCACCAAAAAAAACCCTTTCTAGACAATTCTCTTTTATATGTCTGAAAGTTCCTTGAAAGACTCATTCCCAGAATTTATCTTTATTTGAATTCAATCAGAGCTTACTCTCTGCAGTCTATCTCAGAGCACATACCATAAATAATCAGCTGCAATTTTTTAATATCACAGCTGCCTGAGGCAGTGCTATCAGTGAGGCTTACAAATGCCTGACCAAGATAGTTAAAATATAAAATAGGGTAATATGAAGTTAATAAGGGGCTTTGGGACTAAAGAGCATATACATGTACATACATGTTGAAGAAGACCTAAAAAGGCCATAATCTCTTATTTCTGACTGACCTAAAAGACTGGCACAAAGGGACTGTGAAGGCACAGAGTTGGAAAGTGCCCACCAGAGTGTTGAAAGCATGCCCCAACATACACACACAGTGCCCATTTATAAGGCAGGAAAACTTACTGGTTCAAATATACTGCTCACAAAAATTAGAGGATATTTTAAAATGAATATGAAGTGATTGAAAAAAAGAAGCATTTGATTTTTTTTTATTAAATAAGAACATCAGGAAAGCAACCAACAAGTCAAAGAAAGTTTTTTGGTTATGCAAATGAGATGCAAAACCAGTATTTATTTCATTGGTGAAATTGCACTATACAAAAGGCTGAAAGTACTGGAGTATCTACATGTTCTCTGACCCCCTAACTTTTGTGAGCAAAAAAATGTCAGTCCAAGCTTTCATTGATGACTATGCAAACTGATCATTTGATTCATTAGCCTCAAAAAACAAAAAATACAGAATTTATAAAATTAAGAAAATAAATAAATAATAGCAATAACAACAACAAACAGAAAACAACACATTTAAGGAAGGTTTCTGATTTTTAGAATTGATACACAATACACTAACATTTCTAGTTTTCCACAAAATATTATGAGGTGCAATGAAAATGAAACATAATTTACAGAAAAAAAAGTCAACAAAACCTTTTTGAGTTAGCCAAATGTAAGACCTATTAGACAAACGTCAAATTTACAGTTAATATCTAAACTATAGCTTTAAAGTGTAAATATATTCAAATAATGAAGGAACCATGTCTAAATAAAGTATAAAAAGTATCACCAAATAGAAAATATAAAGATAGAAATTATAAGAAAGAACCAAGTAGAATTTCTAAAAAGAATAAAATCTAAATTTAAAAAACTCATTAAAGAGTTCAACAACATATTTGTTCCAGCAGAAGTAAGAATCTATGGCCTTAAAGATAAGTTAATTAATCTTATTCAATAAGAAAATAGCCCAAATACAAAATAAAATAAACAGAACTTTAATGATTGTGGACACCATCAAACATAATGTAACACACATCATGGGGGTCCCAAAGGGTGAGAGAAATGTCAAAAAAAATATTTGAGGCCCTGGCCGGTTAGCTCAGTGGTAGAGTATTGGCCTGGCGTGCAAGAGTCCCGGGTTTGATTCCTGGCCAGGGCACACAGGAGAGGCGCCCATCTGCTTCTCCACCCCTCCCCCTCTTCTTCCTCTCCGTCTCTCTCTTCCCCTCCCGCAGCCAAGGCTCCATTGGAGCAAAGTTGGTCCAGGCGCTGAGGATGGTTTTGTGGCCTCTGCCTCAGGTGCTATCATGGCTCTGGTTGCAATGGAGTGACACCCAGATGGGCAGAGCATCATCCCCTGGTGGGCATGCTGGGTGGATCGTGGTCGGTCGCATGCGGGAGTCTGTCGGACTGCCTCCCCGTTTCCAACTTCAGAAAAATATAAAAAATACAAAAAAATATTTGAAAAAATAATGCTGAAACTTTTCCAAATTTGATAAAAAAAACCCCACATTAATCTGCACTTACAAAATCATAGAGACTCTAAGTAGATAAACTCACAAAGATCCACATCAAGACGCACATAGTTAAACATACAAAAGTTAAAAGAATAGAAAATCTTGAAAGCAGCAAAAGAAAAGGGAGTCATCGAGTACACGTAATTTTCAATAAAAATAAGAAATGATTGCTTATCAGAAGGAATGAAATCCTGGAGACAATGGGATAATATATTATGTATTCATAGAGGAAAAAGTGCCAATCAAGTATTCTATAACTAGTAAAACTGTCCTTCAAAAATGGAGAGGAAATTAAGGTATTTCCAAACAGACAAAAACAGAAATTTGTCCCTATTAGACGTCCCCACAAGAAATACTAAAGAGGATCTTTTAGGATAAAATGAAAGAACACTAGACAGTAACAATTTACACAAACAAATAAAATGCACCAATTTCTTTTTCTTTTCTTTTCTTTTTTTTTTTTTTTTTTGTATTTTCTGAAGTTGGAAACAGGGAGGCAGTCAGACAGACTCCCGTATGCACCCAACTGGGATCCACCTGGCATGTTCACCAGGGGGTGATGCTCTGCCCATCTGGGGTGTTGCTCTGTCGCAACCAGAGCCATCCTCAGCGCCCAGGCCAACTTTGCTCCAATGGAGCCTTGGCTGCAGGAGAGGAAGAGAGAAACAGAGAGGAAGGAGAGGGGGAGGGGTGGAGAAGCAGATGGGTACTTCTCCTGTGTGCCCTGGCCGGGAATCGAACCCAGGACTCCTGCACACCAGGCCAATGCTCTACCACTGAGCCAACTGGCCAGGGCCAAAATGCACCAATTTCTATATGCATATTCACTTCCTCATAGAACCATACCTGAATCCAGGATCTATTTTGCAAGTATCTGACAAAGAATTTGATGGGCTGCAACTTCACCTGCTGCATTTGTTGACCCTGGCTATGGTATGCCATAATGGTGACAAAGACCACATTCTGAATATACTACATTACATATTTCAATCTCATCCTCAGACTTTGCACCCTTCTTCTCCTTTTTTTTACTGCATAGTATTTTTGATGTGTTTGTTTCAACACAAAATTATTAACAAAAGATAGGGTTCCACATCCTTAATGGGGAGATCAGCTCAAAATGTTAAGTATTCAGCCTTTGCTTATCTTAAGCAACTTCAGTATAAAATTTACAATTCTATTTTCCCACAAGAACATATGCTTACTATTTACAAGGCATCTTAGCAAATAATAAAAATATACATATATTTTTTCATATATATTTTAAATTGAGTAACAAATTCAAATAAAAACCAAGACACACTATATATATGAATGTAAACTTCTATTATTAGCAATATAATTACACAAATTCCTTAGTGAAAAAGACTAGGATAAAGAGAACATTCATTTTTGTTCTATAAAGTTTTGCATATTATTTTTACTTTGCTATTATTTGTGTATATGTGTTTGATGGAAAAGAAAATTTATCAGGCTTTTTTTGTGACAGAGACAGAAAGAAAGACAGAGAGAGGGACAGAAAGAAAGGGAGAGAGATGAGAAGCATCACTTATTCATTGGGCACCTTAGCTGTTTGTTGACTGCTTTCTCATATGTATGTTGACCGGCAAGGGGCTATAGCAGAGCAAGTATCCCCTTGCTCAAGCCAGTGACCTTCAGCTCAAGCCAGTGACCTTTGGGCTTCAAGACAATGATCATAGGGTCATGCCTATGATTCCACGCTCAAGCCAGAAACTCTGCGCTAAAGCCAGTGACCCCACACTCAAGCGGGTGAGCCTACCCTCAAGCCTGATGAGCTCACACTAAAGCCTGCAACCTGGAGGTTTTGAACCTGGGTCTTCTGCGTCCCTGTTTGATGCTCTATCCACTGAGTTATCAGGCATTTTTTTGAGTCAAGTTTTAAAGCTAATAATTTATACAAAAAGCTAGTAGTAAAAACAGAAAAAAAGTACAAAGATATCCATAAGGAAACGAGAGTAAGTTCCAAATTCTTCGATATTTAATAATCATTAAGCACCAAAAGATTGTTATTACTTCACAATTTATTTGCATTGTGTTAAATCACTGTAATAAGCTTTTAATTTGAATTTATCTCTTTTAATCCTTTTAGCATAGGGTAGGAGCTATTATGACTTTCAAATAAAGAAATGAAGCCTTGGAGAAGTTAAATAATTAAAGTTCATACCGTTGGTAAGGGTTAGTGTTATTAGTCACATACTGCTTCTCTGGCTCACAGGCTTTAGCTTTTAAACACTAAATCAAACTAATGTTATTGAAAACTTGGCATAGAGAAATATACCAAAAATTTGGATTCAGAATATTAAGTTCTGAGTACTAGGTTTTTCACATAGAAACTAAATGTTCATGATTAGTTCATTTATTCCAGTCCTTAAGATTCTTCACTTATAAAATAGTATAATATGAAGTTCAGAATGAAAGAATCTATTTCTAAAGATAACTCTGGATACCCTAGCAGACAGACTCTAAAGAGTCAAGAACTTACACAATAAACATTTTTTTTTCCTCATTCCCTAAAGTCTAACAACATGTATGTGTATGGTGGGCAGTTCTCCAGATTAGTGACCCAGAGTCATTCCACCCTGTATTTCTATCATCCTCAATTCATGACTCACAACATATCTGAGAACTTTGTCTCCATTTTAAAGAGCCAAAATCATGTGCTCAAATGTCTACAGTTTACGTGAGGAAGACTAGCAAACAATGCCAAATGGTCCAGCTTCAGCTTAGGAACTAAAATTCTAAATGTTTTTGAAGGGTATTTTCTAGTCTATTCTGAAAAAAAAAAAAAAAAAATCTCCTATTAATCTTTTCTTTTCTCTGTTTGCATGATTGAATTATTGTTTTACCAATTTTTATTAGAAATGTTTCAGGTCTGGTTTTAGAAAACTTCACCCTACTTTTTGGAACTTTTATCTTTTTTTTTTTTTTTTTTTTTTTAGTCTCTCAAGCTTATTATGGAGAGAGGAATTCTGAGTCAGGCTAATGTGCTTCCATCATCCAGACTTAGCATTTGGGTTTCCAATCTGCAAGTTGATATTGGTCAGGTAAGCTGGAGTCATATGCACCCAAAAAAGATTAGATTCTTTTCTGGTTTTAGGAAAAACTTTAAAAAGAGTTCTTAATTCAGCTCAAGTCCAAGGTTTAAATTCTATAGCTGCCTATAAACCTATATCTTGAGAGAGAGGATTCTGGCATTTGGGCATTTTAGAAGAGTCAAAGTAAGAGATTTGGACATGGGAAAGATAAGGGAGAAGTCAACTTCAATAAGGGAGGTACAGAACAAAGATTAGACAGATGGCGGAAAAAAGAGATGAATATAGAAAGAAAACTGGAGGGTAAGGAGAGGAAGGATTTTTGAGAGAAAGAGTCTAGTTTGCTAATTGCTCATTAGTTTTAAACAAAGGATATTTTAGTGAAGGAATTTTTAACTGATAATTTTATTTGGATGTCTCCACATACAAGTCAAAATTGCTGCCCAATTGGTGCTGTGAAATCTTATTCCTTTGCTTTACTAAGGTACTTCTCAAAGGAACAATTTTGTTCAAGTCAAATGTTCCCCAGAGTGACCACTGGAAGCCCAAATCATTCTTAGTGAAGTTACATCATTTAGAAAGAGAACTTCAAGAATTAGTATTGTATATTTAAGAAGCAGGAGTTTTTCTTGAAAAAGAATATTTAGACTTAGAGGAACCCATGAAAACTTAGATTCTTGTGACATATTGTGTCTCAGGTTGCAAGTCTTATAGTTGTCCATAGACCTGATAATCTGTGTCCTTGAGCAGGCAGAAAACCAGAAAAAAAAATTATCTCTGGATCACAATTACAATCTAAATACAAAAATTCAAGATAAAAAGGGATGTTTTATCTGATTTTATTGATGAGTCACAGCAACTTTTTCCAAATAGACATTGATTTAGGAACAAAAGCAAACTCACCACTTTGTGAGACCAGCTTTAACAGGTTTATAGAGATTATGCCTTTGTTCTACATTGTTAATCTTTTCAGGACAAACCTTTTTAAACAGAACAATATAAAACTAATATCGAAGAAACCAAAACGGGATTAAGAGGAATGCCTGATTCCACCAAGGATACCAAACCAACAACAAAACCCTGGTACCAAATGCAAATTGACAGCAGTTGATTGATAAAGGAACTGAATGCAAAGAAAGTGGAGCATAAAACCAGTGATGATGTACATGTTGGCACAGACTCAGTAAATCACCAGCAGGAAGGCAGGAGGAGACTCCGTAGGTAACAAACCTGGTGGACTGCTGGTGTCTGCAGCAAATGTAATGCCGATGGTATCTTGGTGAACCTCAATGAAAACTGGAGAAATTAACAAAGACCACACAAATGAGGTTATTTACTCATGTAAATGACATAATTACAACAGGGTGTCAGCCACCATCAGTTGTATTTGGCAGACACTCAAAGGAAGACAGGGTAGTAAGAAAGCTTTATAGTGAAAAAAGGGGAAGATTCAGGTATGCCTGAATTGAGGCTGAAGTCATGGGGAAGCTGGAGACAAGCTAACTAAAAAGGGGGCATCCTATGTAATTGGTTTGTGGATTTTTCCGGTTGGTATTGAGTTGGAAATGAGGACAAAAATTAAAGAAGCTGCCAGTTATTGACCAAGTCTTTACTTCTGACCAACTGGTGCACATTTTGTGGTTTGGCTTCCTGCAGTAGCTGATGCAGAGGTGATGAGTCACAGTTTTGTTTTTATATATGGTCTGATCAGTGTTCATTTGCTGTTCAGTCTTTAAACTACAAAACTTCCATAGGAAAACATGAAATATTTTCCCTTGGGTTCAGCAAACATTTCTTAGAGATGATACTAAACTCACAATATATAAAAGAAAAAAACCTGATATGTTAGACTTTAATAACTTGTCCCTTTTAAAAGATACTGTGAAGAGATTGAAAATATAAGAATCTTACTGGAAAAAAAAATATTTTCACATTATATATATGATAAAAAATTGTATCTAGATTATGTATAGACTTCTTAGAAGTCAATAACCAGAAAACAACCCAATTAAAAATAGATAAAATATTTGAACAGAAATTTCACCAAAAAATATCTATGGATAGCAAATAAATATGTATATAAAGTAATGCTGATATCATTAGTCATTAAGGAAATACCAAATAAAACTACAATGAGTTAATAGTATACATCTATCAGAATGGTTAAAATAACTAACCATACTAGGTGTTGATGAGGATGTGAAGAAAAAGAAACTCTCATATATTACAGATTGGAATTTAATTTACAACCATTTTGGGAAATAGTTTGGTAAGTTCATATACTTATCATATGACCTAGCCATTCCACTCATAAGTATGTGTGTGTGCGTGTGTAAATATACAATTTATGATGTATGAGATTAAAAATATGGGAGATTTCTATTAGTAGGAATACATCAGGCATTAAAAAAATCCTCTTAACAGATAAACTGCATTGTTTTTAAAAACCAGCTTTCAGTGAAGAATGACAGAAATATCATTTAAGGTGCCCCATAGTGACACTAAAATTATTTGACACTATAAATTTAGAAGGCAACATTTGTCAAATTTTAAAAAACTAATCATTTTATCTTGTTTCTTGAGAGTGATCTACTTCATATACTGATACACCATAAACATAACCATAAATCATGGTACCACTAAAGAATCTACCACCTACTACAATGACCCTTCATTAGCCAATAATGTAAGAGGTAATAACTCAGGACTACATGAGTTTTATTTGGAGGTTTGAATTTATCACTTTTTATTCCATGTCTCAGAAATAGTACATTTAACTGTAACTTTCTTCATTAACTATGGACAAAAAAGTTTGTAAACTTAATGTTTTATTTTTGTGCTTTGGTTGTATTTTTGTTAAATAATTTATTTTCTGCTTAATAAGAGAGAAGTTACTCCCCTGGTTAACAAACTATAACATTAATTCATTAGCTTTCATATCAGAATGCTATGAAAAATGTTTTTTTAATTTATAATTGATAGTTATTAGTTAAATCATTCAACCAAAAATAAGTTGTTATAATATTCTTAGAAATAAGACTAGTAATATCTATTAATATTTTTAAATTGCATCATCTTTAAATAAATATTTATTTCTAAGACATTATCTCATATTTAAATATTAATGATATGCATAAGGACATTATTTATTGTTACTAAATTTGCAATAGCAAAAAATAATTAAATATCTATCACTAAGTAAATGAGTGAATAAATCAATAAATTATATATTCATGTCAAGAAATTTTTGCTGAACCCAAGCCATTTGGAAGAGAGTATAAATCTCCAGTCTCAGTAATTTGATAAACAAGGCTGGTATCAAAAACATCTCTCTAAATAGTCCTGGAGATGTAGATCATAAAAAAAGAATATTTTTCTGATATTTAAATGTTATAGCTGAAAGTAAAAGAAACAAACAAAAAATCTTTACATACCCAAGTAAAATATAATGAAAGCTATAATGAACTGATATTTCTTCAGCCATGAAAGAATTTTGGATTCAGCTATGATTAGGGGGTTAGATTTAAAAACCCACCTCCCCAAGGAATAAGATATCAGGCCTCAGACCCATGGGATATTTGGAGTTACAACTTAAATACATGTGAAAAATATCAAAGCCACCTGAAGGGATAAAAGTCTAGTTAAAGGAGAAAAAAGTAACTTGACAAATTGACCCAGAGAGTATACAATAAAGCTCATGTTTGTCTTTGATCTGTGTAAACAAGAGTATAATCTGTGGAGAATTAAAATCCTACCTAACAGAGTTTGAAGTCCTAGTTTGCTCTAACAATTTATTATTTAAAAAATCCCAACTCAAAAATGGTTTTTAAAATGTATCTCAAACATGTGATGCCCTCTAACAAAATCAAATTCAAAATTGTTTTGGAGTGACACTTCAAAACAGAATGTATGTAAGATTCTAAGGGCAAATAAAAATCAATGTGTGCTTAAAAAAGAGATCAAAGAATAAAATCTTAAAACATATAAGGCAATGATACATAAGAGTAGGAATCAGAAAATGCCACCACAAATTAAAAGATTTAAAAAAGCAGAGAGAGAGATAGAGCAATAATAGAACAATCGGCATTAGACTACTAAACAACTATATATTAAATTATTAGCTACATGCTTTTTAAAAGAATAGAACTCACAATAACAAAAAATTACACTAGGAAGAAAATAACAAGTAGATTTTCCAAAGAACAAAATGTACATGCAGAAATGAAAGGTAGAGATTTTGAAATTAAAAATTGTCTATAACTACAACTGAAGACAAAAATTAATGAACCTAATGATACATAGCCTTTAAAAAACTGAGTAGAGCTAGAGTAGGATTAGGTAGCTTGAAGGTTTTGAAAGTAATAAGCAATCCCGCTATTGGGTATCTACCTCAAAATTTTGAAAACATTTGTACTCAAAGAAGTATACACTGTCATGTTTATTGCAGTGTTATCCACAGTGGTAAAGACATGGAAACAACCAAAGTGTCCCTCAATAGAGGATTGGATAAAGAAGATGTGGTATATATATACAATGGAATACTACTTAGCCCTAAGAAATGATGATATATAAAAAATAAAACAAAAAAGAAATGAGGATATATTACCATTCATGACAATATTCATGGACCTTGAGAACATAATACTAAGTGAAGTAAGTAAATCAGAAAAAGCTGAGAACCGTATGATTTTACACATAGGTGGAGTATAAAACTGAGACTCATGGACATAGACAAAAGTGAAGTGGCTGCCAGACAGTGTTGGGGGTGGGTGCGGAAGTGAAAGGTAAGAGGGGGCCAAATATATGTATGGTAAGGGAAGATGTTTTGACTTTGGGTGATGGGCACATGATGCAATGAATAGTTCACATGCTACGGAGATACATACCTGAAAGCTATGTGCTCCTATAGACTAATGTTACTCCATTATGTTTAATTTATAAATTTAAAAAAAAACAATAAAAATCATTAAATGGCCATAGCAAAAAGTAAAAAAAAAAAAAAAAGTGTCTCTATGATCTTATTTTTGGTAAACCAACATTAATTACAACAAAAACAAAATGTCTCTGTGTGTAAAAGTATTAAAGAATAAAATTTGAATTATTTAACTAAAAAAGGGGGAATAAGAATTATGTCAAAAACAGGTATAAAAATAATTGAGACTAAATGTAAATATTATTTAAAGAGATACATATAACAAAGTAATAACCAATTTTTTTTTTTTTTTTACTGGAAGTTATTTCCAGGTGATGTGCACTTTTTATAGCTTCAGCCTTATTATTCCCAATCGAGGCAAAAAGAACCAACTTCTAAAAGATGCAGTATAATTCAAGTTATAGTGTGATGCATCTGTTTGTTTGTTTTTTTAATTTTAATTTTTTCTTTTACTTTTTTCTTTTTTAAAATTTTTCTGAAGTGAGAAGCGGGGAGGCAGAGAGACAGACTTCCACATGCACCTAACTGGGATCCATCCAGCAAGCCCAGTAGGGGGCGACACTCTGCCCATCAGGAACGTTGCTCTGTTGCAACAAGAGCCATTCTAGCGTCTGAGGCAGAGGCCATGGAGCCATCTTCAGTGCTCAGGCCAACTTTGCTTCAATAGAGCCTTGGCTGTGGGAGGGGAAGAGAGAGATAGACAGAAAGGAGAATGGGGAAGGGTAGAGAAGCAGAGGGGTGCTTCTCCTGTGTGCCCTGTCCCAGAATCGAACCCAAGACTTTATAAGCTGGGCCAATGCACTACCACTGAGCCAACCAGCCAGGGCCTTATTCTATTGTTAATTCAAATTTTCTTCTCAGTGCTTAAAACTCAAATATGAACAAAGAGACATATGAATAATTTTATTATAGCTGCAATTATCTTTTTAAAAATTTATTTAGAAATTAAATTTAATGGGTGACATTGATCAATAAAAGTACATAGGTTTTAGGTAAATATTTCTATAGCATTTGAACTGTGGATTATGTTGTGTGCCTATCACCCAAAGCTAATCAATTTTTGTCAATTTATATTTGTCCCCTTCCTCTGGTATATTACTCTTCTTCCTCCGGTAACCACTTCACCTTTATCTATGTCCATCTATCTCAGTATTATGTCCCACCTATGTGTGAAATCATATAGCTCTTAACTTTTTATGATTTACTCATTTCACTTAGTATAATGTTCTTAAGGTCCAACTATGTTGTTGTAAATGGCAATAAGTCATCATTTCTATTTGAGCTAATTTCAATGAGCAATTAGCTTTCTGGCTTTCTCTTTGTGAGGCTGATTACTTTGACTTTTAAGTAGTTGGGAGTTTCCTTATGTGGACTTTAATGCCAACATTAGACCTTTAATGTCCCTGTTAATGAATCTGCATACTATCTTTTTATCTTATATAAGAAGACATTCTGCCACAGACACTAGTTGAAGTCATATTTCTTTAGTATAGGATGTCAGCAAAAACTGATATTTTCTGGTATCACAGCAACCTACTGTTAGTATTCACATTGTATACTCAATTATTTTATATCGATGCATGAATCTGACTCAATCTTCTAAAGCTTTTGCAGAATGAAGAGGTGGTTTCAGCAAAAGACTGTTTGTTATGATGACATATAATCTAAATTTATCTTTATTAATAAACAATAGTCTTTCATAAGCAAATATGCCAAAATGCAGCTGTAGAATTTATAGCCTTTAAGAAGACCAAATGCATGTAGTCACTCTTCTTTGAAATTCAGATCCTTTGCAGCTTTGCATAATATTTTTCTTAGATTTGAATAATCTCAGTGGTATTATGTAGGGTAGGACAAAGTAGGTTAACAGTTGTGAGTATGCAAAGCATCAAGTTTATTCTTTATTTATTAATTATTGTATTACATTTCATATAAACAACTATAAACCTACTTTTGCCAATCCTTGTATTTATATAAATATCAAGTCTAGATTTCTTCCTTTGTTTTATTATTTATTTATTTATTTTTTTTACAGAGACAGAGAGAGAGAGTCAGAGAGAGGGACAGGCGGGGACAGACAAACAAGAACAGAGATGGTAAGCACCAATCATTAGTTTTTCATTGCGCATTGCAACACCTTAGTTTTTCATTGATTGCTTTCTCATATGTGCCTTGACCATGGGCCTTCAGCAGACCAAGTAACCCCTTGCTCGAGCCAGTGACCTTGGGTCCAAGCTGGTGAGCTTTTGCTCAAACCAGATGATCCTGCGCTCAAGCTGTCAACCTCAGGGTCTCGAACCTGGGTCCTTGGCATCCCAGTCCGACGCTCTATCCACTGTGACACCGCCTGGTCAGGCTCTTCCTTTGTTTTAAATCTTTCAGATATTCTTGAGAGTAGCAAAGGTCACCAGCTCCATTTCCAATTATATCCCTTCCAAAAAATGCAATCCACTGTTAAACATAGTGAAATAGAATTATTATAATAGGCCCTGGCCGGTTGGCTCAGCAATAGAGCGTCGGCCTGGCGTGCAGGACTCCCGAGTTCGATTCCTGGCCAGGACACACAGGAGAAGCGCCCATCTGCTTCTCCACCCCTCCCCCTCTCCTTCTTCTCTGTCTCTCTCTTCCCCTCCCTTAGCCAAGGCTCCATTGGAGCAAAGATGGCCCCGGGCGCTAGAATGGCTCTGGACGCAACGGAGAGACGCCCCAGAGGGGCAGAACATCGCCCCCTGGTGGGCATGCCGGGTGGATCCCGGTCGAGCGCATGTGGGAGTCTGTCTGACTGCCTCCCCGTTTCCAGCTTCGGAAAAATGAAAAATAAATAAATAAATAAATAAAATAAAAAAAGAATTATTATAATATTAGGGAAAAGTACCAATTGGTACTACTATCAGGAGAGACAAAGAAAAGATGGTTACATGGTTACATAATTCGACTAGATTTCCAGGACATTAGAGAAAAAGTACAGATAACATTTCAGAAACTATAAATGTCACTTGAAAGATATTGCTAATTTAGCTACACAAAAGATATATGACCCAATAGAGCGTCGGCCTGGCGTGCGGGGGACCCGGGTTTGATTCCCGGCCAGGGCACACAGGAGAAGCGCCAATTTGCTTCTCCACCCCCCCCCCCTCCTTCCTCTCTGTCTCTCTCTTCCCCTCCTGCAAGCCAAGACTCCATTGGAGCAAAGATGGCCCGGGTGCTGGGGATGGCTCCTTGGCCTCTGCCCCAGGCGCTAGAGTGGCTCTGGTCACAGCAGAGCGACACCCCGGAGGGGCAGAGCATCACCCCCTGGTGGGCAGAGCGTTGCCCCTGGTGGGCATGCCGGGTGGATCCCGGTCGGGCGCATGCGGGAGTCTGTCTGACTGTCTCTCCCCGTTTCCAGCTTCAGAAAAATACAAAAAAAAAAAAAGATATATGACCTAGAAGTTGAAAGTTGTTGATTATAAGCTCTTTACTCGATGAAAATAATATTTTTGTTAATAGTGGCTTCACTTAAATTTGGAAGAAAATTCTTTTTAAGAGATGGACTATACAAAGCTTTTCTTTCTTTATTTATTTTTCTTTCCTCGGTGTTCTTAAGGATTAGGAATTGTGAAACTCAATAATATTGAATTTCTTTATTTGTGAAACTCAATAATCCTTCTTCCCATATTCCTAGAATATTTAGTCCAGTTCCACCTCACTGATTGGTAGGTTGTATGGAATGTGTGTTAGGAAAAGCTATACCTCTGGATGGAAGACTAGAAAAGTGATCTCCTACAGGCTACTGCAGCCACTGAAAGAACAGGGCTTTGCAAACAGTTATCTTTTTACAATGCAAACATTCCTTAATGGTACCTGGATTGCTTGGTAAGATTTATGCACTTCAACAATTATTCATTTTATTTACTTTTGACATGGTGAGTTAAATTGCTGTACTATAAATATGCTATGTTACAATTACCACAAAGCTGGCAAATTCATAAAACACGTGCATTTTATATTATAGTTTCTAAAGATCAGAATTCTTGGTGCAAATTAGTTGAGTCCTCTACTTAGGGTCTCACAGAGTTGTCCTTTTTTTTTTTTTTAAGTCTGAGGCTCAGAGTCCTCTCTGAGTTTGAATGATTCTAGGCAAAATTCAGTTCCTTGAGGTTGTAAAACTGAGGGCCTAAGGATTTAAAAGACAAGATGGAAAATTTATTTAAAGAACTCAAATAGGATTGACCTGTGGTGGTGCAGTGGATAAAGCATCGACCTGGTTTGTTGAGGTTGCTGGTTCGAAACCCTGGGCTTGCCATACAGGGAGAGATTATGAGTTGATGCTTCCTGCTTCTCTCCCCTCTTTCTCTCTCTCTCCTTCTATCTCTCACTCTATTCTCTCTAAAAATCAACAAATATATTTTTAAAAGTAAAATAAAATAAAGAACTCAAATGGAAATTTTAGAAATGAAAATTAAAACAATAAAATAATAAATAAGATTATTGGCAAATAAAACACAACTAAAAAGAGGCTTTTAAACTAGAAGATAAGTTAAAATACAATATAAAGATTGAAGATAAATACATTAAAAATGAAAATAATGTAAAAAGCAAAATAGGCACAGTGACATGAAAAAATGGTCTAACATATTGATAGAAAAAATACAAAGAAATAAGGTACAGGTTCTGAATATTTTAAAAAATTACTGAAGACATTAGTTGCATGTTAAAAGATAAATTTTTAAAAATATTAACTAAAGATGTTAACTACAGATTCAAGAAATATTACAAATCACAAACAAAATAAATTAAAAATCAAAAATAACATGTATTATAGAAATTCACTGATATTAAAGACAGCAATAATATTAAATGCAACCAAAACAAAATATTTATTACTTTCCAAAGATCATCAAACAGACTGATGGCTGGCTTCTTAACAGAAAACATTGGAGCTAAAAGTCTAGCAGATGTTATCTGCAAACCAATAAAAGAAAAAAAAATAATAATAAAAAAATAATAATGATATTATGATCATTTTATATCCAATTGAGAGAGTTGTTATCTGGAGACCCAAGATAAGAGAAATGAGAGAATTATTAAATAGTGCTCTTCAAGGAATTGTGAAGGAGTGAATACGGGTTATGTTGATTTATCTAAATCATTCAAAGGAAATGTTGACTGTATAAAATAATAATGATAGTATCTTTGGGGTTTTAAGTATATATAGGTTTTTTAATGGTTTATAAGGAGAAAATAATTAAAAATGTTAAGTGTTGCATTGTCTTGTAATTTAAAAAAAAATCATATGTATGTATTAACAAAAGTAGCCTTATAGGTTTATACTGCTTCTTGGCCAGCCAAAAGCCAAGGTTCCCAGGCACTTTTAAAAAGAAATTTGTCTCAAATTGTGCCCTATATGGCCAATCCTATGGATGCAAATCTTTGGCTATAAACATTAGAAAAAATTTCCCAGCTGTTACCTAGGTTTCTTTTTTTTTTTTTTTTTTTTTAATTTTTTTTTTTTAATTCATTTTAGAGAGGAGAGAGAAGAGAGAGACAGGGGGGAGGAGCTGGAAGCATCAACTCCCATATGTGCCTTGACCAGGCAAGCCCAGGGTTTCGAACCGGCGACCTCAGCATTTCCAGGTCGACGCTTTATCCACTGCGCCACCACGGGTCAGGCCTACCTAGGTTTCTTATTCTATTACTCTGCCAATTTAAACTAGTTTAAATTATGTTATTTTTTAAATTAATAGTTATTATTCTTTGCCTGTTCTTAAATGCCAATATCATTAAGTTCTTCAGATACTATAGAAAATGTTTCCTGATTGTCATTTTTCTCTTCTTTATCTATTTATTCAATATATGGCCCAGAGCATCATTTAATAAATAATTATTGAATGAGTAAATAAATGAATGAATGATAAAAAATCAAAACTGATGTCAATACACTAGCAACTGAAAACTGAAAAACCAAACCAAACAAAAAAATCTTTCTGTATAGAGAAAAAATATATTTGTTGATTCCTTAATTTAAAATGAGTATAATTATTTATCTTTTATTAGTATATGCATATTTAAAAGATCAAAATGGTGAATTGAACTGTGCTTTGGTTTAGAGAAACTGCACAAGAAAGATATAATCAGACAATAATGTAGTGCTTATAATGGCTGCTGATTATTTAGTTAGCCAGTTTAGGATCAATAAGCTGTTTTGAATATATTAACTTTAATTTGGAAAGAAATATAAGTGTGTTGATCAAAATCTAAACTATTATAGCATTCAAAATTTCAATTTGACATTTGAAGGCTTGCAATTTAGAATTCTGGCTTCTGTGGAACAAAGATTTAAGAAGTTACTCTTTAAGAGCTCTGTGATTTACACTGTAGAAATCTGTACTCTATACCAGTGGTTCCCAACCCCCGGGCCATGGACCAGTTCTGGTCTGTGGGCCATTTGGTACCAGTCTGCAGAGAAAGAATAAATAACTTACATTATTTCCATTTTATTTATATTTAAGTCTGAACAATGTTTTATTTTTTAAAAATGACCAGATTTCCTGACCTGTGGTGGCGCAGTGGATAAAGCGTCGACCTGGAAATGCTGAGGTTGCCGGTTCAAAACCCTGGGCTTGCCTGGTCAAGGCACATATGGGAGTTGATGCTTCCAGCTCCTCCCCCCCTTCTCTCTCTCTCTCTCTCTCTCTCCCTCTCCTCTCTAAAAAAATGAATAAATAAATTAAAAAATTTTTAAAAATCATTAAAAAAAACTGAATAAAAAATGACCAGATTCTCTTTGTTACATCCATCTAAGACTCACTATTGACACTTGTCTCGGTCACGTGATACACTTATCCATCCCATTCTAAAGGCCCATCCGTGAAAATATTTTCTGACATTAAACCGGTCCGTGGCCCAAAAAGGTTAGGGACCACTGCTCTATACAGTTAATTATCAAAGTGAACGTATCTAATGTCCCCACTCCTACTAAACAGCAGATTAAAACCAACTTTAATAATTTAATACATTTAGTTCTAGGTAAAGACAGCCACTATATTTAACAATATTAGCAGAAATCAAAGTCATTGGTTTTAAACTGTTACAGTATGTCCATGTTTCTAATTGTTCCTTCTTACTATGATTATCAGCAGGGTAATCAATAACACAGAATGTAAAAAGGCTTATTTCACTTGTATAAGCAATATCTGAGCCATACATTATCCATATTAGCATATTACATATGTAATTATGAAGCATTTAACTTGACATAACTTGATTGTTAAATGTAAAGTGGCTACAAAAACCAAGTCTTTCATCTCTAGCTCTGTGAATTACAGATTCATGTCAGAGTTCAGAAAAACGTACTTACTGTTTCTGATATTCCAGGAAAATGATCTACCCTGTGGCAAGGACTAAGATCTTTTAAATTTCATGAGCTGTATAAAAGACAAGTCTTTAATTTTTTTTTTTTTTTTTTTTACTCAATAGAGCAATTTCTGCAAATGACAGTCAAGGCTTAGCTTCCTCTTGATTTACATCTATAAAACACTCAAAGCAATATATTATATAAGATATTGGTTCCCAAATATTCTGTTCAGCCAGGATGCATTTCCTTTGAATAGTACCAATTTTAGTCAGAAAAATCAAACATGCCCTTTAACTGGCTAAAGAAGGAGCCATATAATGTACCAAAGAATAACAGAAGAGCAAGACCTAATAGTCTCTCCTGCTACAGGACTGCTTTGTGCCAGGATTTTTTCCTCATACAGGACTGACAAATCTCAAGTCTTTGGCTGGAAAGAGAAGGGGTCTCCTGAGAACACTGAAAGTTCTAAGGTCTTATTATTTTAAAATAAATTAATGGCTACTGTCATCAGGCAGATATTGCTGCATTAAATTTTTCTATAGTATTTAAAATTATCATTAAAATAATATAGTTATGAATTTATGATTGCATACTCATATTAAACCAGCTTAACTAATTTATTTAAGGATGCTAAGGTACATTGGAAAACTCAGAAAGACAAATGAGACCGGGTCTTAGCAACAAGCTAGAAAATAAAGCTCAGACCATCATCATGACTGTTTTGCTGTGTTCCATGTATCTAACTCTAAATTCATTTTGCATCTTGTCCTCCATCCTCCAGTCAGGCCAGCTATTTTGTACTAAAAAATAATATACAATTCCTGGTACAGGCAATTAACATTGAAGCCCAAAAAGGGAAAATGACCTAAACTGCTAGTCACTCCCTAACTCCCCAATTTGAAAGACGGGACTGAGATTAAGAGGTCAATATATTTGAGGGTTACCATAATAATGAATATAAATACAAGATTTCCAGTCACATTTGAAGTTAAAAAAAATAAATAATTGTCAACACATATTTTTACTACAGATTATTCATTGTTCATCTGAGATTGAAATGTAACTGAGTGTCCTGTGTTTTTATCAGGCAACCATAGTGTATCTTCATAAACTTGGAACATGAGAAATTTAGCAGACTGTTGGCTGATAATGTCCACTCTATACAAAAGATGTTCTAGTCATCATTGTACATACCTCTTTTAGAGAATTTTAGATGGTAATTAAGATCTTCCTCTTTAAAAATTTCACATCTTTTTTAAAAAGTCAATTTAACATTTAAAAAATGTACTCGAAATAGGAAACAGCTGTGTTAACTTTGGTGACCTACATACATTTAGATTTTTAAAAGAGCATAAATGTAAAGAGTATCTTCACATTCTTAATTACTATGGATATCACTTTTTTCCAACTCTATAGGAATGCATAAAACTACAGAAATCACTTGGAAAAATTCTTAAAGCAATTTTAAGAAATTTATTTCCAAAGCTTATTCCTAATCATAGACCAGGGAATCACTCATGAAAGGACAACTAGCTTAGTCTGTTTGGATAAATAGAAAAATAAATAAATAAAACTTAAAACTGAAAATGTATTGTAAGAGTTCAGTATGAAAGTTTAATTGGCTTTGGCAATAAATGCTAATTCTAAAGTGTAATTGATCTCACTACCAGTTTGAGTTACTGGCCTTTTCCTGGGTGACTTTCATAAAAATCCAGTAAATAAACATTAGCTAAAACAAATATCCTAAGATTATCCAATATTAATAAAAGAAAAATTAAAAGTTAATATAACTTCTACAAGCACTTGCTTAGCATTTTCCAAGTTTATTAATTAAAAGTATCACTGAGATATTCAATATAAAAACATCCAGTATTGCCATTTAGAAAATTACTACTTATATATAAAATACAAATAACTTTAATACAATTTTTCCTTAATTAATAACTTGAAAAAAAATTAAATATACAAATTATTTGCCTAAAACTTTTTAATTTGTAAAGTTCAGGGCATAGTATTACTGCTTTAAGAAGATTCCTTAAGAAAAATATTGTATAAGTAAGCACAGAACTTAAAAGAAGTTTGAGCCTGACCAGACAGTTGCACAGTGGATAGTCAGACTGGGATGCAGAGGACCCAGGTTCAAAACCGTGAGGTCACCAGCTTGAGTGTGAGGTCCCTGGCTTAAGCATGGGATCATAGACATGACCCCATAGTCACTGGCTTGAACCTATAGGTTGCTGGCTTGATGCCCAAGGTCACTGGCTTGAGCCCAAGGTGGCTGGCTTGAGCAAGGGGTAACTTGCTCTGCTGTAGCCCCCCAGTCAAGGCACATATGAAAAAGTAATCAATGAACAACTAAGGAGCTACAATGAAGAATTGATTCTTCTCATCTCTCTCCCTACCTGGCTGCCTGTCCGTTTCTGTCCCTCTCTCTATCTTTCTCTCTCTGCCTCTGTCAAAAATAAACAAATAAATAAAAGAAGTTTGAGACACTCTAAGCATTTAGATTACTGACGTGGTTGAGAAAAATGTATTTTGCTAACGAATTGAAACTTCATTCAGAAAGCAGAATCATTAATAATCTCTTTAAAGGCAGTTAAGAATAATCTACAAAACACTGGATGGATGAAATCTGTCTTATTGCTTTCAAAAATAATTATGTAGAATAAAAGCTTAACTTTTAAAATATTAAAAACATAAAAAGATTTTTTAGTGACTGCTTACTTAGTTAACTGCATTGGTTTAGGCAGCTTTCTAATAAAACAGGATTCTAGCCAAAGTACTTATAAAAAGTAGGAACCATGAATTTAGGTTCATAATGCCTGGAAAAGAATTTGGGTTATGCTCTTGTCAAAACAGGTAATTTTAATTAAATCATTTTTGTCTTTAGTTCCTTCATCAATTTTATGAGGTGACAATGCACAGCAAAATAACTTGTATATTATGAGGTTAAAATAATCAGTAATAATGTTATTCAGATCCTCACATTTCTCTCAGATGCGTCAGTATATTGCAGACTGTATTTTGGCCATGCTATTAAAACTCCTTTTGTCTACCCACATGGGCTCATAGCTTGACTACACTTCACAGCCTTTACTGCCTGGGAACATTGCCAGAAGTGATAAATGCCATTCCTAGGCCTGACCTTTCAAAACCTTCACGATCATCTATAATATCTTCCCCTTCCTCTTTCAACAGTCAAATGCAGAGATCCCATTGAAGACCTTCACCCTCAGAGGATCGTGGAGGCACTGGACAAAAGGAGCACCCATCCGTGAGTGACGGCATGAAGATGTGTCCCTGCAAACACGTGCTCTAGGAATAAAAATCGCATTGTGTCCAGTGACTGTGATGTGAATATAACAATAGTTGCCCAATGTGACTAATACAGACAAAAAGAATAATTCATAGATCCAACTTTCAAGTAAATAGATATAAAATTACCCACTACCCTAAGTGGAAAGAGGATTACAAGCATAGACTCACTTGCTGTAGCATCATTAATATTGTTGTCATATACTGCCTTCTTATATAATAGCGCTTTATGCTGTAACAGAATAATAATAACTAACATTTCCTATGCCAGTCACTACATTAAGGACATCATGTAATCTCAATGAATACAACAAAGCTATGAGGTGGGTGTCATCATTACCTCTATTTTAAAGATAAAAAATTGAGGCTCAGGGAGATTAAATAACTTGCCATATTAATTCAACTAGTAAGTATTAGAAAGATTTGGAACCATGTCTAACACTCAAGCCCACCACAGTGTTAACTATTTGACTAAACTGAAACACACAGAAGAGAGCTGGATAAGTAGCCAGGACATCAGGAATCCAAACCCGGCCCCAACATTAATAAATAATGTGTGATCCTGAGCAAATTATTTCACTTATCTTCAATTCAAACTTATATGGTTCTTTCTGTGGTCATTTTTTTAAAATTCTTGTTTAAGATAAGAAAATTTTAAATTGCTCAGAGACCAGCTTTGCTCATGCTCATACACTTATCTCCCAGAAAGAAGATATTTCATAAAATTCTAACCTTGTGACATCAGATGAAAATGTAAAGCAGCTGTCAACCTGTTTGGGGGCATTTTTTTATGTTGTATACTATTATAATGTGTTTCCCTTGGGGAAAATACATAAGTCATATTCATGTGTTTAGGATTTTGACACAAAATTCCCTTCTCATTAAAATCTTGTACAATGAATTAAAGATAAAATTGGGAGGAAGGAGAAGGGGATGAAGGGAGAGAGAGAGAGAAAGAAAAAGAGGAAGAGAGAGAAAGAGAGGACCTGATTAGAGACATAACTTGTTTTGTAAGGTTGCAAGGTGTCCTGTGTATATAAGACATATATTATAATGATTTTGTCCTGTACACTATGTTGACTTTGCTGGGATGCCTTAAAAGCCCTATAATCAGCCCTGGCCGATTGGTTCAGTGGTAGAGCGTTGGCCTGGCGTGCAGAAATCCTGGGTTTGATTCCCGGCCAGGGCACACAGGAGAGGTGCCCATCTGCTTCTCCACCCCTCCCCCTCTCCTTCCTCTCTGTCTCTCTCTTCCCCTCCTGCAGCGAGGCTCCAATGGAGCAAAGATGGCCCGGGCGCTGGGGATGGCTCTTTGGCCTCTGCCCCAGGCGCTAGAGTGGCTCTGGTCGCAAAAGAGCGACACCCTGGAGGGGCAGAGCATCGCCCCCTGGTGGGCAGAGCGTCGCCCCCTGGAGGGCGAGCCGGTGGATCCTGGTCGGGCGCATGCGGGAGTCTGTCTGTCTCTCCCTGTTTTCAGCTTCAGAAAAATACAAAAAAAAAAAAAAAAAAAAAAAAAAGCCCTATAATCAGCTGTTTTCAATACTTTTTTTTAAAAACCAGTAATTACAGTTTTTAGAATATAGTTATTACTACTTAAATCACTTAAATGCCGACACTAGTTAAGAATCATACCCCCAAAAATAAAAATTTGGATAATCCTTAATGGTATTTTCTGCAGGTTTGGCTAAGGGAAAGACCAAAATGGGGAAAGGAGATTTAAACATACTGTATATATTTTTTGGATTCAAGAAAGGAGAAAAAAAAAAAAAGAAAGAAAGGACATTTTCTTTGACTAAAATCCCAGGTGCCAAACAATTAATCATCTTTAGAATAAACTTAGGTCGGGAGCCTTCTCTGAAAGTCCGCCAGTCAGTGATAGCCACTTACTTGCAGAAAACATCCAATCAAAAAGTGGTTTGTTCCAATGCCTATGATTCTGAAAGGCAGATGTCCATAGAGGCCATACACCCCAAAACATACTAACACACATGCAAAACTCTCAATCTCCAAACACTTCCGCTTCTTAAAATTCACCAGTCCCTGAACACTAAGCACCCCAAAACTTTATATAAGATCAGCATGACTGTGCCTTCCAAGTACATTTGTCCCTTGAAAGTAAGTAAAAAGTTAATCTTTTTTTACACCATATTTGTGCTCAAGTTATTTTGCATGTTCCCCAGCCTTTCAATAGTTCAACACCTCTTTATAGTCGGTTATACTTTCAAAGTTGTAAATGGCAGATATACCAATTAACTATGATATGTTCAAATTCAATTTATAATTCTTCTGGTGATTACTATTATTCTTTTTATTATTATTTTGTGTACATTTGAAACCCAAATTCTAAAACACCCAGTAGTGTATAGTTTTGGATAAATTTTCTTAACAATGAACATTTTTAAAAAAGAAAAAAAGTACTTTGTACAGTGTGCAGTTACTTCTTCAACATCAAGAATGGTTGAATAAGCCAGCATACACTAAGAACTAAGCATGTCAGATACATGATTTATTCAACTAGGACCAAAAATACTTATAAAATAAAATATTAATAGAGAAATTAAGATTAAGAATATCAAATAATCACAAAAGAATTTGCAGTAACCTTCTATACTACATGACATTTTCAGTATTTCAGCTTAAGTGACTATTTTTACCACTGCCGGAAATATTTTCAGATTCCAAAATTGCAGCAAGATTAAAATTTCCAGGAAAAAATTTATTAGAGTAACAACAAAAAACATGTATTACTTCTTTATGCTATTACAGATATAAAAGATCTAAATGTCTCATGTTTTTATGGCATAACCAAAATGTAATTAATAATGATGCATAAGTAATTATTTCTTTTGTTTCTGCAACAATTTTTCTTGAGAAAAGGATCCTGTAGAGGCCCTGAATAGGAACATAAAACAGGTACAGAGTTCAGTGCCCTAAGGCAAAGGCCACAGTGACTTAACTGACAAACAGAACACAGTACCATGCTGAAGTCGCACAGTAGGGATAGAATTATCAATTCTGATTAATCAATAGGTGGGAACATTAGAGCTATTTCCCTAGTACTTTCATGGCTTTAAAGAAGTTCCTCTACCTGACTTCCTCATTCTCTTCTCAGCGTCCTGACTTCCTTCTTGTCCCTGTTTCTATTTTGTGTGTATCAATAAATACCTGTAAGAACTAGGGTCAAGGCTTTCTCATGAAACTGTATAGGGGATTGTGAGGGGTCACTAGGTGCATGCCATGTGGTCTCCAAGTAGTCATTGTCTCTGTGACAGAATTTCTTATCAGGCTATTGTGAGTAAAATTTTATCTAGATAAGGCTTCAGAAACATTAGCAGAAAGTCTTACACTGAGTTAGGGGTTAAAGAGAAGATTTTTATTGTTTTTAGAGAAGATAATACACATTTTAGTGAATGACTATGTGAAGGTGAAGACATGTTTATACAAAGTTGAAGCAAAGCATGATTGATTCTATGGAACGTGTTGGTTGCCCTGCTCATATTTTATATAATGTTGTGCAAATAGTATCTGATGTCTTTTCTATTGGCATCAAAGTCTCTGTCATGAAATTTTTCTCTTTCTATACTTTATACTCTTTGAACTAAGCAATGGAAGTATTTTTAAAATTTTTTACCAGTATTTTTATTTCTGACATTACAAAACTATTTATTCTCTTCCACAAATGCAATTGAGAGCTATATAAGTTTATTTAAAGCATTAAAATTATACTTAACTTCTGAAGACTCATAAATTGTGTAAAGCCAGTAGCCAGGGCCACCATCACAGCAGCCTGGCCCATGCAGGTTCATATTGGATTCGGACAGTCGGTAAAGAAACAACGGAGCCAAAAACTGATGGGCCATCATTTTTAATCCTAGCTTGCACCCAGCGGGCAAGTAAAAACACACACTGGGCTCCAAAACCCACTCACATTCAGTGCTCACAAAGCTACTGACTTAATCTGAGTTTCCTAGAGTCAAAGGTTTCTAGCTCACCAGACTTATTCACCTCTGTTCCCCATCCCCTTCCTTCTCCCTGCACAAACTCTGCACAAACTGGCTTCTCACTCAACACTCAGCCATCTTGGCTGCTTCTCCTGGCCTCCTCCACGTGGCCTTTCTCTGCTCTCTCCTTTCTCCTCTTAATGCTAATCTCAGGAACTAAGAGAGCAAGCTCCTGTTCTGCCCCCATTTTATAGTGTAGATTCAAAACCTTTAATCCAATATACAAAATAAGGAAGTCTCTAATACAAAGTCACTTATCTGGGGCATGATTGCCCACATCAAAAAGGGTGGGTAAGGCTTAGTTCTAAAACCAAGCCCCAGGCTACAAGGATCCTGCCTGCCCACAGCCCACCCCCAACACACATTAATATCACCTGGGCAATGGCTTCCACGTGGGCAGTGCCATCTTTAACAAAGTGAGAATAATATATTTTATTTTCCCAACAAATTCTTATTGACTTATTAAGTAATATTCAAAGTGGGGCCTCCTGGTTTCTTATTGTTGGTCAAATGAGTTTGTAAATATGATATATATATGTGTGTTTGCTCGCTTGTGGTTTGTGTTGGGTGTGGGGGATGGACTGTGGGCAGGCAGGGTTGTTGTAGCCTAGGATTTAGTTTTGAGACTGGGCTTTTCCCCACACCCTTGACTGATTGTATGATCTGGGTGGTGCACTCTCATGAGGAATCCAATTATGCCTCGGATAAGTGGCTTTGTATCGGAGACTGCCTTGTTTGTATATTGGATTAAGGGTTTTTGGTTTTTTACACTATAAAGTGGGACAGACCAGGAGCTGGTTCACTCAGTTCCTGCTATCATGATTGCAGGGGCTTCCCTGATCCCTTGCCCTTCATGGGAAAAGCTGGTTTTCTGCTTTTCCCTTGTCTTCTTTTGTAGTTTGCCTGTCTTGGTAAGACACCAATAAATAGGATGGCCCACCATCCTCTGACTCCGCTGTTTCTTTACCATCTGCCCGAATCCAGTGGGAACCTGCATGGGCCAGGCGGCTGCTTTGATAGTGACAGCCATGGCTCCTGGCCTTACACTTATTCATAGTTCCCAGGATCTCTTTCATAGTAAAATTATACAACTTGAAAGAAGTGAAATAAATGTGTAAAGCCAGTATCCAAGACCACCATCACAGCAGCCTGGCTCATGCAGGTTCACATTGGATTAGAACAGTCGGTAAAGAAACAAAGGAGCCAAAAACTGGTGGGCTCTCATCTTTAATCCTAGCTTGCACCTGGTGGGCAAGTAAAAACACACACTGGGCTCCAAAACCCACTCACATTCAGTGCTTCACAAAGCTACTGACTTAATCTGAGTTTCCTAGAATCAAAGGTTTCTAGCTCACCAGACTTATTCACCTCTGTTCCCCATCTCCCTCCTTCTCCCTGCACAAACTCTGCACAAACTGGCTTCTCACTCAGCACTCTGCATCTTGGCTGCTTCTCCTGGCCTCCTCCACGTGGCCTTTCTCTGCTGTCCTCTCTGCTCTCTCCTCTAATGTTAATCTCAGGAACCAAGAGAGACAGCTCCCGTTCTTCCCCCATTTTATAGTGTAGAAATCCAAACCGTTAATCCAATATACAAAATAGGGAAGTCTCTAATACAAAGTCACTTATCTGGGGCATGATTGGATTGTACCACCCCACATCAAAAAGGGTGGGAAAGGCTTAGTTCTAAAACCAAGCCCCAGGCTACAAGGATCCTGCCTGCCCACAGCCCACCCCCAACACACATTAATATCACCTGGGCAATGGCTTCCACGTGGGCAGTGCCATCTTTAACAAAGTGAACATAATACATTTTAGCCACCCAACAAAATGTTATTAACGTATTCCATTGATTAAAGAAATTTTCTGAGTATATGTTGGGCAAATAAGTTTGTAAATTTTGTGTTTTTTGAGTTTGATACTTTTATTGTTAAAAATGGTGCTGGTCTGTGAAATTGCTGATTACTTTCCTGCTTAGGAAGGGCCATTGTTATGCTTATGTTTGCTGGAGGAGGGGTTTCAAGCCAAAAAGTTTTATAAAGAGCAGAGGAGAAGAAGGAGAGGGAAGGAAGCTATTTTTGCAGAGTGAGAGCAAAAAGAAGGTGTGCAGATGGGGAACAAGAAGTGATTGAGACTGGTGGGGGCCTTTGATTCTAGGATAAACCAGAGAAAATTCTCCTAGTTATGAAACCGAAGAATGTATTTGTTCATCGGCTGGTACTAGTCTTGAATAAAGGAATGGCCCACCATTTTCTGGCTCCACTGTTTTTTACTGTCTGTCCAAATCTAATTGGAACCTGCATGTGAATGGCCATGATGGCCACAACTACTGGCCGTACAGTACATTGAAGAAAGAACTGAGCCTGACCAGGTGGTGGCACAGTGAATAGAGTGTTGGACTGTGGTGGTCAAATAAGTTTTTAAATATGATATATATGTCTGCTCGCTTATAGTTTGCATTGGGTATGGGGGGACAGGCTGTAAGCAGGCAGGGTGGTTATAGCCTAAGGCTTAGTTTTAAGACTATGCTTTTTCCCACACCCCTGACTGATCGCATGATGTGGTGTTGTGCATGTAAGGTTGGTGGATAATGAGGGATGGTCATGTGGGGAGCCCAGGCCCATGAACTTTGGCTGGGACCACCCACAATCAAGCACGCAAAGGGAAGCTTCCCAGGAACCATTTGGAAGGAAGCGATCGTCTGCCAGCCAGTGAAATTTCACCACGTCATAGTAGCTCCACTTCCCTAGAGGGACCCTTTCAGTGTCTCCCACGCGGTTTAATCTTTGCAACTTCTCTGGCCTCCATCTTTCTTTCCTCGGGGCCAGGGAACCTTGCCGGGCGGGATGCGTGCTCTGTACTCAATAAAGCCATTTATTATTCCACACTTTGCGGCTCCAGCCCTCTTCCTTCCTTCTCAGCGGGGAAAAATACCTTACAGTGCACTCTCATGAGGAATCCCATTATGCCTCAGATAAGTGACTTTGTATCAGAGATATCCGTGTTTGTATATTGGATTAAAGGTTTTGATATCTACACTATAAAGTGCGGCAGACTAGGAGCTTGCTCTCTCGGTTCCTAAGATTACATTAGAGGAGAGAGCAGAGAAAGCAGAGCAGAGAAGGCCACGTGGAGGAGAGGTGAAGCAGCCAAGATGGTGGAGTGCTGAAGGAGAAGCCAGTTAGTGCAGAGTTTGTCTAGAGAGAAGGAGATGGGGAACAGAGGTGAATAAGGCTGGTGAGCTAGAAACCTTTGATTCTAGGAAACTCAGATAAGTCAGTGGCTTTGGGAACCCTGAATGGAAAGGGAAGTGTTTTCCCACTGTGTGTATTTCTTGCCCTCTGGGTGCAAGCTAAGATTAAAGCTAATGGCCCACCAGTTCTTGTCTCCATTGTTTTATTACCATCTGTCTAAATTAAATGTGAACATGCATGGGCCAGGCGGCTCTGATGGTGGCCGTAGCTACTGGCCTTACAAACTGGGACAGGAAGGACCCAGGTTCGAGACCCCGAGGTCGCCAGTTTGAACACATGTTCATATGGTTTGAGCAAAGCTCACCAGCTTGGGCCCAAGGTCAGTGGCTTGAGCAATGGGTCACTCGGTCTGTTGTAGTCCCACGGTCAAGGCACATATGAGAAAGCAATCAATGAACAACTAAAGTGCAGCAATGAAAAACTGATGCTTCTTATCTCTCTCCCTTCCTATCTGTCTATCCTTCTCTCTGACTCTGTTTCTGTCAAAAAAAAAAAAAAAAAAAAAAAAAAAGGAAAGAAAGAAAGAAAGAAAGAAAGAAAGAAAGAAAGAAAGAAAGAAAGAAAGAAACTGATAAACTTTACATACCTTTAAGTGTCAAGGCTGTATTTAAAAGGAAGAGCATCGCTTATTAACAGAAAAAGAAACTCCAATTTTAAGTGGATAATTATGTCATAAAAGATGGTATTATGTGCTTCAACAAATCAAATTTATAGAGCAATTCTCAGAGTTGTTAACTTTATGGCAGTGCATGTTCAGTATACTGGCTCATAATGCTAATGATGAGCACGTTTTTTCATTAAAAATATTTAGTGGACTAAAGAATGGAAAAAGTTCATTGTGACCACTGTAGAAGCTATGTTATGATGTAAATGGTATATATAACTACATGGAATTTTATCAGCAAATTTTTCAAAACAAGAAATTGTTAAGGAGAAACACATCATCTGAGAAATAGAATTAAAAACATACGTAAGTTGCCAACATAATTTATTTCATTTTAACAATATTTTAGCATAAGTGTGGTTCATGCAATATTTTTATTTTATCTTAATAAACATATGCATAGGAAGTCAGGAATAACTCAAATTTAACTGAGCATCCTGTACTTTTTTACCCCTAAATCTGGCAACCCTCTTTGCTAGATTGTTTTCTAATGTCGAATAATGCAATTGAGCCACTCCTACTGGGCACTTAGAAAAACTACTCTTTAAATAAAAAGTCTGTTTTTAAGGTAAGAATGTCAAGAAGAATAAATCAAGAAAAGGCTTATCTCTGCTGAATGGTTATGAGTGGAATATTACTCTTTAAGACCTCCTTTGGAAATATCTTGATCATGAGAGAGTCATTTTAGATAGTTCAGCCTTGACAATTTTCCTTAAGAGAACAAGTCAAACAATAAGCTTGTCAAGATTATGCCTTCTTAGCCACAGGTGTTATATAAGAAAAAGAAAAAAATCTCTTCCTGAGAAATTCCCTACCTGGGCAAAAGGTAAATAAACAGAGAGCTGGATTATTGATGACACATCATCTTTTCTTTATCCCCATAAAGTACAATAAATTGGCTTCATTTCCATTGCTAGTAATTTGTATTCTGATTATGCTATGCATGTGGGAAAACAAAAATAAAATATTCTGTTTGTAATATACTTAAGATAATTCAAAACCAATTCCACAATTATACTTAAGATAATTCAAAACCTGGAAAAGAATCCTTGACTATGCTTATAGCTAATATATTCTATAATTTCAAGTTTATCTACATGATAATTCCCCTTGTTTATTTAATGTTACAGACAATTTCCTTTTTTTTTTTTTTTTTTTTTTTTATAAACCCAAAAAGAAAGGAAAGAGGGAAAAAAGGGAGAGAGGAAGGAACTACAAAAAATATGGGCAAGAATACAATGTGGCTTTGGCCAGGTGCTCAGTGGATAAAGCATCAACCCAGCATACTAGAGGTTGCGGGTTTGATCCCTGTGAGGGCATATATGAGAAGCAATCAATGTATGCATAACTAAGTGAAACAAGGAGCTGATGTTTCACTTTCTCTCTATCCATCTTTCTCTTTTGCCCTCTCCCTCTCTCTCAAGTTAATGGGGAAAAAAATTATTAAACACAATAAAAGGGGATTCCCTGAGGATATACCATAACTGTATTTTCACCCTAAGCAAATTATTAGGCTATCTAATTTCTTCTAAACTGTGAACAACTATATACAACTTCAGCTTGGAACTGTCATGCATCCCAATAGAGTTAAGGTCTCTTCCAATAATGGTGCTGTTCATAGAAATTTGAGATAAGGAACCCATCCAGAGCTGTGGCAAATATACCTTGGATCAAGTTGTTTTACAGTTACTCCTTCCAATGTGGAAAAATGAGAACAGAATTTATCTTTCTGAATTAGTTTAAATTCAAAGGGTAAAATAGCTCTGCATCTTCACTACTATGAGTGATAGAAGCACTTATCCTACAACACTGTCATTATCATTCATTAAATTGCCAGCTTCATTAGTATCTGGTCACTGCTCAGTTATAGTGGTATAGCCTTCTTGCTCACAAATTCTATATGAAAATACAGAGAAAGCACCAGAATTTTGCCCAGTGAGGCATGCTTCTCAGTCAGATCTTCATTATGCTCAGCTACTTGTCTTGGCTTCAGGGATGGCCTGTTTCTCTCTATTAATACTTTAGAGGTCAAGTCTCAGAGAGCTAATAAACCAACCATTCTGAAATCTCTGCCACAAACTTTTTCAGCCTTATAATAAATTGTTTTGATCTTATAAGATGAATTTTATACCTACCTCTTTTCCCCTTAAATATTAAATCTGCATATCACCTCTGGTAAATTCTAAGCTCATTTGGGTTTTACCCTTATACAGAGCTCACTTGCCTCTTGATTCTGACTTTCTTCACTTTCTTTATCCAACTTTACTATCTGTGTTTACTCCTCAATCCACCTACCTGCATATGCAATATAGCCCTGTTATTGCCTCCTCTGCCCAACCCAGTTACTCCACTGCAGGAAAACCTTAAGTTCCCAGCACCATACTATGGCTAAGCTGGCATCCACCGTTAACAACAGTAGATCTGTATGGAGATAGTTTCTCAGATAGATAGCTAGATAGATAAAAGCATTATGTTTATCACCTAGACCTTATCTTCCCAAGTATCTGATGTATATAAATAGAGAATAGGCAGACACAGTGGCTCCCAAACAAGACCATGGCAAAAGCCAACTTTAGTGACACTAATTAAATACCATATGTTCTAACCAAAGAAACTTCTTCAGACATGTCTGTCTGGCTGATGACCAAATGGTGACCATTTTGTATCTATAAGAGAAAATGAGACCTTTGATATTTCTAATCTTCCTTATTTAATATTTTTTTATATTTTTATAATCTAAATAATATAACACCCAAAATGAGGTGAATGCCTAATAATGTGGCATTTATTTTTCTAACACCTCTTATATGCTATGTGTTCTCAAACCTATGTTACAAATAGTTGGACAATCTTAGCCTGCAAATATGTTCTATACAAACCACACTTTAAAAATTATTTGCAAACACTTACATTTGAGGGAGATTCCAATAAATCTTTTTCATAATTTGAATAACTGGAATATCTGGCAACACTGGGCTTCTTTCCCACATGGCATTATGCACATGGCCACAGCCTCCACTACTCCCTGCTATTCTCTATATAGGAAACATAGTCTTGATTGTGATGTTATCCTTATATTCAGAAAGTCAAAAATAGATATTTCTTGTATCTCTCTTTCATAAATAAGAAAATAATTGGAATATGTTTAGAAAAAACAGAAAAGCATATAGTCTTCTTATAGAAAACTACTCCTTTAACACATAAAACAAGAGCCTTCAGGTAAGAGAAATACACCTGGCTTTCTGCACTCATGCTACCTGTTTAGCCACTATAAACTTTTACTATATAGAGTAAGGGTCTGTAAACCATGACCTACTGTCCAAATCTAGTCCATTACCTGTTTTCATAAATCAAGTTTTATTGAAACACATCCATGTTTATTCACTTATATATTATCTTTGCTTTCACATATAATTTAAGAGTTGAATAGTTGAAAAAGAATTTTATGATCCCTAAAACAATTACTATCTGGACCTATACAGAAAGTTAGTTGATTCTTGCTATACCCAATAATACCAAGGAAAAAGTAGCAGCTAGCCAGGGAATACATTTTGAATTAATATAGTTTGACTTTTAAAACTTGATGATTGAAAATGAGATATTATTTCAATGTTAAAAGAAGATATTGGCAAAGATGTAAATATAGTCTATGTATGCATATTGTCAAAATTAAATCACTCTATGAAACTTTTAATAAAATTCTTTATTTTTTCTAGTAATTTTAAAATATCACCATGATCAAGTAAAAAATGTTTTACCAAAAGGAAATTATAATAGTAAATCATTATAATCACTTCCTACTTACAATATGCTAGTATATCCATTAGACTTTATGTTGAATGAACACAGTGGTTTAAAAACAGATTTTTTATTTTCTAGCTATGAGAAAAGAAGATTTCTTTTTAAGAAAATAGATCATTGGGAAAAGAATGGTGTTAATTATGGTTTGATTCATAAATTATTAAATTTCAAAAATATACATTAATCCCATGTTTTTCAACTGCCAGTTTGTGGACCAGTTCACCAGAAATTTCAGACCAGTCAGTGAAAGAGTTAACCATCTTGATATTGTATAGAAATTATAGACCCAATGATCCTGGTCAAATTTACTTATGTTCAGGGTGATTTCTGCCTTAGCAGTCCCTGAAATAATTCTCCTATTTTCACCCATCCCCAAGTGTAAAAATTAAAAAATTGCTACATTAGTCTGTTCCCTAAAGGACCATCAATTCTTCAAGATACTCACATTATGACCCTCTTAAACAAAGTGAACAAAGAGCAATTTTATTTGATTTATGGCAAATGGAGCATAAATCAATACAAAATGACATGTATATATTCATCTCCTTGTTTGATGTGAAAGAAATCCAATCATATAATTAAATTATCTATGAACTATTGACAGGGCAGAAAAATGGGACTTGTTACTTCAGACTGAGAGGGAGATAAAGATTAGCACATGCCAGGCTGTCCAGGTGCTGATCCAACACTGGATCTTGGCATGGAAGAGATGGTTGAAGGATAAGTATGTCTCCGGAAAAGATTGACATCTACAAATGAAACCTATGAATGTAAAGAAATTCAGGTTTTCTTATACTTGCAAATTTTATTTTCTAATTTGTTAACTCCTATCCTTCAGAAATATATGAACAACAGGAGGTACAATTATAAACAGAAAAATTCAGTGTTTAGTATCATAGGATCCCTTGTTCAATCTAATTAGACTATGGAGGATTTCCTGGGTATATCTATCCCAGTCCTAAAAAATGAGTAGAGAATAGTCTGAGAATGTTAAATATTAACTCTTCCTTAAATATGTGGTACAATTTACCTGTGAAGTAATCTGGGTCTAGGTTTTTGTTTGTTGGGAGGTTTTTTGATAACTGCTTCAATTTCATTGTGAGTAATTGGTCTGTTTAGATTCTCTTTCTTCCTGGTTTAGTCTTGGAAAGCTGTATGTTTCTAAAAATTAATCCATTTTTTCTAGAATGTCAAATTTGTTGACATATAGCTGCTCATAGTATTTCTTAATGACCCTTTGTATTTTTGTGGTGTCATAAGCTCTTCTGTTTCTGATTTTGTGTTCTCTCTTCTGCTTGGTGGGTCTTACTAAAGACTTGTCAATTTTATTTATCCTCTCAAAGAAAAAGGTCTTAGTTTCATTAATTTTATCTATTGTTTTTCTATTTCATTTATTTCTGCTTTGTTCTTTGTTATGTCCTCCCTTCTGCTTACTTTGAGTTTTATTTGTCCCTCTTTTTCTAGTTTCTTTAGTTGTAAATTTTTATTGTTTATTCGGGATTGTTCTTGCTTGTTGACATAGAACTATATAGCTATAAACTTTCCTCTTAAAACTGCTTTTGCAGCATCCCATTTTGTAATATTGTGTTTTTATTTTCTTTTGTCTCAGGTAGTTTTTGATTTCCTGTTTAATTTCCTTTTTGCTCCATTGGTTGTTTAGAAGCATGTTTTTTAATCTGCATATATTTGTGTTTTTTCCAGTTTATTTTTTTTCTTGTGTAGTTGATTTTTACTTTCATGCAATTGTGATTAGAAAATATGCTTTTCTGTCCTGTGGTGGTGCAGTGGATGGAGCATCAACTTGAAATACAAGTTTACGGTCACAAACAAGTTTAAGGTCCTGGGCTAGCCCGATCAAGTCACATGCGAGAAGCAACTTTGGTTTGATGCTTTCTGCTGCCCCACCTCAACTTTCTTTCTCTCTTTCTCTCTCTCCTTTCTCTAAATATCAATAAATAAAATCATTTCTTAAAAAAATGCTTGATATAATTTCAATATTCCTTATTTATTGAGGCTTGTGTGTGATCTGTCCTGAGATTGTTACAACCTTGGAATTCATCAAAAGATTAATGAACAAGGAAGATGTGGCACACACGTGCACACATGCACACACTAAGTGAAGTATTAAACAGCAATGAAAAGGAATAAATTCTTGTTATTTGCAACAACATGGCTGATCTAGAGTAGATTATGCTAAGTGAAATAAGTCAATCAGAGAAAGACAAATAGCATATGGTTTCACTTATATGTGGAACCTAATGAACAAAACAAAACAAAAACAGAGAAAAAAGGGACAGTAATCAGAAGGGAAGAAGTGGGAGGATGGATGAAGGGAAAGAGGAATATAGTTAATAATACCGTGATAGGTTTGCATGGTAACAACTGATTATTGGAATGAGTGGGATGATCACATTATAAGGTTAAAAAAGTCAAATCACTACATGTACATTTAACATTAATATAACCAGTATAAGACTGTATACCAAAACACTAAAATTAAAAAAAATTTAAATAAGAAAAGTCTATCTGTTTGAGATGATGCCAAAGATGATGAAACAAAAGGGAGAGTATTATAGAAATAGAGTAAGAAAAGGGGTAAATAAATAATTCTGTCATACACTTAATCATCAAACCTGAAAAAGGAAAGTCACCTTTACCACCAAGTTTCCCCACTATGTCCTCAATATCTTAAATGGATTCTATTTCTTATTTACATATTCAGAAGAAAGTATCTGGGCCCTTCTCATTTTGTAAACCAAGTACCTAAGACAGGGCTCAGAACCGTTGTCAGAACAGAGTAGGGTGTTTAATCAATCTCTAATAAAAATAAATAAATAATTGCTTATATGTTGCAAAATGTTTTCAGATATTCACATTAATTTTTGCTTTTTTATTGTAATCAATTCCTAAATAGTTCCTATACTGATATTTCATTCCTCTCTTTTAAATTGTGAGTAGAATTATATTTTTAATTAACATTTTTATAATGTTTTTTATAATCTAATGATTAAGTTTCAATAACTTTGACACATTGTTATGATAGTATAAAAAGCATACAAACCACTTGAAAAACAATTCTACTCTAAAACATAAGAACTTCCTTTTATTAATTCCACTCCTAGAAATCTGTTTGCTTAGAAACATAATACAAATAAAGTCATGACCAAAGGTTGTTCATTGCAGTGTAACTTATAGGAATAAAAAATTCAAGTAACTTAAATAAATAACAATAAATAAGCAGTTTAAATTCTGACATTTTATCTTAAGAAGCAGTGGAAGTGATGATATACACTACATACTACATATGATCATAGTATAAACCAGGGGTCCCCAAACTTTTTACACAGGGGGCCAGTTCACTGTCCCTCAGACTGTTGGAGGGCCGTACTATAAAAAAAACTATGAACAAATCCCTATGCACACTGCACATATCTTATTTTAAAGTAAAAAAACAAAACGGGAACAAATACAATATTTAAAATAAAGAACAAGTAAATTTAAATCAACAAACTGACCAGTATTTCAATGGGAACTATGCTCCTCTCACTGACCACCAATGAAAGAGGTGCCCCTTCCAGAAGTGCAGCGGGGGCTGGATAAATGGCCTCAGGGGGCCGCATGCGGCCCGCGGGCTGTAGTTTGGGGACCCCTGGTATAAACAGTCAAAATAGTAACTATCATGCTTTATACTAACGTGAAAATCCTCATAATAGCATAAGTTTAAAAGGAATTAAAAGTTTATAATCAATTACTGAACATATCCAAAATTTTACATATATTACCAATAAAACTATATATACTTACATGTAATATTATACATGTGTGCATATGCACATATCAAGGTTATATATGGACATAGAAAAATAAGGGAAACTACAATTGAACCTTTAACTTTTTTTCTTAAGTGAGAAATTTGGAGAAAATCTTTTAATCATTGTTTTTCACAGTTAAGGTTTGTTTGAGTTATTTTAATGAATATGTATTTTAATAATAAACATTAAAGATGCATGATTTTCTTAAAGGGTTCTTATTTGTTAGAGATACTTTATGAAATATTTATGAATGGAATATAATGTTTGGGATGTGCTTAAAAATAATCCATGCAGTACATCTAGGACCTGTCTGACATCTGGGCAGAGGTGGAGAAGGACCAACCTCAGATCCGGGTTTAAGGAACAGCCATGAACAGAGACTAAGGGAGACGCTCCTGGTGACCTTGCAAGGCCAGTGCTACCAGTCCAGCCCACGGGGACCCCTGTGCTTTCGGCTGCCAGACACCTGCCATTTCCCCTCTGGCTTCATTTGTCCCATCCTTGAACACTAAATTCTATAAGAAGTTTGTTCCTAAAAAAAAAAAAAAAATCCATGAGAGGGAATGTGTGGGTGACAGATATTGACATGTTTAAAAGTTTTCATAATAAGCCTCACCAGGCAGTGGCACAGTAGATAGTGTCAAACTGGGACACAGAGGACCCTAGTTTGAAACTCCGAGGTGTCAGGTTTGACAGCAGGCTCACCAGCTTGAGTGCAGGGTCGCTGGCTTGAGCATGGGATCATATACATGACTCTATGGTCACTGGCTTGAACCCAAAGGTCATGGGCATGAAGCCCAAAGTTGCTGCCTTGAGCTCAAGGTCGCTGGCTTAAACCCAAGGTCACTGGCTTGAGAAAGGGGTCACTCACTCTGCTGTAGCTCCCCGCCCCCAGTCAAGGTAAATATGAGAAAACAATCAATGAATGACTAAAGTGCTGCAATGAAGAATTGATGCTTCTCATCTCCCTTCCTGTTTGTCCCTATCTGTCTCTCTCTGTCTGTCATAAAAAGAAATGTTTCCATAATAAAATTAACATATTATAGATCAAGCTGAAATCCCCCTTAATACCTTCTAATCCTAGGACCCTCGCCTTCCTCAGGTAACCACTGTTTTCAGTTTGCTCTGAAGTCTTGCAATATTCTGGGCATTTAAGTATTATACATTTACTCACAAGGGATAAAAAATAACATTTTTAAGGACAATTTTTTTTTCATTTATGGCAGTATTTTCAGCCAGGTATATTGTCTTCCTTGTTTTAGGGACAATCCAGGTAGCACAGAGATCTGACTCATTCTTCCACTGCTACACAGCAGAGCACAAAAAGGGTGTACTCCAGATTTTTTACCCATCCCCATGATAAACATTATATTGTTTCCATTTTTTTGTAACTACAATCATTGCTTCAATAAATATCTTTGAATGTGTCTACTCATAAAAAATTATAAAATAAAAACTAAAGCTATTCAAATATGTACACAACAAAAATATTGAAAAGACCTTTCAAAATAGGAAAAGTCTTTATGTTGTGGTGGTAGAGGGAATTTAAAATTATTTCTGGCCCTGGCCAGTTGGCTCAGTTGGTAGAGTATCTGCATAGCGTGTGGAAGTCCCGGGTTCGATTCTCAGCCTGGGCACACAGAAGAAGCGCTCATTTACTTCTCCACCCCTCCTGTCCTCCCTCTTCTTTCTTTCTGTCTCTTACTTCCCCTCCCGCAGCCAAGGCTCCATTGGAGCAAAGTTGGCCCAGGTGCTGAGGATGGCTCCATAGCCTCCGCCTCAGGCATTAGAAGGGCTCCGATTGCAGCGGAGCAACACCCCAGATGGGCTAAGCATCGCCCCCTGGTGGGCATGCCGGGTGGATCCCAGTTGGGCGCATGCAGAGTCTGTCTGCCTCTCCTGCTTCTCACTTTGGAAAAGATACAAAAAAGAAAAATCCATCCATATTTTTTCTTTATCTCTAATAAGCATTATTAATAATAAAATGTAATCAACACTTTCTTTTCTTTTTTTACTGAAAAAATGTGAAATTGTTAAAAAAAGTTATACTTTGTGCTTTTCTGTATGTTCAGTGATTTGCTTTATTAGGGTCAGGATTTGTTTGCTGCATAAAATATATTAAATACGACTTCACAATTACAAAATTGTGGAAAAATTAAATAAGGCCCAGCTTGTGGATTACCGTTTCTAACGACGTCCCTTCTTTTCTCACAGTGAGTTTAAGCCAGATAAAGATGAAAAGAAAGGGTAAATATATTTGAGGTTAGAGAACTAAATTGTGTTAGTTGGTATTTATATTTATTTCAGATTATATTTTCATAAACCATAGATGTGTTTTGGTACAGTATCTCATCCAGACCCCAACCAGCCCAAGGCTGAGGGTTGGAAGATGACCCCTGTGATGGGAAAGAACCCTTATGAGTTAGCTGTAACTGACTTCCTGCTCTTGAGGCTGCCTTGCGGTGCTGAGTCACCAAACCAGCAAAATGCCTCTGTCCGACTGCACTGATTTAACAGGGAAATGAGATTACAGTCTTACATGTAGTGAGTTTACAAGATTCCAGCTCCTTTTTTTCTCTTAATAGTTCTTCAGATAATTGTGAGTAGTTGTAAAGCAAGTGGCCAGGGCCACTATCACAACAGCCTTCTGGCCTATGCAGGTTCGCATTGGATTCGGACAGTCGGTAAAGAAACAATGGAGCCAAGAACTGATGGGCTGTTGTAAAGCCAGTAGCCACGGCCAGGGCCACCATCACAGCAGCCTCCTGGCCCATGCAGGTTCGCATTGGATTCGGACAGTCGGTAAAGAAACAACGGAGCCAAAAACTGATGGGCTGTCATCTTTAATTCTAGCTTGCACCCGGCGGGCAAGTAAAAATACACACTGGGCTCCAAAACCCACTCACATTTAGTGCTCACAAAGCCACTGATTTATCCGAGTTTCCTAAAATCAAAGGTTTCTAGCTCAACAGCCTTATTCTCCTCAGTTCCCCATCTCCTTTCTTATCCCAGATACAAACTCTGCACAAACTGGCATCTCACTCAGCACTCCGCCATCTTGGCTGCTTCTCCTGGCCACATGGCCTCTTTCTGCTCTCTGCTCTGCTCCCTCTGCTCTCTCATGCTAATCATCCCAGGAACCAAGAGGGCAAACTCTTGTTCTGCCCCCATTTTATATTGTAGCTTCACAACCTTTAATCCAATATACAAAATAGGGAAGTCTCTAATACAAAGTCACTTCTCTGAGGCATGATGGGATTGTACCACCCCGCATCAAAAAGGGTGGGAAAGGCTTAATCCCAAAACCAAGCCCCAGGCTACAAGGATTCTGCCTGCCTTTAGCCCACCCCAACACACATTAATATCACCTGGGCGACTCGTGGGCAGCGTAATCTTTAACAAAGTGAGCATAATACATTTTATCTTCCCAACAGCTGTCATCTTTAATCCTAGCTTGCACCCAGCGGGCAAGTAAAAACACACACTGGGCTCCAAAACCCACTCACATTCAGTGCTCACAAAGCTACTGACTTATCCGAGTTTCCTAGAATCAAAGGTTTCTAGCTCACCAGCCTTATTCACCACTGTTCCCCATCTCCTTCCTTCTCTAGCGTCAAACTGCACAAACTGGCCTCCCACTCAATACTCCGCCATCTTGGCTGCTTCTCCTGGCCACATGGCCTCTTTCTGCTCTCTGCTCTGTTCCCTCTGCTCTCTCATGCTAATCATCCCAGGAACCAAGAGAGCAAGCTCTCGTTCTACGCCCATTTTATATTGTAGCTTCACAACCTTTAATCCAATATACAAAATAGGGAAGTCTCTAATACAAAGTCACTTTTCTGAGGCATGATTGGATTGTACCACCCCACATCAAAAAGGGTGGGAAAGGCTTAATCCCAATACCAAGCCCCAGGCTACAAGGATTCTGCCTGCCCAGAGAGACACACATTAATATCACCTGGGCAACGGCCTCCAAGTGGGCAGCGCCACTCCAACAAAGTGAGCATAATATATTCTATCTGCCCAACAGTAGTGCTTTTACTTGGTATTCAGCAGTTTCTGGTCATTGTGTTTCATACGATCTTTTTAAATTATTTAATAGGATCCAAAGTTTTAAGTATAGCTATTACCAAACATTTGCATTTATTAAAGTGCCATTCACAAACCAGATAGCATTTTAAAAAGCAAAAAGAAGGAAGAGACTTTGTAGATCCACTGATGTTTTTGCATTAGAAAAGAATTTTAAGAAGACATTGGAGAAGGATTAATGATGTATGATAAAAATCGTATGTTTTATCTGAAAAATGAAATGTTACTCTTTGGATCTTTATCATTTTTCCCCTATCTTGCTTATGATAATTATATCATTCACAAAAAATCCGTACTTTTTCCACCTAATTTTATATCACAGTTTTTCTTTTATCAGTTTTTTTATTGAGATATAACCGACTTTTATTATATTAGAACACATATATTTTTTAGCAATCTGATTTTATGTGTGCCTTTTTGAGATATTTCTTTCTTCCTTTATAGTTGATATTATCTAGGCAGTAGAGATTGCTCCTAAACCAATGCATTGCTGTTGAGTGACCTGTTTATCTCCCTGTTCTCCCCAAAGTCCTGCTTTCTCTAAACTCAGTAAATAAACAGCTCACACAACCCATTTGAAATAACACTAATTATATTTCTTTAAAATCTATTTCTTCAAATTCTACAAATTAAAACTTTAGAATCTTATCTTTGGCATGATATCTTGCTCTGTTCACTTCCACAATATTTCCAGAGTGTTAGAAGATGCCATAAAGTGTTAAATGGTCCTGTTGTCATAAGCGCTCCATTCTCAAGGCTCACTGCTCACAACACAGGAGGAAATTATTGCTTTATACATCATCTCCCATCATGGGATTATCGCTTACAGCTTCGACCTGTTTCAAAATGAGAGTTGTGGCTCTGTATAACCACAGGTGGGTACTTTTCTCAACAAGAGGAATTCATAATGTGAAAAGAGGATAAAGGCATTATGCCAAAATATTAACTTGGTTTTATTACTAGCCTCAGAGAAAATGTTATTTTTTATTGAAATAGTATATATGAGATGTAATAAGCAAACATATTTGGATACATAAGTGAGGAGTTATAAATTTTTTATAGAAACATATATAAAAATTTTAAAACCTTTCCAACATATACTTATTTAAATATATTCTATTTTATTTTGAGACTCTTGGTTGCTTGGAAGCTATGTTGCTATGTAATCAACAGATTTCAATGCATATAGAAGTAAATTTTACTCTGAATTTACAGAGTAAGTTTTGTAGGTAAGATTGGGTAATTGTGATATTGTTATTATTGACACAATGTAGAGTTTTTGTTTGCTTACAGTTTTATTTAAAAAGTCTTAAATCAAATATTTTATCCTCATTTACTACACATTGGCTAAAACTAGGAAGGGAGTTTTGTTTTGTTTTTAATTTGCAAGCATTTGTAGATCTTTAAATCTACATTTATTTTTTCAAGAATTTTTTACATTGGCTGTTTATTATCATTTCTATTATTAGAAAATAGAAATAATTTTGTACTGTTGTAATTCAGAATCTCTTTATCACTAATATTTTTAGTCTGTTTAATCTAGCAAAACCTGAGAAAATTTTAAAGTTTTATATTATTGTTTTCTTCTATTTTTCTCATATATTTTGATGTGTTATTATTTCTTCATTCATTCAAGTTAATCTTGTAGTTAAGAACTTTTTATTAAATATCAAGGTAAACCTCTCTTTCTTTGAGGAAGAAAAACTGGGATAAGAACTAATATGAATGTCTGCTTCATGGGATACTTATTCTAGTAGAAAAGGCATGGGAAGATAAATAAATAAAATATAAAAACTCTTTTAAATAATGAGATAAGCTATGGAGAAAAATAGAACAGAGAGAGATACGGGGATAAAAAAAAATAATGTGATGCTCTTTAAAATCGGTGATGAAGAAAATACCACCAACTGTCCTGAGATTCAGTAGATTCTGGAAGATGAGGTAGCAGAATTCTGCAATCTCTATAATAAGACTGAAAGCAAAAAGAAAACAATGGCAAAGACCTAAGAAGAGCTAATACTTGGAGGTGTAATGTAACAGCAAGCACACCAGTGTGGTTAAAGCCCTCTGACAAAGATGGACAATGCTAGAAGAGGATATGGAGAAAAGAAAACAGAAGGCTTAGGGGAGGGCAAGAAGGGTAGCAGTCGCCTACCATAGCTGCAGTCACGTTGCGAGCTTTATAAAAAATCAACAATCAGTAATCGGTAGCTACAAAATAGTTATAAGGAATATAGTCAATAATACTGTGGTAACTATATATGGTACTAGGTAGGTACAGATAATTTGGAGAGGGACACTTGGTAAAGTATATGATTGTCTAACCACTATGCTGTACATCTAAAACTAATACAAAATAATATTTAATCCACTTCAAGCTAATTTTTGTGAGTGGTGTAAGATAGGGATCGGATTTCACTTTTTTTTTTTTAATTTTATTTATTCATTTTTAGAGAGGAGAGAGAGAGAGGGAGAGACAGAAAAAGAGAGAGAGAAGGGGGAGGAGCTAGAAGCATCAACTCCCATATGTGCCTTGACCAGGCAAGCCCTGGGTTTCGAACTGGCGACGTCAGCATTTCCAGGTCGACGCTTTATCCACTGCGCCACCACAGGTCAGGCCGGATTTCACCTTTTTATATGAATACCCAGTTGACCCAACATGACTTATTGGACCATAATTTGCATCTAGATTACCTTGTACACTGTACCAAAAGAAATAATAACAGTTTTCCCCATAACTAACAAGTGTAAAGAATTATGACTGACAGCAAACCAGACAACAGTCTCATCTTAGACATTTGGCTTCAGTGTCATATTTATAGGGGAGCCCAAAAGTTAGAAATGTGGCTTCAGTAGTAGTAGCTTCTCATTTGTAATGAATAGGAGATATGTAAGAGTTAGAAAATGGTTAATCTGCTTGTTATTCTCTCTCCTAATGGCTTCCTGGCCTTTACTCTGAAATGTAGCAAAAAGTTTAGCTTTGCAGGAATGTCAGGAAAAGCTTACATTGGGGAGGGACCTAACAATTAGGGGAGTTTAAATCACAATAGTTGCTTTTAAAAGCCTAGCCACAGGATTTACTGTGAAAAGTTAAAGCCAGTAAATTAGTTAGAAAGGTAGCTCACCAATATTACATCTTTACTTTGTATCTTAAGAAATAGGGAGTCTTTTCACAGATAATTTCCAGAGGCAGATGGTCCCAGAGATGCCAGGTCCCAGCTACTCCTGGGAGACGCCTGACCCCAGCTGTCTTGAAGATTTACCAAGGACACCAGATAGGACCGTGCTGATTAAGCCTGTGCTACATCAGAAGAACTTGCAGAGGAGAAGTTTCTGCAGCTGAACCCCCGCTTCTTGCATATTGTTACATCACTAACTGCATGGATTTTTCCCTTTTTTATCTTTTGCTCCTGAACCCTATAAAAACCACCAGCACCAGCAGTTAGTTCTTTTGGACAGGAGTCACCTGCCTTTGCAAGTTGCTGCAATTTGATGACACCACTTATACCTACTTGGTCCTCTTCTCTCTTTATTGGCATTAAGGGTAGCGAGTGACCCTGAATCTGGCTTTGTTTTCTGGTTACAATATGTGCGGTATATATAAATATCTAGCTAGATGTGCAGGTACAAGATTTCAGGTTGGCTCTTTATGCCCAGATATTTTGCATCATAAAGAAACATTAGATAATCATTCTCTGATATTTTGGTGGTTTCTGAAATATATATTATGAAACAGAAGCAGTGCAATATGATTGCATCATAACAGAAAACACACGGGCTTATTATATATACATTTACCTGGACTCAAGATACAAATATTTGAGTCTGAATAGCATATTAGACCTGAGATCTTGGCTGGCTTTTCATTTACTTCTGAGAATGAGTACCCTAAGGAAAAGTGAACACAGAAGTATATGACATACATAAAATTTCAAGAAGCATTTATCATCATGATCATGGATTTTTTTTTCTCTCAGTAGAAGGATCTAATAGTGGTTTTAGAGGGTTTTTTAAATTTTATTTTAGGAGCTCCTATATTATGCAAAACAAAAGCAGAAAAAATTAAATTAGCAGTCATATCTTTTTCAAAACTGGAAAGCATATATGCCACAATGTATTTGCAACTATTTTTATTAACCTCCCAATTAGAACATGAAATCTAAGTATCTAACACAAAAATATGCCAGGCATATATATATAAATTCTTAATAGCTTGACTAGGCAGTGGTGCAGTGGATAAAACATCGGACTGGGACCCAGAGGATCCAGGTTCAAAATCTTGAGGTTGCCAGCTTGAGCGCAGGCTCATCCAGCTTGAGTGTGGGCTCACCAGCTTGAGCGTGGGGTCACTGGTTTGAGCATGGGATCATAGACATGACCCCATGGTCATTGGCTTGAGCCCAGAAGTCACTGGCTTGAAGTCCAAGGTCACTGGCTTGAGCGAGAGGTCACTTGCTGTGCTGTGGCCCTCCCCTACCCCAGTCAAGGCACATATGAGAAAGCATTCAATGAACAACTAAGGAGCCACAACAAAGAACAGATGCTTCTCATCTCTCTCCCTTCCTGTCTGTCTATCTTTATCTGTCCCTCTCTCTGACTCTCTCTCTGTCTCTGTCAAAAAAAAAAAAAATAGTTGATTGACTAAAACCTTAAAATAAAAGAGTAAAAATTCTAGTATTGGTCAACGAGGAGGAACTTTTAGATTATAAATTCCTGGAGAAGCAAACAAAGAACACATCACTGACTTAGAGGATAATGGGGCTATTTAAGTAATTTTAATTTTTTTATTTTACTGTTTACCTTATACATACATGTGTACAAAGGTTTATCATATGTTAATACTGGCCTGAGAGATACACACCTCATTAGACTATTTTTTTTTTTTTTTAAATAAATTTTTATTAATGGTAATGGGATGACATTAATAAATCAGGGTACATATATTCAAAGAAAACATGTCCAGGTTATCTTGTCATTAAACTATGTTGCATACCCCTCGCCCAAAGTCAGATTGTCCTTTGCCACCCTCCATCTAGTTCTCTGTGCCCCTCCCCCTCCCCCCAACCCTCCCCCTCTCCCCCCTCCCCCCACCCCTGGTAACCACCACACTCTTGTCCATGTCTTTTAGTCTCATTTTTATGTTCCACCAATGTATGGAATCATGTAGTTCTTGTTTTTTTCTGATTTACTTATTTCACTCCTTATAATGTTATCAAGATCCCACCATTTTGCTGTAAATGATCTGATGTCATCGTTTCTTATGGCTGAGTAGTATTCCATAGTGTATATGTGCCACATCTTCTTTATCCAGTCTTCTATTGAAGGGCTTTTTGGTTGTTTCCATGTCTTGGCCACTGTGAACAGTGCTGCAATGAACATGGGGCTACATGTGTCTTCACGTATCAATGATTCTGAGGTTTTGGGGTATATACCCAGTAGAGGGATTGCTGGGTCATAAGGTAGTTCTATTTGCAGTTTTTTGAGGAACCACCATACTTTCCTCCATAATGGTTGTACTACTTTACAGTCCCACCAACAGTGAATGAGGGTTCCTTTTTCTCCACAGCCTCTCCAACATTTGCTATTACCCGTCTTGTTGATCATAGCTAATCTAACAGGGGTGAGGTGGTATCTCATTGTAGTTTTGATTTGCATTTCCCTAATAACTACTCATTAGACTATTTATAAGTAACTTCAGACTTAGCTGGTTAAGTAAAATATATAATTTTATTTTAAGTGAGAAAGGTAAATAACTGACCTAAACTAGCACTACTAGAGAGTGGCAAATCTGAAATTTAAACCTGTCACTACTCCAAACCCAGAGCTTCTCTCTCAAATTCAGCTAGAAAATAAAATACTTAGATAAATAACTTCTATTTCCTCATCAAATATTACTATCCCAGGGTAACATTCTAGACTACTTTAAATTGACTCTCAAAAACGAATTCTACAAAGATCTGTGAGGTTTTCATTAAAATGTGTGTTTAGACATTTTGTGATTTTTTTTTTAAAGCAATACCTTTTCTGCTGCCTGTGATTAGTGTCATGATTATAATGAACATCCATTCTTTCTTTCTTTTTTTTTTTTTTCCAAACAATATGGTGTTTGCATTCAGGGAGTTCTTTTATATTTGTCAGTTAAAAATGTGCAAGGATCAAGGATAATCCCTTTAACTACTCCTGGCAGTTAGCCCACACTGTAGCAACTCTTGTCTTATTCCCTCTTATTCTTATTGAGTCAATGCTGTTAGTGAAGAGAGGCAGCTTTGCACAGCTCTAGGTGGTGAGGAAGAAGCATGACAGACTCAGCTGTTAGTAGTCTTTTCCTCAGAGCCCAAGCTGTTCTATTGCAATCAGGTCTCAAATAATAGATCTCTCCCTCACTGAAGCACTGCTTTGAAAATAACATCTAGATAAGAGTTTAGTGGTTACGGGGTGGGAAGGGGAGGAATGTGAGGGGGGTTGGGGGAAGAGTAAAAGAAGGACAAATACAAGGTGATGGAAAATGATTTGACTTTGGGTGATGGATATACAACATAATCTACTAATCAAATGTTGCAGTGATGTTTGCCTGAAATCTATGTATGTTTGTTGATCAACGTCACCGTGTTATATTTAATTTTCTAAATAAAAAATAACATCTGTTCAAACAAATTTATTTTCTTTTGAAAAATTTTGTAAAGTTTGATCTTTAAAAAATTAGTAGAAATCTCATTTTTATTCACGAATATATGATTTTGTTGTACCTTCCCTGGTACAGAAGGAAATATTATATATATTTACCATTAACAATATCATTGAAATTATACTTTTGCTAATTAAAATATTTAAGCTGTTGAGCACATCTAAGTTCCAAAAGATGTTTTAATATGTATTATATTTAAGATACTCATCTAAAATTGCTTAGTAACAACAAATTAAAGTCAATTTTTGCTTTTAAACGTACTTCACTTTCACATAAATATACCTTATAAGCATGATTTCCTAGATCAGTGATTTTCAACCTTTTTCATCTCCAAACACACATAAACTAATTACTAAAATCCTGTGGCACACCAAATATATATATATATTTTGCCAATCTGACAAAAAAATAGGTATAATTTTGATTCATTTAAACTGGACAACTGTTGTTGTGTTAACTGTTGTCATTTTTTTATTTGACAATCTAAGGGAAAAGAAGTCAGTCCCCCTAACTAGTCAGGTATTGTATGTTTTAAACATTCTTCTGGCACATCGTAAAAATCACTATCTTAGGCAGTGATCAAAGTACAAATGTGTTAGCCCTGGCCAGTTTGCTCAGTTGCTTGGAGTGTTGTCCTGCAACATCAAAGTTGTGGGTCCAATCTCCAGTCAGGGCACACATGGGAAGTGACCTATATATGCACAATTAAATGGAACAACTAAGAAATGCTTCTCTCTCTCTCTTTCTCCCTTCTTCTCTCTGTCTCTCTAAAATTAATTTTTAAAAATTCAAATGTGTTTTATAAGAAGACTACTTTATGCTTTTATACTTCTTTGAAATTATTTGCTACATCTATTTCTTATATGTAATACCTTAATTAAAATAAAATATATATTATATAACATTATATGTAAAGTAAAGTTACTGAAATTTATTTCTGTAAAATATTGGATAGATTTAAATTATGTGCTCATCCCTTATTCTGGGTTCTATCCTGGTATTATTAAAAGGAGGAGGCAAACCTGACCTGTGGTGGTGCAGTGGATAAAGTGTTGACCTGGAAATGCTGAGGTTGCCGGTTCGAAACCCTGGGCTTGCCTGGTCAAGGCACATATGGGAGTTGATGCTTCCAGCTCCTCCCCCCTTCTCTCTCTCTCTCTCTCTCTCTCTCTCTCTCTGTCTCTCCCTCTCCTCTCTAAAAAAAAAATGAATAAAAGGAGGAGGCAAAAAATAAAATGAATCATCTGGTAATATTTCTTTAAGATCTTAACTGTTCTAGTAAAGATTAAAGGCACATAAAAAAATTAAAGAATTATACAAAACAGTAATATAGACATTACATTTTGGTTTGTAAATGATAGACACCTAAATCAAATAAGCCTAAGCAGAAAGTTATATCAGCTCATGTAACTGGAATGACCATGGGCACAGGTGAGTCTCATTTTTATTTTCTCACTTCTATCTTCTTTCTCCAGCCTCTTCCTTATCTCTCTTTGTGTAAATTTCTAACTCTTTCTCTAGGTCTATCACTATTTGTCCAAATCTCAGCAACTCTCTCTAACTACATCTCTCATTGTCCAGGCTTTTATAGCTTTCTTAAGCTACTTTTCTCTTTTTGTAATGCTTTAGTTTTTTTCTCTCACCCTAAGAGTTGCATATGGCACAGAGTAACAGAAATAAATTAAGAGAAAATTTAATAACATTAAAATGTAAGTTTTCCAGATATAGGCACTCAAATGCAGGTTTGACAACTTTAAAACATGAGACCAAGGTTCATTCTCCTTTCTGCTCTGCATCCTGAGCACATGGATTTGCTCCTCAAATTTGACTCATGATCCATGCTTGAGTTCCAGCCATTACAAATGTGGTCCAAGGGCCCTAGCTGGTTGGCTCAGTGGTAAAGCATTGGCCCAGCATGTGGATGTCCTGGGTTCAATTCCCAGTCAAGGCACACAGGAGAAGCAACCATCTGTTTCTGTACCCCTCCCTTTCCCCCTTTTCTCTCCCTCTCTTCTTCTCACACAGCCATGGCTTGATTGGTTTGAGTGCATTAGTCTTGGGCATTGAGGATGGCTCTGTGGAACCTCTGCCTCAGGCACTAAAAATAGTTCAGTTGCAAGCATGACCCCAGAGGGGGGTTGCCCTGGATGCAAGTCAGGGCACATGCGGGGGAGTCAGTCTCTCTATCTCCCCTTCTCTCACTTGGAAAAAGAAGAAAACAAAACAAGCAAAATAAAACAAATAAACAAAAAAATGTGTTCCAAGAAAAAAAAATTGCATTCCAGGAAGAAGTAAGATGGAACAATGGTATATAAAAAAAATAATCCTAATGGGAAGATTTTCTCAGTAGTTTTTCCAATCACTACAGATGTGTTAAATGGCCTTTACTAATTATAAGAAAGTTCAGCCAATGTACTCTTATTTCTATTAGTGAGAAAGAAGCACAGAGTTAATGGAAGCAACTGGAAGTTCCTGCCCCTCACTGTCTTCCCATATTCTATTTCTCTTAGAGATAGTATTGCCAGCTTCTAGTCCAAAAGATAGAGGAATTTCTAGAAATTATTACAGAAATTTCTAAATATTTTCTCATTATTGCCTTTCTACATAAGGTAGCCTAAGGGAATTCTGTATGGCTGCAACTATTCTCCAAATTCAATTCTAAACTTATCTGCTAGGAAAATTCTTCTTTATGATTTGTGATATTTGTCTCCTAACATATCTCTGGGAAGTAAAATTTATGAATCTGGACTAAAGCCAGGAATGAAGGAGTGTGTGATGGGATTGTTTGCCGCAGAGAATGTCTGAAATTCATCTCTTTACCAGCTGCTCAAACTGCAATTTGCAAAGCCAAAAGGAATACAGCCTTTTGTTCTTTGTGTTACACATAAAAAAATCAAATCATTCTGACTCTGACAGGAAATGCAAAAAAAAAAGAGAGTAACAATAGCTACCAATTTTCTGTACTCATTATATACCAGAGATGGCATTAAAAGTTTATATAATCTCCTTAATTCTTCAAGACACGTATGTAATATCGTTATGTACTCATTCCTTAAATGATAAAATCAAAATTTAAATAAATTGTTTTTTTTACAAATAAATTTCTCACATTTCAAAGCATTTCTTAACTTCAATATCTTTTCAGTATTCCACGCTGTTTTCTACTTGAAAAAGTAAAATAGTTTTAAATGCAATATAACAAAGTAGGATAAAATGAATGTTCTGGACATGGTGACAGGAAACTGGGTTGTATTACCAGTTCTACAGCTAAAGATTCTGTGACCTTGGGAAAGTCACACATTTAAAATTTGCTCTGATTTTAGAAATAAAACTATTTCTTTGCCACTAAATATATTTTAGGTTTGTTCCAAAATTAGAAGAGTATGCATCCATTCCAAGTACAACATAGGAACTCAATCATTTATATTCTAAGACAGGGGTCCCCAAACTACGGGCCGCGGGCTGCATGCGGCCCCCTGAGGCCATTTATCCGGCCCCCTCCGCACTTCCAGAAGGAGCACTTCTTTCATTGGTTGTCAGTGAGAGGAGCATAGTTCCCATTGAAATACTGGTCAGTTTGTTGATTTAAATTTACTTGTTCTTTATTTTAAATATTGTATTTGTTCCCGTTTTGTTTTTTTACTTTAAAATAAGATATGTGCAGTGTGCATAGGGATTTGTTCATAATTTTTTTTATAGTCCGGCCCTCCAACAGTCTGAGGGACAGTGAACTGGCCCCCTGTGTAAAAAGTTTGGGGACCCCTGTTCTAAGAGATAGACCAGAGCCATTTAACCTCTCTACAGATTATTGAGTTATGGACTCTTGATTCAAGAAAAGCTAGATGCACAGAGACCTGGTGACTTTCCACATTTTGTCCTACTACACTTCCCACAAAAGCCAGATGTTGTTACCTGGTAGTCAGTCTAGGCAGGGATTAACCTGGTTTAACATTCTTTATTCCTTTGTTATTTCCTAGATTTGTCTGGAAATCCTTCTCACTTGGACACATGTCTTTCTGAATGCTTGTTTTCTATTTCCTAATTCTTACTAATTTCTTTATGAAATCAATCTCCCATCTCTTTCTGCTTCCTTCCTTCTCACCACTGTACCCAAGCTTTCTCTTTCTGCCTATCTCTAATATGTCTGTCTTGGTTATTAGTATCATCTTGAGTCACCACTAAAAGAAGACTGTAAGGACTGGTACATCTATATTATATTTTATTTAGTTCTGATACAACTTGAAATGTTTCAGGTGATTATTACATCATCCTAGGTCTTGCAGTAAGGAAGACATAAAACAGAGTTCCCAGCTATCGCTTGATGAACATGCTATGTGGACAAAAAATAAAGCTTTGTTATTTTAAGCATCTAAAATCTGGTGGTCGTTAATCACCAAAGTATATCCTAACATATCATATCTGGCTCATCTGCAGATCAGAAGGTTTTATGCCTTGTCTGAAAATATATACCAACACCAAGTAGACCTTTCCAAGTTCCACTTAATAACTTAAAACTAATGTTGGGGGGAAACACCTAGCTTAATAATCCCCTAAAAAAACTCAAGTTTCTTTAATGTGCAATTTCCTAACAACCACAAAGGGAAACATCAAGAAAAAAAATCAATGAGTTCAACTTTTCTAAAATTATTTATTTATTTATATTTGTTAAGTGAGAGGTGGGGAGGCAGAGACAGATTCCTGCATAAGAACTAACACTTATCCTTCTCAAGCTATTCCAAAAATTCAAGAGGAAGAAGGACTTCCAAGCTCATTTTATGAGGCATGCATTATTCTCACTACAAAACCAGGTAAAGGCACTAAAAAGAAAGAAAACTATAGTCTAGTATACCTGATTAACATAGATAGTAAAATTCTCACCAAAATCTTAGCAAACCCAATCCAGCAATACATTAAAAAGATCATACATCATGATCAAGTGGAATTTATTTCAGAGAAGAAGGGGTGGTACAATATTTTCAAATAAATAAATGTGATTTATCTCATAAACAAAATAAAGAATAAAATTACATGATTATATCAATAGATGCAGAAAAAGCATTTGATAAAATTCAGCATCCATTTATGTCCCAAACTCTCAGCAAAGTGAGAATACAATGAACATACCTCAACAGAATAAAGGCCATATATGACAAACTGACAGTCAACATCATACTCAATGAGCAAAAATTAAAAGCAATCTCCTTAAGATCAGGAACAAAATAAGGGTTTCCCCTTTCACCACTCTTATTCAACATAGTTCTGAAAGTCCTAGCTACAGCAATCAGATAAGAAGAAGAAATAAAAGGCATCCAAATTGGAAAAGAAGAAGTAAAACTGTTATTATTTGTTAATGATATAATACTGTACATAAACAAAGCCTAAAGTCTCAGTCAAAAAACTACTAGACCTGATAAATGAATTTGGCAAGGTATCAGGATAGAACGTTAACATTCAGAAACCAGTGATATTTTTATACACCAACAATAAACTGTCACAAAGAGAAATTAAAGAATTACTCCACTTCACTATTGCAACAAAAAATAAATAAATAAGGTAACTTGGAATAAATTTAATCAAGGAGGGAAAAGACTTTTACTTGAAAAATTATAAGAGACATTGAAAAAAGAAATCAAGGAAGATACAAATAAGTGGAAGCATATACCGTGTTCATGGATAGGAAGAATTAACATTATTAAAATGTCTATACTACCCAAAGCAATCTATAGATTCAATGCAATTTCTATTAATATACTGATGGCATACTTCACAGATCTAGAACTGTGGACAAGTCCTGCTGGGGGTGAGGACAATGGAGATGCAAAGACCCAACTCCGGGGACCAGGTTCAGTGACACAGATCCACTTTATTCAGGAAGTAAGCTAGCTTTTATACATGGGTTCAGCCTATAGGATGTTACAGCATGTTCTTCATAGCCAATGGCTGAAAAAATCAGGGAGCTGCATGGTTGGCACTAAGACAATTCCTTATAGTGGGCAAGCTTCCTTCCTGGGTATGCCCAGGAGGCTTCTGGGAGCTGGAGTATTTTCACAGCCTTGCATCAGCCACAGCTGCTAGGAATGCACTCTGCACTCCACCAATATCTCCCCCTTCTCTTTTAATTAAAGCCAATATAGGCCCTGGCCGGTTGGCTCAGCAGTAGAGCGTCGGTCTGGCGTGCGGGGGACCCGGGTTCAATTCCCGGCCAGGGCACATAGGAGAGGCGCCCACCTGCTTCTCCACCCCCTCCCCCTCCTTCCTCTCTGTCTCTGTCTTCCCCTCCCACAGCCAAGGCTCCATTGGAGCAAAGATGGCCCGGGCGCTGGGGATGGCTCCTTGACCTCTGCCCCAGGCGCTAGAGTGGCTCTGGTCGTGGCAAAGCGATGCCCCGGAGGGGCAGAACATCGCCCCCTGGTGGGCAGAGCATTGCCCCTGGTGGGCGTGCGGGGTGGATCCCGGTCGGACGCATGCGGGAGTCTGTCGGACTGTCTCTCCCCGTTTCCAGCTTCAGAAAAAATACAAAAAAAAAAAAAAAAAAGCCAATTGGACTTGATGAACGACAGCTTGCTGTTGTTTTAGCTTCTGAATGCTATGCATTATGCAACGGAACCCTAGAACTAAAACAACTATAATACCTATTATACTATATGCTAACAGATTAGCTGGATTAAACAATGAAGCAAGCTTCTGTAATGTTTGACTAGTTAGGAAATAGAACAGGGGTCCTAAACAGGGGATTCCTCTTAGCTGTCGGGATTTCATTTCCCTCTCATTGTGTTACAGAGACCTTCTAGGTGCTAAACCCAGTTCCATTTTGATTGTAAAAAATGGACATAGGTCCATGCATGCCCCCTTCCCACAAAGTTCCCAGCGTCCAAACACAGAACGGATGGCTTGCCATGGGCTGCATACTGCATATGGTTGCAAGGCACATTACACAAATTACAACAACATGACAAATCATACAATTTCAACAATTACAAAGGTACATTTCACCAGTCTCTGAGCACTTTGCCAAAAGCACAAAATATCCTTGGCCTTCCTTCTAGCCATGGGAAAAGCTTTCCGGGGCAAGAGAGTGCTGCCAGCAAAGCCGTCCCCAACCCCATCAGGATAATTCACATTGTCCAAAATCCGTAAGTTCATCCAACAAAGGAGCCAGTGCCCACTCTGGTCGTAGTCCAGGAAATCAGTCTATGCACATGAGGCCTCAGCCACTCCCCTTATCTCTGCCATCCTGGCAGGTCTTACACTGTCCCAAAGAGGAGCACATGGCAATGGCAGTCAGCATTTCCATCTCTGCTCTGGAGAGCATGATGGCATCCACCCCTTTATCCCAAAATGTCAGTGAACCCACCAGTGGCTTAGCAGGCACTCCCTGCCATTCCAGCTGCCACTCAGCAATGCAAGCCTGGTTTCCATTCATCCTCCCACCGCAGCTGCTGCCGTTTACCTTCTGGAATCTGCGAATCACAACTCTGACCCAATTCTCCTCATCCTCCAAAGATGAACTGAAAACACCAGCTTGCACTGCTGGGCTTGAGCCCTGGGCTGCCACCACCTGCGTCTGGGAGACAGCGGTTACTATAGCACACATAAGCAAGAACAGAGTACCAAGGCCTGGGGGCCCGTCAGGGGCAATTCTCTGGGTCCAACCCACCAAAGCTTCCACATTTCCCCAGGTGAGGGGACATGCACACTGGCCATGAGGTCTTCTTCTGAAGCACTGAGGACCTCCTCCCCTCAGGCATAGTCAGTGTGGAGAAGGCCAGGGCTGTGGCTTTGGACGGGTGAAGACTGAACCACTTAGTGGGTGCCCAAGAAACCCTGTCAAGCAGGTTGGGGGGTTCCTGGGATCTAAATTGGCTGAAAAACACAAGCATAACCTCTCCCTTGCATTAGAAGAGGGTGTGATCCCTGCCACTGTGCCATGGCTGGGTCCTTCCAGCATCATTTCAGAGAGAGGGGCAGGGGAGAGAGAGAGTGAAAGATACAGAAAAATAAACAAGACAGAAAAAAAAGATACATGAGGGCATATAGGCTGGCCCATGGGTCTGCAGCAGAAACAGGTGTTGGAGAAAATGGCGTCTGAGAGGCTGGGGTGGGGCATTGAGTCCCAGCAGGGAATGCGGAAGTAGCGACTTCCGCTTTTTCGGGTGGCCGAGCTGATGGCGTGGTTTCTAATGAATCTAGTTTTGTTTCCGCACGCTCAGCTGCAAGTCCATCATTTTTGGTGGTCCAGCCCTTTTCTTCCTCCACAGGGGGAGGCAAATACGAAGGTAGGGGTTCCTCTGAAAGAAGAGTAGCCTGTAGGACCTTAGGGACCGGCAGAGGGTCCCCAGCAGGAGCACCGGTCAAGCAGGCGTGTATCACTAGCAGGGCAGGAGTGAGGCCGAGAGGGAAGGTTTGTCCACCATGTACTTTAGCGAAATGAACATGCCGGAAAGCTCAGGCCCAAGTATCTGAGTCCCAGAGGGGCGCGTCCTCAATCCAGGGATTGAGACCAGAGAGAATCTCCCAGTAAGTACAGAGATCCTTTTCACAAATTTTAACTCGCCTACTCTGCAATAGGATGTGCAGGGCTCGAGCCCGGGGCTCCAGGGGCGGGAGGGGAGAAGGTTTCTCATTGCAGAGGGTCACTCACCCGTCCCTTGGATGCCTGTTAGGTCCCTGCCCCATGTTCGAGCACCAGTTGTGGACAAGTCCTGCGGGGGGTGAGGACAACAGAGACGCAAACACCTGACTCCAGGGACCAAGTTCAGTGACACGGATCCACTTTATTCAGGAAGTAAAGCTTATATACATGGGTTCAGCCAATAGGGTGTTACAGCATGTCCTTCATAGCCAATGGCTGAAAAGATCAGGGAGCTGTGTGGTTGGCGCTAAGTGACTTCCTTATAGCAGGCCAGCTCCCTTCCTGGGTGTGCCCAGGAGGCTTCTGGGAGCTGGAGTATTCTCACAGCCTTGCATCAGCCACAGCTGCTAGAAATGCACTCTGCGCTCCACTCACATAGAACAAATATTCCAAAAATTTATATGGGACCAAAAAAGAAGCTAAATTGCCTCAGGAATCTTGAAAATGAAGAACAAAGTGGGAGATATTACCCTTCTTTATATGAAATTATATTACAAGGCCATTGTAATTAAAACAGCTTATTATTGGCATAAGAACAAGCATATGGATCAAGGGAACAGAAAGAGAACACAGAAATAATCCTATGCCTTTATGGTCAATTGATATTTGACAAAGGAGGCAACTATTCAATGAAATAAAGACAGTATCTTTAATAAATTGTGTTGAGCCTGACCAGGTGGTGGCACAGTGGATAGAGTGTTGGACTGGGATACAGAGGACCCAGGTTTGCGACCCCAAGGTTGCCAGCTTGAGCGTGGGCTCATCTGGTTTGAGCAAAGCTCACCAGCTTGGACCCAAGGTCGCTAGTTTGAGCAAGGGGTTACTCGGTCTGCTGTAGCCCCATAGTCAAGGCACATATGAGAAAGCAATCAATGAACAGCTAAGGTGTCGCAATGAAAAGCTTATGATTGATGTTTCTCATCCCTCTTCGTTCCTATCTGCCTGTCCCCTTCTATCCCTCTCTCCGACTCTCTCTTTCTCTGTAAAAAATAAAAATAACAAATAAATAAAAAAAATAAATTGTGTTGAGAAAATTTGACAAGTACATGCAAAAAAAAAATTGTAAAACCAGACTACCAACTTACACCATTAACAAAAATAAACTCAAAATTGATTAAAAAAAAACACCTAAATGTAAGTTGTGAAACCATAAAAATCTTGGAAAAAAACATAGGCCGTAAACTCTCTGTAATCTCTCATAGCAATATTTTTGCTGATATATCTCCACAGGGAAATAAAATAAAAAAATAAGTAAACAAATAAGTAAACTAAAATATTTTGCACAGCAAAAAAACCTTATTAACAAAATAAAAAGACAACCCACTCAGTGTGGAAACATATTCACTGATATATCTGATAAGGGGTTAATAACAAAAATTAATAAAGAATTTCTAAAACTCAATACCAGGAAATTAAGCAATCCAATTAAAAATTGGGCAAGGGACCTGGAGAGACACTTCTCTAAAGAGGACATAGAGATGACCAATAAGCATATGAATAACTGTTCAATGTCACTAATTGTCAGAGAAATGCAATTAAAACCACAATAAGATACAACCTTATACCTGTCAAAATGGCTTTCATTAACAAATCAACACACAACAAATGCTGATGAGAGTATGCAGGTGGGAATGCAGACTTGGGGAAGCCACTGTGAAAAACAATATGGTGTTTACTCAAAAAGTTAAAAATAGAACTGGTTATTGACCCAGCTATATCACTTTTAGGAATATATCTTAAGAATACCAAAACACTGATTCAAAGGAATATATGCATCCCCATGTTTATTGCAGCATTTTTCACAATAGCCAAGATCTGGAATCAGCCCAATTGTCCATCAGTGGATGAGTGGGTAAAAAACCCATGGTACATATACAGAGAAATACTACACATCTGTGAAAAAGAAGAAAATCTTACCTTTTGTGATGGCATGGATGAACGTGGAGATTATTATGCTAAGTGAAATAAGCCAGGCAGAGAAAGACAAATATCATATAATCTCACTTACCATATTTTCCCAGGTATAAAATGCACCTTTTTTTGAAAAATTCGGGGACTAAAACCTGGGTGCGTCTTATACAGTGGTTGTGACATTTCAAATGCCATAGATGGAACTGAGGATGAGGTAATATATGAAGACAGTGATTTGTCATCAGACACAGATGAGGACAAGCTAATAGATGGGAATTTTGACAGTGATGGGGAGTTGTATAAATTTAATGATGAATAAAATTTGAGTTCAATAACTTTATGTAATACATTTTTTTTTTCAAATTTCGGGCCCCAAAATTAAGGTGCGTCTCATACATGAGGAAATATGGTGTATGTGGAATCTAATAAACATGGTGAACTGAGGAATAAAATAGAGGCAGAGGTGAGGTCATCACGAGCAGAGGGGCAGCTGTCTGGGGAAGGGGATTAAGGGGATGGGATCAGAGAAGGTGAAGGGAGTAATGAAATTATATATACATAACATAGATACAGATAACAGGACAGCAGAGCCCGGAGGAAAGTAGGGGATAAAGTCAGGGGGAAGGGGTAAATGGGGTGTAATGGGGTCACATTATTGGGGGGTGTGGGGTGTTATACTTAGTGGGACACTTAAAACTATGTTAACACAATTAATTAGAAAATTTAATAATAAAAAATGTGATGATTAAGACTCTTCACATCACTGGCCTAGAGGAGTCACAGCAGCAGAGCTTCTCAATTCTTTCCCCAAGGCTCCTTAGACTTGAGATGAATTTTGCCTTACCTTTCTTTAAACTTATTTTCTCATCTTTTAGAAGCATTTTTCTGTCAATTTTTGAAATTTATGAAGCGGTGTTTGCTCCTAGTGGCATAAAAATTGGGTATCTGTTCTAAAGTTGGTAAACTTACCAATTTTCTCTAAACAGTTATTTAAAATCACACTATAGCATCATTGATTCTGGCACATAATTGTCTCTCCAAAACACACAAAAAAATGCATTGCATCTGAATTTATAATTTTACATTCCAGTCTTTGTTATAAATGCATGACTAATCTTTGACATACTTGATAATATTTTGGGAGCACACCTGCTAGTACCAACTTGCTTTCATGTGTTACATCACATTGTTACCACATGCAAGCTTTAGGTTTAAATTCTATGAAAATGAAAGATTACAAGACGTTTTTATAAGTCATATTCTTAGCTCATGCAAAATATTCAACTAAAGCAGACCAAATCAGCCTTCTATTCTAAGACCTATTTTTAACCAAAATAAATTTATAACTTTACTATTAAAACATGTATTGTGCCAATCACAGTTTACTGCAATATTATTCTAATAATATAGGAGTCTCATATGAAGTATACTAACAAAGCTGACAAAATGCTTACTTTATTATTATCAAACATTATTAATAGTAATTTATTGCATCTATTTTTTTCCAATATGCACACTCATACTAATATACACAGTTTACATAGGAAAGAAATTTCGCTTTCTAAAGTTTTAGATATAAAAAGATAAAGAATAATGATGATTGACAGACAGACAAATATGACTAACGAATTATAGAATACAGCTCTCCTGAGCTATCAGTATTTTTAGAGCAAGGAGATGACAATGATACATTTCTTTAGTGATGTTTCTCATCATTATTAAAATAAATTCTGAAATAAAGTATTTTTTCAAAAGAAAAACAAATGATTTTAAGTCAAATAGTAAGATACCTCCAGCTTTATTCTTTTTCCTCAGAATTGTGTTGGCTATTTGTTTTTTTGTTTTTTTATGGTTCCATACAAACCTGGTGATGTTTTGTTCTATTTTTTTTTTAAACAGCTTTGGGATTTTGATGAAGATTGTATTAAATTTGTATATTGCTTCGGGTAATATGGCCATTTTAACTGTTGATTCTTCTAATCTATGAACATGAAACATTTTTTTCATTTCATTGTGTTTTTATAATATTTTAAATATTTTGTAGTTTTGAATATATAGGTCCTTTACACCCTATGTTGTTTATTTCTAAGTATTTTATATTTTTTATTACAATGTTAAAAATAATTGTTTCTTTCAGTTCATATTTCAAAGTTCCATTGTTGGCACATGGAAAAGCAATAGACTCTTGTATATTGATTTTTTATCCTGAAAGTTTACTGTATTGGTTTATTGGTTTTTTAATTTTATTTTAGTGAGAGGAAGGGAGGCTGAGAGGTAGACCAGGACCCACCCAGGAAGCCCAATAGGGGACGATGCTCTGACTGTCTGGGCTTTGCTCCTTTCCTTAGCAACCAGAACCATTTTTTAGCGCCTAAAGCAGAGGTCATGGAGCCATCCTCAGCACCCCAGGCCAACTCGCTCAAACAAATTGAGCCATGGCTGTTGAAAGGGAAAAGAGAGAGAGAGAAAAAAAATAGGGCGAGAGAGAATTGGAAGGGATGGAGAAGCAGGTTGTCATTTCTCCTGTGTGCCCTGACTGGGAATCAAGCTCAAGACATCCACAACCCAGGCTGAGGCTCTACCACTGAGCCAACCATCCAGGGTCTGGTTTATTTTTTCTAATAGCTTTTTGATGGAGTTTCTGGGGTTTTCTAGATATAGGGTGATATTATCTGTAAAAGTAATGTCTTTATTCTTCTTTTCTAATATGGATATCTTTTATTTGTTTCTCTTGCCTGATTGCCCTGGCTAAAACTTTCAGAACTATGTTGAATAAGAATGAAGAACGTGGGCAGTCTTGTCTTATTTCTGATTTTAGAGGTAAAGCCTTAATTATTTTTACCATTTAGGATGATATTACTAATGGTTTGTCATATATGACCTTTTTTTTTATAATTTGTTTTTACAATTTACTGAATCTTTTTTTCATTAATTTTAATGGGGTGACATTGATAAATCAGAGTATATATGTTCAGAGAAAACATTTCTAGGTTATTTTGACATTTGATTATGCTGCATTCCCATTACCCAAAGTCCAGTTGCCTTCCGTCACCTTCTAACTGGTTTTCTTTGTGCCCCTTCCCTCCCCCAACCCCTTCCCTCTCCTCCCCCCCACCCCATAACCCCCACACTCTTGTCCATGTCTCTGAGTCCCATTTTTATATCCCACTTATGTATAGAATCATATCGTTTTTAGTTTTTTTGGATTTACTTATTTCGCTCAGTATAATGTTATCAAGGTCCATCCATGTTGTTGTAAATGATCCGATGTCATCATTTCTTATGGCTGAGTAGCATTTCATAGTATATATGTACCAAAGCTTTTTAATTCAATTGTCCACTGATGGACACTTGGGCTGTTTCCAGATCTTGGCTATTGTGAACAATGCTGCCATAAACATGGGGGTGCATTTCTTCTTTTCAAACAGTGCTATGGTATTCTTGGGGTACATTCCTAAAAGTGGTATAGCTGGGTCAAAAGGCAGTTTGATTTTTAATTTTTTGAGGAATCTCCGTACTGTTTTCCACAGAGGCTGCACCAGTCTGCATCCCCACCAGCAGTGCAGGAGAGTTCCCTTTTCTCCACATCCTTGCCAGCACTTATTCTGTGTTGTTGTGTTGATGAGCGCCATTCTGACTGGTGTGAGGGGATATCTCATTGTGGTTTTAATTTGAATTTCTCTAATGATTAGTGATGTTGAGCATTTTTTCATATGCCTATTTGCCATCTGTAGATCCTCTTTGGAGAAGTGTCTATTCATTTCTTTTGCCCATTTTTTGATTGGATTGTTTTTCTTCCTGGTATTGTGTTTTACAAGTTCTTTATAAATTTTGGTTATTAGCCCCTTATCAGACGTATTGTAAAATATGTTCTCCCATTGTGTGGTTTGTCTTTTTATTTTGTTTATGGTGTCTTTAGTTGTGCAAAATATTTTTAGTTTGATATAGTCTCATTTGTTTATTCTGTCTTTTATTTCACTTGTCCATGGAGATAAATCGGCAAATATATTGCTGTGAGAGATGTCAGAGAGCTTACTACCTATGTTTTCTTCTAAGATGCTTAGGGTTTTAGGGCTTACATTTAAATCTTTTATCCATTTTGAGTTTATTTTTGTGAATGGTATAAGTTGGTGGCCTAGTTTCATTTTTATGCAGGTAGCTGTCCAATTTTCCCAACACCATTTGTTGAAGAGGCTGTCTTTATTGTATGCTCTTCCCTCCTTTGTCAAATATCAGTTGTCCATAAAAGTGTGGGTTTATTTCTGGGTTCTCAGTTCTGTTCCATTGATCTTGTTGTTATGGCAATTCTTATGCCAGTACCAGGCTGTTTTGAGTACAATGGCCTTGATATCCAGAAGTGTGATACATACCTCCCACTTTATTCTTTCTTTTCAAGATTGCTGAGGCTATTCGTGTTCTCTTTTGGTTCCACATAAATTTTTGGAATATGTGTTCTATATCTTTGAAGTAAGTCATTGGTATTTTCATTGGTATTGCATTGAATTTATAAATTGCTTTTGGTAATATAGATATTTTTATGATGTTTATTCTTCCTAACCATGAGCACGGTATATATATGCTTCCACTTGTTTGTATCTTCCCAGATTTCTTTTATCAATGTTTTATACTTTTCCGAGGACAAGTCTTTAATCTCCCTGGTTAAATTTATTCCTAGATACTTTATTTATTTATTTATTTATTTTTTTGGTTAAAGGGATTGCTTTTTTAATTTCTCTTTCTGACAGTTTATTGTTAGTGTATAAAAATTCCTTAGATTTCTGAGTATTAATTATATATCCTGCCATCTTGCTGAATCATTTATCAGGTCCAGTAGTTTTTTAACTGAGACTTTAGGGTTTTCTATATACAATATCATATCATCTGCAAATAATGATAGTTTTATTTCTTCTTTTCCAATTTGGATGCCTTTTATTTCTTTTTTTGTCTGATTGCTGTGGTCAGGACTTCCAGAACCATGTTGAATAAGAGTAGTGAAAGGGGGCACCCACCCCTGCCTTGTTCCTGATCTTAAGGGGATTGCTTTAATTTACTGCTGATGAGAATGCAAATTAGTACAACCATTATGGAAGAAAATATGGTTGTTCCTTAAAAAATTAAAAATACAACTACTGCTTGACCAGGTGGTGGTGCAGTAGAAAAGCATCAGAATGGGACACAGAAGACCCAGTTTCAAAATCCCAAGGTCTCTGGCTTGAGCATAAGCTCACCAGTTTGTAGGCAGGGTCACTGGCTTAAATGTGGAATTATAGACATGGCCCCAAGGTCATTAGCCTGAGTCCAAGGTTGCTGGCTTAAGCAAGGGGTCACTCACTCAGCTGGACCCCTGGTCAAGGCACATATGAGAAAGCAATGAACAACTAAGGTGCTGCAACAAAGAAAGGATGCTTCTTATCTCTCTTTCTTCTTGTCTGTCTGTCTATCCCTATCTGTTCCTTTCTCTGGCTCTCTCTGTCTCTGTCACAAAAAGGGAGGGCAACTAGAACTATTATATGACCCAGCAATTTCTCTACTGGATATCTACCCCAAAACCTCAAAAATATTGGTACATGAAGATACATGAACCCTCATGTTCATCACATCATTATTCACAGTGGCCAAAACATGGAAAAAAACAAAGTGCCCCTTGATAGAGGATTAAATAAAGAAGATGTGGTACATGTGTACAATAGAATACAACTCAGCCATAAGAAATGATGACATATTGCCATTTATGATAACATGGACAGACCTTGAAAATATTATAATTAGTAAAATAAGTACATCAGAAAAAGCTGAAAACTATATGATTTTACACATAGGTGGGATATAAAACTGGGACTCATGGACATAGAAAGTGATTACTAGAGCCTGACCAGCTGGTGGCACAATGGATAGAGTGTTGGTCTGGGATGCGGAGGACCCAGGTTCAAGACCCCAAGTTCGCCAGCTTGAGCACAGGCTCATCTTGTTTGAGCAGAGCTCACCAGCTTGGACTCAAGGTCACTGGGTCGAGCAAGTGTTACTCGATTTGCTGAAGGCCCACGGTCAAGGTACATATGAGAGAGCAGTCAATGAACAACTAAGGTGTCTCAAAAAAAACCTTATGATTGATGCTTCTCATCTTTCACCATTCCTGTCTGTCTGTCCCTATCTATCCCTCTCTCTGACTCTTTCTCTGTAAAAAAAAAAAAAAAAAAAAGAAAAGAAAAGAAAGAAAGAAAGAAAAAAAAAGAAAGTGATTACTAGCGGGAAGAGGATTTGGGGGAAGGGTGAGGGAAAGGTGTTAAGAGGGACAAATCTCCTGTGAAAAAAAAATGATTTGACTTTGGGTGATGGGTATACAACATAATCAAGAGTTCAAGGCCCCGGCCGGTTGGCTCAGTGGTAGAGCATCGGCCTGGCATGCAGAAGTCCTGGGTTCGATTCCCAGCAGGGCACACAGGAGAGGTGCCCATGTGCTTCTCCACCCCGCCCCCTCTCCTTCCTCTCTGTCTCTCTCTTCCCCTCCCACAGTGAGGCTCCATTGGAGCAGGGATGGCCCGGGCGCTGGGGATGGCTCCTTGGCCTCTGCCCCAGGCGCTGGAGTGTCTCTGGTCATGACAGAGCGTCGCCCGGAGGGGCAGAGCATCGCTCCCTGGTGGGCAGAGCGTCGCCCCTGGTGGGCGTGCCGGGTGGATCCCGGTCAGGTGCCTGTGGGAGTCTGTCTGACTGTCTCTCCCCGTTTCCAGCTTCAGAAAAATACAAAAAGAAAAGAGTTCAAATGTAATAGAAATGTTCACTTGAGACCTATGTACTCCCCTTGAGCAATATCCTGTTAAATTTAATTTTCTAAATAAAATTAAAAAAAAGAAAAAAAGGAATGAGACTGTACCATATACCATAGCACATAATATTTACTCATTTAACACTGCACAAGTGTTTTATGAATAACAGGAAAATAAACATATATAGAGTTTGTCAGGCTCTGGATTCAAACTCTGGCTGCAACATTAACTAGCTATGTCACCTACATAAATCTTGTTGAAATTATTAATAATAGTGTTGCACAGGGTAATAATAACACTGGGGAACAAAATTTTTATTGAGTATGCTGATCTCAAATCTGACATTAGTTTTTCTCTGTAAGCTATAGGTTTTTTTTTGCAATTCAAAATTTTAGGTCTTCATTGTATTTAAAATTTTCAAAATTTACTTTAACATAATAGAGTAGAATGTCTTTTTAAGCATCATCTTTATAAAAATATAATTTATATAATGCAGTAAATACACTAATACACTAAAAGATATGATTGCATCAGAATTTTCTACAATTTTAAAATAGAACATATTAAAACACTTATTTTAATATTAATATTTGTGCAAAACTTGTTTAAATTCTATTCAGGCAAAAATTTGTGTTTGTAGCTCTTGCATTTGTGTACTTCTTGAGGACAATCTCGTTTGATGCTCCAGCAGTAGTCTGCTCATCACTAACAGCTCCAAGATTTTCGGAAAACTTATCAAGGTGACTGTTCAGAAAGTAAATTCTAACTCTCATGTTACATCCAATGTCATGGAAATCCAACAGCATTCTTTGAACCAGAAGTTCATAGTTTTCTGCTTTTTTGTTGCCAAGGAAGTTCTTTGTAACTGCCACAAAAGACTATCATGCTGCTTTCTCCTCCTTATTCATCTTCCTGGCACATTCTTCGTCACATATGAGGGTTTGAATTTGAGGTCCATCAAATACACCTGCTTTTATCTTCTCAAAAGACAAGGCAGGAAAAGCAGAAAAAATATGTTGAAAGCATTCACTTTCTCTATTGAAAGCCTGAACAAACTGCATCATTAAGCCAAGTTTGATGTGAAGTGGGGGAAAAATGATCCTGACTCCATTAACTACAAGCTCATTCACAATATTTTCCATCCCTACTTCCAGAGCTTCATGTTTTGGCCACTCATTCTGTGTCCAGTGTTTCTCCTGAGCTCGGCTGTCCCACCAACACAGAAAGCAAGGATACTTTGTGAAACCTTGCTGTTGTCCTAGCAGGAAATTTACCATTTTAAGATCCACACAAATAATCCAGTTATGCTCCTCATACTTTAGAAAGTCGAGGACAATTTTTATGTCATTATAATCTTCTTGCAGATGAGTTGAATAACCAATTGGAACCACTGCATAAACATTACCATTGTGTAGGAGAACACATTTCAGACTCCATTTAGAGCTGTCCAGAAATAGCCACCATTCTGTTGGACTATAAGTGGTAACACCTAGCTGGCTGAGAAGACTACTGATATCATAACAGTAAAAAAAGTGTTTGTCTTAAAAAAAAAGTCCACAAAAATTTATTCATGTTTCCTGAAGTGAAATACTTTAGCTGTCCAGCAAAGTACATTCTTTTTTTGAAGCTGGAGGCTAATAACTCAGCTGCTTTCTTTGATAGGCCCAAATCTCTTACTAAATCATTCAATTTGGTTGGCTAAACTGCTGAGGGGTTAATGACTGCTTGGCATCAGAAGAAGATCCTTCAGATTCTACAACCATTTCCTCATGCATCTTATCAAAATATACTTGATCACCATGTTCACTTTCTTTGTCCTTAGAAGAAATAAAACCATTGAAAACTGGAACTGGGAGTGTCTCAGAGTGTGGGATAGGTCCTATTGCTGAAGAAATATTAGGATATACAAGCATATGCCATTTTTTCTTGCCGATGCCCTTTATATGGATCAGACAGAAATAACAGTCACTGCTGTGGTCCTTAGGTTCACGACAAACCATGAGAATACCAAAAGGCATTTCTTTGCATTTTCCTTTTGTCCAGTCATGAAGCATTTCCTCACAATTATGACACACAATATGAGTAGCCCAATTTTTTGTCTTGATTGCCAAAGGGAACTTGAAAATAGGCAATATATGCACGTGTCACAAATGATGAAATATTGTGCCTTTGACGTTGAAGTGTATAACAACCACATATATAACAGAAAGTGTCAGAACTACTCTTACATTTACCCCTACTTGAAGAAGCCATGATTAAATCTTAAAACAAAATAAGAGGGTGTTTTTTATCAGATAGTAACTTTTTACATTTAAAAACAACTGCAATTATGTAAAAGTGATGCTTGTAAAACATTAATTGCCTTGTGGTTATGTTCAATCCAAGAGTCGTTGCCTTTTAACTCCAATTTAAAAACCAATGCATGCCATTAATTGTAACAAAAGAAATTAAAATTGCATAAAAACTAGAGCGTGCACAAAAAAACAAATTCCAGATTCAGAATCAGCAATGCAGAAATATATAGAAACAATTCTAAAACCTCACGCAACAGAAAATGAAAAAAATTTGTTCCTTAGTGAAAGGAATAATATGTGTAAGTCCCCTAGCACTGAGCCTGGCTTAAGTAAGAAAACTCAAGTAGTGCTAGTTTCTTTGATAGATATTATTAGTCCTGACAAATATCCAGGTTCTTTTATTTTCCAAGAACATAAAAGAATTATACTTTCTAGCACTTTACAGTTAGTCATCACCATGTGACTGGTTATAATCAACGTACTATATGCAAAAGTGCTAGTCAAGATAGAAAAAAAAAAAGAGAGACCTTATATTTCACATAGTGAAACACAAGATGGAGTAGCTGTTGAAGTGATTTCAGCACAGGCCTCCCCAAATTGTGCCACTTTGGCCTGTGGATTATCTTGAATTGAAGATGACTGAGATGTTGGGGTCTCAAGAGAAATTTTTATCTCTCCTTAAAATAATTTAAACACTGGGCCTTGCCCATAGTAACAGTTTTTCCCAGAAATAATTTTTAATGACCTATCTATATAAAAGCATAAATATTTAATTGCTGAACATCTTCTCTTCTTACCAACCTGTGAATTACCTGCATATGAATTACCTCTGATGTCCCAGGCCTCTTATCTCAGTCCTTACTTTAGTATATCATGTATACCTCAGTTTACCTTTCTGTCTCTGATTCCATCATGTATGTGGGGTTCCCTTACCTATGTATGTCATTAAATTAGGTTATTTTTCTCTTGTTAATCTATCTCATGCTGGTTTTATTATTAAACCAGACAAAAAAACCTTAAGAAGTATAGAATAAAATTTCTTACTCCTCAACACATTTATCACCCTAGTTCCTAAATAACCACATGTAAAATAAAATCAGTGTGAGTGAGAAATAAATGTTTACTTTATTAAGCCAGAAATTGGTATTGAGTGGGTTGCTACCATAAATAAAACTGAAATATGTAGCACTTAATAAGGAATTAGATGGAAGCTAGAAAAAAAAACTACAATTAGAGACTGCAGTAGAAAAATTGTCACAAAAAGTAAAGTGGGAGGCAGATTGTAAAGGTTATCAACTTGTTTTTCAGAAACAGTGAGTGGAAAACATGATGATAGCATATATTTGGCTGATAATGGCTGGTATCAAAGTATTTTGAAAAACACTATAAGAAATGCATGAACTCCAGAATGAAATAGTAAAATTATAGTTAGAAATAAATGGAAATAGAGAAATGTGTGCTTCTGCCTAAAAAACAGCTTGTATTCGATAAATGCTTCACTACAAATAACCAAAAGTCATCAAAGAACCACAGGATGTTATCTGAGAGAAAAGAGAAAAATGCCTTGTGGTCAGTCCAATATTCCACACTGATTTTGTCCAATACATAAGTCTATTTATAATCAGCATAGACAAAAAAGGTGAGAAGCTGAGTAAATGACTAAAAAGCAACAACTAAAAAGCATATAAGTTAAACATAATTGTTGTAACTGTCTCACAAAATTTGGAAAGGAAAAATAATAAATTTTAAGGTACCAACAAAGCTCGAATTAAGAAGACAATTTTTAGGAAAAACAAAAATGATGAAATGAGACAGTATCAATTTAACCTTAAGAAATTTTCTGATTTATAAGTAGAATGGAGACAAGAAAATAAAAATTTGAGTGGGAAACTGATGTTAAATGAAAGAAAAATGCCTGATCTGTGGTGGCACAATGGATAGAGCGTTAACATGGAATGCTGAGGTCACTCGTTTGAAACCCCATCTTGCCTGGTCAAGGCACATAGGAGAAGCACTACTATGAGTTGATGCTTTCTGCTCCTTACCACCCTTCTCTCTCTCTCTCTCTCTCTCTCTCTCTCTCTCTCTCTCTCTCTCTCCCTTTCTCCCCCCTCCTCTCTCCAATCAATAAATAAAATCTTAAAAGGAAAAAAAGGAAGAGAACCACCCTGGCCAGATAGCTCAGCTGGTTAGAGGCGGTGCTTTATTCACTTACATTATAGGATGTTCTGAAGAGCAAAAGTTGCCAGTTTGATCCCTGTCAGGGTACATACAGGAGCAGATCGATGTTTCTGTCAATCTCTCTCTCTCTCTCTCTCTCTCTCTCTCCTCCTCCTCCTCCTCCTCCTCCTCCACCTCCTTTTCTCTCTTGCTAAAAATCAGAAACTAAAAATTAAAAAAAAAAAAAGAAAAAAGGAAGAGAACCCAACACACCTTTCTGCAGTCTTATAGTAGAGGTGTGCCCTGGGGACCCCGAAACCATGCTTAAACTAAGTGAATCACTAGAATGACTCACAGGTCTCAGAAGCTATTATATTCACAGTTATGACTTATTACAGCAAAAGATACAAATTAGAATCAGAAAAGGGAAAAAGGAGATTCAGAAGTCCAGGAGGAACCAGGAGTGAGCTTTCAACTGTCCTTCCCAGGGGAGTCCTATCAGAACCTGGTCGATCCTCCCAGGAACAATGTGTGATAATATCTCAGTTTCTCAGCTCCGAGCCTTGAGCAAGCACAGACTTCACCATAAATCACACTGTTAAGATAATTTTATCAGGTTATACTGGTATGGTATGAGACTCATACATATAAAAACATTTGTATCAAGCAGAATGGTTCAATATCTCAAAAGTTATTTCCCAAGGGCCAGGATGAGGAAGGGGGCAACTCCTAAAAACACGAACTTTTTTTGGAACATACAGGGTATAAGCAACCCTGGTCTATTAACGCTTTTCTGCATAATTGTGAAAACAAAAATTAAAATTGAAATGCCCCCAAGGATGTTGGATGCAGATAATCATCTTAAACTTTTAGTAGGGGCCCCACCATGGCAATGTGACAGGCAGACTAATGACCCCTAAAGATGTTCAAATTCTTATCCCTTGAATCTAACCTGCTGGCCTTCAAGTGGGGACGTAATGCTGTATTATCCAGAAGTGCCAATTTAATCTCAAGGGCCCTTAACAAGTAGAACAGTGAGGCAGATGAGTGGGTACTAGAGACAGAAAAGATGTGATGAAAGAAGCTGACTTTGGAGTGATGTGTTAATAGGCTTTAAAGATAAAAACTTTGGAGGATGGATAATGAGCCATGGAATAAAGGCAGTCTCTAGAAGCTGAGAAAGCCAAGGTAATAACTTTTTCCCTTAATGCCTTCAAGGGGAACACATCTCTGCCAAAACCTTGATTGCAGACAAGTAAAATTTATTTCAGATAGTTCATCTCCAGAGCTGTAATGTAATTAGTTTGTGCTGTTTTAAACCATTGACTCTGTGCTAATTTGTTTCAGTAGTTACAAAATACTAATGTGTGCTCTAGGATGTTAAGAAAAACCATAAATAGATCCTTTTTGCTTCTTTTTTTTTTTTTTTTTTTTTATTTTTACAAATTGTTAAACACCTAGGGTAGGTTCAATGTTTTACTGAATTACAGTGACCATGTATGTCAAAGCTTCCTCCAAACCACAGTAGATGTAGTTAGTGTAACTATGTTAACAAAACACAAAGTAGTTTCTAAAGCAATATTCATCACAAAAAATAAAGTTATAGGAGTCAAGCCATATGGAAGATTTAACAATCCTAAATCTGTTTGCACATAATAACAAAGTCTCAAACATTTAAACTAAAATAAATAGATTTTTTAAAAGACAGTTTTAGCCTGACCAGGTGATGGCGCAGTGGATAAAGCATCAAACTGGGATGCAGAGGACCCAGGTTCAAGACCCGAGGTCACCAGCTTGAACACAAGCTCATCTGGTTTGAGTAAAGCTCACCAGCTTCCACCCAAGGTCACTGGCTTGAGCAATGGGTTATTCGGTCTGCTGAAGGCCCGCGGTCAAGGCACATATGAGAAAGCAATCAATGAACAACTAAGGTGTCGCAACAAAAAACTGATGATTGATGTTTCTCATCTCTCTCCATTCCTGTCTGTCTGTCCCTATCTATCCCTCTCTCTGTCTTTGTAAAAAATATTTTAAAAAAATTAAAAGACAATTTTACAATGGATGTGTGATATATTAATACTCTTTCAATGTTAATCAATAGAGTTAAACAACAAGTAAGTATACATGGGGCAATTCTCAAAATGAGCCTCTTCTAAGCAAGTCTCAAAAGGTTTAATGAACTACTGAAAAATGCTTTAAGCTCTCTGATCATAGTGTAAGTATACTACATATCTACAGATGTTTGGAAATTAATGACTAATCAAAAACTCAGGTAAAATAGTTTAAAATAAATAAAAACTGTTAACATGTAAAATTGTATAAGTAGCAGCTAAAGCTCTGTTAGAAGAATCCAATAGTATTGAATGTATAGTCATATTCTGCATAATAACATTTCAGTCAACAACAGATCATGCTATGATGGTAGTTCCATAAGATTATAATGGAGCTGAAAAATCCTTATTGCCTAGTGATGTCATAGACATGGTAATATCACAGAGCAATGCATTACTCATGTGTGTATGATGTTGGCATAGACAAACCTATATGCACTGCCAGTTGTATAAAAGTATAGCACCATCATGTACAGTATTTAATACTTGATAATGACAATAAACAACTATTACCAGTTTGTGTATTTATTATACTACACTTTTTAATCATTATTTGAGTGTATATACTTTCTACATATTAAAAAGAAAATGTTTTGCCTGAGTAGGTGATGGCACAGTAGATAGAGCATCATCAACCTGGGAAGTTGAGGACTTCGGTTTGAAACTCTTAGGTCACCAGCTTGAGCACAGTCTCACCAGTCTGTGCACAGGGTCCCTGGCTTGAGCATAGAATCATAGGCAAGACTCCATGGTTCCTGTCTTGAGTCCAAAGGTTTCTAGTTTAAAGCCAAGGTTGCTGGCTTGATCAAAGAATCAATGGTTTAGTTGAGGTCCCCCGGTCAAGGCATGTATGAGAAGCAATCAATGAACAACTAAAGTGCTGCAACTACAAGTTGATGCTTCTCATTTTTCTCCCTTCTTGTCTTTCTGTTCCTGCATGTTCCTCTCTCTTTCTCACTCTCTAAAAAAATAATAGAAAAATAAAAAGGTTTCTATAAAACAGTATGCATGTTATGCAGCAGCAGCCTTATACATCTTGTTTATTGCATCACTTGATTACATGATTTTCTCTGTGTTTGATTTAATCTCATGTTGTTTTGTACAGTAACATGCTTGGAGGGTTTGTAGCCTAGAAGCATAGGCTATATACCAAATAGCCTAGTTGTGTAGCAGGCTATAACATCTAGGTTTATGGAAGTACACTTCAATGTTCACACAACAATGAAATTGCCTAAGAACATAGCCCTGTCATTAAGCAGGGCATGATTGCATAGGTTAGAAAATATGACAGGCTTATATATCATCACCAAAAATAGAATTATAACAGTGTGTTAAGTCTAAAAGGATTATTCATACTAATAAATAGAGAACATAAATCAATGAAATATAAAGTGAACATGGAATTGATTTCTTATTTGTACCTCTTCTCTCTCCTTCAGTAATGACAGGGAATATTAATTATTTTACTGCTTAGAAGGTCCTCAGCTAATGTATTTGTGTTCTAACAAGTTAATTGTCAAAAATCCATTCCTTTTTTAATTGTTAGTCTGCATAGGATAAAAGCATAAGATTTTATGTTTGAAAACCTACAGTTTCAAATAATTTTTGCCAGTTCATGATTTATGTAACCTTGAGCATATAATTAACTATCTTTAGACATAAAAAAATGCTATTGATTTTTAAAGAGGGAGGAAGGAGCTAGAAGTAATTGCTTCCCCCTAGCTCTTTATTGATTACTTGTCATAGAGACATCAAATTTTATTGCTTAGTGAGAATAATACTTAAAACTATCTTTTAAGTTCATTATAAAAAATAACTGTACAGCCCCATAGTGCCTGGCATTTAATAAATATTCTGTGCATGATAACAATTACTATTTTTATACCAGGATTGACTTTTTATCTTAAATTGAAATCTTGTACCCTACAATAATGCAGTTAAAGATACCATGTTACCTTACTTTTCTGAACCATAAATCATATAATAATTCAAATTATCTTTTAAATTTTCTCATAAAAATAAAGGTAGCATGATTGGTGGTGGCAGTGGATAAAGTGTTGATTTGGGACGCTGAGGGTCCTGGTTCAAAACCCCAAGGTCGGCTTGAGCATGGTCTTATGGGTTTGCCAGTTTGAGCCCAGGGTCATCAGTCTGAGTGTGGGATCACTGACATGAGCTCAAGTGCTGGCTTGAGCCAAAAGTTGTTGGCTTGAGCAAGGGGTTACTTGCTTGGCTGAAACCCCCTGGTCAACACATATGAGAAGCAATTAATAAACAACAAAAGTGAAGCAAAAGTTGTTGCTTCTCAACTCTCTCTCGCTTTAAAAAAAAAGATAAGGAAAGAAAGAGAAAGGGAAGAAAGGAAGGAAGGAAGGAAGGAAGGAAGGAAGGAAGGAAGGAAGGAAGGAAGGAAGGAAGGAAGGAAGGAAGGAAGGAAGGAAAAAGATAAAGGTAATTTTATTTCAACTACCTAAAATTAATTCTCATTTTATGTGTGGAGGAATCAATATGGTTGAAGACCTAGATATTTTCCCTTTTTAAGCAAAATGTAAAACTACTGATTGTTTATTATCATGCTAGCATTAAACATTTATTAAATAGAGACATATCTTTTCATCTTCTTTTTCTTTTTCCTTGACATATTTTGATAGGGCTATGAAACTCACTGGCAAAATTGGAGTTGCCAAATTAACACTTACTATTTTCATCATGGAAATGAATCCGAAATATACCACAAGTGCTTTAGTGTCATCAAAAATCTACCAGTGAGGTAACAGACTCAGTGGTGGCAAGAAAATATTTATTTGATTCAGCAGAGTCTGTGGTTGGTAAAGAGATAAATCAAATCTGGTGCTTCAATGAGCCAGTTTGAATTTACAAGTCTTAATGGAGGTGAAAGGGCTCTAAATTTGTATTTTCAAACCTTGTCCCATTGTATGCTGTCACTGCTTTCTTTTCTGACCACATACTTCCCACGTGCAATATTTAGGAGTAAAAATTTCAAGCATTTTATTTTAAAATTTTTTTTTATTTTAATTTATTGTGTTTACATAGATTCAAGTGTCCCACCGAATATATCTCCCTGCCAATCCCCAATGCCCTCGACATCCCCCTTGCCCCTCCCCCCCAATGCCTTCCCTCCTTCCCTCCAGGATTTATTTACTTTCCTGCTCTCTATAACGCTGTATTATGTGTATATAATTTCACTAATATCTTTCCCTTCTCTGATCCCATTCTATTATCCCCTTTCCCTCTATCCACTTTTCCTCTGGTCCCTTTGATCCAGCCTCTGCCTCAATTCTGCTCCTCATTTCACATTGTTCATTAAATTCCTAAAATGAGTGAGGTCATATGATATTTTTCTTTCTTTGCCTGGCTTATTTCACTTAGCATAATAGTTTCCAGGTGTATTCTATTGTGTGTATGTACCACAGCTTTTTAATCCACTAGTCCATTGATGAAAACTTGGTCTATTTCCAGATCTTGGTTACTGTAAACAATGCTGCAATAAGCATGGGGGTGCATTTCTTATTTTGAATCAGTGATTTGGTATTCTTAGGATATATTTCTAAAAGTGGGATGGCTGGGTCAAAAGGCAGTTTCATTTTTAATTTCACGGAATCTTCATACTGTTTTCCACAGTGGTTGCACCAGTCTACATTCCCACCAGCAGTGCAGGAGGGTTCCCTTTTCTCCACATCCTCGCCAGCACTTATTCTGTGTTGTTTTGTTGATGAGTGCCATTCTGACTGGTGTGAGGTGATCTTTCCTTGTGGTTTTATTTGCATTTCTCTAATAATTAGTGATATTGAACATTTTTTCATTGGCCTATTGGCCATCTGTTGTCCTCTTTGGAGAAGAGTCTATTCATTTTATTTTGCCTATTTTTTGATTGGATTGTTTATCTTCCTGGTATTGAGTTTTACAAGTTTTTTATAAATTTTGGTTATTAACCCCTTATCAGACATATTGTAAAATATGTTCTCCCATTGTGTGGTTTGTCTTTTTATTTTGTTCATAGTGTCTTTAGCTGTGCAAAATATTTTTAGTTTGATATAGTCTCATTTGTTTATTCTGTCCTTTATTTCACTTGCCCATGGAGATAAATCAGCAAATATATTGCTGCGAGAGATGTTGGAGAGCTTACTGTCTATGTTTTGTTCCAAGATGATTATGGATTCATGACTTACATTTAAGTCTTTTATCCATTTTGAGTTTATTTTTGTGAATGGTTTAAGTTGGTGGTCTAGTTTCATTTTTTTTTGCAAGTAGCTGTCCAATTTTCCCATCACCATTTGTTAAAGAGACTGTCTTTACTCCATTGTATGCTATTACCTCCTTTGTCAAATATCAATTGTCCATAAAGGTGCAGGTTTATTTCTGGGTTCTCAGTTCTGTTCCATTGATCAATATACTTGTTATTTTGCCAGTACCAAGCTGTTTTGAATACAACGGCCTTCTAGTATAACTTGATATCAGAAAATGTGATACCACCCATTTTATTCTTCTTTTCAAGATTGCTGAGGCTATTTGTGTTCTTTTTCGGTTCCATATACATTTTTGGAATATTTGTTCTATATCTTTGAAGTATGTCATTGGTATTTTAATAGAAATTGCATTAAATTTATAGATTGCTTTGGGTAATACAGACATTTTAATGATGTTTATTCTTCCTATCCATGAACATGGTATATGCTTCCACTTGTTTGTATCTTCCTTGATTTCTTTTATCAATGTTTTATAATTTTCAAAGTACATGTCTTTAACCTCCTTGTTTAAATTTACTACTAGGTACTTTATTTTTTTTGTTGTTGCAGTAGTGAAAGAAATTGTTTTCTTAATTTCTCTTTCATACAGTTCATTGTTGATGTATAAAAACACCTCTGATTTCTGAGTATTGATTTTATATCCTGCCACCTTGCTCAATTCATTTTTCAGGCTCAGTAGTGTTTTGACTGAGACTTTAGGGTTTTCTAAGTACAGTATCATGTCATCAGCAAATAATAATAGTTTTACTTCTTCTTTTCCAATTTGAATGCCATTTATTTCTTCTTCTTGTCTTATTGCTGTGGCTAGGACTTTCAGAACTATGTTGAATAAGAGTGATGAAAGGGGGCATGCCTGCTTTGTTCCTGATTTTAAGAGGATTGCTTTTAATATTTGCCTATTGATTATGATGTTGGCTGTGGGTTTGTCATCAATGGCCTTTATCATGTTGAGGTACATTCCCTGTATTCTCACTTTGCTAAGAGTTTTGATCATAAACAGGTGCTGGATTTTATCAAATGCTTTCATCTATTGATATTATCATGTGATTTTTTTCTTTCCTTTTCTTTATATAATAAATTGCATTGATTGATTTGTTAGTATTGTACCAGCCTTGCCTCCCCAAAATAAAGCCCACTTGATCATGATGTAAGATTTTTTCATGTGTTGCTGGATCCGTTTTACTAATATTTTGTTGAGAATTTTAGCATCCAAATTCATCAGGAATATTGGCCTATAGTTTTCTTTCTTTGTATTGTATTTGCCTGGTTTTGGAATGAGGATTATGCTCACCTCATAAAAGGAGCTTGGAAGTCCTACTTGCTCTTGAATTTTTTTAAATAGCTTGAGAAAGATATGTGTTAGTTCTTCTTTGCATATTTGTTAGAATCCGCCTATGAAGCCATCTAGCCCAGGGATTTTGTTTGTTGGGAGTTGGTTCATAACTGTTTCAATTTCATTTGTTGTAATTGGTCTGTTTAGGTTTTCTGATTCTTCCAGATTGATTTTTGAAAGGTTATGTTTCAAGGAATTTTTTCATTTCACCTAAGTTGTCTAATTTTGGAGCACACAGCTCTTCACAGTATTTTCTTACAGTCCTTTGTATTTTAGCTGTGTCAGTTGTTACTTCTCCACTCTCATTTCTAATTTTATTTATTTGAGTCATCTCATTTTTCTTGGTGAATCTGGTAAAAGGTTCATCAATCTTGTTTACCTTTTTAAAGAACCAGTTCTTGGTTTTATTCATCTTCTGTATTGTTTTTTTAGCCTCTATGTCATTTATTTTTGCTCTGATTATTATTATTTTTTTCCTTCTAATTCCTCTGGGCTTTAGTTTCTGTTCTTTTTCTAGTTCTTTTAGATGCAGGGTTAAGTTGTTTATTTGAGCTTTATCTTGCTTCTTAAAGTATGCCTGTAATGCTATGGGCTTTCTTCTCAGGACTGCTTTTTCTGTGTCCCAAAACTTCTTAGTTGATGTATGTTCATTTTCATTTCTCAAGGAAATTTTTTATTTCTTCCTTGATCTCATTGTTAACGCATTATTATTTAATAATAAGCTATTCAGTTTCCAAGTGTTTGAATGTTTTTCAGTTTTTCTATTGTAGTCAATTTCTAGTTTCATGCCATTGTGATCAGAGAAGTTGCTTGATATGATTTCAATCTTCTTAAATTTATTGAGACTCATTTTGTGTCCTAACATATGGTCTATTGTAGAGAATATACCATGAGCACTTGAAAAAAATATATATTCTTCTGCTTTAGGGTGAAAGGTTCTGAAGATATTTATTAAATCCCATTGATCTAGTGCAGTGGTAGTCAACCTGGTCCCTACCTCCCACTAGTGGGCGTTCCAGCTTTTATGGTGGGTGGTAGCAGAGCAACCAAAGTATAAATAAAAAGATACATTTAACTATAATAAGTTGTTTTATAAAGATTTATTCTGCCAAACAGTGAAAATCTGACATAAAGTACTTGGTAAGTAATTATTATTATATGCTTTAACTGGCTGTAACTCTGCTTTATAAATTTTATAACATAAAATTACTTCCTTACTTTATAAATCACCATTGCTGTGGAACCGGTGGGTGGTTAGAAAATTTTACTACTAACAGAGATACAAAAGTGGGTGGTAGGTATAAAAAGGTTGACTACCTCTGATCTAGTGTCTCCTTTAAGGCTGATGTTTCTTTTTGTGTGTGTGTGTGAGGATCTATCCATTGATTTAGTTGGGTACTAAAATCCTCTACTATTATAGTATTGCTGTTGATCTTGCCATTTATCTCCTTCAAAATCTGCTTTATATATTTAGGTGCTCCTATATTAGGCACATAGATATTTCCAATGTTTATATCTTCCCGTTGAATTGCTCCCTTTATCATTATGTAGTGACCTTCTTTTTCTCTTACTATAGCCTTTGTTTTAAATCTATTTTGTCAGATATAAGTATTGCTACCCTAGCTTTTTATAAATTTTTATTTGCATAAAATAATTTTTTCTATCCTTTTACTTTCAGTCTATATGTATCTTTTGTTTTGCTGTGGGTCTCTTGTAGACAGCATATGTAAAGGTCCTGTTTTCCTATCCACACAGCTTTTCTATGTCTTTTGACTGGAGCATTTACTACATTTATATTAAAGGTTATTATTGTTATGTAGTTGTTTATTGCCATTTTATTCTTTAAATCTACATTCTTACTTTACTAAATTATTTTCCCCTTTGTTCTGTTTACAACAGTCACCTTAACATTTCTTGCAGCATTTGTTTTGTTTTAATGTATTCCTTGAGTTTTTTATTGTTTGGGAATCTTCTTATTTCTTCTTTAATTTTAAATGATATCTTTGCTGGATTAAGAAATCTTGCTTGTAAGCTCTTGTTTTGCATTACTTTGAATATTTCTAGCCATTCCCTTCTGGCCTCAAGTGTTTCTGTTGAAAAGTTGAATGTCATCCTTATGAGGGCTCCTTTGTAGATGATTGACTGTTTTTGTCTTGTAGCTTTTAGTATTATTTTTTTTATCTCAGCTTTGGTATTTTAATTATGAGTCTTAGTATAGGTCTCTTTGGGTTCCTCTTTAACAAGATTCTATGTGCTTCTTGAACTTGTGTGACTTTTTCCTTTATCAATTTAGGGAAGTTTTCAGCTATGATTTTTTCAATCAGGTTCTCTATTTCTTGTTCTTTCTTTTCTCCTTCAGGAACCCCTATAATGAGGATGTTGTTTCTCTTCATATTGTCACAGAGCTCTCTCAGAGTTTCCTCAGACTCTTTGATCCTCTTTTCTTTTTGCTGTTCTGCTTCTTTTCTTTCATTTATCTTGTACTCTAAATTGCTGATTCGATCATCTCCTTCTTCCAGCCTGCTTTTAATTTCTTCTAGTGTAGTTTTCATTTCTGATATTGTATTTGTCATTTTCGTTCTGATTCTTTTTTAGGATTTTAGTGTCCTTTTTGATGCTTGCTTTCTCTTTATTTAGGTGCTAATTGTGTCTGTCTGTTGTTGCTCTAAGATCCTTAAGAAACCTAACAATTATTATTCTAAACTCTGCATCCAGTATCTTGGTTACTTCCCTATTAGTCAGTTCTTTTTCTGTGAATTTCTCTTGTTGATTCATTTGGATTGCACTTCTCGGTCTTCCCATTTATCTCTGTATATACTGCTTCTTTGGATGTGCTGTCTGTGTAGCTAGCTGAGTATAGGGTTGGTGTTTTCTGCCTCCAACTTTCAGTTGTGTTGTTTCTAGATCTTCTTGAGTTTGGGTTGGCCTCAGCTGTTGTTTGTAATTCTCTGTGAGTGACTGGTCTGCTGCTACTGCTCTTTTTGCTATCTGTGTCAGCATTTTCTATGCTTTAGCTGGGTCAGGTGTGAGAAGCCTTTTTTTAAGATGCCAGTCTCACTAGAGTTGTTAGATCCTGAGCTGAAGCTCTCCATATCTAGCTGCTGGATGAGCTAGCCCTCGATCTTCCTGGCCAGAATGTGGCGCAGACCAGTGGGAGTCACTGCTTATTACTGGACCTTATCAACCTTCTTGGAGCTTCAGGTGATCCAGAATTTGTGGTTGCCTCTGCTGGTCCCAGATGCCGTTGTAAATATCAGCTGCACTCTAGGCTGGCTTTTATCTTCTCTTGGCCTGTGTGTGTGGCCTCTCTATTCCCAAGGTGTGATCTGTTTGCCAGCCTACCACCACCATCACCTCTTTGGGCACTTGGGCACCAGCACTGATGGTCATGGGGGCTTGCAGGCTGCAGCTCAGGCTGCGTGGTGGGTAGGCAGGCCACCTCACTGGGCTCCGTCCCTTGTGGGCATGCAGGCCACCTAGCCTTACCCAGTTCTGCTCCCCAGGGGCATGTGAGATGCCCCATCTGGCTCCATCCCTCACAGGTGCATGTGATTCCTTGCCTTGCTGGGCTCTGTTGTGCTGCGGGCATGTGGGATGCTCTACTGGGCTCTGTCCCCACCACCACCACTCAGTCTGCCTCACTTAGCTCTGCCCCCCACTGACATGCAGACTGAGCACTGCAGCCACCACTGCAGCTGGGCTCTCCTGCTCTTCGGAGGGTACTCAACAGTCTGGATGGAGCAGTATAACCCAGACCTCAGCACTCAATACCTGTGTCCCTGATGCAACCCCTGCTTCTAAGTGACTCTTTGCACTGACTGGAGTAGGAGAGCCTCTGGTGGGCTTGGTAATTGCTTTCCATTGCCAGTGTTCGTTCTCCAGGAAAAATGGCCACTTTATGTTTGAGTAGTGACCCAGTACAGGGGTCAGGATTGCTGTCCCCCACAGTATCTCTCTGTGCCCCTAAGACTACACTCTCCTCTCACAAGACTATTCCTTTCTGCGCTCCTCACTCTTGAAGCCCTAGGTATGTGGCTGTGAATGGGGTTTTCTGCACAGTCCCTTTAAGAGGGAGCCTGGGTCTGAGAGTTCTATCTCCTTCTTACAAACAGTAACCCAGCTCTTCTTTCAGCTAAATACTGTCTATACGCCTCCTCTAGTCTCTGGGGCTCCAAGCTGGGGCTTCGGTCCTGGGGCCGAGGACCCACAACTCTCTGGGCAACCCATCCCATTGTGAGAGACCCTCAGAGTCGCCTCTCACTCCTGGGAGTGGGATCACCCTCTCTGCATCTCCGCCCTTCCTACCAGTCTCAATGTGGTTTCTTTGGTGATGCTTGGTTATACATTCCTCTTAGTTTAGTCCAAAGTTGATTTTTCAAGATGATTGTTTCTAAGTTAAGTTGTAATTCACTTTGGTTCTGGGAGGTGGGAGTTGTAATGTCTGCCTACTCTGTTGCCATTTTCTCTCTCCCTCAAGCATTTTATAAACATATAGTATAATTTTTAGTGAGAATTTAAGAGAGGTTATATGAGGAAGTGGGAAAGTATGGTTTATCACAAATCAGTCAGTGCATCAAGAATAAACTAACCCCACTTTATTTAATTCAGAAGTTAGACCATTGTTAAAGATAACAAATTCAGGGAATGTCACATAGTTCAGAACAGAAAGGAGTTTTCAATGATATGCAACATTTTATGATGCTCACTAGTTATATAAGAAGGGAATAAGTATTTTTTGTCATTCAGTGAGAGGAGGGGAGGCAGGTGAAAACTTCAGCATGCACCCTGACAGAGATCCACCTGGCAAGCCCCCAAGGGGGTGACACTGTGCTGGGCTTTGCTCTATTTTTCAGCAACTGAGCTCATCTTAGCACCTGAGGTGGAAGCCATGGAGCCATCCTCAGTGCCTAGGACAAAATCGCATCAATTGCACTATGGCTGCAGGGGGGTAGAGAGAGAGAGAGAGAAAAGTGAGATGGGAAGGGGTGATGAAGCCAATGAGTACTTCTCCTGTGTTCCCTAACCAGGAATCAAACCCAGGATACCCACATGCTGGATCAACACTCTACCACTGAGCCAACCAGCCAGGGCCAGAGTTAGTATTCATAGTTTTTAAGGATGAGTCAGAAAGCTACAATATAGCTTGCATAAGTTTTTATATTTTAGTGCCTAAAATATAATTTCTTTTTCTAGTTTTCTGACATTCACTAGAGCACCACAAAATCTCCAAAGTACAAGATTCCCATTTGCAAGGCATATTCTAACAAATTTGAAAGGGGAATAAGACAAGTCAAGTATGTATCAGTCAGTTGGATCTTGTGAATTAGAACAATATTGACTTGCTATAAAATTAGGTCATAATAAGGACATTTTTTTACAAAAAGTTTTAGAATTTGAATGTAGAATTTTTTCTTCATGATTGCAAAACAGTACTTAATTTTTCATAGAAATAAATGTTGGAGAGGTGATAGTCCAAGATGGCAAAAAGTAAAAGAACGTCACAACTATCACCTCCCAGGACAAAATTTGGTTACAACTTAATTTAAGAGCAAGCATCTTGAAAAACCAACTTTGGATTAAATGAAGAGGAGTTTATAACCAAGGATCACTGAAGAATCCACACCGAGATTGGTAGAAAGGGCAGAGATGCAAAAAGGGCTGTCCCTCTCCCCAAGAGCTAGCAGCAGCAGTGGGTCTAGAGGGACTCTTACTGTGGGGATGGTTGCCTGAGAGGTGTGTTGTTCCTCAGCCCCAGGCCAGGAGCCTCATCCTAGAGCCCTAGAGACTAGAAGAGGCACCCAGACAGCATTTAGCAGTGAAAAGAACTGGCATTTCAGTCTGCAAAAAAGAGATGGAGCTCTCAGAGATGCAGGCTCCATCTAAAGGGTCAGCACAGAAAATCTCATTCACAACCACGTACCGGGGGCTCTTTTGGGGAAGAGCTGAGAGGACTAGAGTTACATGAGGAGAGTGTAAAGTTAGAGGCCCAGGGAGAAATACTGTGGGGGAGAGCCACTGAAACTCCTGTACTGAATCATTATCTAATACTGTAGTCATAATTTTGGGGGGATAAAGCAGTCCAGTCTGAGCAGCATCAGCCTGATGAAAAGCAACAACTCTGTTCTTGGGAGTAGCTCCTGCCCCAATCATGGAGACTGTGTTGTGCTGAGAAGCCAGGAAGCAGGAGGCACATCAGTGAATCAGTTTTCTGGTATTGAGGCTAGATTTCCCTGCCCCACTCCCATGCTCCAAAGTCTATGACTGGTGCTTCTACCCAACTGCAGACTCAGTAGAAACTGTCTGTGGGCAGACCACACCTCTGGCTCTCAAAGGCCACACTCATTCTACTCCTGGCACTATACCCTCCTGAGGTCTGTGGAAAAAGTCTGGACAGACTGGCATCTGGGGCAGAGGAGTGGAGCCACACCCACCACCTTTTCTAATCACTGAATTGTCATAAGCTTTAGATTCTACCAGAGGTTTTTTAGTGGCCAAGCCCAACAAGCAACCAGCAGACAAGGAGTACAGGAAGCAAGACTCAGGAAACCTTGCCTTTTTAAGTGGAACTTCCCCCAGGCCCAGTGTGGATAAACGTCAGCCTAGGTGTGCAGCTTGTTATTTCCATGTGCACCTGGGCACAGCAGAGGCAGCCACAAACTCTGGATTGCTTGTAGCTCCAAGAAGATTGCTGATAGCCAGTCATGGGTAGTGTCTACCACTGGTCTGTGCCAGGTTCAGCCAGAGAGGGCCAGGGCTGGCACATTAGTGGTCAGCTGTGGAGAGTTTCAGATCAAGATGTAACAACCCTTGCTAGAGTGATGTCGTAAGGAAAAGCTAGTCACACCTGGCCCAGGCGAGGTGAGTTCCACTTTCTGTGATCAGCACAGGCACAGCAACTTATGTGCATTGGCTAGGGTGGAGCTTCACAGTCAGCCAGCCTGGATGCTGGATATCCTGCCCCACTGGGCTAGATTCCATAGGGGGAAGGGAGAAACATTGGGAGCATGGACATTTAAAGTGTGGATCCCTGTGAGCCTACTGTTGGGTCTGGTCCAGGGACTTAGCCACTTTCCTGAGGGACACAGTCAGCCCGAGAGGACTCTCTCTGTCATCCTCCCTAAGACCAGGGTCTCACCATTTGTAAGAACTTTTTTAGAGGAGACTGTCAGCCCCACTCAATCAGAATCAGCTGTTCACCTTGTTGGGGAGAAAAAAATTTTTGAGTATCCAGCAGTGGCTGAGGAGTTAGGTTCTGGAGTAGGGGCCACATTCTACATACTGAGCTCCTGACCAAGAGATCCCTGAAGTAGGGGTCCCACTAACATTGTATTTTCAACCTCAGTTGCTCTTACTCAACAAGCTTGCAACCCATAGAGTGGTTGCTTGAGTGAGGTCACTCTAAGCCCACACTATAGTCTTTCTACAGAAGACTCTGTTGGAAGACCAGGCAGCTGCAAGAGGAGGTAGAGCAGCTGAAAAGTGGAGGTAAATCTTACAGAGCTTGGAGCCTTTATAAAACTTCTGTCATTTTTAAGCAATAGAAAGCTGATTCTTATACAAAGTTTGGCACCTCTCACACTACCCAGGCACAGTAAACTCTGACACAAACATTGAAAAGAGAAGTAGCTTCAGACAAGTAGCCTACAGCATGTTACAAACAATGGCTGACACCAATCCAAGAAGATCTAGAACCAACACAATTGGTAGTGGGTGGCAGACAGCACCAACCCTAGACTCAGCTAGTTACATAAGCAGCACACCCAAAGGACAAGTCTAGCAAGCACCAGACACTCTGGAGAATAAATTGTCTGTCCAATAGGACAGACATTGCAAAGTGTATAATACACATGATCAAGATAGACCCTTAGAGCCAGCCAGCCTGAGAGTATAACCATACCCACAAAATGACCAACTGCATTCAATACTCATATACAAGAGGAAGGAAAATAATACCCTCAAGAAGCATTTCTAAAACAAGGAAAACAGGTAACCTGGAGGGAACTACCACTGAGCCCATCTTTCTCATAAAGATAACACAAGAATTTCAAAGTCAGACAGTGCTACCTAATACACAGACAAAATGGGAAGACAAAGAAATGCGACTCAAATGAATCAACAAGAGAAATCCTCAGAAAAATAACTAAATGAAATGGAAATAACAAAACTACCAGATGCAGAGTTTAAAATAATGATTTTTAAGATGCTCAAGGATCGTAGAGAAACAATAGATGGACATAATGACAACCTAAGTAAAGAGATAGCAAGCATCAAAAAGGACATTGGAATCATAAAAAAGAACCAGTCAGAAATGACAAATACAATTTCAGAAATAAAGACTGCACTTGAAAGAGTCAACAACAGGCTGGATAAAACAGAGGACAGAATCAGTGATTTAGAAGACATGATAAACAGAAGCACAGATGTTGAGCAGCAAAATGAATAGGGGCTCAAAAAGACTGAGGGAACTCTAAGAGCCCTCTGTGACAACATGAAGAGAGACAAAATCCACATCATAGGGGTTCCTGAAGGAGAAGAGAACAAACTAAGGATAGAGAACTTGTTTGAAGAAACCATAGCTGAAAAATTTCCTAAAATGATGTAGAAATAGATAAACAAGTTCAAGAAACACAGTCTAATTAAAAAGGAACCCAAGGAGGCCTACACCAAGACACATGATAATTAAAATGCCAAAGTTAAGAGACAAAGAAAGAATACTAAAAGCAGCAAGGCCATTAATTACCTACAGAGGAGCCCCCGTAGGATAACATCTGACTTCTCAACAGAAATATTTGAGGCCAGAAGGGATTGGCAAGAAATATTTAAAGTGATACAAAACAAGAACCTACAACCAAGACTACTTTATCCAGCAAGGCTATCATTTAAAATTGAAAGAGAAAAAGAAAAAGCTTCCCAGACAAAATAACACTGAAGTAATTCATTACAACCAAACCAATACTGCAAGAAATGTTAAGGGGCCTGCTGTAAATAGCACAAAGGTAAAATAAAAAAATCAAGAAAAAGAGGATTATAAATTTGAAGAATAAAATGGCAATAAATAAACACATGTCACTAATAACCTTAAATGTATATAAATTAAATACTCAATCAAAAGACATAAGGTAGCTGCATGGATAAGAAAATAGGACCCATACATATGCTGTCTACAAGAGACCCACTTTAGAACAAAAGTATACATAGACTGAACTTGAAGAGATGGAAAAAAGTATTTCATGCAAAAAAAAAAGCAGGAGTAGCAATACTTATATCTGACAAAATAGCCTTTAAAATAAAAGCTACAGTAAGGGATAAAGAAGGTCACTACATAGTGAAAAGGGAGCAATTCAACAGGAGCATATAACCAAGAATAAGCTCAAATAAACAACTTAATCCTTCATCTAATAGCCTCAGCAATCTTGAAAATGAAGAATAATGTAGGAGGTATCACATTTTCTGATATCAAGTTATCATACAAGGCTCTTGTAATCAAAACAGTCTGGTTCTGGCATAAGAATAGGCAGACAAATCAATGGAACAGAATAGAGAATCCAGAAATAAACCCACACCTTTATGTTCAATTGACATTTGACAAAGGAGATAAGAGCATACAACGGAGTAAAGATAGCCTCTTTAATAAATGGTGTTTGGAAAATTGAACTGGTATAAGCAAAAATATGAAACTAGACCACCAACTTACACTATTCACAAAAATAAATTCAAAACGATTAAAAGACTTAAATGTAAGTCATGAAATCATAAACATCTTGGAAGAAAACATAGGCAGTAAACTCTCTGATATCTTGAGTAGCAATATTTTTGCCCATATATCTCCACAGGCAAGTGAAATCATGGACAACATTAACAAATGGGACTAGATCATACTAAAAAGTTTTTGCACAGCAAAAGACACTGTGAACAGAATAAAAAACAACCCACAGAATGGGAGAACATATTCCCTAATACAGTCATCCCTTGTCATATCACGATTCACTTTTTGCAGTCTCACTGTATCGCAGATTTTTAAATTGTATATATCTAAATTTGTATTGTGGACTTTTATTTTATATTGGGAGATTTTGTGGTATATAGGTATCTTTATATATTTATTTTTAAAATTATTTTTGTGGTAAAATAAGCATAAGAAGTGTTTATAAGAGTGTTGGAAAGGTTAATAACAGTGTGGAGATGGTTTATAAAGTCTTAAAATATATATAAATAGTAGAATAAATATAAGTTCACTACTCTGAAGATTTTCTCCTATCACAGGCAATTCTGGTACCTAACCCCTACAACAGATGAGGAACCACTGTACATCTGATAAGGGATTAATAGCCAAAATTTATAAAGAACTTCAAAAACAACACTAGGAGGGTAAACAATTCAATTAAAAAATAGGCAAAGGAACTGAATAGAGACTTCTACAAAGAGGATATACAGATGGCCAATAGGCATATGAAAAAATGTTCAATGTCACTAATTATCAGAGAAAAGCAAATTGAAACCACAATGAGATAACATCTCATACCTATCAGAATGGGTCTCATTAATAAATGAACACACAGCTGGTGAGGGTGTGGAGAAAAGGGAACCCTCCTACACTGCTGGTGGGAGTGCAGACTTGTGCAGCCACTGTGGAAAACAGTATGGCATTTCCTCAAGAAATTAAAAATGGTACTGCCTTTTGACCCAGCTATATCACTTTTAGAATATATCGTAAGAACACCAAATCACTGATTTAAAAGAAGATATGCACCCCTATGTTTATTGCAACATTGTTTATAATAGCCAAGATCTGAAAACAGCCCAAGTGTCTAATAGTGTTCAAGTGAATAAAAAAGCAGTGGTACATATGCATAATGGAATACTATGTGGCCATGAAAAATAAGGAAATCTTACCTTTTGTGATGGTATAGGTGGACCTGGAGATTATCATGCTAAGTGAAATGAGCCAGACAGAGAAAGAAAATATCATGATCTCACATATATGGACTCTAATGAACAAAGAATACTGAGGAATAGAATAGAGGCAGAGGTAGGGCACAGGGAGCAGAGGGACAGCTGTCAGAGGAAAGAGGAATGAAGGGATGGGATCAGAGAAGGTGAAGGGATTAGTGAAATTATATATACATAACATATAGATATAGATAATATGATAGCAAATCCCAGAGGGAAGGGGGAGAGAAAGTTAGGGAGAGAGGGGCCAAGGGATTGTAAGGGGAGACACGGGCTTTGAGGGTGAGTGGGACACTTGAATTCATGTTAACACAATAAATTAAAATTAATAAAATTTTTTTAAAAGTTGGAGCAACAACACATTTAAAAAACAAAACAAAACATTGAATATTCAGTTACTATACACAGCTAGGCTTGCACCTAGCTCTCTCATGAAGCTCTTTGTTCACCTAGCCAGAAAGTATATAATAGAAGAAAGGGACACTCACAGAACATTTTCAATCTTAAGAGACTTGATGTTGATGCTTCTCACTCTTACTCTTGATTTCTCCCACACTCTGTCAGTTCCTGAGAATCTAATTATCTCATACTATTGTAACTATTGGCTTTTAGACTCTATATTGAGTCCCTTAAATTTGACCTGTCTCACAATGCCCAAGCTTCCAAGTGACATCTCTTCTTTCTTTTTCAAAAAGCTATCCACTCCACAAACATATCTAAATTAGATATCAGTAAAAAAGTTTGATTAAACTAATTCTAAGTAAAAGCTTTTCAAAACAAAGGTTTTCTTTAATTTCTTACCCTTTCCGTACATTCTCTTCTTTTATTATTTTTTTTCCTCTTTCAAGTGAGAGGAAGGGAGAAAGAGATACAGGCTTCCACATGCACCCCGACCAGGATCCACCTGGTAATCCCTGTCTCTGGGGCCATGCTTGCAACCAAGCCATTTCTAGCACTTGAGATAGAGGCTCCACAGAGCCATCCTCAGCACCTGGGGCCAATGCACTCAAACCAGTTGAGCCATAGCTTCAGGAGAAGAGAGAGAGTGAAAGAGAAGGTGGAGAGGAAGTGTAGAAGCAGATGATCGCTTCTCCTGTGCTCCCTGACTGAGAACTGAACCTGGGACATCCACAAGCCAGGCTGATACTCTACCACTGAGCCAACTGGCCAGAGCTAATTTTTATCTTAATCATATTGATTTTCAGATCATATCAATCTCAATAGTGAGATATTTGGCAACAAATAAATTTTCAACCAGTGCTTTTAAATATTTTTTATTATGTATAATTATTTAAAATGTTTCAATTATAGTTGACATTCAATATTATATTAGTTTTAGGTGTACTGTATAGTGGTTAGACATTTATATAGTTTGCAAAGCAATCCTCCCTATAAGACTGTTGCCACCAACACCAAACATTATTACTATAGTATTGACTATATTTCCTATGCTTTACTTTACACACTTTATATCCCTTCAAATACTATTTTAAATTAAAGAATGTATTCTTGCAGGTTCCAGATGGCTGTGCTATTATAAGATAGTAGCTATAATTACAGTAGTCAGTACAGTGACATTTATTTCCAGCCAAGATGGAGCAACAGTGACTGCCCTTTGCCCTCATATCAGAAAAACAAAACAAAGAAGTTTCAAAATGTATGAAACATTGTTTTTCAAATCCTTCAGATAAAGCAGAAAAGAAGAAGATAGTGCTTGAAAGACAATAACCTAGTGAGGTAATACTTACACTTGCTGTAGTATACAGTCGTCCCTCGCCATAACATGGTTCACTTTTTATGATCTCACTGTATCGTGGATTTTAAAATTATATATATATATATATTTTGTATTGTGGATTATTCCCTATATAGTGGGATTTTGCAGTATATAAGTATTTCATATTTTTTAAAATTTTAACTGTTTTGTGGTAAAATAAGAAATTTCTAGCCTAAAATATTGAAAATAATATTGAAAATATAAAAAAAATTAATTAAAACATATTAGTATTCACTGGAGAGTACCAGTATCGAATTTCATATGTTGTTAAAATTACTTAAGTTTAAGAGTGTAGAAAGTGTTTAAGAGCATAGGAAGTGTTTATAAGAGTGTGGAAGAGGTTAATAACAGTGCGGGAAAGGTTTATAAGAGTGCGGGGATGGTTTATAAAGCCTTAAAATATATAAAAATAATAAAATAAATATAAGGTTGCTACTTCGTGGATTTTTGCCTATAGCAGGCGGTTCTGGAACCTAACTCCCATGATAGGACAGTGACCACTGTACTGTCTTGAGAGGGGTTCCACGACCTTGGCATGACACTGGAACATAAGAGAGAGGATACAGGCAGAGACAAGGAGACTCAAGTTGAGCAAGTATTGCTGAGAGTGCAGTGTATCCAAGACACAAAGATCTAAACGAAAAGTACTAGAGAGGAAAGAGCTGGAAAGAGGGAAAATGTTGAAGATGTGAAGTTTTCTCATTGATGATTCAACTGAGTACTAATAGAGCATTATGTGTAAGAGACTGAAAATAGCTGCCCCCCAAACTAGAAGGGACAATATACCCAGTAGGAAAAATGGCTGTGCATGGTGTTTATTCCTACCATCCAGACTGATACATTTCATTATTCAGGGGAAGCAGGTCAGAATACAAAGAGGTTCTTGCTTTAGTCGTGGCGAATAGTTAGCCCTAGAAGAAACACTGTTCTGGTCCTCTCTAACAAATTTAAAAAGCAACACAAAAGAGCAAACCGTTTTCCAAATTACTCATCTTCATCCTAGAACAAGTTTGAGGATATTTATAAGAAAACAGAGATAAAAGTCATAATGTCTGATATCCAATAAAAAATTGCTAGGCATGAAAAGAAAGCAAGAAAAATAACCTATATTTAGCAGGAGAAAAAAAATCAATCAATTGCAACTGAATAAGAACTGACAAAGATATTAAAAAGGCATATGAGGATTTCAGAAGAGTTATAACTGTACTCCATATGTTCACGCTTTAAGTGAGATGTGGAAGATATAAATAAAACCCAAATCAAATATATAGAATTGAAAACTACAATATCTGAAATGAAAAATACACTGAATGTGTAATGAGACATTACAGTTTAAAGGAGTAGTGAATTTGACAGCATAGCAATCAAAATTATGCAAAATAAAATGTAGAAGTTTGGGTCTTCAGTCAGAGCGTCATCCCAAAATGACAAGGTTGTGGGTTCAATCCCTGATCAGGGCACACATGGGAAGCAACCTGTGAGTGCACAACTAAGTGGAACAACAAATAAATGCCTCCCTTCACTCCTTCTACACCTGTCTCTCTAAATTTAATCAACAAATAATAAGAAAAAAATAAAATTTAGAAATTTAAAAAGAAAAGAACATCAATGAGCCATAGGATAACTTCAAGAAGTATTCAGAATGTGGCAAAAGTAGGCTTACAGTTGTGAGTATGTGAAAGAGTTTATTTTCCTATCTGTTAGATCGGCCAAAAGAGGGAGGCACAGGCCTGATGAGTTTTAGGAGAAGTTTATTTATGCATCTGTGAACAGAGGGGCTGAGACCCTAGTGGCATCAGCCCAGAGCTGCAGGAAGGGAGTGTCTGATATAGGGACTATTGCAGGCATTTGCTGGCATGGGGGTTTGTGCACCTGGAAATGCTCAGGATAGCATATCCTGGTTTGTGGCTTTAGAAACAGACTGTATCCTTTTCCCCAACTCTCAGGCCTCTCCCAAAGGCCTTGTCTCAAGGACAATTCACAGAACCTTCCCAGGGTGCGGAAGTTGCTCTATGAGAGGCAGAGGTTGAGTGAGAGAGATGCTTAATGGATAAACTGCCACAGTGAAGTTGGGTGTGGGGAATTTGAGCTTTAAAGGGGCCTTGAACTATAGGAGCCCTGTACCCCAGGGGTCCCCAAACTACGGCCTGCAGGCCACATGCGGCCCCCTGAGGCCATTTATTCAGCCCCCGCAGCACTTCTGGAAGGGGCACCTCTTTCATTGGTGGTCAGTGAGAGGAGCACTGTATGTGGCGGCGCTGCAAAGCACAGCGTCGCTTATGTACAGCACTACTTCCAGTGACGCGGGACAGACGCCTCACGACTCCAGAAGTGTGTCATATCACTTGTTACAGCTAGCAGTGACAAATATGGAATTGGACATTGACCATCTCATTAGCCGAAAGTAGACCCATAGTTCCCATTGAAATACTGGTCAGTTTGCTGATTTAAATTTACTTGTTCTTTATTTTAAATATTGTATTTGTTCCCGTTTTGTTTTTTTACTTTAAAATATGTGCAGTGTGCATCGGGATTTGTTGATAGTTTTTTTTAATAGTCCAGCCCTCCAACAGTCTGAGGGACAGTGAACTGGCCCCCTGTGTAAAAGTTTGGGGACCCCTGCTGTACACAAACCTATCAGTATTGTTATTTATTAATTATGATATTATTTTTCCATATAAACAACTGTAAACCTACTTTTACCACAACCTGTATGTGGAAACTGAAATCCTTGGATGGGCCAACAATAAGAGAAAGAAAAAAAATACTTAAAATAATACCTGAAAATGTTCCAAATGTAAGTAAACTTATATAAATAAACACATTCAATAAACTCATGAAGATGAAAGAAAAAAAAACCCTTAAAAATGACATCAACATACATCACAAACTCCTCAATAAAGAGAAAAATCTTAAAAGCATCCAGAAAATACAAGACATGTTACTTATGGCAAAATAAAGATACCGATAACAGATTTTTTATCTAAAAAATAATCTAGTGAAAGATAATAGAGTGCCTAACCAGGTGGTCCTGCAGTGGATAGAGCATCAACCTGGGATGCTGAAGACCCAGGTTTGAAACTCCGAGATCACCTACTTGAGCGCTGGCTCATCCAGCTTGAGTGTGGGCTCACTAGCTTGAGCACAGGGTCACTGCTTGAGCATGGGATCAAAGACATGATCCCATTGTCACTGGCTTGGGTCCAAAGGTCACTGGCTTGAAGCCCAAGATCGCTGGCTTGAGCAAGGGGTGACTGGCTCAGCTGGAGATCCCCCACCCTGTTCAAGGCACATATTAGAAAGCAATCAATGAACAGTTAAGGTGTCACAACTATGAGTTGATGTTTCTCATCTCCCTTCCTATCTGTCTGTTCCCTCCTCTATTTGTCTCTCTCCCCACAAATAAAATAAATAAAATAAAATAAGAATCTTTAACATATTGAAAGAATAAAGCTATCTATTCAGTGAAAATATCTTTGAAAAGAATGTAAATAAAAAACATTTTCATATACATAACACCTGAAGGAATTAATCACCAAAGGACATAGTATATGCATTTATGCAATTAATAAAATTAATAGTACTATACTTAAATTCTGTGCAATTTATATATGCAAATTATTTTGCAACTTTAAAATACATAATATAATTACATATGCTCAGGATCTAGCTATTTTAGTTATAATCACAAAGCTTAGTGAATGTCCAAATAAAAAAAATTAGGCCCTGGTCAGTTGGCTCAGTGGTAGAGCGTCGGCCTGGCGTGCAGGAGTCCCAGGTTTGATTCCCAGCCAGGGCACACAGGAGAAGCAACCATCTGCTTCTCCACCCCACCCCCTCTCCTTCCTCTCTGTCTCTCTCTTCCCCTCCCGCAGCCAAGGCTCCACTGGAGAAAAGTTGGCCCAGGCACTGAGGATGGCTCTGTGGCCTCTGCCTCAGGTGCTAGAATGGCTCTGGTAGCAACAGAGCGACACCCCAGATGGGCAGAGCATCGGCCCCTGGTGGGCATGCCGGGTGGATCCCGGTAGGGCGCATGCGGGAATCTGTCTGACTGCCTCCCCATTTCCAACTTCAGAAAAATACAAAAAATAAATAAAAATTATATTTAAATAGTTTTATGAAACCTGTTGAAAATTCCTGTATTAAAATGATTTTCTTTCTCCAAAAGTTTATTGTTTGGGAGATTTAGTTGCTTTATAATAACTAATACTAATAGCAATTTAGGAACAATGAGAATTTGCATACATAAAAATGTGAATAAGATAATTGCTCTGAAATTGGAGTACTTTTTCTCCACTCAAAACTGACAGAGCCAGTGATGTGCTCAAATTACATGTTGTTCCAAATACAATATTGATAAATAAAAGCACTAACGATAAAATTTGTGATGATGATAACAATTCCCTTCTTCCAGGTCTTAACACAACTCATTCCCTTATCTTACTTCAGGTGTTTGCTTAAATGTGGCCCTCTCAGGGACCAACCTCTTTAAAATCTTTATACTCATTGGCCCGTTTCTCTACCCTGCTTTTTCTTCATAGCACTATGATCATTGAAACCACTATTATTCTTTATTTTCTGTCTTTTCCCAATAGAACATCATCTCTGTGATGAGTGAACTTTGCCTGTTTTATTGTTATAAAGCCTAGAACTCAAAAAGTGGTAGAATGAATGAATGAATGAATGAATGGGTAGATAAACATAGTTCCGGGAAACAGGTACATCTACACTTGGAGTTCAGAAACTCCAGATTATTAATATCTTTTTTTAAACGACTAAAAAACCCCTACTTTCTGAGTTTTCATGGAACAGTTTCCTGTTCAACCCAGCTGCCTTTTCCCTCCACTGGACCCACAGATACCTCCCTTTCTGCAGCCCATCCCCTCAGCAGGCCTAGTTTTAACTTCTTGGTTATTGGATAATTCTGGATGGTTAATTTAACAAATTTAACACTTAAGGGGTGGCCTTGATCTACAGATTCCTATTTTTTTCTAATTCTCTAGTTTCAGCATACCCTTTTCAGAACAGCTGTTTCACCTTCTGGAAGATGGGGTAGGTAGGATAAAATGATCTCCACTGCAGACTGTGAGTGTGAATCCCATTTTAATTCTAGTTTGTGTTACTAGTATGACTATTTGCTATGTGGTACAATAATGTGCCTATTCAGGTCTTTATTTATTCGTGGGTCAGCTGTAGGACATAACGGTAATCTCAGCTTTCATTTCCTTTAAATTAAGGTAGGCGCTGACTCCGAATAGTAGAATGGGAAAAATAATCTGTTCATAGATCTCAATAAAAGTGGATATTAAAGGCAAATGAACATTTTTATGATTCCTGTGGGACATAAAAAGAGTAGAAAAGAAATTAAAAGCCCATCAGAGCAACGCTGAGGAAACATATAACGCAAGGCCAGGGCAGAGACATTGTGAATGTAGGAAATATTATTTTTAAATATGAACTAAAAGCATAAAGTCTTTTAAAATATTAGTGTTTGTCCTTGGAAAAGAGGTACTTACTAAACAGATGAATATTTATTACATAACAGTAAAAGGACCAACAGGCTGTACTAGAAGGAGAATTGAAAAGAAAACTTAAATTGAAAGAGAAGTATCCCTCTGTCCAATGTGAGTGGCACAGGTGCCCACCTACAGCACATCTACACTCACCAAACCTCCCAAGTACTTCTGAACTAACAACCCCTAGTGTTGAGCGTACCTTGAAATGGTAACACCCAGAGTGGAGGCTGGCTCAGGGGCAAGGCGGAAGAAACCAGAAAGCAAGTTCCCACACTGTAGAAAAGATCTGAGTTTGTAGTGAGGGGCTTGATAAAAAGGCTTGTTAGGAAACTCTTTTAATCTGAAGTCAACAAATCCAAGTGAGAGGCGATATTAACTGGAGACTCTCTTCTTGAGGCCCAAGAAGAGAACAGACCAAGTTAGCTAGCACTTTAACCTTTAACTTCATAAAGTGTAATTTCCTTCATGTAACCGGGTCTTTGGCAAAGAAATGTGTATTTTTAAAGTTGAGTAAATAAAACTTTTGGCTACATGATAAATAGTTGAGTGTTAAAATCATAATTTGTACCAAACTAAGTCTGAGGTTCAGTATAACTATCAGAGAATGAATATTTGAGATATACAAATAAACCTAAATGAAATTATATTATAAGTATAATTTTAAAAAGAGTAGTGTCAAGATTTTTTTGGTTATATGTTTTGGTTCAAGCTAAACCTCAATAGGTTATAGTCAGGGGTGATGTTGCCAAAAATTCTTAAGTTTTCTTTTATAGCTAATAATATCCAATTAAAATAACTCTTCTTAGACTTGAAGATTTGATGATTGCTGACATTACAATTTCATTAAAGCAGTCCCACAAACTGAAACTGTATACAACTGAAGAAAAATGCTTTCTGAATATTTACAGAAATGGACTTATTGCCCTTCATGCTAATTTGTTTTATGTTTTGTTTGCATTTGTGATATATGACACAATCATTTGAGAAAATGACTAAATTTCTGATCTTCAAATATTGCAATGGAGCTTTATAATTAACTCATGGAAACAAAATTGCCTCTGAATTCCCCACTCCATCTCAAATTTTATTTTATGTTTATCAGGGTTTTTTTTGTATCTTTTTTTTTTTTTTTTGTATTTTTCTGAAGCTAGAAACCGGGAGAGACAGTCAGACAGACTTCTGCATGCGCCTGACAGGGATCCACTGGGCACGCCCACGGGGGGGGGGGGGGGGCTCTGCCCACCAGGGGGCGATGCTCTGCCCCTCCGGGGTGTCGCTCTGCCGCGACCAGAGCCACTCTAGCGCCTGGGGGCAGAGGCCAAGGAGCCATCCCCAGCGCCTGGGCCATCTTTGCTCCAATGGAGCCTCGGCCTGCAGGAGGGGAAGAGAGAGACAGGGATGAAGGAGAGGGGAAGGGGTGAAGAAGCAAATGGGTGCTTCTCCTGTGTGCCCTGGCCGGGAATTGAACCCGGGACTTCTACACGCCAGGCCGACGCTCTACCACTGAGCCAACTGGCCAGGGCCTATGTTTATCAGTTTTAGTAATTTCCAGGGATAGAACACAATCATCATAGAAGAAATATCTAAGTACAAAGGGATAGTACTTTCTGTGGTTCAGGGCTTTCCCATGAACTATCTTTTTTCTCTAGAGCAATCTTTGATTGCTGTTTTAAGTCTACTTTAATATTAATATGCCATATGTTATATAGCTACTTTGGTAAGTATAATATTAGTGTCCTTTTTGGCAAAATATCTTTTAAACATGTAATTTCCGCTCTTCAGATTATTTGAACTATTATAAAAGTGCATAAGAATTTCCAATACGTTTTGCAAATCATGCAGATTTTCCATAGCTGAAGGATAAAGGAGGCCCATTGTCTCTGCCACAGTGAATAATTCTATGACATGTCCTGTGCTGCATTGATGTATAAAGTATGATATGCTTCCAAAATCCTTGATAGCATTTCTGTGGTTGTTCTTTTCTTGATGGTATTTCCATGATGTTGAGGTAGATACTAAACTATTCGGTTACAAAAGGCCAAAAACTGAAAGTAGCTGACTTTGGCCCTGGGTCATGACATCAGCCAATATTTGTTGCATTCCTACTGTAAAACTATGGAGACTTAGATGTTAACCTCACAGGGACTGAGAGCTAAGAAGCAAGGGAGAGGGAAGCATGCTCCACCCATGCTGGCTACAGTGGAGAGAAAGCATTTTCATGATGAGGAAAGAGGTGCTTATAATTGCAGGTGGTGACTCTTGTCACCAGAGGTGGTTTATGACAAAGCCAGGAGCACACTGCACTGAAGAGGCATTCCAGGGAGTGTGCATATCGGATTGAGTGCATAGAAAAACCTTTGATTACACCACAGATTAGAGACAATGCTTCCTTCAAAAAAGAAAGAAAGGGGCAGCAAACAATAAAATTAAAGATGAATTTACCTTGGTTATATGTTGACTGAAACTCCAATTATGGAATACATCACATATGGCTATACCTTATTTAAAAAGAACAACATTGGTACTAATATCAAGCTTCTGCTTTTATCTCCTTTTAGTTGGGTTTGAAAAAAACAAACATCTGCCTTTTTAATTAAAAAAAATCTATGATAACATTTTATAATTAGAATCAAGTTTTCTAATAGTAAATGCTTGTTACCTTGAATAACATCACTGGGGAAACAAGAAAATATTCAACATTGAGACATAAATAAAGGGAGGATGAAAGTGTTTAACCAATTGCACCATATAGATAAGATAAAGAATTGTTTTTATATGTTGCTCTCATTTCATTTTAAATACTTCAGACACATTTTTATGTTTTTTATGGGTTTTATTATAAGACTTTTTAGGTGAATGTTACAATATGCAACTATTTTAATAATAGCAAAGCACATATCACTGTGAGAGTATCACAATTCAACTATTTTCTTTTTCTGTGTTGAAATAACAAATTAAATTTCAAATCAGATACATGTAGATTTAGAGATCTTAACCAGTCTTGTGGACTGAACTGTGTCTCCCCGTACCCCAAATTTATATGTTGAAGTCCTAACCCCTAGTACTTTAGAATATGACTGTATTTGGAGGTAGAACCTGTGAAGAAGAAACTAAGGTTGAATGAGGTTATATTAATCCATTATGACTGCTGTCCTAATTAGAAGAGGAGGAAACAGCAGGGATTAAAAAGTCACATGAAAACACACTGACGGTGGCCACCTGCATACCAATGAGGGAGGTTTCAGGAAAAACCACAGTGGCCAACACTTTGGTGTTGAACTTCTACCTTACAGAACTGTGAGAAAATACATTTCTGATGTTTCAGCCACCTAGTATGTAGTATTGTGTTGTCAGGTCTAGCCAACTAATACACTCTGAAAGTGTGCCCTGGACTGTGTGTATGAACAAATGTGTGAATCAGCTGGTCTCTATCCAGGTTCAGTTCCTGCATATTTCCAGGAATGGAATTATCTCTCCATGCTAAGTGTGAAGTGTTTGAAGACTATCAGCTATTTATCTATCATCTATCATCTATCTATCTATCTATCTATCTATCTATCTATCTATCTATCTATCTATCTATCAATCATCTATCTGTCTATCAATCATCTATCATCTATCTTTCATCTATTTATCATCTATCTATTCATTTATGTTATTTTGTCACATGGCCTCTGACAAAAAGCTAGCTACTTTATCTAGGAGTGAACCTTGTGCTCCAGAACTGAAAAAATTAATTTCTTTTACTTAAGCTACTCAGTCTGTGATATTCAGTTATGGCAGCCTTAGCAAACCAATACACTGACTATCAAACTTTATTAATACTTTAAAAAATATAAGCATGCAAGAAGCTCAGGAAAGGCTGGGAGAGGTCTATGCCATCCTTCATGGCTCCCCAGAACCTCCCTCTTTTATTAAGCATATACTCTCTGGCCAGAATACCAGTAGGATCTCTAAATGAGGGTTGTGGAATGTCTCACAAAACTGGGAAGGTTAAAAATATGAAACATCTGCATTTCATATCCCTAAGCATTGTATTGTTTATCTGATATTCTACAGGAAGCTACATTTTATAAATATATACTTTGTAGGTGTGATAAGAAAATGCAAAACTGAGACATCCCACTTAATGCACTATTTAGGTAAAAATTCACCTCCTAGTAAATGCTGGTATATTTGTCCAGAGGTCCTTTTATGATGATTACAAGACAAGAACATCAGCTATCTGCCTTGTTTTCTTTCCCTCTGGAACACCTCCTAATAATCATAGAAGAAACAGCTCACAGGCCAACTGTTTTCAGTCCTTCCTTCTTACATTTTTTTCTTTAAACTTTCCAGCAAATGTGTTTTGGGATATTATAACCCTCTCAGAAGCTTTTGGCCAGAAAAATTACTAATTCTAGCCAAACCATAGCTAAAGTAAAATAAAATTGATTCTAAGTTCTCCTATGATCCATTTCAAAATCCTTATATTTAATTTTTGAGCCTAGATTTTTTTTTGCTTTTTTTTGTCTTTTATTTTCTTTTTTTTACAGAGAAAGAGAGAGAGAGTCAGAGAGAGGGACAAATAGGGACAGACAGACAGGAAGAGAGAGAGATGAGAAGCATCAATTCTTCATTGCAGCTCCTTAGTTGTTCAGTGAATGCTTTCTCATATGTGCTTTGATCTGGTGGGCTACAGCAGAGTGAGTGACCCCTTGCTCAAGCCAGTGACCTTGTGCTCAAACCAGCGACCTTGGGCTCAAGCCAGCAACCATGGGTCATGTCTGTGATCCCACACTTAAGCCAGCAACCCTGTGCTCAGCTGGTGAACCTTCACTCAAGCTGACAACCTCAGGGTTTTGAACCTGGGTCCTCTGCATCCCAGTCCAATGCTCTATCCAGTGCACCACCGCCTGGGCAGGCCTTATATTTAATTTTTGTATATAAATTTTATTATTCTTATTTATGTAATAAATACAAGTTCACTGACAAAATTAGAAAACATAGCTAAATAAAGCAAAATATTAGCAATAAGTACTATTAACATTTATGTATAATATTTCAATATTTTCCATATATATAGACAAGACTTTTTATAGCAATTGAACATTTTTTCTTTTACAATCTGCTTTAAAATATTAACAACATATTGTGAACTTATTCCCAAGTTATTGAATGTATTTTTACTAAATCATTTTAATGGCCAACATTATAGCATATGTTTACACTATATCATTATTATATACCAGAGAAGTTTATATTTATAATGTGACAGTATATATTGCTTCATCAGTTAATAAAGTGCATATTGAATGCATTTGACCACATATCTCTTTTGATTAAAAAAGTTATACAATATAGTCACCAAGTGACTATATGTCCACCAAAATATATATATCCTCTCTTTTATCCTGGACACACATGCGAATATCCTTTGATTTAAGAATTGCCATTTGACAAAAATTCTCATGAAAAAGAAAAAAAAGGAGAAGAAACAATGTGTGCTATTTCAGTTGCACATATACATACTTGTATCTATTCTTCCTTTTTCCTTGCCATCTGGATATCAGATATGGCCGAAACCTAGTTTTGATCATGCAGATGACCATAATGTCCTAGGATAAAACAATAACTTAACAGAAACTTTGGGCCCTCAAATGAATGAGACAAGTAGAGCTGCTCCATCAATCTATGCCATTCATTTTAAGTGATTGTATTATCGAATCAGTCTCTCCTTACCCTAATACATCTTCTTTGTGACATGATAATGGTAGCAAATTTGTAACTTCTGCACCACTGCATCTGTACAACGTGTATTTGGACTTTATTTTTCTGATATCATTAAGTCTATGTTTCAGGAACATTTTAATTTTATTTCTGGATCTTTAGAAATCATGAGTACATATGGACATTCTTCATTCAGTTTGTCCACAGGGTCAGAGAGCTCTCAATTTTTTTTTTGATTCTGAGGTTATGGAAACACGACAGAATAGGGCAATACTCATCCTTGACCCCTCTTCCCCAGCTAATTTCTCAGTCCTGTGATTGATGTCAAGGAACTTTTCACATCAACATATAATTTTATTAATCAAAAGACTTTGTAAATCATGGGGTTAAATTTTTCTTTTTATAAATGCAGAAACAACAAATAGTTGGAGTAGTTGGGAAACTTGTCCAACATCACAAAGGTAACTATTTGTAAAATTGGGATCAGAACACAGAAATCTTATTGCCTAGTTAAATATCCTTTCAAGCACAGATGCAAGCACAGAAAACAGGAAAGAATTCTATTCCGACAATTCTGACCTTAAAGTCATTACCTTTCTCATCACCTTTTATGTCTAATCTATTCTAATGCACACAACTCATTCCATTAATTCAGGCTAAATTTTAATTGTTCACTCAATCAAAAAATATTTATTACACACCAAAAATGCACCAATACTGTGCTTAATGCTATGAATGAATGGTTAGCAAGATATAGTTATGGCCCAAAGGAGTTCAGCTGTAATAAGTAACCAAATATAGTGGGATGTATTTTGTACAGCTGGTATAGATATAGGGTGTGAAGGACTAATAAGAGTCTTATACACTATTAAAGGTAAAAGAGCTTTCTAAAAAATGACATCAAAGGTAAGACAAACAGCCTGACCAGGTGGTGGCACAGTGGATAGAGTGTCAGACTGGGATGCAGAGGCACCAGGTTCGAGACCCCGAGGTCACCAGCTTGAGCGCGGGCTCATCTGGTTTGAGCAAAAGCCCACCAGCTTGAACCCAAGGTCGCTGGCTCTAGCAAGGGGTTACTCAGTCTGCTGAAGGCCCATGGTCAAGGCACATATGAGAAAGCAATCAATCAATGAACAACTAAGGTGTTGCAACGCGCAATGAAAAACTAATGATTGATGCTTCTCATCTCTCTCAGTTCATGTCTGTCTGTCCCTGTCTATCCCTCTCTCTGACTCACTCTCTGTCTCTGTAAAAAAAAAAATTAAAAAAAAAAAAAAAAAAAAGGTAAGACAGATAAAGGGAGATAGGGACCATGGGGAAAAGTATAACTATTGTATATAATGAAATTTTGGAGAAATCCTAATCGACCCCCTGTTTGTAACTCCTCAGGCCCATTGCCTACTCTTACCTTCCTCGTATACTCTTTCTCCTAGTCAAATCCTTATTTTAAGCAAAAATAAGCTTTATTTTAGAGAAATTCTAAGCATTAAAATCCTGCTTAATCAAAGAAAATAATTTGGAAAAACCTTTGTTTTACTCGATGATAGGGGAGCCCCAAAGTGAGAAATTTGGCTTCAGTAGTAGTTGCTTTTCAGTTGTAATGAATAGGAGATATGTAAGAGTTTAAAATGATTCATTCATCTGATTGCTAGTTTCTCTTTTAATGGCTCCCTGGACTTTATTTTGAAATGTAGCAAAAAGTTTAGCTTTGCAGGAATGTCAGGAAAAGCTTACCTTGGGGAGGAACCTAACAATTAGTGGAGTTTAAATCACAATGGTTGTTATTAAAAGCCTAGCCACAGGGTTTACTGTGAATAGTTAAAGCCTGTAAATTAATCAGAAACTTAATTCACCAATCTTAAATCTTTACTTTGTATCCTAAGAAATAGGGAGTATTTTCACAGATAATTTCCAGAGGCAGATGGTTCCGGAGATGCCAGGTCCCAGCTGTTCCTGGGAGACATCTGACCCCAGCTGTCTTGAAGATTTACCAAGGACACCAGATAGGACCGTGCTAATTGGGCCTGTGTGAAATCAAAAGAACTTGCAGAGGAGAAGTTTCTGCAGCTGAACTCCCACCCCTTGCATATTGTTACGTAACTAATTGCGCTGACTTTTCCCTTTTTTTTTTCTTTTGCTCCTGAACCCTATGAAAACCACCAGCACCAGGAGTGTGTTAAGGCAGTTTTTTTAGACAGGAGTCACCTGCCTTCTTATATTGCTGCAATTTGATGACACCCCTAATACCTACTTGGTCCTCTTCTCTCTTTATTGGCATTAAGGGTGGCAAGTTAACTCCAAATCTGGTTTTCTTTTTCAGTTATATCTATTTACTTCTTTTCTCTACATAATGTAACTGTAGGAGGCTTAAAATATTTAGGTTTCCTGTGCATGAAGAATCATGACTTTAAAAACACAGCTGGGTAGATTCTTAAAGATTAATGAGGCATTCAAAACTTTGTAAAAATTTAATTGTGAAGAAATTGAGGAAGTAAATAGACCTGCAGTGGGGTCTCTGAGTCATGAATAATTTTCTCAATGGTATTTACAGTTAAATAAGTAACAGACTAATAACATAGCATAGGCAAATTATTTTATATAGTGCTGGCATTTGGGGAAAAATATCTTTTAAATATAAATATCCAGGGCTATAGCATATTATTAAATCTTTAACAATTTAAAAAATTTATGTTCCATGTTTTACAATAACATACTTAAGTTCTTTAAAAATATAGTCATTACATTTTTTAAATTTTTGTATAAATTAGAAATAAGAAAAGAATGCGTATTTAAAATTTGTTATGAAAAATGATTCACAAAATACTTAATGTATTACTAAAATGCAATATTTTTTTAAAGATATACAGATAATAATATTGAAATTTTACTAACCAAATGCACTATTTTAAAAATATTTCAAGTTGGCATAACAAAGATTCAGTCAAAGCTTATTCGGAAAGAAATAATTCTTATTTCTTTAAATTGAATTTGTTTAAATTAGAAACATCTAATTATTTTTCTTCTATTATAATATTAAGAAAAACACTTTATTATTAATAAAGTTAAAGGATTTGAAATGTGAACAGATATAAACTGATGGATACATGAATTTACCAAAAGTTCCAAACTGCCCTTTTGCTGTTCCACTTGTCTAACTGACCCCACCCTTGCTTACTGGACTATCGCCCCTGAAACAGAAAAGTTCTAGGAAGCTGGTCAGCTGTCCCGAGGAGAAGCATTCTAGGAAGCTGAAATTGTAGGACTGCAGAAGGGAGCACACCAGAATTGCTGACTCAACGCACACTTGCTCAAAGCTCTCCCTACCTTAATAAATGTTTGCCTCAGAGTCTGTTTTGGTGCACTTCTCCCGGAGGAGTGCCCCGGCAGGTCTTTCTCCTCTAATAAAGCCTGCACACCTGGTGTTCGAGTGCCATCTCATTCTTACATAAACCAAGTTACTAAAAAACAAAACTTTGTTATTATTAGGAGAAAATTTCTGTTCTTAGTAATTTAAAATTTAAGACTAGATCAAGTGGTCATATTTAGGAAGTGTGTCTTTAAAATAAAAATTACAAAATGCACATGCCATTAAAATGGTTTGTGCTTAAAAAACCAATATGTAGTAAACATAACTATATCTGCTGGTCTTTTTAACAGAACCATCTCCATTTTCTGTGTAATAATAGGTTTAAAGTATTCACCTATTAAAAAGACATCTTAACAATAAAAGACTTTTATGAAGCCGAATCTCTAAAGACTTCCTCTTTCCATTATTATAACACATTAAAGACAGGCTATTGTAAACAAGGGGTAGTTTCAATTCTTTATTGGTCTCTGCTTTGTTTTGTGTTAGTGTCAGTAGCAGATTAGAAGACATATACAAGTTTAAAACACTAATCAACAACAACATATTTTTATTCTCAGTGTTTTTATACAATACTGTAAGGCCAGGGACTGCTGCTGTCATGACCATTCACATGCGGGTTCACATTAGATTCAGACAGACAGTAAAGAACCAGTGGAGCCAAAAACTGGTGGGCTGTTCCTTTATTCTAGCCTTGCACCCGGCCAGAAAGTAAACACACACACACACACACACACACACACACACACACACACACACACACAGGGAAAACACTTCCCCTTCACTTAGGATTCCCAAAGCAATTCACACAATCTCCAATTCCACAACCAGGAGAATCTTCTCTGGGTTTTCCTAGAATCAAAGGCCCCCACCAGTCTTAGTCACCTCTGGTTCCCCATCTGCACACCTTCTTTCTTCTGTTCTCTGCACAAACTGGCTTCTCCTTCAGCACCCTGCCAGCTTGGCTTCCTACTCTGCAAAAATGGCTTCCTTTTTTTCCCCTTCCATCTTGGCTTCTTCTTCCGCAAAAGATGGCTTCCTTCTTTTTCTCCTTCTCTGCTCTTAAAACCTTTTAGTATGAAACCCTTCCTCCAGCCAACTTTAGCGTAACAATGGCCATTCCCAAGCAGGAAGTTTCACCTGGCAGCACCCTTCCCCTGGGCAGAACCATTTTTAACAATAAAAGTGAGAAAACTCAACACAAATTTTACAAACTCATTTGCCCAATAAATACTATATAATATCTATAAAACAAAGTTCTTAATTCACTTGTAAACATGATAAAATAAAACAAAATAATTTCTAATTACAAATATAAACTGTAAAATGCCTTACTAGGACTGAAATAACTACTATTAGAAAACATTAAATTGCCTGACCTGTGGTGGCGCAGTGGATAAAGCGTCGACCTGGAAATGCTGAGGTCGCCGGTTAGAAATCTTGGGCTTGCCTGGTCAAGGCACATATGGGAGTTGATGCTTCCTGCTCCTCCCCCTTCTCTTTCTCTGCCTCTCTCCTCTCTCTCTCTCCCTCTCTCTCTCCTTTCTAAAATGAATAAATAAAAAAATAAATTAAAAACATAAAAAAATAAAACATTAAATCTATCATAAATTTATTTTTTTTTATTTTTTATTTTTTTGTATTTTTCTGAAGCTGGAAACGGGGAGAGACAATCAGACAGACTCCCGCATGCGCCCGACCGGGATCCACCCAGCACGCCCACCAGGGGCGATGCTCTGCCCACCAGGGGGTGATGCTCTGCCCCTCCAGGGCGTCGCTCTGCCGCGACCAGAGCCACTCTAGCACCTGGGGCAGAGGCCAAGGAGCCATCCCCAGCGCCCAGGCCATCTTTGTTCCAATGGAGCCTTGGCTGCGGGAGGGGAAGAGAGAGACAGAGAGGAAGGGGGCGGGGGTGGAGAAGCAAATGGGCACTTCTCCTATGTGCCCTGGCCGGGAATCGAACCCAGGTCCCCCACACGCCAGGCCGACGCTCTACCACTGAGCCAACCAGCCAGGGCCAAATCTATCATAGATTTAAAATCCAATTATTCCAATTTAATATTAAGATTATGATACTTCTATGAGATAAATGTGTTCACTCAACTCCTAGATTTTCCCAGCTAGATCTCTCAGCTTCATCTAGTGATGTTCATAATTGTATACTATCTCCCAGGAAATATCCCCAGGTATTTGAAAACCTCGAACAACTCCTAATTACCACAAAAAGATTTCTTAACACCAAAAAGGTATTTTTACCTCCTAAATTAAATTCAGAAAGTTCCAGAAAAAATGTCATGCTTTCTTAGCCACTATCAACTAATCCTTATTAGGTTAAAATCTTCAAAGACTGTAATATACTGTCACAAAGTGATATTTTTATTTCTTGGTTGCACTTTGCATATTCTTTTTAAAAGCCAGATTTGAACATAACAAAAAATCTTTTTCAATTCTACAGTGTGTCCGTAAAGTCATGGTGCACTTTTGACCGGTCACAGGAAAGCAACAAAAGACGATAGAAATGTGAAATTCTGCACCAAATAAAAGGAAAACCCTCCCAGTTTCTGTAGGATGATGTGGCAGCATGTGCGCATGCACAGATGATGATGTAACACCGTGTATACAGCGGAGCAGCCCATGGCCATGCCAGTCGAGATGTGGATGGTACAGAGGAAAGTTCAGTGTGTTCTGTGGCTCGCTAAATTCAAATCCATGACCAAAGTGCAGCGTGGATATTGGCACGTTTATAACGAAGCGCCACCACATAGGAATAACATTACTCGGTGGGATAAGCAGTTGAAGGAAACCAGCAGTTTGGTGGAGAATCCCTGTTCTGGTAGGCCATCAGTCAGTGACAAGTCTGTAGAGGCTATACGGGATAGCTACCTAAGGAGCCCTAAAAAATCTGTGCATGAGCCCACATTGAACTGCACTGAACAGGTATAAAACTGGGAGAGTTTTCTTTTTATTTGGTGCAGATTTCACATTTCTATCATCTTTTGTTGCTTTCCTGTGACCGGTCAAAAGTGCACCATGACTTTACAGACACACTGTATTTTGATCCACTGAGCACTATGAAATTAACTATCAAGTCAAATGTAACTGTGGTGTAGTTTACTTCTACTTTTTCTTAAACAATCCAGTAACTGCACTCTTGCTCACACTAATGTTAGTTCTTTCTTAACCTGCTTTCATCCTGTCTGTCATGGGATCCCTGCCTGGATCCTTTCTCCTGCTGGCTCCTGCTTGCCAGATGACACCTCTGGCCAGTCTGCTTATTCTGATCATCCCAGTGCCGCTCTCTTCATTTATGACTTGACTCAGTATTTTTAAGGTCAGTGGCTGAGGCCATGCAGGTTCCCATTGGACTCAGGCAGATGGTAAAGGAACTGTGAAGCCAGAAGGTAGTGGGCCATTCCATTTATGAGAGTCTCGCAATGGCAGATGAGCAAGCAGGCAGGAAAAAAGTGCTTCCCTCTCTTTCTTTGGACTCACCAGCAAAACATATTAGGCGAGGGGAAAAAAACCCTCTCTGGCAAACAATAGTAAACAATGGCCCCTCTCAATGGCAACAGGCAATCTGCAATTTGCCCTGAGGGCAAACAACCACATCCTTACATAGACTATACACACATGATGCTGCCCTGTGCTCATACACCAATCAGGCAAAAGTGCAAGCGAATAAACCTAACACACTTATAACACACTGGTTTGCCCAACAGTGTTCTTATTCCAAGTGCTTGACTCAAATTTAACTGGTCTCTTAGCTATTCCAGGCACCTACCAAATTCTTTTATTACACCATTCAAAAATGTGTATTTTTATTGAAGAAGTCCTGTGTGCACTTGATCTTCTTCCTATGATCCCATTACATTTCTGCCTTTTTACTTAGAGCTAAACAATTTTACTGGATCCAATTGACCTCTATAACATGACAGTATCTTTGGTTGTTAAAGGCATAAACATATTTGATATACATCAGGAATGTATGTTAAAATTAATCTATTGATTCTTAAGATTTTTGGGCACATATTCTTTAGCTTCTGACACTAATACAATTTATTTAGGGTTATCTAATGATGACCTAAGGATTAGAGTCATCATATTTTATCATTAACTCTAATTGCTAAATAATTTTCTGGCTCTTTGCTTTCTGAAAACGTGGTGAGATTTCATGACCCTGCATCACTGAAGTTAGGCACAACAGGTGTCCTTTCTTTGGCCTGTAAAATGTTAGCAAAATATCAGTTCCAGTCAGAAGCTGAAGCAGCCAGTACTAGATTTAATACTCTCTTCCTACTGCTAGGTGAGTATAGTACCATAGTTTATGATGTTGTCAACCTGGGTTACAAGTTAAAGTAGACCCCTGCTGACCCATGTGGGAAATACATAGCAAGAGTAAAAAATAACCTTTCATTGAATTAAACTATTGAGTAGACTACTCAGCCACAAGTAAAGATAAAATACTGCCATTTTCAACAACATGGATGGCTCTTGAGAATATCATGCTAAGACATGACAAAAAAAACCCCACAAAAACATGATTTTGCTTTAATGTAGGATATAAAACTGAAAGCAAAAATGAACAAACAAGGCAAACAATCACTAATAGACACAGACAAAGGTCTGGTGATTACCAGAGGGAAATGGGGATTTGGAGAAGTAGAACAAGGTAAAGGAGATCAAATATATGGTGACAGAAGATTTGACTGTGGATGGTGAACACACAATGCAATATAGAAATGATACATTATAGAATTGTACTTGATACCTATATCATTTTATTAATAATGTCACCCTAATAAGTTTAATAGAAATTTTAAAAAGAATCAAACTTGGAAAAGCAAAAAACAAAACAAAACAACTACTACTGAGATTTTAAGGGTATTTAACACTACAGCATTATCCAGTCCATTTTTACTAACACAAATACTAAAGAGAGTTTAAGTTAGTCACATGTATATACTTAACAGGTTTTATAATCTAGTCAGTTCCAAGGGACTATGTTTAACATGAAGCAAAATTCAAAATTACTACCTAGTTAATTATGTGAAGAAAAAAGTGACATTTTCTCCTTATTTTGTCTGAAAGAAATTATATAAAATTATTCTCCAAAACATTATCCTTTCTTCTAAAATAGTGATATAAGAGAACAAGGCCAAATTTATTTCATTACATCCATAAAAACTGTAACTCTTATTGATTAAAAAATCTTATTGATTAAAAATCTTAGTGATTAAAAAAATTACTTGATTTGGAACTTTAATCACACAAATCTGATTATCTGTTAAATATCTATAAATTGTTTCATCTGTAGATTTATAAGGTATATGTTAATTTACATATTATGCTTTAGTGCAGTGGTCCCGAACCTTTTTGGGGCCATGGACTGGTTTAATGTCAGAAAATATTTTCACAGACTGGCCTTTATGGTGGGATGGATAAATGTATCACGTGACCGAGACAAACATCAAGAGTGAGTCTTAGATGTAACAGAGGGAATCTGGTCATTTTTAAAAAATAAAACATTGTTCAGACTTAAATATAAATAAAACAGAAATAATGTAAGTTATTTATTCTTTCTCTGTCTGACCAGTACCAAAGGGCGGCCCGGGGGTTGGGGACCACTGCTTTAGTGTATTTATTAAATTAGAAGCATTCTATCATTACTTTTACTTAAATGGCATGACATTTTAAATGACCATAATGATTAATTATAAAATACCAACACAATTTACTGATACACATATTTTATGGTGAATAATGAACAAGCTCATGATTAAACCAGCCAGCATTCAAATTTCTTATAACACATTATTTATAATAAAAAACAGTTTTTTGAAATTTGTTAAATCTGTACGCATGACTTGTTAATGTTTTTCTAATTTAATTTTTCTATTGATTTGAGTGGGGAGGAGGGGGAGAAAGAGAGAGAAGCATCAACTTGTTCTATCCTTAGTTGTTACATTTCATTGTGTACCCACCGGTTGCATCTCGCACACGTTCTGACCGGGGATGGAACCTGCAACTTTTGTGTGCCAGGACAATGCTTAATCCACTGAGCCAACTGGCCAGGACTAATGTAGTAATAGTTTATTAAATTTTCAAAATAGGAAACTATCATCTGTTGAAAGTGAAAGTCATATTTTTCTAGAAGGAATGAAGGAACATAACTGCTGATATACAAAATGTCCAAAATTGTAGAAAATGCTTATTGAGGTTATTTGAGCCAAATGGACAACATGTGCCTGGGAGCAAGATCTCAAATGCTCTGAAGAATAACAGTGTTGGAGATTCTTTAATGCGTTTGAAATTAAGGAGGTGATGTAAAAAAGATCACATGAAGGTGGGAGAAAGCAAGAAGAGTATTAGATTACAAGGGAAGTTAACAAAATGATGTACTCCCTTGAGGGTTAATATCCCAGATATTTCAAAAGGTGTTTTAACCAAGATGCACAAGAACATTGACTAGCACTGGCTTGAAAGTTTCACGAACACAATTACGTGCTCACCTGTGTCTATGCACCAGGACCTGCCCAATTAGGAATTTGGTCCCAAGTTTGAACCCTGAGGTTGCCAGGTTGAGTGCAGGCTCATCCGGCTTGAGCATGGCATTACCAGCTTGAGTGCGGGATCATTGACATTACTCCATGGTCGCTGGCTTGAAACCCAAGGTTGCTGACTTAAGCAAGGGGTCACTAACTTGGTTGGAGCAGCTCCTACATCCCCTACCTTCAAGACACATGAGAAGCAATCAATGAACAACTGAAGTGCCAAAATTACAAGTTAATGCTTCTCTTCTTTCTTCCTGTCTCTGCCTCTGTCTTCCCCTTTCTCCCTTTCTTTCTAAAAACAAGAAAACTTGACTATCGCCAGTTACAGAGAGATGGAAGAAATTCTTTCCAATGCCTATAAAAGAGATCTTCTTAATAATAAGTATTTTAGAAATCAGATCCTGGGCTGGCTTTAGCTCAGCGTTTCCTTTGAGTCAAGTTCACTTGCTAAAAAGCAGATCCTTAGCTGAATTATGATGCATTGTTTTAGATATACTGAATAAACTGCATTGAGTGGAATGTGGGAGCAACCCTGACCAAGAAAAGAGCAAGATTCACAAGTAAACAAAATTTTCCTGAAGATTTTTTGCTAAAATATATTTTATCATGGATAAGAAAAATTACATATATTGTTAAAGACTTCCTAGCAATCTATCCTGTTAAGTACATTTCAAACATTGAGTTTTTACAGTTTAGGGAGCTATAAGAAAAAAATCACAATTTAAATTGTGAGGTTTTTGCATTCTTTACCAACATTGGTTATCTGGTGTCAAAAATGTTTTTGGAGAGAGATACATTTTTATTATGATGACTAAAACTCAAATATATTTAAATAAATTTACTGTTTAAAAATTGCCACTGTTGCCTGACCAGGTGGTGGCACAGTGGATAGAGCATCAGACTGGGATGTGGAGGACTCAGGTTTGAGACCCTGAGGTCACCAGCTTGAGCACGGCTCATCTGGTTTGAGCAAAGTTCACCAGCTTGGACCCAAGGTCACTGGCTCGAGCAAGGGGTTACTCGGTCTGTTGGAAGACCACGGTCAAGGCACATATGAGAAAGCAATCAATGAACAACTAAGGTGTCTCAACAAAAAATTGATGATTGATGCTTCTCATCTTTCTACATTCCTGTCTGTCTGTCTCTATCTATCCCTCTCTATGACTCTCTCTCTGTCTCTGTAAAAAAATAAATAAATAAAATGCCACTGTTTAACCTGACCAGGTGGTGCTGCAGTGGATAGAGCATTGGACTGGGACGTGGAGGACACAGGTTCGAACCCCCTAGGTCACTGGCTTGAGTGCAGGCTCATCTGGTTTGAGCAAGGCTCACCAGCTTAAGTCCAAGGTCGCTAGCTTGAGCAAAGGGTCACTTGGTCCACTGTAGCCCCCTAGTTAAGGCATATATGAGAAAGTAATCAATGAACAACTAAGGTGCCACAATGAGGAGTTTATGCTTATTATCTCTTTCCCTTTCTGTCTGTCTGTACATATCTGTCCCTCTCTCTGTCTCTCTCTGTCTCTGTCACAAAATAATAAGTAAATAAATAACAAAAATAGAAATTGCCACTGTTTTACAGGTAAAAGTGGAAACTAAAAGGACAAATTGTTATGAATTTCCAAAGTTATTTTTTTTTTTGGCCACATTCTAATTGCCCTCATATTTTCTACCTACTTGCTACTGAAAGGCAATATTATTTAAACTACCCCACCATTTATTCTGCTGACCTTGGGCTGCTATACAGCAATTTTTCTTATAGATCTCCAGTGTAAAGACATTTATATGTCTTGATTTTAAAACATGTATGCTTGACCTTGTGATCTTCAACTTATAAACATTTATTAGTTTTATTTGGTTTTACTTGTGTTGCTATTCTTATTGGCTCTGAAAACTTCTGTTATTGTGTATAGGGATAAGTAAAATAATTTTAAAAACTTGGTGTGAGTAAACACTTTATTAATTACAGTGGTACCTTGAGATATGAACAGACCGACATATGTTTTTTAAGATACGAGCTGCGACTCGGTCTGTATTTTTGTTCAAGATCTGAGAGAAATTCCAAGATACGAGTCGTGATTAGGGAAGTTGCCGCTAGTTGGCGCATTGGCACATGGGTCCAGTATTGACAGTTTGATACATGATTTGACTGACCTACGAGCTTGGTTACAGAACGAATTAAATTCCAATCTCAAGATACCACTGTATTTTCTTTATGTTGCTTGATATGTTCCAAGGCTCACATTTTCAAATGTCTCTATACAGTTCCAATGAAACAATTTATATCTAACCAAAGATAAAGAAAGATGCAACATACGTGGGTAACTAAACATTCCCTTAAATCACAGCTATTGTTCATTAGACTATAATGAAAAAGAATGAGAGTCCTAACTCAAAGCCAGGTCAACACTGTTTGTCTACAACAGGTTCTAATTAATCTCTTATATTCTTTGTCTTCTCCTGCTCCATTTATCATCATGCTAAGTGCTAGTTCACTTCTTTCCGTTCTATCTGCTATTGTCTCTTCAGGCCAGCATCATCTCTCATCTTGATTAATACAGTAGGCTCCAAACTGGCCTCTGTGCAATGTAAACATTTCTATGTTCATCTTTCCTGATGATCTATCATTGCAGACATCCCTCTAACGTTCCCTTAATAGATTCATTCACACATGTGCAGTAAAAAGGCACTAAGCACCACACATCTAACTGCCATTTATTTTTCACTCCACTAAACTTGTTTCAAAGATTCAGTGAAATCTGCTTCCTTTGATTGTGTGTATTAGTTATATTTCTGCTCAGTGGAGCTACACAATTAAAGTTATCTTTAGCATTTTATATCTGTAAAAACACTGCTTCCTGGCATTTCTTACATGTTTTAGTTCTTCTAAATATTTCTTGTATGGCCTAGTTTTCAAGTTCATTCACAATCCTTTTTCCTCTTCTAGGTTCATTTCATTTGTTAATATCTCAATTAACAAATAACGACCAAAAGGAATAAGTTCTAGATTGGCAGTGTGAGAAGCTCTGGATTCTATCTGTAGTTAAAATATTGTAATAGGAGAACCTGGCCAGTTTTCTCAGTGGGTTAAGCATCCTCCTGAAACACCAAGGTTGTGAGATTGATCCCCAGTCGAGGCACATACAGGAAGCAACCAATAAATATACCATTAAGTGGAACAATAAATAAATTATTTTATCTCTTTCTCCCCCCTCCTCTCACTGTCTGTCTAAAATCAATCAATACATATATATATTTTTTAAAAATGAAAAAAAAAAATACTGGAGTCCTTTACTGCCCTTGGCCAGAATGCTACTTGTGAAGCTAAAGTTTTATACTAAAATAAAAGGGTAACTGTTTTTCAGGTACTTCCTTGAAGGTTCATGGCTAGTACTATTATCCTAGAATAAGATACATCTGGACCTGTTGGTGCAAACTCATTTATTAGTAAAAATAACAAAACGCTCTCTTATGTTTTAAATGCCTCTTAAATATTTCTGCTTTTCTAAGGTACACATAATTTTTTTTAACCTAAGCAATCTCTTACTATTTTTCTCCTATACTTTTCATGTATGTATAATCAACCTAAGTAATGTTTCTCTTCTCTCTCCACACCTCCTTATTTCCAATGCTGGCATCATTGTCCAGATGCTCATTGTCTCTTACCAGGGAAATTAAAATAAACTTATAAATTCAGAATCTTCTCTAATCGACTTAGGTACCTCTGCCAAACCAACCTTCCATAGTTCATAAAAAGTCACTTTCCTAGTAAGAAATCTTCAAAGATACCTTACTGCCAACATAATAAAATTCTTACCTACACGTTCTTCCTTTCTATTATCTGACTTACCCTTTCTTCTCCAATCTATTTCGCCACTGCTTCTGAAATTATATATGTACTAGGATTGAGTAATAAACCACTGCAAGAAGTAATGTCTGACAAATCATACTTGAGTTATTAAAGATTTTTTAAAGCCCAGAATGACATGGTTAAATGCTTAATCAATTCAATAAAAATGTCAAATGACTAAAACATTACAAGCCAGAAAAGAGTGGACCCAAATATTCTAATCACTTACAGAAGGAGATTACCAGCTAAGAATACTATGTCCATCACAGTTATCCTTCAAATATGAAGGAAAAAAATAAAACTTTTTCAAATATAGAAAAATTGAGGGAATTTATCACCAGAAAACCTCCACTGAAGGAAATACTCAAGGGGCTTATTTAACCAGGTTACAAAGAACAAAACATAAGAAATACAAATAAAAGTTCCAACAAGGTAAAAATAAAAGCAATGATAATCTATGACAAAAACAACATAAAAGGAGAGAGAATAAAGATCTGTAGTAACAAAGAAAGATATAATACAGACACACTCAAAAGATAAAGGACTCTTGTGCATATGACAATTTTTCTCTTAATTACCTAATGATAACCACCCATGAAGAAACCACTACTGAAACACACAGTTAGAAATAAAAGAAACAGGAAAAAGAAGTATGGCATACCACTAAACAAAAACAACTGACAGAAACACAAGAGAGAAGAACCTAATAAGACACAGAGTTATCAGAAAACAAAACAGAAAATGGCTATAGGAAATCCTCAAGCATCAATAATGACCCTAAATGTAAATGGATTGAACTCACCAATAGAGGCACAGAATAGCAGATTGGATCAAAAAGCAAAACCCAACTGTGAACTTTTAGACACATCTAAATTGCAAGGACAAAAGTAAACTCAAAGTGAAAGGATGGAAAGTGATTCTCCAAGCAAATAATACCCAAAGAAAATCAAGTATAGCCATATTAATATCTGACAATACTCACTTCAAGACAACAAAGGCAACAAGAGACAAAGATGGATATTTCATAATGAGAAAGAGGACATTGTATCAAAAAGATATAACACTTCTTAATATATATGCACTGAATCAGAGAGGACCAAAAAATATAAGACATCTACTAACTGATCCACAAATAGAAACAAATAAAAACACAATTATACTTAGAGATTTCAACACACCATTGACAGCTTTAGCTTTTGATTTTCATTCAAACAGAAAATCAGTAAAGAAATGTTGACCTTAAATGACACACTAGAACAAATGCACATAATAGACATTTACAGGACATTTCATTCCAGAACATCAGATTATACATTCTTTTCCAGTGTGCATAAAACATTATCAAGGATAGACCAAATGTTGGGTCACAAACCTAACATTAACAAATTTAGGAAGAGTGAAATTATACCAAGCATATTTTCTTACCATAAGGCTTTGAAATTAGAATTCAACTGCAAAAATGAAGTAAAGAAATCCACAGAAATGTAAAAATTAAACAACATATTTCTAAAAAATGACTAGGTCAATAAAGAAATAAAAACAGGCATCAAAAGATATATACAGATAAATAAAAATGACATCAAGACATATCAAAATTTTTGACATGCACTGAAAGCAGTATTAAGAGAGAAGTTTATATCACTACAGACTTATATCAAAAAATAAGAGAGATCCTAAGTAAACAACCCAACATTACATCTTAGGGAAATAGCAAAAGAAGAACAAATACAACCCAAAGTCTGCAGAAGAAAGAAAACAGTAAAAATTACAGCAGAACTGAATAAAATAAAGAAAAAAAACTATAAAAAAATTAATACAACAAAAGGCCGGTTCTTTCAAAAGATTAATACAATTAACCAACCCCTGGTGTGACTCACTAAAGCAAAGAGAGAAAGGACTCATTAATCAAAATTTGAAATAGAAAAGGAGAAATTATCACAGACATTATAGTTATGCAAAGGATAATACTAGAATATTATGAAAAATTATATGCCACCAAATTCAACAATTTAAAAAAAATAGATTATTTTCTAGAATTATACAGTCTTCCTAGACTAAGTCATGAAGAAGTGAAAAACTTAAATAGACCCATTAGCAGGAAGAAAATAGAAACAAATATCAAAACCTCCCCCAAAGTAAAAGTCCAGGACCAGAGGGCTACACTAGTGAATTCTATCAAACATTCAAAGAAGATTTGGTACTTATCCTTCTCAAAATATTCCAAAAACTAGAAGAAGAAACAATACTCCCTAATGTATTTTATGAGGCCAAAATAACCCTGATTCCAAAATCTGGCAAGAACAACACATACAAAAGCACTACAGACCAATACCTCTAATAAATGCAGATGCAAAATCCTAAACAAAGTACTAGCAAATCAAATACAATAACACATTAAAAAAAATAATACCTCATGATCATGTGGGAATAATTCCAGGAGCACAAGAATGGTTTGACATATGTAAATTAATCAACATAATACACCACATCAACAAAACAAGGAACAAAAATTATATAATCCTATCAATAGATGCAAAATAACCATTTGATAAGATATAACATCCCTTTATGTTCAAAATATTCAATAAAATGAGTGTAGAAGGAAAGTGCCTCAAGATAATCAAGGTCATATATGACAAAGTATCAGCTAATTTCATAGTAATGGTGAAAAAATAAAGGTTTTCCTCTAAAATCAGAAACAAGACAAGGATGTCCATTCTCTCTACTTTTATTCAAAATAGTTCCAGAAGTTTTAGCCAGAGCAATAAGGCAAGGGAAAGAAATAAAATGTGTCCATATCAGAAAAGAAGTAAAAGAATCACTTTTTGTAGATACATAATCCTGTATACAAAAAAACCCAAAGACTCCACCAAATAAACTATTAGGAAAAATAAACCAATACTGTATAGTCATAGTATACAAAATCAATATACAAAAGCCTATTGCTTTCTTGTATGCCAAAGATGAAATTTTATAAAATGAACCAAAAAAATTTTTATTTTAAAAGTGCAACAACAACAAAAAAACTCTAGGTTTAAACTATATACTAAAAACTATAAGGCATTATTGAAAGTTATTAAAAGAACAAATTTAAATGGAAAAATATACCATGCTCATGTATTGAAAGAATCAACATAGTTAAAGTGGCCATATTACTAAAAGCAATATACAAATTTAATGCAATTCCCATGAAAATCCCAATGTTCTATTTTAAAGAAGTAGAACAAAAAATCACTAAGTTTGTATGGAATCATAAAAATCCCTGAACAGCAAAAGCAATACTGTGAAGAAAAAATAAAGCCAAGGTATCACTCTACCTGAGTTCAAATTATACTACAGAGCCACAATCATCAAAACAGCATGATATTGGAAGAAAAACAGACATACAGACCCATGAAACAGAATCAAAAGCCCAGAAATAAAACCACATGTGTATGAAAACTAATCTTTAACAAAGGAGCCAAAAACAAACAATTGAGAAAAAAAAGCCTCTACAATAAATGGTGCTGGGAAAATTGGAAAGCAAAATACAAAAGAATAAAACTTGACTCAAAGACCTAAATAAAAGATCTGAAACAACAAATCATATAGAACACAACATAGATACTAAACTTATTGACCTTGCCCATTGAGAACAATTTATAAATTTGACCCCAAATGCAGGGACTTAAAGTCAACAATAAATAAATGGGACTGTATCAAACTAAAAAGCTTCTGCACAGCAAAAGAAACCAACAACAAAACAAAAAGGCAGCCAACCAAATGGGAGATATTTATAAACACTACCTCTAATATGGGGTTAACATCCAAAATATATAAAGAACTCACAAATCTTAGCAACAACAGCCAAGCAAACAATCCAATTAAAAAATGGGGAGAGGACTTGAACAGACACTTCTCCCAAAAAGACATACAAATGGCCAACAAATATATGGAAAGATGCTCATCTTCACTAGCTATTTGCAAAATGCAAATCAAAACTACAATGAGATATCACCTCAAACCTGTTAGATTGGCTATTATCAACTAGACAGGTAATAACAAGTGTTGGAGAAGCTGTGGAGAAAAAGGGACTCTCAGTCACTGCTGGTTGAAATGTGAATTAGTGCAACCATTATGGAAGAAAAAATGGTGGTTCCTAACAAAATTAAGAATAGAACTACCATATGACCCAGCAATCCTTCTAATGGATATTTTCCCCCCAAATTCAAACACATTGATACATAAAGACACCCCCATGCTTATCACATTATTGTTCACAGAGGCCAAGATGTGGAAACAGCACAAGTGTCCTTTGATAGAATGTTGCATTAAGAAGATTTGATTCATATATACAACGGAATAAAACTCAGCCAGAAGAAATAATGACATATTGCCATTTATGACAGCATGGATGAACCATGAGAACATTATACTGAGTAAAATAAATAAATCAAAAAAAGTTAAGAACTATATGATTTCACACATTGGTGGGGTATAAAACTGAGACACGGACATAGATAAAAGTGAAGTGATTACCAGTGGGAGAGGAGTCAAGAGGAACAAATACATGGTGATGGAAAATGATTTGACTTTGGGTAATGGGTATGCAACATAATCAACAGTTATTGATCAATGTCATCCTTTTAAATGTAGTTTTTTAAATAATTTTTTTAAAGTAAAAAAAGAAAAATTGTCGCCCTGGCCGGTTGGCTCAGCGGTAGAGCGTCGGCCTAGCGTGCAGAGGACCCGGGTTCGATTCCCGGCCAGGGCACACAGGAGAAGCGCCCATTTGCTTCTCCACCCCTCCGCCGCGCCTTCCTCTCTGTCTCTCTCTTCCCCTCCCACAGCCAAGGCTCCAATGGAGCAAAGATGGCCCGGGCGCTGGGGATGACTCTGTGGCCTCTGCCTCAGGCGCTAGAGTGGCTCTGGTCACAACATGGCGACGCCCAGGATGGGCAGAGCATCGCCCCCTGGTGGGCAGAGCGTCGCCCCATGGTGGGCGTGCCGGGTGGATCCCAGTCGGGCGCATGCAGGAGTCTGTCTGACTGTCTCTCCCTGTTTCCAGCTTCAGAAAAATGAAAAAAAAAAAAAAAAGAAAAATTGTCAAAATGTCAGATTGTTGCTTTTTATCTCGTTTATTAAAATTCCTATTTAAGAAAGTGCTAAAGAAAAATTTTCTTTTTTTTGTTTAAACTTAATTCAACTCTTGTTACTAAAAGTTGGACCAAAGGACCAACTTACTAAAGGACCAAATATACATGAATTTATAACATTTAACAATATAATCCTAAAAAGATTTCCTACACAGAAATGTCTTATAAATTCTTTTTTGTGACAATGCATTTTGTGTAAAATTAGAAGTTTGTTTTTTGGTGATTGGAAAAGGTAATTACAAAATGAATTAAACCTTTCTAAACCCCAAGAACTACTAAGATTCAAATGTTTAAGGGAAGAAAATTATAGTCTTCAGGTATAATAAAAATACCCTGAGTCATAAAAGATCACTACAGATGAGCAGATTATTTTAATACTGATGCCAATATAATAAAAGTGTAATAAAAAAATAATCACAGTTTAGTTCAACACCTGTGTCTGTTTCATATATTCACCACTCCATTATTTCAATAGTTGGATAAAATATTATAAGTTTATTAGGACCAAATATACATGAATTTATAATAATCTAATTTAGATTAAAAATAAAAGCAAAATAAAATAAAACTTTCTGCTCTTTCAAAGGTGTTTGCTATTATTTCAGGCCCTTATTATTTTTTTCTCTTTAACATGAAAGGGTTGCTCACAAAAGTTTTTGAGGTCTTTCAAGCTATTTTTCATTTACACTAGTTGTGGAATCAGATATAATATAAAAACAATAATTATAATAACAATGGCATATACTATATAACTAGCATATATATTGAGTCCTGAAAATACAAGAAAGTTTATACTTAATACAGTGTGTTCGTAAAGTCATGGTGCACTTTTGATCGGTCACAGGAAAGCAACAAAAGATTATAGAAATGTGAAATCTGCACCAAATAAAAAGAAAACTCTCCCAGTTTCATACCAATTCAGTGCAGTTTGATGTGGGCTCACACACAGATTTTTAGGGCTCCTTAGGTAGCTATCCCATATAGCCTCTACAGACTTGTCACTGATTGATGACCTACCAGAACGGGGATTCTCCACCAAACTGCCAGTTTTCTTCAACGGCTTATCCCACCCAGTAATATTATTCCTATGTGGTGGTGCTTCGTTATAAATGCGCTGGTATTCACGTTGCACTTTGGTCACGGATTCGAATTTAGTGAGCCACAGAACACACTGAACTTTCCTCTGTTCCATCCTCATCTCGACTGGCATGGCCGTGGGCTGCTCAGCTGTATACAGTGTTATGTCATCATCTGCGCATGTGCACATGCTGCCACATCATCCTACAGAAACTGGGAGAGTTTTCCTTTTATTTGGTGCAGATTTCACATTTCTATCATCTTTTGTTGCTTTCCTGTGACCAGTCAAAAGTTCAACATGACTGTACAGGCACACTGTACTTATATATGCAGCATCTCATTTAATCCTTTCAACAAACTTGTGGGGTGGAAACTTTTATTTCCACCTATAATATGAGTTAAAAAAAAAACACAGAGAAATTGAAATAACTTTCCCAGCAGTCTGAAGAGGAACTCAGGGTCCTGAGAAATAGGCTATCCTTCTTTGTAAAAGAATCCTGCTTGGAAAATCTTTTTAAATTGTGTGTTTGCAGTTACTTCTACAGAGATGACCACATGTGATATCTATATGGTTCATGCAAGTGGTAGGATATGTCTTCTGCTTAATAAGGAAACTGTGTGGTGACATGGAAGGTGCTTGGGCAGAACTTCAGTTTAAATCCAAGTATTACCACTTATCAACAACATGGTCTCTGATCTGTTATCTAACCTTTTTGAGTCATGCTTCCTCAATCAAAAAATTAGAATAATACAAGTACAAGTTTGTTATGGCTGACGTAACAAAATATTGCAGTTTGATCTGTGCCTTTAACAACAAACACTCATTTTTTCACAATGTTGGAGACTAGAAAAGTGAATGAGTGGTTTGGTTTGGCTTGCCAAGAGCCACCTTCTCACCTTGTTCACACATGGTTATCCCTTGGTCTATGTTGTCCATGTTCTCATTTCTTCTTACAAGGACACCAGTCCTATTAAATTAGAGCCCACCCATATGACCTCATTTTACCTTAATTACCTATTTAATAAAATCTTATATTAAAAAATATTCACATTCTGAAGTATTAAGGGTGAGGGCATCAACTTCTGAACTTTGGGAGAGACACAATTTAGTCTGTTGTTTACCTTTTAGAGTTACAGTAAGATTAAAAAAATGTAAATCACTTTCTTTAAGAGCACACCTGCTCTGTAATGTTGACTTAGGCAGGAAGATCCCTAAAGTGAAGAAAAGCATGAGGAGCTGGAGGAAGGTGGTACATTTTTCAATCCTCTCTTGCTGCTTTACCTCTGCTGCTTCTACACCGATTGCTGTTGCTATTATTTCTGCACCTGATGCTTCCCTTTAGTCTTCTTAGACTCATGTCTCAAGTCTCCTGAATTCTCAGTCCTGAAGTCTCCTTAGTTTTCTGAATCCTGATGTTTCCTCCATAGCAGTGCTGGCACAGGCAGATATAGGGCTTGGGGACAATAGCGGCATGGCACTAACATCACACTAACCATTACATCGGTGTGGTGATGTCAACTTGCTGAGCTAGTTAAACTATACCCAAACAGGTAGTCTTCTGGACTGTTTACCTAGAAATGCCTGGGAACCTAGGCTAAGTTAGCAAGCCCAAATATGAATGGGAGCTGGTACTGAGGCACACGGCCCAGAAAGTTGGGGGAGCTAGTGCTGCTTGCAGTTTCTCATGAGAACTAGAGCTCACATCCTGGCTATACTATTAAGGTCCTCACACTTGCCTAGTATTAGGAAACTTTTATATTCTACTATCTCTATCTCACATCAGTAAAGCCAGTGTAATTTGGGTAACTATTACCTTTTCCTATCTGTACATATGGGTAGAAATGTACATATATTTCAAAAGCTGATGAAACAGAAAAAAGGTTAACACATAAACAAGTTCTAATTCTCAGACCATTGTTATTTAAATTCAACTACTTAAGGTTATCTTTCATTTTGTTAAAGGTTTGTAATCCTTTCATTTTGTTTCTAAGAAAATAAATAGAAAATAAACATCCATCCTCATGGTAAATGCTTACCCCTACATATACTTCAAATCACATAATATGCACCTGATTGGGACTTTAGAAATGGTCTCAATCAAATATGCTTACTTTGCAGATGAGAAAGGCATGCGTGATACTGATAAATATCAGTGACTTTTCCAAGATCACACAAATAGCTAGTTCCTAGCAAAGCCATTGTTGATTCTTCATTTACTGTTCTTTCCCCTATTCCATACTGTCTGCTGTGGTTTTCCTAGGATGACTGGCTTAACCATTTCCTGGAGTGAGTATTTGTTTTAAAAATAACACTTCATAACTATAGAGTTTAACAAGTAGCTACCTTCCTCATTGGCTTCCTATTTCAATCTAAATCCAAAAAATAATAAAACTTATTATTTTTTTTAATGGGTGACTTCACCTTGCAAAATATTAAGTTTTTACAAGTACCTGCAGAAAAAAATTCTACCTCTCAAATAATACACATTTCCTGCCTGAACCGCATAATAAAAGAGGTATTAACCTAACAATCAAGCTTAATTATATCTCAAATGATACAGTACAGGCAACATTTTTCTATTACTGCTATGTGTTTCTCAAATGTTCCTTGATCAAACAGCAGGCCTTCCAAAATGCTTCAAAATCATTTGCATACTGGTCTTAACAGTATTAAGTAAAATAAAGAGCAACTCTTTGGGAAGTCCTTGAGGTGCCTTGATCTGAGAAAAACATCTTCAAAAAGCCATACACTATAATAAGTTTCTTCCAAAGTTATTCAGTTAAAAATTAACCCAGAAGTAATACCATCTGTCAGGAAAGTTTTGAGATGATCCAGTCACACTTCCCCTTTATAGATTACTCTTCCAACAGAGATAGTCAGAAATGGGAATGGAAGTATGAAACTTTGATATATCTAACCTGGAGAAACAGGAGCAGCAAGAAGGGCACAGGTGAGACTTAAAGAGAGAAGCATTCAAATAGAGACTCCATCATTTGCTGTGTGACCTCATCAGTAAAAATGGAGATAAATAAAAGTATTTGTTGTTTGTTGTGAAGGTAAAATGAGATACAGTATAATATATAAAAAATATGTAAGCTTACTGCTTGACACAAAATAGACATTAAAAAATATATATTTTTTTAAATTTGATTTTAGAGACAGAGTAGAAGGGAGGAAAGGAGAAAGACATATGTAGAGAAATACATGAATTTGTTGTTCCACTTATTTATCCATTTATTGGTTGATTCGTATAGGTGCCCTGACTGAAGATTGAACCTGCAACCTGAGTGTATTGGGATGATGCTCTAAACAACAGAGCCAGCTGGTCAGGGCAGAATGGGCATTTTGTGGTGAATTAACTATTGACTAATGTGAAGAAGAGTAAGACTGATGATGATTCATTGCTTTTGAGACATATTGCATTGTATGATGGTTCAGAGGAAGTCTTGATCACTGAATTTAGAAAAACAATTCAAGCACCCATTTGCAGACTTAATTTTTTATCTCTTCTTTTTAATGAAGTTATTTTAAAGAAGTGACAGAATGCAATATCCAGTTCACATTTTACTTATTCACTCTTGGATCTGGAGCCACTTAAAGAGGTTTCAAGTAATTCAAGGTGGCCCTGGCCGGTTGGCTCAGCAGTAGAGCATCGGTCTGGAGTGCGGGGGACCGGGTTCGATTCCTGGCCAGGGCACATAGGAGAAGCACCCATTTGCTTCTCCACCCCTCTCCCCCTCCTTCCTCTCTGTCTCTCTCTTTCCCTCCCGCAGCCAAGGCTCCATTGGAGCAAAGATGGCCCGGGCGCTGGGGATGGCTCCTTGGCCTCTGCCCCAGGCGCTAGAATGGCTCTGGTCGTGGCAGAGCGACACCCTGGAGGGGCAGAGCATTGCCCCCTGGAGGGCAGAGCATAGCCCCTGGTGGGTGTGCTGGGTGGATCCCGGTCGGGCGCATGCGGGAGTCTGTCTGACTGTCTATCCTCGTTTCCAGCTTCAGAAAAAAAAAAAAAAAAAAAGTAATTCAAGGTCATTCTCTGGCATAAGACTATTCTGCTCAAAGTGCAAGGTGTGCAAAGAAAGGAGGATAACATAAGATATACCGCCAAGGCATACTGCCTGTGACAGATGGTAAAAAAAAAGGGTCAGCTTTTATCCCCATTCACTATTTCAGATTACTGATCTCAGCCAGAAGTTAAGAGAATGGAGCATCAAACTGATGGGTATATACCATATCTTTTCCCCATCCCTTTTGCCCATATAATACACTGGCTTTGGGGAACTGTGGGGGTCAAAAACCAGACAGGGAGAAAATAAACTTTACAACATGATCAGAAATTTGTGTGAGCTACTTACCTTTTTAGAACCTCAGTTTTCCCTGTCTGGTAAAGGAAGATATTATGTAAAATGCCCAGTTAGAGAAGGTGGGTACTGAAGAAATGCTTATTCATAATGTTATTACCAGCCACACATGTTGGAATCCATGGGAGTCCGAAAAGACCAGAATAACAGGCTTTATTGAAAAGAAGAAAGGAACCCTGCCGGGCACTTCTCTGGGGAGAAGGACACCAGTGCAAGCTAGAGGGACGAATTTGTAGGGTAAGAAAGAATTTTGAGTATTTGGGTTTTGAATCAAAAGTCCTAGTATGTCTGGAATGCTTCTCCTAGGGGCGGCTTGCCAGCTTCTTGGAATTCCTGTGTCTCAGGGGCAATAGTCCAGTAAGAGTGAGGTCTGACAGATAAGCGGAACATCAAGAGGGAAGTTTGGAATTCACTTATCAATCATTTCTCAACTCTATGGTTACATATAAAAGAAAGGCAGTTATTAATTTTATAATATACAGTGAGAAGTGACGAGGAGAAAGAGGAGAAAAAATTGGAAAATTATTGCTTCTTCTGGAGAGAACTCAAGAAAAGAACCTTGCCAAGCCAAGTCCCCCATCCAGTTATGAAGGTCGTCAGTTTCCATGCTGTAAGGTCTGAACCAGGCGATGTCTTTGAAAACCTGAGTGAGGAAGTAAAAAAATTTGCGAGGTAATAATTGTGAATTGCTTGCTGCAAGTGCTGAGTGAACAGAGTGACATGGTGATACATGGTCTCCTGGATGAGCCTCATGAGACGTGCTGGTCTGGTTCCTCTCGAATGGGGGAACATGTAGAGATGTTTAGAGATGGGGAACTTGTTGGTGTAAGTTTTTAGAAGGACTGAATATGTGTGATTTAAAAGAAAGGGGGTTTGAAGAACATTCAGGAGGGAACTTCTCAGGCTGAGGGGCAGCTTCTTCCTGCTGTCATTTCTATCTATTTGATATTTCCCTTGTGAAGTTCTCCTTGGGGTATTGAGGAATAGGAGTATAGGAGCATTTGATTGTAGGTAGTCCTCGATATTTCTCTCATCTGGGCCTGTAGGAATTTGATAAAGAAGAGGGTAAGTATTTGGAGATCAGGAATACAGAGATAAGGAGAGTTGTATAGCATGGGTGAAAGTTCTCCATGGTAAAGTTAGAGATATTCTTTCCTGGCAGCCCTGGAAAGAGCAGTTAGTTTGAGCTAAAAGAAAGGTTCCCTTACTATGTGAAGGGTAAAAAGACTGAGAAGCATTAAGAGGTGAGTGCTATTCATTCTCCTAGTTCTTCAGGGATATAGGAGAGCTTTAGGGTTAGGGGACCTATAGGGGTTGAAAGATAGGATTTAAGAGGTTTGCTGATATAAGGTTTCAGATTTTTCTGTTTTGCGAGGGCAGGTTTCAGGGTTGGTGTGTAGGGTTAGGTAAATTTTTTCCAATTTTCTGATTGGTGAAGGTCTGCATGCGGTTCTGTAAGAAACTAGTGAACAAACATAAGAAGCAGGGTCCAAAAGTTAGAAAAATAAATAGGAGAGTGGGTGGACTAATGAAAGGCAATAGTTAAGACACCCAGTTTGTGAGAAACCACCGATTTCGTGTTTACGAATTTGCTGGCTTCAGAGAGAGAAAGAGAGAGAGTAGGAATAAGACAGGGTAGTGGACAGTCCCCCTGCCCCTAGACCTATTTTTATAGAAATTTTTAAAGTAACAAGAAGAGAAATTACCTGTATAGCTCATTTGGTCTTTAGATTGATGGGTAGTGTATTAGGAACTGGAAGAGGCTCATGGGGTGGGATTAGGTTGATATTTGGGGTGAGATAGATTAGGGTACAGGTTTCTGTCCAATTAGTAGGGAGACACATACAGGTGTTGGTCCCACATGATTGGTTGAGGCAGGTTGAGAGGTGAATAGAGAATAGAAGGACAAGGGGTCGGTTTTGTTTCTCTGTTTCTGAGCTCCAGATGGTCAGAGTGGAGAAAAGAGTTGCCCTTAGCAGCAGTGGGAGTTTTCAGGATCACGGTGTGTGGACCTGTCCATGTGAAAGTTAGTGCTTGGACGATGTACTGCTGGAAGAGCCTTTTGGGTGGTCTTTGAACTGTTTGCTGAGTACTTATGGAAATCCTACAAGTACTTAGGGAAAAGGTGGCTACATATCTACACTTTGCAGTTAGAGTTTAAACCCTAGTAACCACTGCTTCTAGCTGGAATTAGCAGCAGGTCCCAGCCTACAATAGGCATGGGGCATTGAGACAAGAGGAATAAAGAAGATGCTATATATTAAATAAAGTAACAAAATCAGACTGTCAATACTCACAGTAGAGATCTTCAAGGATAAATAAAACTCAAATATTCAGGCAAGGCATAGTAGATGGCCCTTGTGTTTACAAGAAATGAGATTAGTTTATCTGCTACTTGGAAGAAATACCTTAGGCTCATGAATGATACCCTTGGGCCTTCAGTGGCAATTCCCAGCATGCTGGGCAAGGGTCCCGTCACAGGTAGCTGGAGCAGGGCTAGAAGAGATTGAACCCTCCCTCCATGGGGCAAGGGGGCAGCTTACCTTCTTGTGTCCCTCTTTCTACAGCAATGATGGGGGCGGGAAGCCTGGCAGGCTTCAGTTCAATGACCTTTCTTTCTACTCTGGAGCAGGGCCCTGATGAAATCCTACGAAACCCTTTAAGGCGCTGGAGTCTTTAAGAGCATATGCCCAAAGCTGGTATTTCCTGACTTCTTTTGGGCCTTATTTGCCTTTTCTGTTACTTCCTTGGCCATTATAGACCTTAAAAGCCATGCTCAGAAGATCTCACTGAAGGGCTTGATTAAGAGAGTAAAATTGGAAATCCAGTGTCTAAAGAAGCCTATTAGATTGAGTAAAGAAAGGATTTGATTTGTGGTGGTATGTGGTTGGAGACTGCGGAGGGTCTGAGTTTGATTTAGGGTGAGACCTCAGGTGGTAGGGGTTAAGGTAATGCCCAGATAGACTTCAGATTAAGAGTAAAGTTGAGCCTTAGCAGGGGAGACATGATATCATTTCATAGTGAGGAAGTTAAGAAGGGTGGCAGTGTGTCTCCTTGAGGCAGGCAGGGAGGGGCTGCAGAGGAGTAGGTTATCTACATATTGTAAGAGAGTACTAGTTTTGAGATTGCATGCTGCCAAATCCTGAGCTAGTGCTTGCCCAAACAGGTGTGGGCTGTTTTTGAACCCCTGGGGTAAGACAGTTCACATAAGCTGCTGGGCTGCATTACTGTCCAGGTCAGTCCAGGTGAATGCAAACAGAAAGTAAGAGTCAGGGTGTAGAGGAATGGTAAAGAAGGTATTCTTGAGGTCTAGGACTGTGAAGTGAGTGGTGTTTGAGGGAATGTGTGACAGTAACTTGTAGAGATTAGGGACTACTGGATGGAGAGGAATTACTACCTCTTTGATTAGGTGTAAGGCTTGTATGAGGCGATAAGCCCCTGAAGGTTTTCAAACAGGAAGGGTGGGGGTATTGTAGGAAAAGTCTATGGGGATGAGTTAGCCTTGATTTAAGAAGTGGGTAATTATTGGTTTAAGGCCTTGAAAACAGACACAGTTACATGTTAAACAAATATTTCACATATAAATTATAATTTAAGAAATTTAAATGCGTGCTTTACTTGTTTCAATTAAAATTATATTAGTGATATTTTCGGACAAAGAGACAAACAAATTACTTCAGCCTGTAAGGAGGGAAGAGGGGTTTAAGAACACAGTGGAGAAGGGAGGGGCCCCTGGCCAGCAGGGGAAGAGAAAGAGAGACTGGTATTTGCAGGTGAATGAAAAAGAGGGTTCAGCGAAGAAAGGGGAGGGGGTTTTCTGGAGGGAAGAGACTGAAGTGGAAGAAATTTGCAGAGGAACCAGATAGTGGTTCCAAGAAAGGGGTGCCCCTGGGGGTCAGGCAGGAAGGTGAGAGAGTTGGGAGTCTGTGGAGAAGAAAAGATTAGGAGTGGAGGTTTTAGGTGAGGTTTCTTTGGCCAAAAACGGCCTGTGTGTAGAACAGAAGGCACAGAAATTAAGGACAAGAGCAAAGGGAGAAGAAAATCCTGCACATAAGGAATTTCTGATGCCCTCTCCATCTGGTGGCAGAAATTGTCAAGATCTAGTAGAAACTTCCCAAACTGTGAACCTCAGAGAGTAGAGCGATTCCTGAAGGAGTAGAGGAGTCCCAAAGGAGTAGTCCCGAAGTAGTAGAGGAGTAGTCTCTGAGGCCTGAGATTGGGAGGAGCGCATGTTCTGAAGGGAGTCTGTCTGAATGGTTTGGACTGAGAGAAGCCCAAAGTACAGGAGACTGGTGAGAGAAGGGGGCGTAGGTGAGGGGGAGAAACTGGAGGAGTACTGTTGGGGGAGGGTATTTCCTGGTGATTTTGTCTGATAAGGCAGAGGGGCAGTAGAAGAGGGAGATGGAGGAGCAGGTGCGGGAGGAATAGCAGAGTGATCTTAAGGGTCAAAGGTATCAGATGGAGAGTTAGAGAGAGGAGAGTGAGTAGATTGCAAGGAAGAAGTTCTGGCCAGAAGAACTTGAGAGGTAGAACATGAAGAGCAAAGAGAAGGTCTAGACTGGAGATAGAGGGAGGTCTGCATGTAAGGGATTTTTGATGCCTAGCCTGTCTGGTGGCAAAAATTGTCAAGGTCCCTCAGAATATAATAATCAAATGTCCTGTTTTCAGGCCAATGGGAGTCATTGTCTAATTTGTATTGGAGCTACGCAGTGTTACAGAAGAAAATGAGTTTTTTTGGCTTAAAGTCAGAAAGGCCCAACTTAGTGAGGTTTTTTATGAAACATCCTAGAGGGGTCTGGTTGGAAGGCTTAGACTCTGAGGAGCCCAAGTGGAGACAGGTGAGCAAGAGGGGGCATCCCTGCCTTTTGTCACTGTCCCAAGAGGAGAAAATCTCCGTGTGGGGGAGTCGTCCCTGATTAAGGTCGTCACCACCTATCAGGGAGTTCTGAGAAAGAGAGTGGAGAGGTTTGGCTAGGCGCCTAGTCTTTTGTGCAATCTACTAAGACTAAAAGTCAAATCCCTCAAAACGTGAGGTGTGTCAGAAAAAGCCTTCCGACCAGAGAAAATTTTGTGGAAAAGAGAAGCCGACCGGGGAAGGGGAATGAAGACACTCCTTACCTTTCTGATGCAGCACGGGTTCAGGACAGGGTTATACTGTTGGCCAATCAACCTACAATTACACATCCAAACAGAATCAGGGAGTAAGCCCGGGATGAGCTGCCGCTGCCCATTGCTTCTCTGGTTGTAAGTTTGGATGGCAAAGAGGGATCATCCAGGCAGTTAGGCACCACTGTCCTGGGTTTCGGCACCAAATGTTGGAATTCATTGGAGTCCAAAAAGACCAGAGTAACAGGATTTATTGAAAGGAAGAAAGGAACCCTGCAGGCCCTTCTCTGGGGAGGACACCAGTACAAGCTAGGAGGACAAATTTATAGAGTAAGGAAGAAATTCGAGTATGTGGGTGTTGAATCAAAAGTCCTAGTATGTCTGGAATCTTTTCCTAAGGGTGGCTTGCCAGCTTCTTGGAATTCCTCTGCCTCAGGGGCGATAGTCCAGTAAGGGTGAGGTCTGACAGATAACTGGAAAATCAAGAGGTCAGTTTGGAATCATGTATCTATCAACACAGAGAATTATTTTGAGAATTATATTAAAAAATTATAAAATTACTTAAAACCTGACACATAGTGAGAAAAAAACTATTTTCATTATCATAACAACTTAGCCATTAAATCTTAAAGGATGTTTACAGAGGACAGGGCTGCTTGCTGAGCTAAAACTGGTTGTACCATATACCGATAAATCTCTAAGTTTTAGGACAAACTATTTCTGTGCTGCCATAATGAATATGAATGAATAAAATGACCCTGAGAATATCTTCCAGCAGTACCAGAAGCAACAATGTTGATTTAAGTTTTGAAACAGTTCTTGTAAATTAATTATGCATTTGAGTAATTTATTATGGTGTTATCAATGTGATTAAATGTAAAAAGAGTCAATATATACAGAGGAAATGCAACCTAAAGGTAATATAAAGTTCTTTAGTAAGGATTTGTTTACACTTAAGATCAAGTGTTTTCTTTTTTTCTGAATATAGAATTTGAAAGTGTTTTTATTATTATAAGTGGGAAATAATTTAATGCCACAAATCTCTAGTAAAGTAATCTAATTTGAAATAAATTTCATCTTGGAATTATAAAGAAAGAGGCATTCTTCACATTAGTGAGAAAATACATGCATTCATTTCCTTCTAAGTGAAGCCAAAAGTAAAAAGTGGCATAAAGTGACAATCTGATTGTTTCTCTGTTCTGCCCTCCAAAACCATCTCCTACTGTGTTTTTAAAGTTAGTTTGAGGAAATGAAGGATGATCTAACTGCAGAATGAAGAGGACTGTGTCCTTTGATCCAAGTCAATACCTCTCACTATTGATTAGCCAGAGGTATCCAGGTCCAAATAAGAAAATAACAAGTGCCAGGTTACCTCACACAAGAAAAATACATGATTAAAACATACAACTGCAAAGAGAACATATCAGAGGACATACCACCTGCTGCTTTTAAAAATAGAATCATATAGGGAGAAGGAAGATGGCAGCGGAGTAGGCGGATGCACAGATGCCCAGCTCTCACCACCAAACTGGAATACAAATCAATTTAGGAAAAATCAGCATGAAAAACCAACTCTGAACTGCAAGAACAGCTCTCAAAAACCAAGGAGCAAATAAGAAGCCACAATACTGGTAGGGAGCGCCTGAATCTCCTCTGCTTACAGGAACGGAGGGGGGTTGAGGCTGAGAGCACAGAGAGAATCTTACATAGGGAAAAGAGCAGAAACTACTGCTCACAGCTACTTACCTGGCAACCAGGGAGCGAGGTGTGTTGAAAAGACCAGCTTATCTCCCAAGTGGAAAGGACAGGGAGAGGGACAGACTGTGAGGGGCTAAGGAATGCAGGAAACAAACTAAAAAAGCTGACTCATCCGTGCTGGAGGCAGCCATAGCTGGGGGAGGGACTGAACCTTTCACAAAACAGAGCTGAATTGCTTCCTGATCAGAGATCTCCGGACATCTATCCAGCTCCAATCAGTGCAACAAGACACAGCTGAAAACAAGAAGTGGGGAGGAGGGGCAGTAACTCAGGTCTCCATGGAGATCTGAAGCTGAGAAAACACCCTGCCCCCAGTGAGATTAGCTGGCTAAAGAGGCCTTCAGAGTCTCAGGTTACACCCATCGCATTCCTGGATACAGTTTCAAGGAAGCCCCCTGCTGAGATCAGTAAACAAGACTATCACCTGTTAAGAAAACAAACAAATCAAGACTTCAAAGCTGCCCAAATCTGAAAGTGGATTACAGATAACAGCTGATACCAACCCAAGAAGACCTAGAAATAACACAACTGAAAACTGGAGGCAGACAACACCAAGCCTAGACTCAACCAACTCTACAAATAAAACATGAGAAGACAAAAAAGTGCAGTCCAAATGAAACCACAAGTGACACCTTCAGGAGATGAACTGAGTGATATGGAAATAATCAAACTTCCAGATGCGGAGTTCAAAATAATGATAGTAAGGATGCTTAGGGATCTTAGAACAACAATGGATGGTCACTATGAACACCTAAATAAAGAAATAGCAAGTATAAAAAAGAATCAATCGGAGATGACAAATACAATATCAGATATAAAGACCACAATGGAAGGAATTAAAAACAGGATAGATAGAGCAGAGGATCGAATCAGTGAATTAGAGGACAACTGGAATGAAGGCATGAAAACAGAGAAGAAAAGAGAAAAGAGACTCAAAAAGTCAGAGGAAACCCTTAGAGAGCTCTGTGACAACATGAAGAGAAATAACATCCGCATCATAGGGGTTCCTGAAGAAGAAGAAAAAGAACAAGGAATAGGGATGTTGTTCAATCATATCATAGCTGAAAACTTCCCTAAATTAATGCAAGAGAAACTCTCACAAGTCCTAGAAGCACAGAGGACTCCATTAAAGAGAAACCCAAAGAAACCTACACCAAGACACATCATAATTAAAATACCAAAGCTAAGCGATAAAGAGAAAATATTAAAAGCTGCAAGAGAAAAAAAAGTTATCACCTACAAAGGAGCCCCCATAAGGATGACATCCGACTTCTCAACAGAAACACTTGAGGCCAGAAGGGAATGGCAAGAAATATTCAAAGTAATGCAGAACAAGAACCTACAACCAAGACTATTTTATCCAGCAAGGCTATCGTTTAAAATTGAAGGAGAAATAAAAAGCTTCCCAGACAAAAAACAACTCAAGGAATTTATTACAACCAAACCAATGCTGCAAGAAATGTTAAGGGGCCTCTAGTAAACAGATCAAAGTGGAAAAAGAATATAGCAAAAAAGGAATACACCTTTAAAGAAGAAAATGGCAATAAACAACTACATATCAATAATAACCATAAATGTAAATGGATTAAATGATCCAATCAAAAGACATAGGGTAGCTGCGTGGATAAGAAAACAGGACCCATACATATGTTGTCTACAAGAGACACACCTTAGAACAAAAGACACACATAGATGAAAGGTAAAAGGATGGAAAAAATCATTTCATGCAAATGGAAATGAAAAAAAAGCTGGGGTAGCAATACTTATATCAGACAAATTGGACTTTAAAACAAAGGATATAGTAAGAGATAAAGACGGCCACTATATAATGATAAAGGGAGTAATCCAACAGGAAGATATAACTATTATAAATATCTATGCACGTAATATAGGAGCACCCAAATATATAAAGCAGACTTTGATAGATTTAAAGGGCGAGGTCAACAGCAATACTATAATAGTAGGGGATTTCAATACCCCACTAACATCACTAGATAGATACTCAAGAAATAAAATTAACAAAGAAACAGCAGACTTATTGGAAACACTAGATCAACTCGATTTAATAGATATCTTCAGAACTTTCACCCTAAAGCAGCGGAATATACATTCTTTTCAAGTGCTCATGGTACATTCTCTAGGATAGACCACATGTTAGGGCACAAAAGTGCTCTCAACAAATTTAAGACTGAAATTGTATCAAGCACTTTCTCCGATCACAACGGCATGAAACTAGAAATGAATCACAACAGAAAAGCTCAAAAATTCTCAAACACATGGAAACTAAATAGCAGGGTGTTAAATAATGAATGGATTAAGAATGAGATCAAAGAAGAAATAAAAAAATTTCTAGAAACGAATGACAATGAACATACAACAACTCAAAATTTATGGGACACAGCAAAGGCAGTGCTGAGAGGAAGGTTCATAGCACTACAGGCACACTTTCAGAAGCTAGAAAAAGCTCAAATAAACAACCCTGCATCTAAAAGAATTAGAAAAAGAACAGCAAGTAAAGCCCAAATGTAGTAGAAGGAAGGAAATAATAAGGATCAGAGCAGAAATAAATGACATAGAGGCTAAAGAAACAATACAGAGGATCAATGAAACTAGGAGCTGGTTCTTTGAAAAGGTAAACAAGATTGATGAACCTTTAAGTAGACTAATCAAGAAAAAAAGAGAGAGGACTCAAATAAATAAAATTAGAAATGAGAGAGGAGAAATAACAACTCACACAACAGAAATACAAAATATTGTAAAAAAAAATACTATGAAGAACTGTATGCCAAAAAACTAGACAACCTAGATGAAATGGACAAATTCCTTGAAGCATACAATCTTCCAAAAATCAATCTGGAAGAATCAGAAAACCTAAACAGACCGATTACAACAAATGAGATCGAAACAGTTATCAAAAAACTCCCAACAAAGAAAAGTCTGGGGCACGATGGCTTCACAACAGAATTCTACCAAATATTCAAAGAAGAACTAACTCCTATCCTTCTCAAACTATTTCAAAAAATTCAAGAGGAAGAAAGTCTTCCAAGCTCCTTTTATGAGGTGAGCATAATTCTGATTCCAAAACCAGGCAAAGACAACACAAAGAAAGAAAATTATAGGCCAATATCTCTGATGAATTTAGATGCTAAAATCCTCAACAAAATATTAACAAACCGGATCCAACAATATATGGAAAAAATCATACACCATGATCAAGTGGGATTTATTCTGGGGAGGCAAGGCTGGTACAATATTCGTAAATCAATCAATGTGATTCATCACATAAACAAAAAGAAGGAGAAAAACCATATGATAATTTCAATAGATGCAGAAAAAGCATTTGATAAAATCCAGCACCCATTCATGATCAAAACTCTCAGCAAAGTGGGAATACAGGGAACATACCTCAACATGATAACGCCATCTATAAGAAACCCACAGCCAACATCATACTCAATGGGCAAAAATTAAAAGCAATACCCTTAAGATCAGGAACAAGGCAGGGGTGCCCCCTTTCACCACTCTTATTTAACATAGTCCTGGAAGTCCTAGCAACAGCAATCAGACAAGAAGAAGAAATAAAAGGCATTCATGTTGGAAAAGAAGAAGTAAAACTATCATTATTTGTAGATGATATGATATTGTATATAGAAAACCCTAAAGTCTCAGTCAAAAAACTAATGGAACTGATAAATGAATTCAGCAAAGTAGCAGGATATAAAATCAATACTCAGAAATCAGAAGCATTTTTATACACCAACAATGAACAGTCAGAAAGAGAAATTAAGAAAACAATCCCCTTCACAATTACAACCAAAAAAATAATGTACCTAGGAATAAACTTAACCAAGGAGACTAAAGACTTGTACTCGGAAAATTACAAAGCATTGATAAAAGAAATCAAGGAAGATACAAACAAGTGGAAACATATACCGTGCTCATGGTTAGGAAGAATAAACATCATTAAAATGTCTATATTACCCAAAGCAATCTATAAATTCAATGCAATACCAATTAAAATACCAATGACATACTTCAAAGATACAGACCACATATTCCAAAAATTTATATGGAACCAAAAGAGAACACGAATAGCCTCAGCAATCTTAAAAAAGAAGAATAAAGTGGGAGGTATCACACTTCCTGATATCAAGTTATACTACAAGGCCGTTGTACTCAAAACAGCCTGGTACTGGCATAAGAACAGGCATATAGATCAATGGAACAGAACAGAGAACCCAGAAATAAACCCACAGTTCTATGGACAACTGATATTTGACAAAGGAGGCAAGGAAATACAATGTAGTAAAGACAGCCTCTTTAACAAATGGTGTTGGGAAAATTGGACAGCTACCTGCAAAAAAATGAAACTAGATCACCAGCTTACACCACTCACAAAAATAAACTCAAAATGGATAAAAGACTTAAATCTAGGCCGTGAAACCATAAGCATCTTAGAAGAAAACATAGGTAGTAAGCTCTCGGACACCTATCGGAGCAATATATTTGCTGATTTATCTCCACGGGGAAGTGAAATAAAAGACAGGATAAACAAATGGGACTATATCAAACTAAAAAGCTTTTGCACAGCTAAAGACAACAAGAACAGAATAAAAAGACAAACTACACAATGAGAGAACATATTTGACAATACGTCTGATAAGGGGTTAATAACCAAAATTTATAAAGAACTTGTAAAACTCAACACCAGGAAGACAAACAACCCAATCCAAAAATGGGCAAAAGAGATGCATAGACACTTCTCCAAAGAGGACATACAGATGGCCAATAGGCATATGAAAAAATGCTCAACATCACTAATCATTAGAGAAATGCAAATTAAAACCACAATGAGATATCACCTCACACCAGTCAGAATGGCGCTTATCAACAAAACAACACAGAATAAGTGCTGGCAAGGATGTGGAGAAAAGGGAACCCTCCTGCACTGCTGGTGGGAATGCAGACTGGTGCAACCACTGTGGAAAACAGTATGGAGATTCCTCAAAAAACTGAAAATCGAACTGCCTTTAGACCCAGCTATCCCACTTTTAGGAATATACCCCAAGGACACCATAGAACGGCTCCAAAAGGAGAAATGCACCCCCATGTTTGTGGCAGCATTGTTCACAATAGCGAAGATCTGGAAACAGCCCTAGTGTCCATCAGAGAACGAGTGGATTAAAAAGCTTTGGTACATATATACTATGGAATACTACTCAGCCATAAGAAATGATGACATCGGATCATTTAGAATAGCATGGATGGACCTTGATAACATTATACGGAGTGAAATAAGTAAATCAGAAAAAAAACTAAGATCTACATGAATCCATACATAGAAGGGACATAAAAACGAGACTCAGAGACATGAACAAGAATGTGATGGCAACAGGGGTGGGGTGTGGGGGGAGGGGGGATGGGGTGAAGAAGGAGACAGGGGTTGGGGGAGGGGAGGGGCACAAAGAGAACCAGATAGAAGGTGACAGAAGACAATTTAACTTTGGGGGAGAGGTAAACAGCACAATCAAATGTCAAAATAATCTAGAGATGTTTTCTCTCAACATATGTACCCTGATTTATCAATGTCACTGCATTAAATTTAATAAATAAAAAAATAGAATCATATACATTTCAACTTTTATATAATTTATTCATTTGTTGTGTATTATATGAATGTATTCTAAAACTTTTACTTCTATGAATAAGTAAGCATTTTGTGTACTTATATTTATTCTATAAATGTTTATACATTCTACAAAAATTTTGTCTCCATATATTATATTAATTTATATATATCTATATATTCTTGAAATGTATGTGTATAAATGTTTGTAAATAAAGCAGATGTTTTATAATCTTTTGAAGATGTCCTACCTCTTCTTTTCAGAGAATTTTTAGTACATATGATCACTACTATAGAAATTTGGAATTTAAAAGATCAAAGCTTCACACCCATTATTGTTGTTTAACTTTTCCTTTGAATGCCTTATACTCAAGCCAGAGTCTCCCACAAAAAGGCAGTCAGCCACCTTTATTCTAAAAGTTCAACTCATCATCCTTGTCCAGGCTTTTTTAGGTCTCCTTTCCCTCCCTCACATTTTGTCTTGAAAGGCTGACTGACGGAGAAAGGATTGTGGTTAGCAGATGTATAATTAGCAAGTACATTCTCAGACCCTATGGTCAAAGGTATTTAAAAGCAAATCAAAACAATTCTCAAAGGAGAGTGAAAGCCTGACCAGGCAGCGGCTCAGTAGATAGACCATTGGACTGGCATGCAGAGGACCCAGTTTCAAAACCCAAGAGCCGACCTGAACATGATCTCATTCGGCTTGAGCGCAGGCTCACTAGCTTGAGCGAAGGGTCACTGGCTTGAGTGTGGGATCATAGACATGTCCTCATGGTTACAGGCTTGAGCCCAAAAGTCACTGGCTTGAAGCCCAAGGTCACTAGCTTGAACCCAAAGGTCAATGGCTTGAGCAAGGGGTCACTCGCTCTGCTGTAGTGCCCCCTCCCCTTGTCAAGGCACATATAAGAAAACAATGAAAAACTAAGGAGCTGAAACAAAGAGTTGGTGCTTCCTATCTCTCTCCCTTCCTTTCTGTCTGTCACTATCACTCCTTTTTTCTCTCTTTCTCTCTGTCTCTGTCACTAAAAAAAAGAGAGAGAGTGAGAGATCCACTTTAAATGACCTCCTTTACCATCTTTTTTGGTATATATTGAGCCTGCTCCTCTCTTTTGGCTCCTTCCCATATCTCATTTGGGGAATGTGGGTCACAGTCATACCCTGAACAAACTACAAGAGAGGGAGTCTCTATAAATTCCACTTTTGTTTACCCACTAAGTCCTTTTCTCATTCAGTTCACTTGGCCTCACCAATTCCAGGGAATAGATTTTGTGAAAAATGCTTTGGAGTAAGGACAAATTTATCCATAATTCTTACTAAAAAGTAAATTGCATGACCATTTCTGAAAATAAAAACTCAGTAGTGGATAATACTGGCAGTTTTACTTTAAGTGAAAAATGCATCAGACAGCTCAGTTTCTCAGGTCCCATAATTCTTTAGTTTTCAGTTCTATTCAGGATTATTGCCCTTCTCCATTACTGGATTTTTCTATCCTAAAGACCAGACACCCCCCCTCCCCCTTTTAAAGCTTTACTACGGCATCTACATGATAAATCAAATCTAATATTAGTTCTAAAATACAGAATATCTTTTCAAGTAACTCAGATCAACCAACCATTGTATTTCTTGATTTAGTATAATGAATTAATATTATGTTTCTGTCATATTGATTTATTTTACTTAGCTGTGCTTTATTTTCATTAGAACTTCTCTGTTCACAAATAGGTGTGAATGATACAATTTTTTTTTTTTTTTCTTTTTCATTTTTCTGAAGCTGGAAACAGGGAGAGACAGTCAGACAGACTCCCGCATGCGCCCGACCGGGATCCACCCGGCACACCCACCAGGGGCGGTGCTCTGCCCCCCAGGGGGCGATGCTCTGCCCATCCTGGGCGTCGCCATATTGCGACCAGAGCCACTCTAGCGCCTGAGGCAGAGGCCACAGAGCCATGCCCAGCACCCGGGCCATCTTTGCTCCCATGGAGCCTTGGCTGCGGGAGGGGAAGAGAGAGACAGAGAGGAAAGCGCGGCGGAGGGGTGGAGAAGCAAATGGGCGCTTCTCCTATGTGCCCTGGCCGGGAATCGAACCCGGGTCCTCCGCACGCTAGGCCGACGCTCTACCGCTGAGCCAACCGGCCAGGGCCGAATGATACAATATTGACATTTAAAATCACACAGTTACCATATTTCCCCATGTATAAGATGCACCTTAATTTTAGGACCCAAAATTTGAAAAAAAATGTATTACATAAAGTTGCTGAACTCGTTTTATTCTTCATAAAATTCATAAACTCCTCATCCTTGTCAAAACTCCCATCCATTAGCTGGTCCATATCTGTGTCTGATGATGAATCACTGTCTTCATATATTGCCTTGTCCTCGGTTCCATCTATGGCATTTGAAATGCTACACTTCTTAAATGACTTGACAATCTCAATCTTGATATTATCCCAGGATCTTTTCACCCAGGTACAAACTTCTCCTATAGTTGGTTTCCTCAGTCTTCTTGCTGGTGTCAAAAACTGTCCTCAGAAGACTTCATCCATCGGTTCCATTATGTCTCTCATTACAACTTTGGAGTGTTTGTTAATGCTCCAACATCAAGTGGCTGGAGCTGGGATGTCAAGCCTCCATGTATGATGGCAAGTTTTTTTTTCTTTTTTTTTCTTTTTTGTTTTTTGCTCTGCAGCAATCTTCTTTGTGTTTTTCTTATGTGTGCACTATTGATCAAGCACCAATAGGGCAGGTTTGCATAACGGCCCACCTGTTCTCCTTCTCCAAACTTTCTCAAACCAGATCTTCATCCCATCCTGATAAATCCAACCCTTGTCATGAACATGGACAATCACTCCTCGAGGAATGTCTTCTTTTGGCATTGTTTTGCATTCAAAAATAAGCATAGGAGGCAGCTTGGTTTGTTCACACAACAAGCTAGAACAACTGTATAATCGCTCTTTTTAATCCACCTGTCTTTATAGTTACAGTTTTCACCTCCTTCTTATCAACAGTTCTGTTACTTAGAACATCACTTGAAGGGGACTTCATTCATATTTGCAATCTGTCCCAATTTAAACTGATGTGTCTTCCTACATTGAATGACAAAACAATGAAATTCAAGGACCTTCTGCTCATAGCTTTCAGGCACCTTTTGGGCAATGTACACATGCTTAGTCCATTCCGTTTCAGGAAACTGAAGCACCAATTGTGTCCTCCTTTGAAATCAGTAACTTCTTTTTCATCATAATTCTTCTTGCCTCATGCTGAACCATCTTTGTGGACATAGAAATTCCAATTACGCTTTGATCTTCAATCCATATCTTCAATTCCCTCTCAAAATCAGGCTATTTTTCTGACTTGTATCTCATGGCCTTCTTCTGCTGTAGTGTTTTCAGTAGGGTTTCTTCTTCCCGTAGCCAGTCTTGGATTGATTTCTCAGTTGGAGGAGGACCAAACTTACGTTCAGCAACACAATTTCCATTCACTTTTGCAAACTGGACCGCTTTTAACTTGATTCAGCACTGTATGAAAATCTTTTCTGAGCCATTTCTGGGCAGAACATGGCAAAATGTAACCTACTGTAATATACTGGTAATAAGCACGAAACAATAAGTGTAAAAACAAGCACAAAAAAGCAGAAAATGCAAGTAAAAACATCTACAACAACGAGTGCAAAAACAAGCATGAAAAAGTGGGAAATGCGCCCTAGCCGGTTGGCTCAGCGGTAGAGCGTCGGCCTAGCGTGCGGAGGACCCTGGTTCGATTCCCGGCCAGGGCACATAGGAGAAGCGCCCATTTGCTTCTCCACCCCTCCGCCGTGCTTTCCTCTCTGTCTCTCTCTTCCCCTCCCGCAGCCAAGGCTCCATGGGAGCAAAGATGGCCCGGGCGCTGGGCATGGCTCTGTGGCCTCTGCCTCAGGCGCTAGAGTGGCTCTGGTCGCAATATGGCGACGCCCAGGATGGGCAGAGCATCGCCCCCTGGGGGGCAGAGCACCGCCCCTGGTGGGTGTGCCGGGTGGATCCCGGTCGGGTGCATGCGGGAGTCTGTCTGACTGTCTCTCCCTGTTTCCAGCTTCAGAAAAATGAAAAGAAAAAAAAAAAAAAAAAAAAGAAAAGAAAAAGTGGGAAATGCAAGTAAAAAAATATACAACCACTGTATAAGATGCACTCAGTTTTTAGACCTCAAATTTTTCAAAAAGGGCTTGTCTTATACATGGGAAAATATGGGATATGTGATGTCATCATTTAATAGGTGATCTTATAGTGTATTTCTTTTTCTTTCTTTCTTTCTTTTTTTTTTTTGTATTTTTCTGAAGTTGGAAATGGGGAGGCAGTCAGACAGACTCCCGCATGCGCCTGACCGGGATCTACCTGGCATGCCCACCAGGGGGTGATACTCTGCCCATCTGGGGCATTGGTCTGTCACAACCAGGGTCATTCTAGCACCTGAGGCAGAGGTCATGGAGCCATCCTCAGCACCTGGGCCAACTTTGCTCCAATGGAGCCTTGGCTGCGGGAGGGGAAGAGAGAGACAGAGAGGAAGGAGAGGGGGAGGAGTGGAGAAGCAGATGGGTGCTTCTCCTGTGTGCCCTGGCCGGGAATTGATCCCGGGACTCCTGCATGCCAGGCCGACGCTCTACCACTGAGCCAACTGTCCAGGGCCATAGTGTATTTTTTTTGACAGAGACAGAGATAGAAGCAGACAGGGACAGACAGACAGGAAGGGAGAGAGATGAAGAGCATCAGTTCTTCCTTGCAGCTCCTTTGTCTCCTTAGTTGTTCATTGATTGCTTTCTCATATGTGCCTTAACTAGAAGTTACATCAGAGCTAGTGACTTTTGCTCAAGCCAGCAACCTTGGGCTCAAGCTAGTTGCCTTGGACTTCAAGTCAGTGACTTTTGCGCTCAAGCCAGTCACCATGAGATCATGTCTATGATCCCACACTCAAACCAGCAACCCCTCGTTTGAGCTGGATGAACCCATGCTCACGCAGGCAACCTGGGGGTTTTGAACTTGGGTCTTCTGCATCCCAGTCTGACTCTCTATTCACTGTGCCACCTCCTAGTCAGGCAAAAACAGTATATTTTTAAATAAAAGGACAAGATTACAGGAAAATAATTGGAGGATGACTTTACACATCTTAATTCTGACCTCCATGGAGTCAGGGTATGGACCTTATTTCACTCTGCCTCTATTCTACAAGGCCCGCAACACAGTTGGCTCTGAGCAAGATGCTATGTAATTGGTAGAGTTATTTAAATTTCTGACTCATTTGATTGCCATTACTTATAGTTTAAAATTTTTAAGGTTAATAAAATATGTGCATGAAAATGTTTTGGCAATTGTAATTAATGCTGGCTCACATAAAATAAAATAAGTTTATAACTGAAAAAAATTGGGGATAACTTAGCCTAGACAAACGCAATAAAATACAAAAGTTATTTTAATTTTAACATAGAGGACTAGGAAAACAAGGACTAGAAACCAGTGTCAGGCCTGACCAGGCGGTTGCACAGTGGACAGAATGTCAGACTAGGATGCGGAAGGATCCAGGTTTGAGACCCTGAGGTCGCCAGCTTGAGCGCAGGCTCATCTGGTTTGAGCAAAGCTCACCAGCTTGGACCCAAGGTTGCTGGCTCAGCAAGGGGTTACTCAGTCTGCTGAAGGCCCACGGTCAAGGCACATATGAGAAAGCAATCAATAAACAATTAAGGTGTTGCAACGAAAAACTGATGAATGATGCTTCTCATCTCTCTCCGTTCCTGTCTGTCTGTCCCTATCTAGCTCTCTCTCTGACTCTCTCTGTCTCTGTAAAAAAGAAAAAAGATTAAAAAAAAAAAAAAAAAAGAAACCAGTGCCGGTTTAGAATCTCCACCAATTTCTGCCATTAGAGTTTCCCGCTCCCCCCCAGGCTAGCCTTACTTCCTTTCTAAGAGCATTCAATCACAATAAAAGTTAATGGTAACAATAATAACAGTAACAGTAGACCAATATCTATGAAGCATTTATTACATATTAGACAATCTGTTATATGTTTTGCATTTATATTTTTTCTCACTTAATCATACAAATTTATGAGTGAGGTACAATTATACCCATTTTACTAATGAGAAAACCTGAACTGAGAAAAGTAAATTTATTCAAGGTCACACATCAAAAAAATGCCAGTTAACTGGGTTTAAGAAACTATCTGCCATACCTTTTAAGGAAACATTCTCTGTTTATATTTTATATACAGTAACTAAGATACTCATTATTAGAATATAACCTAAATTGTTTTCAAGAATTGTAGTATCGGCCCTGGCCGGTTGGCTCAGTGGTAGAGCGTCGGCCTGGCGTGCAGGCGACCCGGGTTCGATTCCCGGCCAGGGCACATAGGAGAGGCGCCCATTTGCTTCTCCACCCCCCCTCCTTCCTCTCTGTCTCTCTCTTCCCCTCCCGCAGCCAAGGCTCCATTGGAGCAAAGATGGCCCGGGCGCTGGGGATGGCTCCTTGGCCTCTGCCCCAGGCGCTAGAGCGGCTCTGGGCGCGGCAGAGCGACCCCCCAGAGGGGCAGAGCATCGCCCCCTGGTGGGCAGAGCATTGCCCCTGGTGGGCGTGCCGGGTGGATCCCGGTCGGGCGCATGCGGGAGTCTGTCTGACTGTCTCTCCCCGTTTCCAGCTTCAGAAAAATACGAAAAAAAAAAAAAAAAAAAAAAAGAATTGTAGTATCAACCAGAAAATAATATTCTGATTCCCTTCAGCTCATTTCCCAATGTAAACAACTAAAAATATAAAGTTATTTAAATCAACTCTACAAGAGATTTTTTTTAACATATTACTTATACACCTAGACAAAGGAATTCGGTTGTATCATACAAGATATTTGCTATACCAGGAAAAAGACAGAAACTGTTTCATAAAGCAATATGCATGTTTTGTTATATTTGATCTTCAAACAAAAATTAGTTTCTCCAAAAGTCATGACGAGAGCATCAGCCCGATATGTGGAAGTCTGAGGTTCGATTCTCAGTCAGGGCACACTGGAAAAGTGACCATCTGCTTCTCCACCCCTCCCCCTTCTCTCTTCTCTCTCTCTCTCTCCTTTTCCTGCAGCCATGGCTTAAATGGTTTGAGCAAGTTGGATCTCGGAGCTGAGGAGGGCTGCAGGGCCTTGACTCAGGCACTAAAATAGCTTGGTTGCCAAGCAGTGAAGCAAAGCCCCAGATGGGCAGATCGCCCATGGACGGTTTGCCAGGTGGATCCTGGTCAGGGCACATGTGAAAGTCTGTCTCTCTGCCTCCTTGCCTCCCATTTAGTGATAAAAAAAAAGGTCATTACAATGATGATGACAATATTCATTTCCTTGGGAATTTCAGTCAGTAGAGCAAGATTCATTTTCTTGAGACGTGAATTCACATTTATTTTAAGACACAAATAAAATAAGCCATAAAATGGTCAGAGGAAAATGATTGTGTCAACTCCTCCAGGTTACTGGGGAGCAAGTTGCAAAATTACTGCTTGATGCTGAAGGTCATGAGCACATGATTATTTTTATGAATATTAAAAGATGTGGATTAGTATCCTGAACATAAATGTTTAAAAAGATGTTGACCCTTGAACTGGTATTGATTTTCATCACTTAATGTGAGCTGCTCATTATGTGCTGCCTGACACTTTCCTGAATCATTCAATGTCATTGTACTTTGGCATAGACCAATTATAAGCAAATTTGAGTCTTACCTTAAAATATATTTTACCTACAACCTATATTAAAAACTAATGTCTTGGCCCTGGACGGTTTGCTCAGTGGTAGAGCATCGGCCTGGCATGCAGGAGTCCTGGGTTTGATTCCTGGCCAGGGCACACAGGAGAAGCGCCCATCTGCTTCTCCACCCCTCCCCCTCTCCTTCCTCTCTGTCTCTCTCTTCCCCTCCCGCAGCCAAGGCTCCATTGGAGCAAAGTTGGCCCGGGCACTGAGGATGGCTCTGTGGCCTCTGCCTCAGGCACTAGAATGGCTCTGGTTGCAGCAGAGCGATGCCCCAGAGGGGCAGAGCATCACCCCCTGGTGGACAGAGCATTGCCCCCTGGTGGGCGTGCCGGCTGGATCCCGGTTGGGCGCATGCGGGAGTCTGTCTGACTGCCTCCCCATTTCCAGCTTCAGAAAAATACAAAAAATATAAAAAATAAATAAATAAAATGCTAAAAACAAAAAACAAAAACTAATGTCTTATAAAGTTTTCCAAAATTTCTCAAAAATATTTATATGTATTACATAAATACATGTGCCATCATGATAAAAAGTGCCTGAGAAAATAAATGGGTCTAAAGACATTTAAGAAAATCTACCATAGACTCAGGTTTTGATTGTAATTTAAAGGTTATCAAGTCTGATCCCCTATCCCAGGGGTCAGGAACTTATGGCTCGCGAGCCAGATGTGGCTCTTTTGATGGCTGCATTTGGCTCGCAGACAAATCTTTAATGAAAAATAGTAATAATGTTAAAAATATGTATAAAACATTCTTATGTATTACAATCCATTAATTTTCTACCGCTCATATTCATGGTTGCAAGAAGCTGGAGCCAATCACAGCTGTCCTCCGGGACAACACCAAATTTTTATTGGATAATGCATAACGTACACGGGTTGTTATATGGCTCTCATGGAATTCCATTTTAAAATATGTGGCGTTCATGGCTCTCTCAGCCAAAAAGGTTCCCGACCCCTTCCCTACCCCATGTCAGGTCCCTTTCATATAATGACTATATGAGTATTTCTATCTATGAGGAGACACCTGGTTCATTTAATTTTTTTCATTAACCCTAATTATTAGAAAATTCTTTTTTATTGTTGTGGAAAATCCCTTTTACAATGCATAAGATCATCTAATAGCAAGTAACAGTTTTTGTTCTCATGGCAACCAGAATAATATAACTACTTATGAGCTTTGAACAAGTCACAAAGACATATATTCCACTTACCAGATTATAGACTACATACATACAATTGGAAAGAGGAATACAAAATCTGAAAATATCATGTTTCCAGCCCCTTTATTTAGATATGCATGATTTATTTTAGATTTTAGTATTCCAAATGATGAATTTGGGCTTAGATATGGCCACACAGATACAAGTTCTTCCCAGAGAGATTCAATTCAAAGCTTCAGTGCCTTCCATTTCTACCTCTCCCGAATGACTGATTGACCAATGCAGGCAAAGTTTCAGCTGTAGTAGTAGACTCTCATTAAGTTATCTAGTTGTCCCTTGAGATATGCAAGATCTGGGGCCAGGACAAGTTAGCCAGTGGACAGTGCCACCTTTATGCAGTGGGTATGATAAATGTAGGTCATAATCAGTTGTGGCTGAGTGCAGTATTTGATATAAATGTAATCAGTTAGATATTTTAGTCAATCTCTTATTTTTATTATCTTGAAATTTCCATCATACAATCAAAATAATAAAAATACTGCCTTTCGGCCAAACTCATCTAGTTGTACACATTAAATATGTACAGTTCTTTATATATCAATTATGCTTCAATAAAGTTGTTTAAAAGAAAAGAAAGAAAAAGCAGTTATCTGAACACTATAAATTATGCTGCAATTGCAAATTAACCCTCAAAGCCAATTTGCTTAACTTAACAAAGACTAATTTTAGGCCCTGGCTGGTTTGCTCAGTGGTAGAGCGTCGGCCTGGCGTGCGGGAGTCCCGGGTTTGATTCCCGGCCAGAGCACACAGGAGAAGCACCCATCTGCTTCTCCACCCCTCCCCCTCTCCTTCCTCTCTGTCTCTCTCTTCCCCTCCCGCAGCCAAGGCTCCATTGGAGCAAAGTTGGCCGGGCACTGAGGATGGCTATGTGGCCTCTGCCTCAGGCACTAGAATGGCTCTGGTTGCAGCAGAGCGATGCCCCAGATGGGCAGAGCATCGCCCCCTGGTGGACGTGCTGGGTGGATCCTGGTTGGGCACATGTGGGAGTCTGTCTGCCTCCCCATTTCCAAATTCAAAAAAATACAAAAAAAAAAAGACTAATTTTATACTATGTTTATATTATGTTAACAAAGTTATTAGAAACCCAAGCTGCTGGACAATTCTCCAACATTAACTGCATTATCGAAAATATGTTGCCTCCTTGATGCAAATGGTAGGGAGAATAGTACTGATACATCTCGCAGCAGCAATTATATGTCACAGCTCAGAAATACACACTCCTTCTATTCATGTCCCATTGGCCAGAACTAATCTTATGGAAATGCAATCTTCTGTATACCAGGAGATGGAAACTTGATGTTGGTAAGCACTGGTCAGGTCTATCACATTATGAATTAGGGCCCCCGAGACCTTTTATTCTCCAATCAAGCATTTCTAATTTTTTTCAAATGTTTTTCAAATGGCAATAGTCCCTCTACCTTTCTCCTGGCTTTTTTCCAATTACCACTCAACTTTAAAGATTTTTTTACTAGTGGTACATGAACCTCTTAATCCTATAGGCAGAATTTTATTACGATGTTTATTTTGTAAAGAAAAGAAGATATCGCTTTCAAAAGATTCTTAAAAGAGGCATCTTGAGAAAGTTTAGGGATCACTACTTAAGTATCTCATTTTCTTTCTTATATAATGCCAAGACAAAGCAATGTTCTGGCACAGACCTAAATAGCATTGCTCTACTAGATATATTATATAAAAAGACCATTATAAAATAAAATTTACAATAATTGCTTTATATGCTGTTGCCCTTATGCTGAGTTTATGAACTATAAAAAATACATACAACTTGCACTGCTGTCATATCTTTCCTTTTCTTATTCAAATGATGTTGAGTAGTTTTTATTTTTATTGATCTTTTACACTACATGCAGAATTATCATTTTTTTTGTTTCTGTGTGTTGAAGGTTCATATTATTTTGAATATTAATTCTACCATAAAACACATTAACTATCTTTCCCATCTCACTTTGACTCTTCTCTATCCCTCAGTGTACTCATATAAATCATCTACACAAGCACTCAACCAGTTCTGTGCAAAGGGCCATGCCAAAAATAACACACAAAAAGAGTTTCCTCCAGGAACATGTAATTTGTCAGCATACTTCAGGAATTTTCCACTTGTATTATTTGTTCCTAGATTTGTAGCTGTTTTTGGTTACTCTTTTGATCAATATAATGTCCACTCTTCTATTATTTATTTTTTTATTTTTTATTTTTTCTGAAGCTGGAAACGGGGAGGCAGTCAGACAGACTCCCACTTGCGCCCTACTGGGATCCACCCAGCATGCCCACCAGGGGGCGATGCTCTTCCCATCTGGGCCATTGCTCTGTTGCAACCAGAGCCATTCTATTGTCTGAGGCAGAAGCCACAGAGCCATCCTCAGCGCCCCGGCCATCTTTGCTCCAGTGGAGCCTTGGCTGCGGGAGGGGAAGAGAGAGACAGAGAGGAAGGAGAGGGGGAGGGGTGGAGAAGCAGATGGGCGCTTTTCCTGTGTTCCCTAGCCAGGAATCGAACCCAGGATTCCTGCATGCCAGGCCGACACTCTACCACTGAGCCAACCGGCCAGGGCCCACTCTTCTATTATTAATGGCTATTTTCTTTCAAATAAGCACTTTAAAAGTCCCATTCCCTAAAATCAGTGTGTTATCTCTAAGATTCCTGACTTCTATCCTAAGGATGCTTTCCTTAGCTGTTCTTGATTGTCTTCTAACTTCTTATATCTAAAAATACATTTTTTAAAACTAATGCTTTTACAACAGATCTATTACCATAAAGAATGTCAAGTAAGATACCTACTGTGTCTGGGATTTATTTTCTTCCAAAAGGGGGTAGGGTGGGGATATAACTGGCTAAATTACCTTAAAGTTCTTTACAATTTGAAGACTGTGTCATTCTTTGACTGTCGTTAAACTTTTTCTTCCATGCACTTCAAAGACATTCATTGATGAAACTGTACTGATCTGATAAAAAAAAAAAAGAAGCTCAAAGACATCATGCAGTTTTCTACATTAATATCCATAGTCCAATGTAAATCTCTACAATATTTATATTCCATCTGAAAATTAACAACCCTCCTTGCCAAGCATTAAAATGGCCCATGTGCTACAATAGCAACAGTTCTTTAATTTTGGCTCATGCCTCCTTTCAATTCATTATATCGGCTGTTTGGTACAGAAGAGAAAGCACATCCAAAAATATTACAAGGTTAAGTGTATAATGATTCAATAAAATTTATTCTAATAAATGTTTTAAGACTAAATAGGAAAAAACAGAGATATCATACATTTGAGTATATTCTAGATGTTTAGAAAGACAAATAAAGCTATAGCCTACTGGCTACCATGTGTGAAATACTTGTCCCAGCCAACCACTGTCTTGTATCAACCCCCCAACTGCCATTCAGTATCATAGCACAAACTTTGCAATGTCATCCTTCTTCTCTCATTAAGGTCATGGCTAATCACACAATGTACCAGAACAGTCTCCTACTTAAACTATCCAAAGCCATTATGCAATTACAGAACAATACCTTAATTTTAGAATTGAAATTTAAAAATGCCATTGATTTTATTTTGCTTCATTAAAAAACACAGGTACACCATATAAATTTAAAGATAATGTGGCTTTAAATGTATTTCAAAATATACTCCCTATTAAGGAATCATTAAAAACTATAAATATACTTCAATCTAATCCAACAAACACTGCCTCTAGATAAAATGTGAATTGTTTCTAGAGGAAACTTTAATTGATCAATATTTCATTCCTCTTACTTGATCTTACACAATCATTGCTTCTAAGGGTAATCTCCAAGGGAAATCTATAGACTTCAACTAAATTGATTTTACTTAATAAACAAATAAAATCTTATTATTAGTTTAGTCTTAAAGAAGAGTTTCCCCAAGAAGCAAAACTGAATTGAGTTTTGATTTTTGCTGTTGTTTGTTTGTATTTGTTTCAAACAGGTTTTCTTTGAGTGCTACTTGTTTGGAAACCTAAGACAGTGAAGAGCGAGACAGTCATTCAACTGATCAACCACTAAGTAAATTCTTCTTGAGACATGATACTTCCTTTAGAAGAAGCAGGTACTCCTTACTCCAGGGGTCCCCAAACTTTTTCCACAGGGGGCCAGTTCATTGTCCCTCAGACCGTTGGAGGGCCGGACTATAAAAAAAACTATGAACAAATCCCTATGCACACTGCACATATCTTATTTTAAAGTAAAAAAACAAAACGAGAACAATACAATATTTAAAATAAAGAACAAGTAAATTTAAATCAACAAACTGACCAGTATTTCAATGGGAACTATGGGCCTGCTTTTGGCTAATGAGATTGTCAATGTGCTCCTCTCACTGACCACCAATGAAAGAGGTGCCCTTTCCGGAAGTGCAGCGGGGGCCGGATAAATGGCCTCAGGGGGCCGCATGTGGTCCACGGGCCCTAGTTTGGGGACCCCTGCCTTACTCATTAAGCAGAATAAAAATTTTTGTTTTTATTTTTACCAATTAATAAAACACCAGTGGTTTTCAAATGGTAGGTACGGCAATAAATAGTTGTAAATGCACTGGCTTAAAAATATTTAATCAGCAACTACTACGTTTCCAGCACTAGAACAAATGACATGATACATCAGGTGGTGGACTAGAATATTCCAAGGGCCTGCCCCCTCTAAAGAAATACCACACCCACAATAAAAAGCAAAAACTCTCAAAATGAACTATGTTTAAACTCTGGAAATTAGTCAAAGGTTTATAGCAACCAAGCTAACGCTGAGTCATCAGAAAAGTAACTTAAACACAGTAGGAGGTTTTGGGGATAGTATTTTGGTATTTTAACTTGCCTGAGCCTCCGCCCTCTCCATGAATATCTGATAGTTTTAAAGCAAAAGTCCACATTCCCAGTGTGGGTTCCTAAATCCAAAGAAAGGAGAGTAGACTTGTTCTAAATCAATTATATTTGTTTGTTTGGACTTATCTAGAGTCTTCCTGAGGGATGGTAGCAAGGCCCTGTCCTCTGTTTTGCCAAACCCATAATTCTCTCAATGGGGAAAACTGGCAATACCAGGGCATTCCTTGTTAACGTTAAAAGTTAACAAATCACTGCCACCTGGGAGAAAAGAATACAATCGGGGCAAATAAAATAGACATCAATAGTCTGAGAAGAAAAACTAGTGAGAAAGATATTTTGGGTAACAAGTGTTTTGAAAAGTTCTTGTCATTTTTATTCCATGACTGAGGCTGAAGAGACAACTTCTATTGCCATCTCTTGGCAGAGAGAAAACAGAAATAGTGAAGCCAGTCCAAGGTTTTTAAATTTCTGCTCAGCTATGGCATATAACACTTCTACTCACATTCCTCTGGCCAAAGCAAGTCATGTAAGCCAAGAGTGATGTCAATGTGTGAGAAGTTTATGCTCCCTCTGGGAGAGGTGCTGTAAAACACATCAATGAGTGAGGATGTACCGGTATAATCTTATTATTACAAGATCAGATAGTAACTGGAAGTTACATATAATCTATCATTTTAAAGGATGAACTATTCTAATAATTTATATTCCCAGCAGAAATGCATGTAAGGACTTTTCCAATGCTGGCATTATCAAACTTCTTAAATCTTGCCAATCTGATCAGTAAGAAAAAAATGTTTCATTTTTTTCCCTTTTTATTGATTATGAGAAAATGTTAGTATTTTATATTTATTGGCCATTTACATTTTCTAATCTATACACTGCCCATTTAGATAAGTTAAGAAGAATAAGGTCTTAGGATAAGCAGAGAACTGAACCAAACTTTTAAAATTCTTTGTTCTTTGATAAAAGCAAGACTTGAGGCTTTAGCTTATCCATAAGCTATGCAAAACAATCCTGAACCTTATGTTTGATACAGCATGTACTAGGGCTTATTGTCTCTTTAATTACAATACTTAAGTACTATCCCAGCAAAATGTTATCTACCAAAAATGAAAAGAATTCACCAGGAAGGTAACCCTAGGTTCCACAGATTCTTAAATAGTCAATCATAGGCTTACAGTGCTATTTCTGACCCCTGGGAGAACAGAAAATTCTCCTGGTGTCAGACTAGTATAATATATATATATATTATATTATCTCTTATGTCTGAGAAAATACAGACTCTTGGCAGCATTCTTTCCAACATTTCTCTATACTGTTTCCACTGCTACAACATTTTCCCAAATTGGATCACAGGATACTAATTTCAAAAGATGTCATAAAGGAAAAAGGGATGAACAAAGAGAGTGATCAAATGAGTTTATGAACTACTACATACTGGATCTATTCTTAAAGCCTGACATGCTAAGCCCGACATGCTAGCTGTGAAAGCTTGGGGGTAGGCTTCAGACCCGTCTCTGACCTTGGTTTCTTCATGTGGACAATGAGGGTAAGTACCACCTCATGGAGTTGTATTAAACAAGTAAATCAGGCAAAGCCCTTACAATAGTGCCTGATACACAGCAGGCATTCAATGAATTTTGGTTATTTTCAATGGTTGTTACATTAGCATTTAAAGGCTCTAAAAAACTTCACAGAAAATAAATGTTTTTTTACATTGCTCATCCAGTTTTCTTCAGATAATTTGACAACAGAATAAGTGTTTCTCCATCCAACATCCTGCACTTTCAGCAGTGCTAAACGATTTACCTTCTCTTACCTAATGCCAGAATCAGCAAATAGGACCCAAGTAGGAATGGGTGGGAGAATGACCACGCTTCAGGGTGGGAAGGTAATCCATGTTGTTCTCTTATTTCAAATTCTCTCTTAAGCATCAGCCTGGAAAACCGCTGAGCCTCTTCTATCAGACCTCACCGAGAACATTTGATTCAACCTGTCCAAACATAGTGTCGAATACTGTAATTACCTCTGTCTGCTATTTGGAAGTAGAAGAAAACAACAAAAAACTTTATTTCTAATGTTTTATGTTCCTCTTATTATCCCCAAAGAAAATTTCCCCTGTGCATGCTTTTGAATAACAAATAAACCTACTGGAAGATTTCAAGGTGAGGAAGTCAATGCTTTCTCTTATTTTCCATGATGAATAAGGCAACGATTTCTATTCTCCAGAAGTGGAATCCAACTTCTTATATTTAGGAGCAAGTGTAGATTTAATCCTAACATGTATTTACTTGATATTCATAAACTACTAAGTGGAGATTCATGAGTAAGGTACAGAATTGCTGGTGCTATAGCTAATATGACTTACTGGTGTTATTTTAATAAAGACCAAATAAGCCTGACCAGTCAGTGGCGCAGTGGATAGAGTGTCAGACTGGGATGCAGAGAACCCAGGTTCAAGACCTCGAGGTCACCAGCTTGAGCGCAGGTTCATCTGGTTTGAGCAAAGCTCACCAGCTTGGACCCAAGGTCGCTGGCTCGAGCAAGGGGTTACTTGATCTACTGAAGGCCCATGGTCAAGGCACATATGAGAAAGCAATCAATGAACAACTAAGGTGTCGCAACAAAAAACTAATGATTGCTGCTTCTCATCTCTCTCCGTTCCTGTTTGTCTATTCCTATCTATCCCTCTCTCTGACTCTCTCTTTGTCTCTGTAAAAAAAAATAATAATAAAATAAATAAATAAAGACCAAGTGAGGTTTGTCCTTAGTAAAACGAGCATCTCAGAAAACCCTCAGAAAGAGCAGCCTATGAAAGTCTAGTGATTTCTGTATAGTAAAACAATTTATACCTAAAGGCTTCTCCAATTCTCACCAAAACAAACATTAATAAATACCTGGCACTTTGGGACCACCTGGAGTAGATAACTAGAAAAACTGCATTTTGTATTTTATTAGAAAGCACCAAAAATGCAATTAAATATTAAATGATTTTAATCTAGTCACACTACTAAAATATCTGGCAAGTGAATTCTATTTAATTATTTATTTTTAATGCAATGAGAGGAGGGGAGGCTGAGACAAACTCCCTCATGCGCCCCTATCAGAATCCACCCAGCACACCCAGTAGGGGGCAATATTCTGCCCATCTTGGGCATTGCTCCATTGCTCAGCAACCGGGCTCTTCTTAGTGCCTGAGGCAGAACCATGGAGCCATTTTCAGCACCCCGGGCCAACTCGCTCCAATCAGGTCATGGCTGCAGAATGAGAAGAGAGGGAGGGAGGGAGCGACAGAGAGAGAAGTGAGGGGGGAGTAGTGGAGAAGCAGATGGGTGATTCTCCTGTGTGCCCTGATAGGGAACTGAACCCAGGACTTCCATATGTCGGGCCAACGATCTACCATTGAGCCAGCCAGCTTAGAGCCCGGCAAATAAATTCTTATTCTAATGATTTAATAGTGAAGATGCAAGTCATATTAATCACTGAATTCCAGAAACCTATCTGCTTAACAGCTCTCAACTTTCCTCAAAGGTAAATATGCTCTCTTGACTGATGATTGTCTACTTCAAAAGCATAAAATGGAACAGTAGTAATTTGAAAGTAGAGAATGTGCACAGCTGTGATAGTTGAGAAAACACACTAGCTTTAGTTTTTAGATCATTAATGAAAAAAGCTACGTTTTCCATTTGGACACACAGCCTGTCGTTTCTGCTTCCCCAGTACCTGGAATCCCTTCCTGCTTATCAGTGCTGATACACCTGCCTGAGAACAGGCACCAGTTAGTCTCACCTTGCTCATGACAACAATCTAACTGGTCTCTGGGTTTTGCCTCCCCTTACCATCCCTGCAGTCCAACTTACCTCTGACTCTGAGAACGAGCTTGCTAAATTAGAACAAAGTATGTGGAAAGCCTCCATGTTTCAGAATTACTTTCCGGATAAAATTCAAATTTTATCGCAACGTTTTTTGCGATCATTCACTCCCTTCCTGCCTCTCAGCCTCATCTGTCAACATTTCCTCCAGCATTCTCCTTCCCTGCTTCTTTATTCTCCCTGGTCTCTCCTACTTCTTCACATGCCTAATTTCTACTTACCCTTAATGAGTTAGGCCAGATCACTTCCTCCAAAATGATCTCTTGAACACAAACTCACAATCATTCTAAGTTGAGTGCTCTTCCTTTCGAGTCTCTCAGTGCCAAGCCCCACTGTGAATCTTGGTAATTATTATACATTGCAGTAGCCTAACCTTTCCTCCTACATTTTTTGTTTCCCTTCTTCACTCCCTCCCTATTAGATTATCAACTTCTAAATAGATTGAAAACCAAATCTTTTTAGCTCTATCTTCTGTTACAGGTGTAAACAGTAATGGTTTCCAAGGTCATGCATTTCATTCTGAATACTGATTCGGACAATATTTGCTTATGGTCTTTCTGAGTAATATAATGTATTAAATATAATGTGATATTAAAAATAGAAAAATAAAAATAAACAAATAATAAATTATAGGCAAAAAATAAGCTAACTTTAGAATGAATAAACTTTTCTTCTATCAAAACAATTCAGTTAAGCAACCCTCTAAATCAGTGTAATAAGCAATATTCCTGTGTACTACAAATCATAATTCCACAAACTGTAACCTATGCCTTGCCTCTCTTAATTATTAGGATCTTCTAATAAACCTAGAGTAAAGTAGGCTGTCCCAGCACTGCATTACTGGTAGCTGCATAGTCATATTAAAAAGAACATGTGCTTCTTTCACTATAATGTCCTCATAAATCCCCAGAAGATAAAAATTGAGAAATCTAGGCTTGATGGCCTCCAGTTTCCAATGTTTGCAAACTTTGTTCTTATTCCTCAATATAGCTTTGGTTATTTTGGGGGTTTTGTGGTTTGATATAAGTTTATGAAATATTTGTTCTAATTCTGTGCAATACACCATTAATATTTTGATATAAATTGTATTGATTCTATTGTTTGCTTTGGGTTGTATGGACATTTCAATGATGTTAATTTTTCCTGACTGTGAACAAAGTATATACTTTCAGTTATTTGTATCTTCTTCAATTTCTTTCATCAGTGTCTTATAATTTTCCAAGTACAGGCCTTTTAATCCTTAGTTAAATTTATTCCTAAGCATTTTATTTTATTTTTGAAGCTATTGTAAATGGTAGGTTTTTTTTCTGATAGTTAATTACCAGTATATAAAAATACAACTGATTTTTGAATATTTCTTTTGTATCCTACTACTTTACTGAATTCATTTATCAGTTCTAATAGTTGTTAGCAAAATCTTTAAGGTTTGCTATATACAGTATCATGCCATCTGCAAATAATGACAGTTTACTTCTTCGTTTTCAGTTGGATCTTTTTTATCTCTTCTTTTTGTCTAGTTTTAGTGGCTAAGACTTCCAGTACTATGTTGAGTAAAAGTGCTGATAACAGACATGCCTGTCTTGTTTCTAACCTTAAGGGAAACACTTTTAGATTTTGCCCATTGACTATGAGGTTGGTTAAGGGTTTGTCATATATGGCCTTTATTAGGCTGAGGTATATTCTCACAATTTTAAAAGTTTTTATCACAAATGGGTGCTAGATGATCAAGTGGGAAATATTCCAGGGATGCAAAGTTGGTACAATATCTACAAATCAATAAATGTAATATATTACATTAACAAAATGAAGAATAAAAATTACATGATTATAACAATAGATGTAGAAACAGCATTTGATAAAGTCTATTATTTTCGATTGAACTCCAAATGATTGCTCCCATATTCAACATAAAAAGTTAGTTATATGAAGAAGACACAAACATTTTTAAAATTAGAAAAACCAAAATTGCTTGGATATTTGATATGAAAGAAACCTGAGCATATTTAATCCAATTCATTTATTTTATATTATTTTTTAATTTAAGAATGTTAGTGAGGTCACATGACTTGCATAATGAATGATTACTTATGAGACAATATGATAAATTCTACACTACACAGTGGGAGTAATAGACCACTTCCCACTTCTATCCCAGTCTTAGCATGACAAGTTTTAAAATTTTTATTTAGAAAATTAAAATTAATGGGATGATATTGATCAGTAAGAGTACATAGGTTCCAGGTAAAGATCTCTATCGCATTTGAACTGTTAATTGCATTGTGTGCCCACCACCCAAAGTCAAATCATTGATTAAACTGTGTTTTTAATTACAAAGGCTTTAATAAAGACAACACTGGATTACAAGCATCAGGGAGTGGGCCTTGTGAAGTGCCAAGGTTAGACATATTTCAGAACACTCCAAATAATACTGAGAGCAAAAAGTCACCTTGACCAACTTAGAAGGACCCCAAATAAGAGAAAGGTATGTTATATTGTCACAATGAGTTTCAACAAGACACAAAATTGCCCAAAATGTGAAGGGATTGCTTACAATTCCCAATACATTTGTTGCAGATCATGAAATTAAACCTAATGAAATGATCATAAATTATGTTGTTATCCAAAATCCCAATAAAATCTGAAGTATTTTTCACTTTCCTGTAAATGTTCTCTATCACTCACATGAGTGAACTGGCAACAAAAGATCACTGGGTAAGAGATTTTTCAGCCCTAAGATGTTCCAATGCTAATTAAGGGCTCTGTTAGGTGCCTTGACCTTCAATAATGAGGTGCTTATTAAGCCCCTTTGGTTTCTACCTTTGACTGTGACAGGCTTAGATAAAAATCTTACTTCAATGTTAGTAAAACATTATTTAGCTCAGCACTTTAAAATTCCATGTGCACTGTAAATATAAAACTATACCTTAATACATAATTGACAGGTTGTCCTTTTTTCTTGCCCCAAATGTAGATTAAAACAAAAAATTTATTAAAAATTTTCTATCTTCACTTTAAGCAGATTTAGCTCATTTTATTACAACAATGTGAATATCTTTTTTTGCACATAATTTAATAAATATAAGAACTATTAGGATCTAAGCAGTATGACTAAGAGAATTTAAAAAAGAAAAAAGTATGGTTCCAAAGAAACCAAGAATTAGATGATCAGATTTAATGAAAGCACAAAAACTTGTTAAAGCCAGAAAATAAGAAACATTAAGAAATAGGCAATAACTTTATTTTTAAGTAATACAAGTGCAGGCATGGCATTTCTCTAGCAGACTTATGAAAATCATGCACCTCAGAACCCCTGTGCTTATTTTTTCAAATATAGGTACCTGGACTTTATCTTCCATGTCTTCTGTCTCTATCTTGGTAGTCTGCATTTTAACAAATTCTCTCCAAACTATAAAAATCACCGTTTAACAACCACTATTCCAAAGAGACACAGAGCTTTATTTTCCTACCTACTCAAGTACATTTAATTTAATAACCAGTAAACTATTTTGCCCTTGGAATAAAAAAAAAATTCTTTATCCGATTACTTTACAATATTGTCAGGTTCAAAATGAATCAATAAATACTTATCAGGAAATTTTAATGTTGTCTTATAATTTCTAATACATCACCTTATTCATTTTCTTATTTATCAAAACAGAAAGCAGAGGGGCAAAGAAGAAGACTTCCTTTATTCACATTTTTACCTATACCCAATTTACAGGGCTCCTAGTCAAGTAGATGACCACTGTACAGGAATATGAACTATAACACACCCCAAAAGAATAGATGGATGAAATGAATGTGCTAAATAGTCTGGAGTAATTTCAAACCACTTATCCCAATACTTAATCTGATAAAGGTGTATTATGGGGAATTGGAGAAATCAGTGGCAGAATAAGTAGAGAGGTGCAATGGGTAGAACATCATCTCCCTTCCAGAGTCCTACAGAAGTCAAATTTAACTGCAGCTGTAAATGGCATGTTCTACTAACGGTGCCTCCAGTAAAGGTTTGCTCTGCCAAGTATCAAGTTTGAAGTACACACCCAGAAAGTGAAGACTATAAATGAAGTGTTGTATTCAAATGGTTGATTCTTCTTCTCAATATATCATTACACTCATCTGCCTGTTATGCACAGACATATCTGCTCTTGCTGCTATAAGGGGGGAATCTATGCAAATAAATGTTTATAAAATAATTGTGGTATAATTAAGGACTCTTATGACAGTATCAACACATTTTTCCCCCTTTCATTATTAAGAAGATTGTTAACAAAATTGTTTTGCATTCACGTCAAGAGGTAATGTAATAACATGCTATATTTATGCTAGAATGTGACTTTTATAGTCAGATAGTAGTAATGTATTATTAAAAGTGCCTCATTCATTAATTTTTGCCTTCACTTCTCTTGCCATTGGAGTCAAATTCATAAAATGCTCTTTAAAACCCAGGTCCATGAATTTAGTACCTATGTCTTCTTCTATGTACTTAATTGTTTCAGGTCTTATGTTTAGATCTTTGATCCATTTTGAGTTAATTTTAGTACAGGGGGATAGACTGTAGTCCAGTTTCATTCTTTTGCATGTGGCTTTCCAGTTTTCCCAGCACCATTTATTGAAGAGGCTTTCTTTTCTCCATTGTGTGTTTTGGCCCCTTTATCAAAAATTATTTGACCATATATATGTGGTTTTATTTCTGGGTTTTCTATTCTGTTCCATTGGTCTGAGTGTCTATTTTTCTGCCAATACCATGCTGTTTTGATTGTCGTGGCCCTATAATATAGTTTGAAGTCAGGTATTGTAATGCCCCCAGCTTCATTCTTTTTCTTTAGGATTGCTTTGGCTATTCGGGGTTTTTTATAGTTCCATATAAATCTGATGATTTTTTGCTCCATTTTTTTAAAAAATGTCATTGGAATTTTGATGGGAATTGCATTAAATTTGTATATTGCTTTGGGTAATATGGCCATCTTGATTATCAGACTAAGAAGTTTTTGCTCAGCAAGAGAAACTGATAACAAAATAAACAGACAGCCAACTAAATGGAAAATGATATTTTCAAACAACAGCTCAGATAAGGGCCTAATATCCAAAATATACAAAGAACTCATAAAACTCAACAACAAACAAACAAACAATCCAATAAAAAAATGGGAAGAGGACATGAACAGACACTTCTCCCAGGAAGAAATACAAATGGCCAACAGATATATGAAAAGATGCTCATCTTCATTAGTTATTAGAGAAATGCAAGTCAAAACTGCAATGAGATACCACCTCACACCTGTTAGATTAGCTATTATTAACAAGACAGGTAATAGCAAATGTTGGAGAGGCTGTGGGGTAAAAGGAACTCTCATCCACTGTTGGTGGGAATGAAAAATAGTACAACCATTATGGAAGAAAGTATGGTGGTTCCTCAAAAAACTGAAAATAGAACTACCTTATGACCCAGCAATCCCTCTACTGGGTATATACCCCCAAAACTCAGAAACATTGATACGTAAAGACACATGCAGCCCCATGTTCATTGCAGCATTGTTCACAGTGGCCAGGACATGGAAACAACCAAAAAGCCCATCAATGGATGACTGGATAAAGAAGATGTGGCACATATACACTATGGAATACTACTCAGCCATAAGAAATGATGACATCGGATCATTTACAGCAAAATGGTGGGTTCTTGATAACATTATACGAAGTGAAATAAGTAAATCAGAAAAAACCAGGAACTGCATTATTCCATACGTAGGTGGGACATAAAAGTGAAACTAAGAGACATTGATAAGAGTGTGGTGGTTACGGGGGGAGGGGGGAGAGGGAGAGGGAAAGGGGGAGGGGGAGGGGCACAAAGAAAACTAGATAGAAGGTGACAGAGGACAATCTGACTTTGGGTGATGGGTATGCAACATAAGTGAATGACAAGATATCTTGGAGTTGTTATCTTTGAATATATGTATCCTGATTTATTGATGTCGCCCCATTAAAAATAAAATTATTAAAAAAAAAAAAGTGCCTCATCAGGCCTTACCTGTGGTGGTGCAGTGGATAAAGCGTCGACCTGGAATGCTGAGGTCGCTGGTTCGAAACTCTGGGTTTGCCTGGTCAAGGCACATATGGGAGTTGATGCTTCCTGCTCCTCCCCCCCTTCTCTCTCTATCTCTCTCCTCTCTTCTTTCTAAAATGAATAAATAAAATAAAATAAAATAAAATAAAAAAAGTGCCTCATCAATTTCAGCCCCCAAATAAGTTATCACTTCTATTCACTAACTGTTCATAAGTATATCAGGCAAAATTAGATTATCCTATAGCAATCTATATCATTAATTTTAATCAGTAAAGTAAATATTAAAGGATAATTCTTCTTTAGTGAAACACAATTTTAAATGTATAAAGTATTCATTTAGAAAGAAACACACAACAAGGAGTTGCTGATTTAAATAAATAATTCTTTGTATTATTACAACTGCAAATGATATTGATGTATCTCCATTGGAATACTTTCTTGATAAGAAAACCTTTATGTAGAAAATTTTGAATTTCACAGAGGCTCTTTATTCTTTTTCTGTTTATTTTTGTAGGAATGGAAGAGTGAGTTAAGAATATAAAGAGACAAAAAAGAGAAAATTTTAATGTTATATACTTGCCTGCCAAAGTTACCTTAAATTAAAAAAAAAAAAAGTCTTTGGAGACACCAGGCGGGTCAAACAGCAAGAATTCAGAATTCAAAATCAATGAAGATGTTTCTGCATAAATATAGCTATTTAACAACCTGCTCTTTTTTTCTGATTGAAAAAAAAATCAAGTTTCAGTGAATTATATCCACTTACATCTGAGGAGTATTGCTAAAAATTAAAAAAAAACACACACAAACAACTTTCTACTTTAAAACATCCAATATATGCAACAAATTCAACAACCTAGAGGAAATAATTAAATTTCTAGAACTATACATCTTCTTAGACTGAGTCACAAAAAAGTGGAAAACCTAAATAGACCTATAAGCAGGGAGGAAATAGAAACAACTATCAAAAAACAAAAGTCCAGAAGGTTACAATAGTGAATTCTACCAAACATTCAAAAATATTTGGGACCTATCTTTCTCAAAGTCTTTCAAAAAACAGAAGAAGCAATACTCCTTAATACATTTTATGAAGCCAACATAACACTGATACCAAGTCCTGCAAGGACAACACAAAATAAGAGAACTACAGACCAATATCTCTGATGAATACAGATGTAAAAATCCTAAACAAAATACTAGCAAATAAAATACAACAACACATTAAAAAATAATATATAACTAGAGAGTCTGCTGGCTCATATGGTAGTTCTAAATTTTTTGAAGAACCACCGTACTTCTCCCATAATGGTTGTACTAATTTGCATTCCCATCAGCAGTGAATGAGGGTTCTTTTTTTTTTCCACAGCCTCTTCAATACTTGTTATTACCTGTTTTGTTGGTAACAGTCAATCTTATAGGTGTGAGGTAGTATCTCATTATAGTTTTTATTTGCATTTCTCAAATAGCTAGAGAAGATGAGCATCTTTTCATATATACAGAGGCGGATTTAACAGCAGACACATCAGGCACACATCCTGGACCCCAACTTCTGAAGGGTCCAACAAAACCCCAACTTTACACTTTTTCTCGTGACACCAAGTCTGGTTTTATATGTGCAACTTTAACATTAATAGTATATAATATTTTTTATTTATTTAAAAATATGGTTAACATGTATTGTTATTTTCCCTGTCTCTCTCTCTTTTTTTAAGGGACCTAGTATTTTCTTCTGCACCCAGGGCCTCAACAGACCTTAATTCACCTCTGCTTTTGGCCATTTTTATGTCCTCTTGGTAGAAGTATCTGTTCAGGTCTTTTCTCTAGTTTTTAATTGTATCATTTGCTTGTTTGTTACTGAACTTTGTGAGTTCTTATGTATTTTGGATATTAACTTCTTATTGGAGCTGTTGTTTGCAAATATCATCTCCCATTTAATTTGTTGTCTATTTTTTTTCTCAGTTTCTTTTGCTGTACAGAGCTTTCTATATACTTTGATATAGTCCCATTCATTTACCTTTGCCTTTACTTCCCTTGCCTTTGGAGTCAAGTTCATAAATTGTTTTCTATGCCTAAGGTTCATGAGTTTAATACCTATGTTTTCTTCTATGTAATTTATTGTTTCGGATCTTATCTTTAGGTCTTTGATCCATTTTGAATTAATTTTTGTACAGAGGAACAAACTGTAATCAAGTTTCATTCTTTGCAAGTGGCTTTCCAATTTTCCCAGCACCATTTATTGAAGAGGTTTTCTTTTCTCTATTGTGTATTTTTGGCTCCTTTGTTAAGATGATTTGTTTGTATATATGTGGTTTTATTTCTGGGCTCTCAATTCTGTTTCATTGGTCTATATGTCTGATTTTTTGTTTGTTTGTTTTGCCAGTACCATATTGTTTGATGATTATGGCTCTATAGTGTAATTTGAAGTCAGGTAGGGTGATACCTCTGGCTTCATTCCTTTTCCTCAGGATTGCTGTGGCAATTTGGAGTGTTTTATGGTTTCATACAAACCTAATGATTTTTTGTTCTATTTCTTTGAAAAATGATTTTGGCATCTTGATGGGGATTACATTAAATTTGTATATTGCTTTAGGTAATATGGCCATTTTAACTATGTTGATTCTTCCAATCTATAAGCATAGAATATTTTTTCCATTCCATTGTGTTACAGTTTTCAGTATATATGTCCTTCATATCCTTTGTTAAGTTTATTCCTAGTTTATTCCTTTGTTAAGTTTTTTGTTGCAGTTGTAAAAGGAATTTTTTTGTTTGTATTTTGAAGTTTCATTGTTGGTGTTTAGGAAAGCAGTACACTTCTGTATATTGATTTAGTATCCTGCAACTTCACTGTATTGATTTATTGTTTCTAATAGTTTTTTGGTGGAGTCTTTGGTGTTTTCTAGATACAGGATCATGTCATCTGCACAGTGATACTTTTACTTCTTTCCTGATATAGATGCCTTTTATTTCTTTCTCTTGCCTGATTGCTCTAGCTAAATCTTTCAGAACTAAGTTGAATAAGGTGGAGAGAGCAGATAGCCTTATCTTGTTCCTGATTTTAGAGGAAAAGCCTTTATTTTTTCACCATTTAGTAAGATATTAAGTCACGTTTTGTCATATATAGCTAATATTATGTTGAGGTACTTTCCTTCTATTCTAATTTTATTGAGTGTTTTTATTTTTTTTTATTTTTTATTTTTTCATTTTTCTGAAGCTGGAAACAGGGAGAGACAGTCAGACAGACTCCCGCATGCGCCCGACCGGGATCCACCCGGCACGCCCACCAGGGGCGGTGCTCTGCCCCCCAGGGGGCGATGCTCTGCCCATCCTGGGCGTCGCCATATTGCGACCAGAGCCACTCTAGCGCCTGAGGCAGAGGCCACAGAGCCATGCCCAGCGCCCAGGCCATCTTTGCTCCAATGGAGCCTTGGCTGCGGGAGGGGAAGAGAGAGACAGAGAGGAAAGCGCGGCGGAGGGGTGGAGAAGCAAATGGGCGCTTCTCCTATGTGCCCTGGCCGGGAATCAAACCCGGGTCCTCCGCACGCTAGGCCGACGCTCTACCGCTGAGCCAACCGGCCAGGGCCTATTGAATGTTTTTAAACATAACAAAATGTTGTATTTTATTAAATGCCTTTTCTGCATCTACTGATAGGATATGATTTTTGTTCTTTTGTTGATGTGCTGTATTATGTTGATCAATTTGCATATGTTAAACCATCCTTTTGTTCCTGGAATGAACCCATGTTCATTGCAGCATTATTCACAGTGGTCAAGACATGGAAACAACAAAAATGTCCTTTGTTAGAGGATTGAATAAAAAAGATGTGATACATATACATAATAGAATACTACTCAGACATAAGAACTGATGACATAATGACATTTATGAGAACATGGATGGACCTTGAGAACATTATACTGAGTGAAATAAGTAAGTCAGAAAAAACTAGGAACTGTATGATTTCATACATAGGTTGAATATAAAACTGAGACTTATGGGTATAGATAAAAGTGAAGTGATTACTTAGGGGAGGGAGATGTGGGGGTGGAGGATGTGGGAAATGGTGGGGGGAAGGGTATAAAGAGAGACAAATATAAGGTGATGGAAAATGATTTGATTTTTTATGATGGGTATACAACACAGTCAACAGTTCAAATGTAATAGAAATGTTTACCTGAAACTTATGAACTATTTATCAATGTTACCTTGTTAAATTTAATTTTCTAAATAAAATTTAAAAAAAATCTTCCTACCATAGCATAGTCAAACGAACCTCTAAATTTATTTTAATTGGTTTTAGTAATTCCAGAGTAAATCTCTTAGTTGTGGAAAAATCAAATATTAATGTATCTACAGAATTTTTCACCCCACTCAAAGTCCAGTCAACTCATGACTGATGAGCAGAAAAGTCATATTCCTGTAGGTAATTCATTTTGCTTCCACACGACTAGATTTTTTTCATTATATGTGTCTTTATTTTTATTGAAATATAGTTAACATGAAATGCTGTGTAAACTTAAGGTGTACAACATGTTGATTTGATACATGTATATGTCTTTACATGATTCCCATTGTAGCATTAGCTAACACTTTTATCACATTATGTAATTAAAATTCTTTGTGTTGGGAATAATTGAGATGTAGTCTCTTAGAAAGTTTGATAATTATAATCAATATTTTTTCTATATTCACTATACTGTTCATTAGATCTCTAGAACTTATTTATCTACTCATTGCAAATCTGTACCCTTAAATAACATCTCTCTTACTCCCCCATCCCTCACCCCTAGTAAACACCATTTTATCCTCTGTTTCTATGATTTTGTCTTTTTTAGATTCCATATATAATTTATATGTCACTCAGTATGTATCTTTTTCTACCTGACTTAACTCACTTATCACAATGCCCTCGGGTCCACCCATATTATTGCAAACAGCAGAAATTCTACGTTTCTTTTGGCTGAATAATAATTCCTGTGTGTGTGTGTGTGTGTGTGTGTGACATTTTCTTTATCTACCTATCCCTTGATAGAAACTTAGATTGTTTCTATATCTTGGCTATTGTAAATAATGCTACAATAAATTTGAGAGTATATGTATTTCTTTGAAATATTGTTTTTATTTCTTTTCATTTAATACCCAGAAGTCAAATTGTTGGATCTTATAATAGTACTATTTTTCATTTTTTCAGGAACCTCCTTATTAACTAAACCAATTTATATTTCTACCAACAGTGTACAAGTATCCTCTTTTCTCTACATCATCACCAATACTTGTTATCTCTTGTCCTCTTGATGATACCCATTCTAATAGGTTTGAGGTAATATTGCATTATGGTTTTAATTTGCATTTCTCTGATTACTAGTGATGCTGAGCACTGTTTCAGGTATCTGTTGGCCATCTGGATGTCCTCTTTGAAAAAATGTCAATTCAAACATTCTGCACATTTTTAATAGGGTTATTTGATTTTGTGGTTGTTGTTATTAAGTTGTATATATTTTTTATATATTTTGGACTTTAATTCCTATCTGATACATGGGTTGTGGTTGCCTTTTCATTGTGGTTTGTTTTATTGCTGTGCAGAAGCTTTTGAGTTCAATGTATTTCCTTTTTGTTGTTGTTGTTGTTGTTTGTGCTCTTGGTATTATGCCCCAAAACTCATTAAATTATTGACAGTAAACTCATAATTACTTGAATATGACATGAATATATATATATTATACACACGCACACACACACACACATATATATATATATATAAAATACCAATGTCAACAAAAAAATATTGGAACTAATTAATAAATGAATTCAGTTAAGTAGCAGGAAATAAAATAAACATACAGAAATCTGTTGCATTTCTATAAACTAATAGTAAAGTGTCTGAAAAAAAATTAACTATCTCATTCACAATAGCATCAATAACAATAAAATGATGAATAAATCTAACAAAATAAGTGAAATATCTGTACAACAAAAACCACAAGACTTAGTTGAAAGAAATAAAATATACAAACAAATGCAAAGATATTGTATGTTCATGGATCAGAATAATAATATTGCTAAAATGTCCATTTAGGGACTGTATTATAGCCACATGGGCCTTTCCCACATTCCTCAAATGAGCCAAAGCTCAGTTTTGCTTCACTGCTTCTACTCTTGCCACTCCTCCTGCCTGGAGTGTTCCTCTTGCCTAGAAGTCATCTCTTCAGAGAGGCCTTTCCTGCTCTCTCTGTATAAGGGAGCTCTGAATGTGCCCTTCATCACCACCTTCATCCATTACCCCACTTCTTTATTTGTAGCATGAAAATATATTGGGTTTTATTTTGCTTTTTTATTTTCTCTGCTCACTCTTCATTCCTTAACTACAACATATACTTCATGCAACAGTCTCCAAGCAAGAGACTGCATCTATTTAATCTACCATGCCATCTGTATTCTCTCTTATAACCCTAAGTGCCTAAAACAGTGTCTAGAACATTGTAGGAACTAAAAAAAAAAAACCCAGGCCCTGGCCGGTTGGCTCAGTGGTAGAGCGTCGGCCTGGCGTGCGGGGGACCCAGGTTCGATTCCCGGCCAGGGCACATAGGAGAGGCGCCCATTTGCTTCTCCACCCCCCCCCTCTTTCCTGTCTGTCTCTCTCTTCCCCTCCCCGCAGCCAAGACTCCATTGGAGCAAAGATGGCCTGGGCGCTGGGGATGGGTCCTTGGCCTCTGCCCCAGGCGCTAGAGTGGCTCTGGTTGCGGCAGAGCAAGACCCGGAGGGGCAGAGCATCGCCGCCTGGTGGGCGTGCCGGGTGGATCTCGGTCGGGCGCATGCAGGAGTCTGTCTGACTGTCTCTCCCCGTTTCCAGCTTCAGAAGAATACAAAAAAAAACAAAAAAAAAAAACAAAAAACCTTGGTTAAAATGGCAAATAAATGTCACCTGTAAATAAATCATATAAAAATATTATCATTATAAATTCAGATCTCAAATTTTTCACCATTTGCTTGGAATGGTGGGGCCAAAAGACATTGTCCAACTGTCTTAAGAAATAGTATTATCACCTGACCTGTGGTGGCGCAGTGTATAAAGCGTCAACCTGGAAATGCTGAGGTCGCCGGTTCGAAACCCTGGGCTTGCCTGGTCAAGACACATATGGGAGTTGATGCTTCCAGCTTCTCCCCCTTCTCTCTCTCTGTCTCTCCTCTCTAAAATGAACAAATAAAAAATTAAAAAAAAAAAGAAATAGTATTATGAAGAAAATTAAAAATGGAAAGAAGCCATTTTGAAAAAAAACAATTTTAAGTATTAAATTAGCAGTTGACATCAGATATACCATCTACGGAAAACCAATGAGCCCTGACACTAAAGTAAGACCTATAAGACCTCTGCTGGGTCACACTGTTTAGTTAACAGATTAAAATTGTATATTTACTTGAAGGTAATAAGACATTACTTAATTTTCCTTCCCATTTCTGTGCATCAGACTTGATTAATTTAGAGCACATGCATGTGTACAGAAATTCCCTACCACAACCTCCTCATCCTGCCCAACTCCTCCTTTGCTTTCCTTCCCCAAATTCTTCAGTGTTCTGAATACCGTGGTCTGTCGTATTAGGCAATAAATAAGGAGATTTAGTCCTAAAAATGAAAGGTATCCCTTCCTTCTGGTGGTGAGGAAACCATTCATATTGATGATCTGAACTACCCAACATGACTTTAACTCAGGAAGAATTTTACCTTCTTTAAACTCCACACACACTGACTGGCAGGGCCAGATAACTAGTTTTCAATGATTCTTGTGTTCACTGAAACTTAATTTTATGATACAACTAAGTTGCAAGCACTTTAGCACAAAGGCTCAATTATATATTTTATTCTTATCCCCCAAAGCATAAGATGTAATCAATGTCCAATAAATACCTGTTATTAATTCCTATCAATTAATATAAATTAAGCATATCTGATTATATTTACCTCTGCCTATTTTCTCCTAAGCTTAAGGTGGAACTGGGCTCTCCTGAATTATAGGTGAAGACAGTAATTATTAAGTACATGGAACCCCAAACTGGGCATACTTGTACATGTGAGGCCCACATTCTAAGTATTCACATGTGAGGGCATACTTGTACATGTGAGGCCCACATTCTAAGTGTTAAAACCCAACAGTTATAGCTAATGTAAAAACTGCCAGATCAACATTGAAATCCTTGTTGAAAGGGACTGTGAAAGAAGACAACTCCTTCTGAAGATGAGTTCACACATGAAAACACAAAGCACTAGAGAAAAATAGCCAAAATGACAGCTGACAAGACAATGCAACCTCAGAAAGCTTTCTCACCCCCAAAATAGCAGTAATAATATGTTGAACATGTCCAAAGAGAGAAAAGGACCAATCCAAAACATAGAAAAAATGTTATAAAAAAAAGTAGCAAGCAAACAAAAAAAAATCTAGAAGTGGAAAACTGTTAAGAGGGTAATAATATGAACAGATAGTAAGCTAGACAATTCAAAAGACAGAATTTGTGGTTTGAAAGACAGACCTGAATAAATTACCCTGATTGCAGCACAGAGAAATGAGAGACAGTGCAGAGTTTGTGGAGCTCTTAATATTACTGTGAGGGCCCTGGCCGGTTGGCTCAGTGGTAGAGCGTCAGCCTGGCGTGCAGAAGTCCCGAGTTTGATTCCCGGCCAGGGCACACAGAAGAAGCGCCCATCTGCTTCTCCACCCCTCCCCCTCTCCTTCTTCTCTGTCTTTCTCTTTCCTTCCCACAGCCGAGGCTCCATTGGAGCAAAGATGGCCCGGGTGCTGGGGATGGCTCCTTGGCCTGTGCCCCAGGCGTTAGAGTGGCTCTGGTTGTAACAGGGTGACCCCCTGGAGGGGCAGAGCATCGCCCCCTGGTGGACAGAGCGTCGCCCCCTGGTGGGCGTGCCGGGTGGATCCCGGTCGGGCACATGCGGGAGTCTGTCTGGCTGTCTCTCCCCGTTTCCAGCTTCAGAAAAATACAAAATATATATATATTACTGTGAGGACCCTAATAGTGAAAGCCAGATATGAGCTCTAGTTCTCATAAAAAATGGCAAGCAGCACCAGCTCCCCTGACTCTCTGGGCTGTGTGCCCCGGTACCAGCTTCTATGCATATTTGAGCTAGTTGACTTAGCCTTAGTTCCCAGGCATTTTTTCATTAGCCACTTAGGAGAATACCTTTTTGGGTGTAGGCTAGCTGGCACAGCAAGCTGACATCACCACAATGATGTAATAGTTGATATAATATTGGCCCTGTGCCGCTATTTTCCTGAAGCCCTATATCTACCCATGTCAGCACTGCTAGGGAGGAGACAGGAGACATCAGGATTCAGAAGACTAAGAAGACTTCAGGACTGAAAATTCAGGAGACATGAGACTGAGGAGACTGGAGGTGGGGGGGGGAGCATCTTGAGAAGTTATGATGCCAAATGTAAGAGATTAGCAATGAATTACTGAGACGATTCTATTTAACTATACACAGAAAGGATTGGTATATATTTAATGAATGTTGGCTGATGGAACCGTACAATTGGTCATATATCCGGTATTATTTAAATGTGGGCTCTTTCATGGGAAACTGTTCTAAAAATAAAGCCAAAACTATCCCATTCTTTGACCACCAATTAAATGTTTTCAAGAGGAACATAATGCTGGCTGGAATTTTAATCTATCATGAATCTCTGGTTACAAAAAGGATAAATTCTAATTTGGGACTACCGCCTGAACTTTTATATCCACAGACCACAAGAGTGTCTGCTGAAAATGCACCACGGCATAGAACAGAGAGCATGGAGGTGGGCAAAGGGTCTGCAGGAACCTGCGCGTCCACCTGCACATCCCCATGATCCCTGGCTGTGTGGCTGTGGCGCATTCACTTTATATTTCTGACTATCTGTTTTTCCTCTGGAAAATGGCAATGTGAAAGTCTACCCACAGGGACTGAATGAAATCTTATGTGTGAGGGTGGTGTGATTACTAAAAATTCATTTTAGCAATAAAACCTATGCTTATTCATTTGGAAGCAAAGAATAGTAAAAACAATCAATTTAATTTATGGCAGAAAGTTGAGCAAATTTCTTTGAAAAGAGAGAAGAAAAATAATCTGGACTAGCTAGGTCACAAAAACAAAAACCATTTTTTCAAATTTTTTTCTTACATTAAAAAGAGCTAAAACTTGCCCATTGTCATCAAAAATAGGATTACTCTCAGGCAGACTCAAAGCTCCTCTCCTGACATCTTGAGTTCAGCTGTGGCCTCTCCTGAGCCCTTCAAATCCAGGATTCTCCTCCTTGCAAGGCTGGTTCAGAACAACTCAGAGAGCTTCTGTTCCAGAGCTTCAGAAACTCAATTCTATTCTGAGTAAGTTCCTTTGAAAGATATCAAGGCAGACATTAAATTAAAATGAATAAAAAGAGGGAGTAGGAGCATGGTTTCTACAAAATTAGAAGCACTTTTCACATGTAAGAGGCTTTCCCATGCAAGCTGAAGATAGAATAATCAGTATTCCCCTGAAGTTTAAGAAAGTAAGCTAGAAGCAGGCTAAAAGTGATAGGGGAGTTCCAAAATGAAAAATTTGGCTTTAGTAAAAAATTTGATAATAGTAGCTTTTTAGTTGTAACAAATAGGACATATGTAAGAGTTAAGAAATAGTTCATCCACTTGTTATTCTCTCTTAATGACTCCCAGGACTTTACTTTGAAATGTAGCAGAAAGTTTACCTTTGCAGGAATGTCAGGGAAAGCTTACATTGGGGAGACCCCACAATTAGGGAAGTTTAAATCACAATAGTTGTTTGTAAAAGCCTAGCCACAGGATTTATTGTGAAAAGTTATGGCCTAGAAATTAATTAGAAACTTAGTTCACTAATCTTAAATCTTTATTTTGTATCCTAAGAAAACAGGGAGATTTTTCACAGATAATTCAGAGGCAGATGGTCTCAGAGACTCCAAGTCTCAACTGTTCCTGGGAAAAAAAAATCTGCTCCCCACTGCCTTGAAGATTTACCCGGGGCACCAGGTAGGACCCTGCTGTGCTACATCAGAAGAACTTGCAGAGGAGAGTCCTGCAACTGAGCCCCCATTTTCTGCACATTGTTACATGACTAACTGCACAGACTTTTTTCCCCTTCCACCATGAATTATTAACTGCCCCTGAACCCTGTAAAAACCATCAGCACCAGAAAAATGTTAAGGAAGTTCTTTCAGAAAGTAGTCCCCTGCCTTCTCAGGTTGCTACGATTTGAATTAAAGATTCTCTTATATCTACTCAGCCCATGCCTCTCATGAAATTAACAAAAGGCCCTGGCCGGTTGGCTCAGCGGTAGAGTATCGGCCTGGCGTGCGGGGGACCTGGGTTCGATTCCCAGCCAGGGCACATAGGAGGGGCGCCCATTTGCTTCTCCACCCCCCCCCTCCTTCCTCTCTGTCTCTCTCTTCCCCTCCCGCAGCTAAGGCTCCATTGGAGCAAAGATGGCCTGGGCGCTGGGGATGGCTCCTTGGCCTCTGCCCCAGGCGCTGGAGTGGCTCTGGTCATGGCAGAGCTCCCCGGAGGGGCAGAGCGTCGCCCCTGGTGGGCGTGCCAGGTGGATCCTGGTCGGGCGCATGCGGGAGTCTGTCTGACTGTCTCTCCCCGTTTCCAGCTTCTTAATAAAAAAAGAAAAGAAAAAAAAAAGAAATTAACAAAAAAAAAAGGCGTGTTTCTGTAACAAAAGCACACCCTGGCTGAGTATTGGAAAAGGTGGGATACCTGAGGCAGAGTAGGCCCCCTGGACTTTGTGGGTATGACCTGAGCAGTTACAAAGGGCCCTACACTTAGCAGGACCAGCCTGATTTAATGCTATTTTGTCACTGTCTTGAAATTATTAAATTTTTAACAAGGGGTTCAGAATTTAATGATTCTGCAGGTTCCACCCATCGTAAAGCCACCATAACATCCAGAAAACAATTTATGAACCCTGTAGCCTATGCAAAAAAATACTGACCAAACGCATAAACACCACAACTACAGTTCTGGTGACCTTACCTATCCCAGCTCCCCAGGCACAATCAATAGTTCTGGGGTCCCCCTTCCTTAGAGTGTAGGAGTCAATGAGATCCCCACCTGCCCTGCTCAAAGGTCCTGTGGAGCCTCTGAGGGCTCAGCTGTGCCACATGCAGACCATGGAACGCCACAATTCTCCACGCCTGCTGGCTGGCAGGGTCAGCTGTCCTCCCACGGGGTGCTCCTTCCTCACCAGGGTACTGGCTGCTGGCGGTGACGTATCCCAACCCCTATGGCTGGCGGGCCTCAGGGCTTCCACCTCTTCTTCCCACTGGCTCCTGACCATGTTGACCTGGTTGCCTCTGCTCTCTCCTCCTGACCAGGAAGGCTGAATGGCCTCTGCCTACCACAAAAGTGTGCAAGCTCCATTTTTCATCAGTCCGGGCACCCAACTGCTCACACCTGCTGTCCTCCAACCACCTTCTGACAACCCTAGTTTGTGGTGGGATTCAAATCATTTAACAACTGGTTGTCGGTCCTAATGACCACTTGAGGTATAAAAAAACGATGTACCAAAAAGTAGTTTATCATTTCAGGCATTTAATACTTAAAAACAATAAAAGAGGTACACAAACTAAATTATGTTATAAGAAAAAGTTTTAAAATATTAATGAAAAAATATTAAATAATGCCTGACAAAAACCAATCAAACTGTTATTTAAGATATTTCCATATTGCTTCTTGATTGGCAACCTCATTTGCAATGTATTTCACCTATGGACAGAATGAAAACTACTACAGGCACTTAGAGTACGCTGTTGTGCAGATGAATGTTATAAAAAAGTAAGGAATGTAAATTTGTGATTTCCACATTGGGCGGCTGCCTAGGTGCTCACCTTAGAGAAAACCCTGGTTACAAGTGCCATTTTAACAACCAGTTCACCGAACTTAACAAAAAATTAGGTATCAGTTCTGCCCACCCCGTGCAAACCGGCTGAATCCCACCACTGCCCCAGTTCCTACTTTGGAAAAGTGAGGGATGTGGGTGAAACTTTTTGGATTCTTTTTTACACCTGCCAACCCCTCCAGTCAGTAGTCCCTCCGCTGTGCACACTAACCCTAAAGAGTTGGGCTCCTGGGGACTCAAGTGGATCCCCAACGGCACCTCTCTGGACCCTCAACCTCCTGTGCATAAACTCCAGTTTTCCTATGTTCTCAAACAGCAGACATTTCAAACTTAGAAAATCCAGCACCTTCAGAATCTTTCCATTTTATTTCTGTTAAGTTACAGTTTTTTCTTTAAAAAAAAAAAAAAAGAAGAAGAAAGAAGAATAGGAAAGAGTGACAAAGAGCAGGAAATTCTATCCATTTTGGTCCAGAGAGGTGTTCAATATGAAATAACTGCTTCATCCGTGCCCCATGGAAATCACAATCTAGGTTGAAATTTGTGTGGTCCCACAGTGTCATCTAGCGTCCTACAGGTGAAACTACAGCCTCCTAATCCCTTTTTTCCCCAGTTGTATTTTATTTTATTTTTTAAAATTTTATTTAGAAAATTATATTTAACAGGGTGACATTGATCAATAAGAGCACATAGATTTCAGGTGAACATTTCTATAGCATTTGAACTGTTGATTATGTTGTATACCCATTACTCAAAGTCAAATCATTTTCTGTCACCCTATATTTGTCCCTCTTTATACCCTTACCCTCACCCCTCCCCCACATCCTCCTATCCCCCTCTGCCTGGTAACCACTTCACTTTTATCTGTTTCTGTGTGTCTCAGTTTTAGATGCCACCTATGTATGAAATTATAGTTTTTAGCTTTCTTTTTCTTTTTCTTTTTTTTTTTAGTGTGAGGAGGGGAGACAGAGACAGACTCCCACATGCACCCCCAACTGGGATCCACCCAGCAAGCCCACTAGGGGGCGATGCTCTGCACTTCTGAGGCCTTTGCTCTTTTGGAACCAGAGCCATTTTTTAGTGCCTGAGGTGGAGGCCATGGAACCATCCTCAGCACCTGGGGCCAACTTGCATTAATTAAGCTGGGTCTGCAGGAGGGCTGGAGGAGAGAGAAAAAGAGAGAGAGAGAAGAGAGAAGGGGAAGGGTGGAGAAGCAGATGGGCACCTCTCCTGTGTGCACTGACCAGGAATCGAACCAGGGACATCCACACACTAAGCCAGCACTCCACCACTGAGCCTACTGGCCAGGGCCAGTTTTTAGCTTTCTCTGATTTACTTATTTTACTCAGTATGATGTTCTCAAGGTCCATCGATGTTGTCATAAATGATACTATGTCATCATTTCTTATGGCTGAATAGTGCTGCATTGTATATATGTACCACATCTTCTTTATCCACTCCTCTATTGAGGGACACTTTTGGTTGTTTCCATGTGTTGGCCACTGTGAATAATGCTCCAAGGAATATGGGAGTGCACATGTCTTTATGTACCATTGTTTTTGAATTTTGGGGGTAGATAACCAGTAGAGAGATTACTGGTTATATGGTAATTCTTTTCTTAGTGTTTTGAGGGACCACCATACTTTCTTCCATAATGGCTGAACAGTTTTTTCTATTAACATTTGTTATTTGCAAAAATGCATACAAGTTCACAGAACACATTTGTACACTCACTTCTCAAATAAGATGGTCTCAACATCCATGATAAAAAGGAATGGAAATTCCTTAGGGTTTCATATGGATGAATGAAGTGATATTTCTTCATATTTATTTATTTATGAAACGCATTTAAACTCCTTCCAATTCTAACCATCTGTCTATTTTTCCTCCAGTTCCAGAATACCCAAGCTTCCTCCCCCAAAACAAATAACAAATTATGCTAACAGATCTAAGAATCTGTTCTGACCTAGTTTGCCCAATGAGTTCGGTCTTCCAGCTGTGAAAGACAAAATGATTCTGAGACACTACAAATCAAATTAAGCATGACAATTTTTGTGCCTTCTGCTCAGAAGTACACTTCTGAGGTCTGTGTCATGACACATCGGATGTTTTTATTTGAAAGAACAAGCTCTCATAGGTGCATATATCACACCACCAGTATGCCTTGGAAGTAGTTCCGTTTAAACATTTAGCTCCCTGAGATTTGCTAAAGTGTTTTATGGGCCAGAATTGCCCATTTTCATTTTACTAATCTCCAGCATCAGAGAATTTCTAATTGCTCTACTGGACTCACATCCAAGGAAATGATATGCATAGTCCCCTTCATGGGTAAAAACAGCCTGCATTGATTTGTTCATTCAGCCAAGACACTCTCAGTACAAAGTATGTGCCAGCAAATGTCCTCAGCACTGGGGATAGGTAATGAAGGAAATGCAGCCCCTGCCTTGTGGTCACTCAAAATATTCTCATACCCAAGTAGAGATAAGACAACATGCTATTAGCCGGGGAACTAATTACTTACTCCTACAGGCTTAGTAAAGGTGGAATTTTCCAAACGCTGTATAATAGATAATGGGCAGGGTGAAGGCTAAATTTATATATGAAGTATGTATTGTATATATATATATATATACACCTATATATATATATATATATACACACACACACACCACACACACATATATATTAAGTATATACCATATATATACACATATATATGAAGTATATACTGTGTATATATATAGTATATATATGTATATATATACATGAATAATTTAGTTTTGTGTAATTATTTATCATATGAACATCTTGCTTATTCAAGAAATATTATAGACGGAGCAATTTTTTGCTATATAAGAACAATTATAAATGATGGCCAGATCTTTATGTGGAATTGAGAATAACAATTATAACAATAAGTTAACATTCATTGAGATTTTCTTATATGCCTGATCTAACTAGTAAGTAAGTAAGTAGTAGAACCAAGATTTGGATCTAGACAGTCTAGCTGTGTGTGTGCGCATGTGCGTGTGTATATGATTTTACTTGGATGTGGCCACATCAGTGGCTAGGGCCTTCACAAAGTTAAAACCTTGGTCCTATGCTTCACTAGCCCAATCCTATGTCCATAACTGGCCACATTTAACAACTTGTTCATATATCTATGGCTTTGAAATGAATTCCATAGACTGAAGTTACTTTGCAGAAGAAAGAAGAATAAAAATTAAAGACTTGAAAAAAATCTCTAGTGCCTGAATATCCTAGAACTAATGAGTCATCCCTTATCCAAATTGAATGTCACAATTCAAAAGTAAATAAAAAAGTCTATGAGTCTTTTTCCTGGCTCTTCCAAGAAACTACACATGTTTTCTGGAAATCTGTCTGCTCTGTACATGCCAAGTGAATTATTAAATTGATGTGATGGATGCTAAGCCAGAGCTACTGATCAGTGAAATTGGTTGCAACTGGGTAGAAGAGCCACACGGCTAAGACTCCAGCGGATAGCAACATCACTCAATGCATGCAGGAAGCTGCTGGGACAATATCACTAAGTCACATGCACTTGGATGCCTGGGTACCAGCGGCTCAGGGGAGGGATTATTTTATGAGCCTTGTAAAACTTTTGTACAAGCCTGGGGCAATAAGATTAGAGTTTAGGAGAAAGATAGTTCAGCTCAGGAAGTGTTTATCAAGGTGTTGTTAAAAACCTATTCTCTAGAAAGCACCTTATTAAAATAGCTTTTGTTTACCGTCTCAGAACAAATTGATCTCCCCAACTGATATTTAAATTTATTGTTCTTAACTTGCCCATAGCTTACATGAGGTGTTTTCATATTTTTCTATTTTTGCTCAGAGTTCAGAGTCTGAGAGATAATGGAAACAAAATGTAATTATGATGGTTATTATAAGTGCCTGTAGGAAAACAGTCTTTCCAGAGGTCTGGAGCACTGCAGATAAGCACAGTGTTCACAGATACCTGGGCAAACACTCTGCCTCTTTCTCCTGAGGAAAGGGAACGTGATCATGTTCACGTACTTCTCAAGCACCAGGAATATGATAAACATTCTTCTAAACTGACCTCATGGATTGCCAGAGTAGGTTCTGTTGAAATAGAGATGAAAAACCCAAGCTTAAAAGAGCAATGGTGTAAAACAATTGAATTTTCTAAAGGGACAAGGCCCTACCTACCTTTCATGGTGTCATTACTAATGCTTTACTCAAACTTGCCAGTGCTTTACCAGCTCATCCGCCTGATATATGCATGCTCCAAATGGGAGCCCATGACATACCAACATCACCCTCTTCTGCTTCACTGTCTGCTCTGGGATATATATGTTCACCTCTTCCGAGACACAGACACATGCACAGTTCACTATTGAAAGAGATCTCTGTTGAGTTAATAAGTCACCGCTCCACTATAATCAGCACTTAATATATAAGTTAATGAGGGAGGGCAACTTTTCTAATCCGCCAGCTAAACCCAAGCCATTTCCTCTCCATTATGAATTAATTTTTTAGCTTTATACAAAAGTAAAGGTGGCCCATAAGTGGTAAATTGCACTCTCAAGAATTCCAGAAAAGATTAACATTTTTCTCACATATTAGACTGTCAACTCACTCCTTCCTCTCTCTACTCAGCTATTTGATGTGAAATCTCTGTAGTACACAAGTGAAGATTTGGATACATTTTGTAGAACTTGAAAACTCCTATTACCAAGGTAATATTTAAGATTAGAAGTTCTAGAGCCACCAGTGTATAAACATGGATGGAACCTGCTCTCTTTGATAAAACAGCAGTGGCGGGGATAAGTCACATAATCCTACTCACACAGATCAGTGTAAGTAGAGCTGGCATTTCCTACCACAGTACCCGAGTAAGGATTCCAATGTGTAGAATGTTGGTTTAACTTAAATTTTATTTCTTCCCTGAAAAATTTGACTGCTTCAGAAAGGAATCTCAAAACCCATGTAGCTAAGAAAGCCTTCTGACATTTACAGATCTCCTAATGTGAGAGTAGCCAGCCTTGGAAAAACGAACACAGTACACTGGTAAAATCTTAGCTGACAAACAGAATTCCAGGACAAATACCAGCGCCTTTAATTACTTGAACTTAATGTGCATCTGCTAGTGATAGAAACTCAGAGTCCTTTGACTAGAGCAAAAGAAAGTGCAGGGATTGACTGATTTTTTTACTTTCATTTCATTTTGCCACCCTAGCAAAATTAGGCTCCTAAAAAGTACAAAGCTGTATTGTAGTTCAAGGAAGTGTGTTGAAAACTTTTGATAGTGTTTTCGAAACACCATGTATTGAATTATCTTAAATTTGAAATAAATGGACACAGCCAGCCTAAATCTACTACTCTCACTTCTGAACTGGTCTCCAGTTGTCTTATTGGCCCCAAACTTATGGAGCACTTGGGCTAAAATCCACTCAGAGAATGAGAATTGTAGACAGAGTATAAACGTAGCCCTGCATTAGAACTCTCTGTGGTCACAGACCCACTAATACAGCTGCTTATCATTTAAAAACAATAAAGTGTTACGTGTGGCTGAAGTTCAGTCCAGGATAATTAAATGAGGGCCCCATTCACTGGTAGTAATAGAACTCTTAAAATATTTACGGGCACGAAAGGAGATGGCACACCAATGGAAGGAAGCGAATTAGCAGGTAATGTATGATGTACTGGGAATTTAAGAACTATGGAGGAAACAGAAACTATAAGAGCAGTGGACTTATGTGACTCCTGCTACACTGAAGTGAAGTGCTGTAAAAAGATAGAGTCCTGAGTGTGATTAATTGGTAATTAAAAGCTAAATGTGAAAGTTAGAGAGCCCCCTTGATAGCACCTAGAAAACTCATTCCCTGCAGTGGGAAGGCAGATAAAGTTGAAGAAAGGTCTCAGGGTGGGGGTATTTTAAGAATAGCTATGCTTCAAAAAAGTTAAACTCTCAAAAGAGCAGGTCTGTTATTCCAAGGAGAGCACTTTGGTTAGGAAAGAATGGAGTCTGTTAAAGTATTCAATGAGTCTGCATTGCAGTTCAACTTCTCCCTGCCCTATCCTGTTTCTTTTCTGACTTTTCCACGGGTGTGATCCACCAAATTTGTCCTTATAAATATTCTGTGAGTTCATTTCTCAGAAAAATTACAAGCAACAGAAGACACTGTGTATAAAAATCGTACAATCTACAAAAAGGACTGTGTACTGTTCTCAGATATACACATTTGTTAAAGGTAATGAAATAGGCTGAGGAATGGGAAATACCAACTTGGTTAGGGAGGAAACTCTTGGGAGACAAAGTGGCGGACGGCATCAGGGAGAGGGACACAAAGGCCTTCACCTATATCTGCTCTGCATTATTTATTTTGAAAAGGAAGAAAAACAGGAAGGTAGGGAGGGAGAGAGGAACAATGGAAGGGAGGAAGGAATCGGGGAAGGAAAAGAAATGTGAGAGAATGAGGAAATGAAGGAGTCCCAGGAAGAAAAGAAGGAAGAGTGGAGGGATGAAGAGGGAAGTAGAGAGAGGGAATAACAGAATAGAAGAACAATATGGAAAAATGTTAAGATATGACCAAGCTAGCCCTGGCCGGTTGGCTCAGTGGTAGAGCATCGGCCTGGCGTGCAGAAGTCCCAGGTTTGATTCCCGGCCAGGGCACACAGGAGAGGCGCCCATCTGCTTCTCGACCCCTCCCCCTCTCCTTCCTCTCTGTCTCTCTCTTCCCCTCCCGCGGCCGAGGCTCCATTGGAGCAGGGATGGCCCGGGCGCTGGGGATGGCTCCTTGGCCTCTGCCCCAGGCGCTAGAGTGGCTCTGGTCGCAACAGAGCGACGCCCCGAAGGGGCAGAGCATGGCCCCCTGGTGGGCAGAGCGTCGCCCCCTGGTGGGCGTGCTGGGTGGATCCCGGTCGGGCACTTGCGGGAGTCTGTCTGTCTCTCCCTGTTTCCAGCTTCAGAAAAATACAAAAAAAAAAAAAAGTAAAAAAAAAAAAAAAAGATATGACCAAGCTGGGTGATGGCTACACTGACATTTTATTTTCTTTGCATTTGTTTTTATGCTAAAAGAATTTAATTTTTAAAAATTAGTAGGAGTCCAGTATTTGAAACAGAAGAAGTAGAATAGCTCAGATGGCAGGGGCTTGAGGACAGATTCCTCCTCACTTTACATCTGCCCAGTGGCTTTTATGAGGGCTCCATAGTATACACTTTATGATGGACTCAAATAAAGAATCAGTGGTCAGAATATGAGCTTCTACAAGTCTTGTCATAGGAAGGACACAGAAAAGACATGTAGGGACTTAAGTTTTAATTTTGGTTCTGACACAGACCCACAATTGTGACCTCAGTCAAAAAATATCACTTCCTAGGACTTAAATGACCCTTAAAGTCCCTCCCACTTCTAATTAAGAGTGCAATAATTGAGTCGTCTCGTCTGCTATGAGGCTTTCTACTGTTCATTGCACTAAGTCATAAAATTATTATCTAGATTCTGGTAATTATTCAGTAGCACCAACAATACCTTTGGAAGCTGTGTGAACTCGCGTGGACACTATGGCAAATGCTGAGAAAGAGCATGCTAAATAAAGAAAGGAGAACAGCTGTTGACACTGGGAGCCACTTTAAGATGTGGCTTGTGGCCCAGTCAAGCAGTTAATTTGTTGTGCCCCCTTGGCTACTGCCAAACGTGGGAGCTCTGTGGATAAGTCCTCTCCTGATTTAATCCAGCTTTATCTTGTTCCTCTTAGGATGTGTTTCCCCTTAATGAGATTATAAACTCTCCAAGGCAGGCATGGAAAACTACCTTCCAGGAGCCTATTCTGGCCTTTAGACCTTTTCCTTTTCACTTTCCTTTTTTCTTTTTCTTTTTTTTTTTTTTATAGCTGGCTTGTTGTTTTGGTAAAATTGAGTTTGAATATCGTTAGATGAAACCAAGGTTTCTACAATTACTTATGTGATTTCTGCCCACACCCCTTCATTCCCTAGTGCTTACATTCAGTCTAATTATCTATCTTGATGCTATCTCCCTGACCCCAGAAGTTTATGATTTATGTCTGAAGGCAGGGATTATGCACTCATTTATTTAACCTTTAGTCAATAAAATCACTAACTGGCAGGCACTGGGCTTTTTCCTGGGGCTAAAAGATTTAAAAATATGTCTGTGCTCACATTTAAACTCATAGTCTATTAGAGAGACAAATGTTATATTTAGATTATACTTATAAAAGTTATAGTTACAATTAGAAGTGTGTTTAAGTCATCTAAAAAGAGGGTGGGCTAGAGCCGTTGGTAGGTGAGGAAGAGGTTATCAGGGTGGTTTCCAAGATAATGATTTTCTCAACTACATTTATAAACTAAATACACAGGCAATCCAGGGGAGAAGTTAGCATTGCCTACTGGAGAAGTAGACAGAACATTATTTCTAAATCCACAGGGACAGGAAATGCAACGTGAGCCACCATGGGGAGCAGATCAAGTACGAGAGTATGATGAGCTGAATCTTGCAAGTTCTAATATTCAATAGATGGGCAACCTTGGACACTTTGCTCAACCTCAGGTGTTCTCATGTTGGTAAGGACTTAACATGATAAAGTTTATTAAAGCCCTTAGTACAGCACTTGGCATATGGCGTGCACACATTGTTCCTCTAATCTGATTCACACAGCACTGCCCTGGGCACTCTAGTCACCTTCGATGGACTTTCTATGGATGCACAACAATCCTAAAATCAGCAGTGTCTCATTGTAGAAACTATGGTTTTACACTTGGGAAAAAAATTGTCTTTGATCTGCCTTCTAGTATCTTTCTTGATGGTTTAGGCATACCACATTTGTCAGCCTTATTGGTCATTAGACACACAAGGAAAGAATGCCACGTGATGACCTAGCAGAGGTTGAAATGCTACAGCTGAATGTCAAGGAATACCAAGGATTTCCTGCCAACTTTCAGAAGCTAGGAAAAGGCCAGGAAGGATAATTGCCTACAAGGTTTAGAGGGAGCGTAGTCCCCCACAAATGTTGTGATTTCGGATATCTAGCCTCCAGAACTGTGAAAAGATAGATTGTTACAGATTGGTAACAAAGTACCAATATGTGTGTGTATATGTACTGTGCCGAAAGATAAAATGTATTTCTTACTATGGACTCAGGCAACAAAAGTTTGAAACTACTCTTTTGGATTGTTTATAATTCAAAGTCAGTGATTACATCGTATTTGTTTTTCAGTCACCACAACTTGAACAATGTTTGCTGCACAATAGCTTAATTAAATATTTGAAGTCAGCCTGGCCAGGTGGTACCACAGTGGATAGATCATCAGACTGGGATGCAGAGGACCCAAGTTCAAAACCTCAAGGTCTCAGGCTTGAGCACGGGCTCATCCGGCTCAAGTGCAGGGTTGCTGGCTTGAGCATGAAATCATACACATGACCCCACGGTTGCTGGATTGAGCCCAAAGGTCGCTGGCTTGAAGCCCAAGGACACTGGCTTGAGCAAGGGGTCACAGTCCCCTGGTCAAGGCACATATGAGAAAGCAGTCAATAAACAACTAAGGGGACTAAGGAGCTGCAATCAAGAATTGATGCTTCTCATCTCTCTCCCTTCCTGTCTGTCTATCCCTGTCTGTTCCTCTTTCCTCTTTCTGTCTCTATCGCTGTCTCTGTCACAAAAATAATATTTGAGGTAAAAAAAGGAGAAGTGAGAGGCAGGAAAAGAGGAAAAGAAATGGAAGGGAGAGAAAAGGACAGAGAAAGAAGAGGAGTAAAGAAAGAGAGGAACAGGGGAAGGAGAGTACATTAGTCCCCCTTATCCAAAGGGGATACATTTCAAGACCTCCAGAAATTGCTTGAAATACAAATACCAAATTCAGTATATAATGTTTATTCTTATACATACATACCTATAATCAAGTTCAATTTATAAATTATGCACAATAAGAAATTAACAACAATAACTAATAATAAAATAAAACCATTATAACAATATATTGTAGTAAAACTTATGTGAATGGCTTAGGGACCATTATTAAGTAAAACAGAGGTTACTTGAATCACGCACTGCACTACCAGGAGTGAAGAGCTAATAACGGAAGCAGCTACTTAGTGACTCACAGGTGGTTAGCATATAAAGTGTGGAAGCATGGACAAAGGATGATTTACATTCTGAGCAGAATGAAGCAGGATGATTCACGCTATTCACAATGGTGTGCAGTTTAAACTTTTAATTATTTCCAGTTAATATGTTTGCACAATAACTGAAACCATGAAAGCGAAGCTATGGATAAGGGGATTACTGTGAAAAGGAGGGGGTAAAAGGTGGATTCTGTGCTGGATTTGCATTTCATAGCACTGTGGGATTGAAACAAAAAACCAAAGCCTGATTTAGCGCTGGCCTCATAGCTCAGTTGGTTAGAACATCATCCTAATTGGCTGATGTTGCAGGTTCAATTCTGTGACAAAGCACACACAAGAATCAACCAACAAACGCATAAATAGGTGGAACAACAAAATTGACTTCTCTCTCTCTAAAATCAATCAATAAAAAATTCTGTATTTCCATTTTTAAAATAAGTCTGATTTAGAACATATTCCAATGATAAAAGGACTTTGGGGATTTCCTACTTCTTTTTTAGAACTAGAGATGTTGCAGTTGAGAACAAATACAGGTTCTTATGAAAATAATAGAAAAAATTCAAAATTCTACTCCAGGCAAAAATGGGTTACTTTTGGAACCCTCCTGCACTGCTGGTGGGAATGCAGACTGGTGTAGCCACTATGGAAAACAGTATGGAATTTCCTCAAAAAACATTAAAAATAGAACTGCCTTATGACCTAGCTATTCCAGTTCTAAAAATATATTCTTAAGAATCCCAAAACATTAATTCAAAAGAAGATATGCATTCCCATGTTTATTGCAGCATTATTTACAATAGCCAAGATCTGGAAACAGCCTTAGTGTCCGTCAGTGGACGAGTGGATAAAAAAAGCTGTTGTACATTTACATAATGGACTACTACACAGCCATGAAAATAGTAAATCTTACCTTTTTCGACATCATGGATGAACCTGGAGATTATTATGCTAAGTGAAAGAAGTCAGGCAGAGAAAAAACATATCATATGATCTCACTATCATGTGGATGCAATAAACCGAGGAACAAAATAAAAACAGAGGCCAAGTCACAGGGAACAGATGGACAGCTATCAGAGGTAAAGGAGATTAGCCAAGTTACACATATAACACATAGATAGGAATAACAGGTTAGCAATTCCCAGAGAGAAAGGGTGGATGGAGGTAGAGGGAGGAAGCAAAAGGGGCAAAATGAAAATGGAAAGACACTTTACATAAAGCTCGGGGGGCATGATGTGGGGGTTAGAGGGAGTTATATAGAGTGGGACACTTGAAATCATGTCAACACAATAAATTAAAAGTAAACAATAAAAAAAAGGTTCACTTTTACCCTTCAATAAATTCCAGAAAGTGTTTACAAAATGAAAGAGTAATATCTAAGAGTTTTGCAGAATGTCTTCCTCATATTGGGCCAGCCCAGAGAGCACCGGGATGAACTGGTATGCAGTGAACGGGGAACTGCCTTCGCTGTCCCGGACTCCTAAATAGGAGTTTCATTCATTTTATTTAAAACATGTTGCCTGACCAGGCGGTGGCGCTGTGGATAGAGCGTCGGACTGGGATGCGGAAGGACCCAGGTTCGAGACCCCGGGGTCGCCAGCTTGAGCGCGGGCTCATCTGGTTTGATTAAAAAAAAAAAAAAAAAGCTCACCAGCTTGGACCCAAGCTCGCTGGCTCGAGCAAGGGGTTGGTAGCTCTGCTGAAGGCCCGCAGTCAGGGCACATATGAGAAAGCAATCAATGAACAACTAAGGTGTCCCAAAGTGCAACGAAAAACTAATGATTGATGCTTCTCATCTCTCCGTTCCTGTCTATTTGTCTCTGTAAAAAAAAAAAAAAAGTGATTTCTCCTTTGTCATTTTTGCCTTACTTATCATTTGATTTTTTTAAAAAAAAGCAATTGTTCACTAATTCAGAAACAACCTAGGCAGAAGAAGTAAATGCCTTCAGGTATTAATAAGCTTCTTGCAGATTTCGTAAGTTAAAATAGACATGGGTACGTTCTGTGAGCAAACACTTCCGCACAGACGTTTTCACTCTAACATCCTAATAGCGGCAGCATCACAGCTTCAAAGCCATATAATTCACTTATTTAATTTTTGTGCACTAGGATGCCAGTGCATAAAAATGGGAAAAGAAAAAGAATAAAAATAAAATACTCCATCAGACTGCATCAAGTAAAAGTAAGGCCTATTCCAAGCTTCATATAATTTTAATCATTTTATACCTAGAGTACTGTAATAAGAACTTTCTAAAGGCTTCAAAACTATCTATAATACTCTCTAGTATATACTCATGAATGCACATTAGGTGCAATGACAGTGTTTTTAACATAAAAGTCAGGATACATGGATAGGTAGAGAATGTTTTAGTCTGACTTCTAAATTTATTCATAGGAAAAGGGTTATGTAGGTAAAAAGGATAAAGAAAGTCACTTTTAACTATGCATATTTAACAACTCTCTTTCTGAAACAGTGGCTATCTGAGCATTTAAGATATGTGGCATCTAAAGCCATGTGTACACTGTGCTGTCTCCTGCTCTGGGGTCTGGGGTCCACCCAATTTAAGTCAATAATCAGCCAACAGAAGTCTAGGGAATTTAATTACTTACAAGCATGTACTTTTCTATGTCTTCAGTCTCAGGCTAAATCCAACTCAAAGAAATTATCTGTTGCCTGACCTGTAGTGGTGCAGTGGATAAAGCATCAACCTGGAAATACTGAGGTTGCCGGTTCAAAACCCTGGGCTTGCCTGGTCAAGGCACATATGGGAGTTGATGCTTCCTGCTCCTCTCCCCCCCCCCTTCTCTATAATAAGTAAATAAAATTAAAAAAAAAAGAAATATTTACTTAAAAAAAAGAAATTATCTGTTAAAGATTTATAAACTCTACAATCATTATTCTTGGAGTTCTAGCATATTCTAATCATCTATAGTGAGGTAGGTACAGAGATGAATTTACCTGCGGGCTCAGAGGGCACACGCTCTGGACCCTGACTTCTGAAGGGCCCCTCCAAATTCCAACTGTACATTTTTTTTCTAATGTAAGGGGCCCAATATTTTTTTTCTGTGCCTGGGGCCTCAACTGACCTTAACTGCTTCTGTGTAAGTAGTAAATATTTAAGAGGAAAAACAGAATACTGCTGGTTTACCTCTTTGTGTTATAAAGTCCTTCAAACAAAGTAAATAGTAAGAATCAATTCTTCTTTGATGCAGTCAAAGGGAAAATCTTTAGAAGAAAATGATGACCAAAAGTCTAGGAGCAGCATTCTATATAGAGGAGCAGCAGGCTAGCTGTCTATCATGTCATAACCAAGCTATCACAATGATTTTAATAAAACTAATTCTTTTCTGAGAACACACAGTACAAAGGACAATTCATATCAGCTTGAAAGAACCAGTGGAAAAAAAAGAACTAAAAATATTCAGTGTGTTCTCCCCTCAAAAGTCTCTTGCATTGCTCCAACAGACAGTCTTCATGGTTGAATTTAGATACTTACATTCATGGGGTTTCTTCTTGTGAGTGAAGAGGAGCTTTAAGTTATAGTAAGTACAATGCAATGCAAGCAGCATGGCTAGAAAGAATGAGCTCTGCTTAACAGAGATTTCTGCAAAAGGTGCAGTTTATGATAAATCTAAATACTACATTTTGATCAGAATAGAGTCTATTCCTTATTGATGTCTATTCATAACTATACCTTGATAGGAAGTTTTTTATCTGAATTTTAACTTTTAAAATATTTTTGTAAGGTGAATCAGACACAGCAGTATGAGTTGGACAAGGCAGTTTGCCTTCCCAATTTTCTTGACTATAGAATGGAAATAACAAGAGTACATAAACCTAATTACCACTAGGTACTCAGTAAATACTGCAGATTGATTATAACAATGATCATGATCATGACTATCAACAATAACTTGAATCTCTAGCTACTCCTCATTGTGAATCTCCTCTCAGTTTTTTAAAACCACCAACTAATTTTCAACAGCCCTTGTCATTCACTTAGTTTTTCTACTTTCAACTGCTGTAGAACCAAATAATTGTCATAGAGATGGAACTGTTTGGTGACACTAAGCATGCTTCTTGTCAAAATACACTTAGAAAGTTTTTCCAAAGGAATTCTACCAGAACAACAAGAAAAACAACAAAAAACCTCAATTTTTTCAGCATGGTTCTGAATATTAATATTCTGAATATAAATGAGCTCTCTGATTCTCCTCGTTTCCTATGAAGAAAGGTAGTCAAACTTGACATGACACAGACATAAAAAAATAAATAAGCATTTTTAGGATATTCCAAAGAATAATTTTAAATCTCTAAAGGCTCCAGCCTCTCTCCTGGAAAATAAGATGAAGATATTTATAAATCAATCTATAGTTCCACACTAAATAACGACATGTGACCATTTTTAAAGACCCTGATCTTTTTCCACAGTAAAGGTAGCCTTAACTCTCATTAAAAGAATGGCATTTACAAGAAGGATTTATACTTGCGTTAGACCTCTTTGAAATAAATGGATAGAGCTCCACCATAAAAGAGAAGCTTATTAATAATTTATCTTTTACATTTTGTAGCAATGTGTCCTACAGTAAGTAAAATAGCTGAGCTTACCTTGAGGCTCATAAAAATTTAAAGCTGGATCAAGAGGTTAACTACCTAATTATGAAATCTTTAACACTATGCATTTAATGCCTGAAATGTTTGCTTTGCCATCTAGACTCTAAACTCTACAATAGCCACAGCTTTATTTGGCCATATTCTTTGCTACTATTATTTATTAAATGTATTACAAAGGATTTTTAGATGACTGGCCAGAAAAGCACTATTCTTTTCACTAGAAATATATTGTGGTTTGAGAGGTCTCAGGACAAAAGCAAAAAGAGAAATGTTACTTGTTTCTAAATATTTGTGAATGAAATTAAATACAGTGAAAGGAAGGAGATTGCTCCTCTAGCTCTATTGGTGAGACAGTGGGATTGTTAAAGCAGGAACTTGTTTAATGGTAATATCATGACTCTCATATAGATATAAAATGAACACATGGCCTGACCTGTGGTGGCGCAGTGGATAAAGCGTCGACCTGGAAATGCTGAGATCGCCGGTTCGAAACCCTGGGCTTGCCTGGTCAAGGCAACATATGGGAGTTGATGCTTCCAGCTCCTCCCCACCTTCTCTCTCTGTCTCTCTCTCCTCTCTCTCTCCCTCTCTGTCTTTCTCTCTCCCTTTCTCTCTCCTCTCTAAAATGAATAAATAAAATGAACACGTGGCAATAATTTTATTTAACTGATTATTAAATGAGAAACCAGTTCAAAGGAAAATTCAAAGATAGGCATATTTATAAACTAGGAATATTGACATTAATTTACAAATGAATGCAATACCAACTTTTCCACAGAAGATGTGGATTTGTCCCTTCTTTGGACCAGATTATTTATAAATTATGGTATGGATAGAAATTTTTTTATATTTCTATTTAAAATTAGAAGAGTTGTAAAATAGCTCAAATCCAATGAAAGGCACAGAGCCCCCATATAATCAGAATCAGATAACTGGGAAGGTTGTGCTTTAAAAGTGAACAATAGTCATAGAAGCACAAATTTTCCCCTAGAAATTAGAATACTATTTTTTACTCTAAGCATAAAATCAGCTCATCCAAGAGGGTAAGACAATATAAATCGTAGATTACTGAGTTGAAAATTCCATTATATACATTTTAAACCATTGCTTATAACTGTGTTAGAAAATATTAGTCACACTTAGTGATAGGCAGGCAATTAAATTTCCTGCTGCTTGATCTCCATTGAAACAGGATTCAAAACTGATCAAAATAAATCTGTAGAATTAGGTAAGAGGAGGTAAAAATATATCCCGTCCTTATAACAGGATAACATCAGGAAACATACCTGGAGAAAAAAAAGTAGTATTATTTTTCTGGTATAAGAACGTTATAATCACTGCAAGTCTGTTATAATTCTTTTTAAAAGATTTTCAATTCTACTACTTTACTCTAATTCTTGGCTGATAACAGCTTGCATAACACTCACATAAATTTTAAACAGGAGGATCACACAACCTGAATGTATTAAGGAACTAGGACAGGTGTGCCTTTTTAGCTCTATATTTAAGTACAACATGTTACAAAAACTTCCTCAAAGATGAAACATTTTACTATGGTATGGAGTAAACAAAGAGGGTCTAAAATATAATTATCTTAAATAAATAGAATAAAATAAAATGGATGGTTTAGCAATATAAATTCTGCAACTGAATTTCTTGATGTTTTCATCAATCAGTAACACAATATAATAAGTGAATGAAAGCATGGATGAATGACCTGACCAGGCAGTGGTGCAGTGGATAGAGCATTGGCGTGGGATGTTGAGGACCCAGGTTCAAAACCCCAAGGTTGCTGGCTTGAGCACGAGCTCATTTGGCCTGAGCATGGGCTCACCAGCTTTAGCGTGGGATCATAGACATGACCCCATGGTCCCTGGCATGAGCCCAAAAGTTGCTGGCTTGTGGCCCAAGGTCTCTGGCTTGAGTCCAAGCTCACTGACTTGAGCAAGGTGCATTGCACTCTGCTGGAACCCCCCAGTCAAGGCACATATGAGAAAGCAATCAATGAACAACTAAAGTGCTACAATGAAAAATTGACGCTTCTCATTCCTCTCCCTTCCTGTCTGTCTATCTCTGTTTGTCCTTCTCGTTTGCTCTCTCTCACTAAATAAATAAATAAATAAATAAATAAATAAATAAATAAGAATGAATGAATGATGAACAAATGAATGAGATATCTTTATATTTTAGCAGCTCAAAATCAATATGAGGAGAGACACATGAAAAAATATTTGGCAATAAAAGAGGAAGTAAGATCAATACTGTATAGGAGATATGTTGATCACTGTCTAGGGTCATTAATTATGGTGTCCTCACTTAATAGTTTCTGCAGGGGTTAGTCCAAGGTCCAACAAGGTCATATTTTATTGGTGACAGTTTTTACACTACAAGAGCAGAGAGATAAATAAGTAGAAAGCAGTATCAAATAATCAGGAATTTGGTATATTCTGGAAATCTTCCTACGGGTAAGGTGTCATAAACATACAGAGTCCATTTTTATGGGAATATACACCTTTGAACTTCATCAGGAAATTATCATGTTCACAGCAAAGCACAGCTCTCTAGAGACTACCAGAAATCGCTGTAAAAATTGACTTCACAAAGCAACTTTGATTCCTTACCTGACCAATTGCTTCTCTCTTCTTTTGACTCTTGAATGAATTCCCTTAAGGAGAATAGAAGAGCCAGCATGTAGCAGAGGTTTCTTCCCAAATATTTTTCTTGAGTATGCCTGCTGGGTACAACTTGAACTGCTAACAAAACAAAAAGGCAAAAAACTGAATGAGAGAAGATATTCGCAAACAACAGCTCCAACAAGGGATTAAATATACAAAATATATAAAGAACTCATAGAGCAGAACACCAAACAAGCAATCCAATTAAAATAATGGCCAGAAGGACATGAACAGGCACTAGCTATTAGGGAAATGCAAATCAAATCTACAATGTGATACCACATCACAACCTATTACAATGTCTATTATTAACAAGACAATATCTTTTTTTAAATATTTAAAATCTATAGTGGAATTGCCAGTCTTCAGAACTTTTCTAATGGGTGTTCATTTTGTAAATGTAAACCTATTCTTTCCACTTGCTTTTTGCCCCCTGCATTTCTGGCATTCCAAAGCTGCATTAAGAGCATTTTCCGCCCTGGCCGGTTGGCTCAGTGGTAGAGCGTCGGCCTGGTGTGCAAGAGGTCCCGGGTTCGATTCCCGGCCAGGGCACACGGGAGAAGTGGCCATCTGCTTCTCCACCCCTCCCCCTCTCCTTCCTCTCTGTCTCTCTCTTCCCCTCCCGCAGCGAGGTTCCATTGGAGCAAAGATGGCCCGGGTGCTGGGGATGGCTCCTTGGCCTCTGCCCCAGGCGCTAGAGTGGCTCTGGTCGCGACAGAGCGACGCCCCGGAGGGGCAGAGCATTGCCCCCTGGTGGGCAGAGCATCGCCCCCTGGTGGGCGTGCCGGTGGATCCCAGTCGGGTGCATGCGGGAGTCTGTCTGACTGTCTCTCCCCGTTTCCAGCTTCAGAAAAAAAAAAAAAAAAAAGAGCATTTCCCTCTAGTAAAATAGCTTTAAGTCTACATTTCTAGCCGGTACCTCTCTAGAAAGAGTTCATAAGCTTTCTTCATGTTGACTCTTGCTGTGAAATTACTTACCCTTTGGATTCTTTCTCCTGGAGAAGTCCTCCTCACCACGAATCTGTTACCTAACCCAGCTTGTTTTTCTATTTCCTCTAAATAGAGCACTGTCCTAGGATCCTTATTGGATTTCATTTGATCTGCAGACAAGCCCATCATTCAAAACCTGGAATGTACAACACTTATTTTCCCAGTCAAAAAATTATGAGACAACTTCTTTAAGGATATAGCAAACCCTCAGGATTGTTCTGAACTCCTCAATCTCTGGAAGGGGCTTGTGAAAAGAGAAACACACCTCTTAGTTCAGGCTGCTTTAACAAAAATACCCAAGACTGGGTGGTTTAAGAAACAATAATTTATTCCTCACAGTTCTGAAAGCTGGGAAACCCAAGAATCAATCCATGTTCTCTCCACTGCGCCAACACATTTGTTATTTTTTATTGCATGTATTATGATACTATTTGTTGAACTGGGTTTAAGAAAGTAAGACAAGGAGAGGAAAAATATGCACCAGTGATCAGAACTTAGGTACTAGGCTCTGTGCCGAGAACTATCACCCAAGCTTTCATTTATTGTTCAAAAACACACAATTACAGACAACTAAAATTATCCAGACAGGGAAATTGCCTTCCTAAAGTAAGTGGTGAATTTAAATCCATGTCCTAAGTTCTTTCCTAGAACACTATTTTACCTCACATATAAAGCCTAGCTAACTTATATTTAAGAAAAAAAAAAACTAGAAATGAATGACTTCTTAGTATATAGTGTGGCTTTAGAGTTAGTTTTTTTTTTAAGCTTTCACAGCAAGATTAGAAGTATTTTAAGAAAACTTTTAGAAACTGATCGGCCAATCTCACCCATAACAGGTACACAACAGGAATTGAACAAAATGTTCCACAAAATAAGATCAAGGTTTCTGTAATGCTGCCATGGACTTCTCTCACCCATTGGTGTACAGTAAGAGCTTATACTGACTCGCAAGACTGGATCAGTTAATTTTCAGGAACTTTATGAGCCAATTGTTAAACATAACCGTTATTAAAAGTTTAATTATATGAACTTACAACTAAATTAATTTATTTAAAACTAAGGTAATAAATACTAAAACTCATCACTTCATAATTAGATTACTATATCATAGATGAACTATGCTTTTGTGATTAATTGCTTCTACCATATCTCTAGTGTATAAATGCTATAAAATAGCGTGGCTCTGTATCATGTTGATAGCTTAACATCAACCTTGGTGGTAGTGTTTACAGCATGGAAATCATCAAATGAAATAACTCAAAGCTTGACTATCATGTTGTTGATTGCCTACAACTAAGATAGTGAAGGAAAAGATGTTAATAATGCAAGTTAAAGCTAAAAATGGGTTGGATATATAGCTGTCACATTGTGAATAGCACAAGAATTTGAAGAGTGTAATCTTAGGATAGTCAAAAATTATATTTTTGAGTGCATTTAGCAAAATTACTTGCTTCACTGATAAAAGAGTGAAGCTCTGGCATACATTCTTGCTGTTTCATTTTTATTTTACCCCTTTATATAAATGAAAATATAAATCAACATTCATGTCCAAACTACATTCACTTATCAATTGTCACCATGCTTTGGCTATCAATTAAGTGACTTTGGCAAAAATTTGTAAAAGCTTTCTACAATAATCAATTGGTAATGTGTGCAATGAAAAGTATTGGAGATTTTATTATTATTTATAAATTGAGTGCTAAACATTTTTTTTAAGTGAGAGGAGGGGAGATAGCAAGACAGACTCAAATGTGCCCCAACTGGGATCCACCCTGCAATCGTATCTGGGGCCAATATTTGAATCAACCAAGCTATTCTCAGCGCATGAGGTCAACAAATCCTCAGCACCTGGGGCCAAAACTTGAACCAGTCAAGGCCTGGCTGCTAGAGGAGAAGAAGGAGAGAAGGAGAGCAAAAGGAGAAGAGAAGCAGATGGTCACTTCTCATGTGTGCCTTGACCAGGGATAGAACCCAGGACATCCATGTATGTGGTTGATATTTCATTCATTGAGCAAACTGGCCAGGGCCTTATACATACGTACTTTATATTAGTAAAATTCATAAACTTGGTAATGAGCTTATGTATATATATATTTTGCAAAGCCTGTACTCAGTTCATCCTAAAGGGGGAGGAATGTGTCTGTGAATCAATAGTTGTCCTTGGATGAACAGATTTCAAAGAGTTACAGATTACGCACTCAAACATCTGTTATAACTTCTGATGCGTACTGCTGTTTCGTGAAAACTGACAAGTCATGAAGAGACGGACTAAAACTCTGGCCGTTTCTGTTTAGTCGCTGCCTTCTTCCTTTGTAGGCCGACCTCATTCCGCTTGTTGGTGGGAAAAGTGTCCTGAGAACCTCTACAGCTGCTGCCTCTGGTTGTCTCTGACTCTTGCCAGGAAAGCAGGAAGGTCAGAGCCTCGGGAGTAGTTTCCAGGAGAAGGAAGTAGTTGAGATTACATACACTTCAGTCAGAGGCAGATTAAGGTCGGTTGAGGCCCCGGGCGCAGAAGAAAATATTGGGCCCCTTGTTATTAGAAAAATGTGTAAAGTTGTGGTTTTGTGGAGCCCTACAGAAGTTGAGGACCAGGGCACACTCGGTGTGCCTGCCGTTAAATCTGCCTCTGACTGCAGTGATGAGAGACTTTGACATCTGCCCTTGGAGTAGGCAGGTTATTTCTCTGTATGCAATAAAGTTCTACCTTGTGCTTTGGGGTTAAGGCTATAGTATATCTTTTGTCTATCATTTTACTCTGTCAATATGTTCCCTTTGGAAACTTAGAGTACCTTAACTGGATTTTATTTTCCCAAATAAATTTCCCTTTTGCATGTCCTTTTATCTTCCTTTTGAAGCAATTTTATAATTCTCACAAATTACAAAAAAAGTATTTCTCTCTGATTACAGTTGTACCCATGTCCCTTCCCTGAACTCAGGTCTTCAGCTACATTTAAACTAGAAGATCTAGAAGACAAAGTCTGATTGATTTCAGGGTCTCTACAATCATAACATGGCTTTTCTCTCTCTTTTTTTTTTTTTTTTTTGTATTTTTCCGAAGCTGGAAACGGGGAGAGACAGTCAGACAGACTCCCGCATGCGCCCGACCGGGATCCACCCGGCACGCCCACCAGGGGGCGATGCTCTGCCCCTCCAGGGCATTGCTCTGTTGCGACCAGAACCACTCTAGCGCCTGGGGCAGAGGCCAAGGAGCCATCCCCAGCGCCCGGGCCATCTTTGCTCCAATGGAGCCTCGGCTGCGGGAGGGGAAGAGAGAGACAGAGAAGAAGGAGAGGGGGAGGGGTGGAGAAGCAGATGGGCGCTTCTCCTGTGTGCCCTGGCCGGGAATCGAACCCAGGACTTCTGCATGCCAGGCCGACGCTCTACCACTGAGCCAAACGGCCAGGGCCTCTTTTTTTTTTTTTTTGTATTTTTCTGAAGTTGAAAATGGGGAGGCAGTCAGACAGACTCCCGCATGCGCCTGACCAAGATCCACCCAGCATGCCCAGCAGGGGGCGATGCTCTCCCCATCTGGGGCATTGCTCTGTTGCGACCAGAGCCATTCTAGTGCCTGAGGCAGAGGCTATGAAGCCATCCTCAGCTCCCGGGCCAACTTTGCTCCAATGGAGCCTCGGCTGCGGGAGGGGAAGAGAGAGACAGAGAGGAAGGAGAGAGGGAGGGGTGGAGAAGCAGATGGGCGCTTCTCCTGTGTGCCCTGGCCAGGAATTGAACCAGGGACTCCTGCATGCCAGGCCAATGCTCTACCACTGAACCAACTGGCCAGGGCCAACATGGCTTTTCTTGACATACAAAAATGATAGGCAAAAACTCACAAGACAATTCAGAAATAAAAAAGGAGAACTGCTAAATCTTCTATTAGCTTTGTAATTTGTAAAACAGTCATAGTGCAGACTGTTCTGCAACAAAGAGAAAAAGCGGATGGTCTTTTTAAAAAGAAAAAATTACACACAATAATAGCTAAGCATTCTGGAAGAGGTTTGACCGTTCTCATATGTACATCCCATAGTTGAGAACAGCAACAGTCTCCCTGACTGTTTCTGGGCATCAGCAGCATAAAAACTACACATGGGAGGTGGAAGGTTTGAGACATGAAGCACAGTGTCCAGGAGCAGCTTTCGAAGATGGACATTTCTGCTCTATGAATGAATGGACGGAAGAAATACAGACAGATTTCAAAAGAAAATTCCATGATGTTTTCTGCAAACATATAACCCTTTCACTCTGGCTTTTATTTTCCCTACTTTTGGGGAGCAATTTTTATAGGCACTATTTTATTTTCCTTTTAGCCCTGCTATAACAAAAACAATTGAAGGCATGATAATAAATGACAACTCACAGTTAATTTCATTAGAGAAAAATTAGCCAAGGGAGGAGAGTGTGGCCAGACTAGAGAACCACCTCTCTGTCTAAATGTGGTAGCTGCCATTCAATTCCAAATACTTGTCTGTAGAAACAAAGGGCCAGTGTCGCCACATCCTTCAGTATTTTACAGAAGCCAAAAATATGGATTTGACTAAAACTCTCTGATTTTTAAGTGTTGAGAATTACCAATAATTAAAAAAAAAAAAATACTTGGTAAACCAGAAACCTAACATGCAGGCTAAACAATCTTTACCTATGTGAAGGTCAATTTTGAGACAAAAAATGTTCAATTTCTACCTAAAGTTTATAAGGTGACTAAAAGGACATGAAACTTTTTATCTTGTTTTAGGTTATTTTACTATAAAAATTAAGCATACATTAATTTTAAGTACAACCAGTGCCATGATTTAAGGATGATTGAAAGAACTGAGAGAATGCCTCATTAAATATTATAAAATCCCCTCTCTTACTTCCAATCCAGATGATGCTTGTGTTTTTCTACTCTTCCAAGGGGTCTGATGGCCTGATTACTGTAACTCAATTCAGGCAAAGTAGTGATTCAATTAAAATGAATAATTATCAGATAATACATGATTTAGCTGGATATTTGCATAAACTTAATGCATTCCATTGACATTTTAATTACAAATTTGACAAATTAATTTATTGACACACCAAATGAAGGCATTCACACTTAACAAGCAAAACCAGAAAGTTATGTATATTCATCAAGGGGTATTTCAGGCAGCCAGTCTATGTAAGTGGGTTTAATTTAAAAAAAAATGAATTTTGATTGTGATGGCCTAAAGCAAAAATCTTTCATATACAATTGATCAATAGCATAAAATAAATGTTCACATTATTTATTTAGAACCAATTACTTAATAAAAAAATAGAATTGAAATGTGTTTTGTACTTGAATAAAGTAAAGCTTTGTGTTTAATACAAATAAATCATTAACTAGATAATAAATAAATAAGGATCTAATGATTGTAAACTTTCAATAACTATACTACCAGTAACAATAGCTTTTCCAGATAAACTTGCAAGGCATTTTCAAAAGCAGCAATTGTCAAGGCCATACTATTTAATAAGCTTTTTTTTATAATGTTCTCATTCAATGAGAAAAAAAAAAGGAAATAAAAAGAGAACAACATTTCCTGAGACTGAGGGGGAGCATTATTCAACATTAATGGCAAATATATTTACATGTTGCCAGCAACTCCATCTCCAAGCTAAAGCAATAAAATGTTTGACTAACTTCCAATGAAATACTTATGACAGTTTCCCCCTGAGAAACAATTGCAATCCTTATAATGCCTATAATAGGAAAATGTAGTGTGACTAATGTATGTTTCTTTATGGTTCAGCAGAAGTTCAGAATCAAGAGTCTCAGTGAACAAGGAGGTTCAGTCACTCGAGTCTTACACCTTGCATAGTAGTCATCTACACAACTTAAAAGATTCAGAAATGTCTTTCTTGGTGAGGGAGTTTTCCTGCTGATCTTATGCTTCTTATTGTATATGAAATCTAACCATTATTCTTGAACTCGATCAAGAACAACATAAACATTGGAAAGCTGGGCAAGACTATTTCTGGGGCATGTATTTATGGCATTGATTTAAAAGAGAATAAAAAACATTACTGGAAGAGATGTGTATTATATTTCTTGAATTCACTTTTACTTTCCTTGGGTTTATAATAATGGATGTGTTACTAAAAGCATCAGGAGAGAAAGATTGGTGAAATTTAATAATAAGCCAGGGGACGTTAGCTAATCCAGAGTCAATAAATAAGATGTTTTCCCAAAAATAAAAAGTGTGTTTCTCTAAATATTTTTAAGTAACTGAGAGGAACGAGGGCTACTTTGCCATCACATGTATTATAAAAGTAAATCAAAGGAGTTTTCGGTACTTTATGTTTTCAAATTATAAGTTCAACTTTTTTTTCACGGAAGTGACTAGTGGTTACACAATTCACTTAAATCAAGTGGCAGTTTAAACTATACCTACATATCACTAAAATAAATCAATTTAAAGAAAAAAGTAAAATTAAGCATATTGGGTTCACACACACTAGGCTGATTGATAACAATTTTCACGTTTTAACCTTCCGTTGCAGTTTCTTAGAAGCACAGTTTCAGCAACAGCTTCATAAAACCCCAAGATTCATTCTCAAAGAAAAGTGAGTTTCAGCATGAGAAGACATGACTTTTTCCTCTATGACTTCCCAGAGATTAAATGCACCTTTGAGAGTGTTTCATTCAGCTTCTCCATTCCTGCACTGAGCAGAAATACATCCTTATAATTTACTTCTGCATAGTAAGCAGAGAGCTTCGCTAGACCATACCAAAGTTTAGAAACTGACCAAGACAGGTTAGGGAACTCTCCAAATCTTGACAACTAACCCCTTTTCCCATGTTGTCCTCAGGTTGACTACTGACTTTAGAGCCACATCATATTTGGGCCAAAATTTTTGAAGGATTCAAGACCTAAAACCTCTCTCAACCCTATTAAACTCACTGCTTTAAGTCAGCTCTTTTACTGATTGCTTTTAAAAATCTACTAAAATAAAAAATAAAAAATCTACTAAACTATAAACTATTCCAAAAGGAGAAATGCACCCCCATGTTTATGGCAGCATTGTTCACAATAGCGAAGATCTGGAAACAGCCCAAGTGTCCATCAGTGGACGAGTGGATTAAAAAGCTTTGGTAAATATATACTATAAAATACAACTCAGCCATAAGAAATGATGACATCAGATCATTTACAATAACATGGATGGACCTTGATAACATTATACAGAGTGAAATAAGTAAATAAGAAAAAACTAAGAACTATATGAACCCATACATAGATGGGACATAAAAATGAGACTCAGAGACATGGACAAGAATGTGATGGTAATGGGGTGGGGGGGTGGGGAGTTGGGAGGGGGCAAGAAAGGAGAGAGAGGGGGTGGGAGGAGGGGAGAGGGGCACAAAGAAAACCAGATAGAAGGTGATGGAAGACAATTTGACTTTGGGTGAGGGGTATGCAACATAATCATTTGTCAAAATAATCTGGAGATGTTTTCTCAGAACACATGTACCTTGATTTATCAATGTCATTGCATTAAAATTAATAAAAATAAGATAAAAAAGTTAAAAAAAACTAAACTATTTGACTTCCATAAAACCAAAGTTTGTTAATGACTTATACTCTATATGGCTGTTTTCAAAAGGAGCTTTTCAGTGACGTCACGGAAATGGCGCCGTGAGCAGCGCGTCTGACAGATCTCCCCAAAATCACAACAAATTTATCAACTAGAAACAGGAAAATTTATCTTCGGAGCATTCCGGAGTTCCACACAAACTGAAAGCGAAGGGACTGTTATCACTTGGATCTGGGAGACGAGGGTGTGGAGGAAGCTACCGCAGGGACGTTCATTCAAGCCACGAGGAAGTGCGCCTGTGGTGGTGGTGAGTCAGCCCATACTCGGGAGCCGCGAGCCGCCGCCGCCGCGAGCCGCGAGCCGCCGCCGCAAGCCGCCGCGAGCAGCGCCCGGTTCGGTTGCAGAGCGAGCACCGCCGCCGCGAGCAGCCGCCGCGAGCAGCTGCGGGCAGCACCCGGTTCGGTTGCGGAGCGAGCGCCGCTGACGTTCCCAGCAGACCGCGCACGGGGAGCGGGAGAGGCCCCAGGGCGGTATTCCCTACTTGGGAGATTCTCTCCACGGGCGGGGCACCTCACCCAGCCATTCAAGCTAACAATCAAGCGTTGAAGGAGGGGCGCGCGCAGGCAGCCTGAAATACCTTTGGGAGCACAGCTGCGACCCAATTACTGAAATTAACTTAACCCATGAAATCTGCACACCCTCGGTTCTAATTGATAAGATCTCTCTCAGTTCACCGACCCAAGACAAGAGGCGTGATATTTTTTAGTGTCTCTCGCTAAAGGGGCGGGGGCAACTTCTGATTGATAGAGCCTCCATATTCAGGGATAAATGCTAACAAGAAAGACTTGGCAGATAATAAGATCTATACTACACTAGTCACAAGCAGAGACTAGTGCCTCTTCTTCCCAGCCAAAACAGGCTACAAAGTGTGGAAAGCCTGGGTTGAGAGGTCCAACGGAATGCTAGGTGCTGAACAGTCACCTTGACAACAATTGACTCCCACCCCCGCCTGATTACACTGGAGGCCCTGACTGCCAGAGCCTTTCCCAAAGCCTTGCACTGAGTGGGGATAGAGTGGGGATTTCCCAGCTCTTTGAGCCTCTTACTCCCCAGGCAGAAGCAGTGGCAGCCTTATAGCTGGATCACCAGGCTGCTAATTCAGGAAGGGGGGACTAGGAGAGAGAATCCAGGAAAGCAAACTCTCTCATCGTTGGACCCTGCAAACGCCAACAAGCCTTGACTACCAGCAAGACTAAAGCCAATTATATGACATTGCCATAGAATCCCATCAACTGCAAATCCCTACCTAAGTGTGACACAGGGGCAGAGCCTGGGGTACAGAGTCATCGACCAGGAAGAGGGAGAGAAAAGAAAAAGGAAGAAGTTAACATCTCAAAATCAAGAAAAATCCACAGACTTTACAACTTGTTCCACTAATTTTTTTTTTTTTTTTTTTGTTGTTTGTTTCTTCTATCTTATTGCCTTTATTTCCTCCACCTCGGTCCTTATATTCTCTGCCCATCTTATGCTTCCCTTTTCTTGAACTACACTACCCATAAGTGTTACATTTTATTTCTCTTCTTCATCCGCACCCTCCTTTAAGATTATACTCCAAGACACTTAACTCTCACTTTCTCCTCTTTTGTTTTTTTTTGTTTGTTTTGCTTTATTTTGTTTTTTTCTCTTCCTTTTTTATTTCTTCCTTCGTTTTTCTCTTTTTCTTATTTTTTCCTTTCTATTCGTTTTTTCTTTTTTTTTTTCTCGTTTTACTTTCCTCCCATTTAATCCTCAATCACGAACAAATTAGTTAATTTGGGACTCAAGGCTTTTTTTTGGCTTTATTTTTCTTTTTCGCTTTTGTTTTTGTTTTTTTCTTGTTTGTTTATTTTTGTGGCATTTTGGGTCCTCCCAACCCAAGGTCTCCATTGTATTTAGTCTCCGCTCCACTTAATACAACAGATTTTTACTTATTATTTTTATTTTTTTCTTCTTTATTATTCCTTTTTTTGTCCTTTTTTTTGGTTCCCTCTTATCCCTCTCATTATATCTCTTAGTTGACCATCACCCACAAGCAAATCATCTTATGCTTGTCTAAGATTTTCTTCCTTTTTTTTTTTTTTTTGCATTTAGTAGGTCCCTACTCCCCTTTTTTTTTGCCCCTTGAACTCTTCATCGCAAATCAGACCCTCCATTATAGGCACGATATTTCCCTGAGGAGGGGAGAGGAGGGAAAGAGAAGAAGGAAAAAAAGGGGGAAATAATAAATTATTACTGCTTTTTTTTGTGGGGTGTTTTACCTTTTTTTTTTTTTCCTACTTTTTACTCTTGATTAATTCTAATTAGTGCTATCAACAAGACCACCCTCAGATGCCAATAAGAAAGAGGAAATCGAATATTATGGATACAAAAGAAAGAGAGGTAACACAAATAGATGTGGAAAAATCTATGGAGAAAAGACTTAACATATTGGAAGCCTTGGAGCTAAATGACAGAGAATTTAAAATAGAAATCTTAAAAATACTCAGAGATATACAAGAAAACACAGAAAGGCAATATAGGGAGATCAGAAAACAACTCAATGAACACAAAGAATATATTACCAAGGAAATTGAAACTATAAAAACAAATCAAACAGAAATGAAAAACTCAATTCACGAGCTGAAAAACGAGGAAACAAGCTTAGCTAGCAGAACAGCCCAGATTGAAGATAGGATCAGTGAAATAGAAGACAAACAACTTGAGGCACAACAGAGAGAAGAAGAAAGAGACTCAAAAATAATAAAAAACGAGAAAGCCCTACAGGAATTATCTGACTCCATCAGAAAGAATAACATAAGAATAATAGGTATATCAGAGGGAGAAGAGAAAGAAAATGGAATGGAGAATATACTCAAACAAATAATAGACGAGAACTTCCCAAGCCTGTGGAAAGAACTAAAGCCTCAAATTCAAGAAGCAAACAGAACACCGAGTTTTCTTAACCCCAACAAACCCACTCCAAGGCACATCATAATAAAGATGACACAAACCAATGACAAAGAAAAAATTCTCAAGGCAGCCAGGGAAAAGAAGAGTACAACATATAAAGGAAGGCCTATTAGATTATCATCAGATTTCTCAGCAGAAACTCTACAAGCTAGAAGAGAGTGGACCCCAATATTTAAAGCCCTGAAAGAGAGGAACTTTCAGCCAAGAATACTATACCCATCAAAGCTATCCTTCAAGTATGAAGGAGATATAAAAACATTCACAAATACAGAAAAGATGAGAGAATTTATCAACAGAAAGCCCCCACTCCAGGAAATACTAAAGGGGGTTTTCCAACCAGATTCAAAGAACAAAAGAAAACAACACCACAAGTAACAGCTCCACCAAGAACACAATAAAACCAAACTTAAACTGTGACAACAAAGGAAAAAAAGGGGGGAGAGAAGGGAGATTAACAGTAGCAAAGGACGATGAAGTGCAGAAATACTTATAAGATAGGGTACTACAATGAATATGGTAGGTACCCTTTTCATTACTTAATGGTAACCACCCTAGAAAAAACCACCACAAAAACACATGACTTAAAAAAGGTAGCAACAGAGGAAAGAAGTATGGAACACAAACAAACAAAAACAAATGATAGAAAAACAAAAGAGAAGACTCAAACTAGATACAAAACTAACAGAAAGCAATTTATAAAATGGCAATAGGGAACCCACAAGTGTCAATAATCACACTAAATGTAAATGGATTAAACTTACCAATAAAAAGACACAGAGTAGCAGAATGGATTAAAAAAGAAAATCCAACTATATGCTGCCTACAAGAAACACATCTAAGCAACAAGGATAAAAACAAATTCAAAGTGAAAGGCTGGAAAACAATACTCCAAGCAAACAACATCCAAAAAAAAGCAGGTGTAGCAATACTCATATCTGATAATGCTGACTACAAGACAGAAAAAGTATTCAGAGACAAAAATGGTCACTTCATAATGATTAAGGGGACACTGAATCAAGAAGACATAACAATCCTTAATATATATGCACCAAACCAAGGAGCACCAAAATATATAAGACAGCTACTTATTGACCTTAAAACAAAAACTAACAAAAATACAATCATACTTGGAGACCTCAATACTCCGCTGACGGCTCTAGATCGGTCATCCAAACAGAGAATCAATAAAGATATAGTGGCCTTAAACGAAATACTAGAACACCTGGATATGATAGACATCTACAGGACACTTCATCCCAAAGCGACAGAGTATACATTTTTCTCTAGTGTACATGGAACATTCTCAAGAATTGACCATATGTTGGGCCACAAAGACAATATCAGCAAATTTAGAAAAACTGAAATTGTACCAAGCATATTTTCTGATCATAAAGCCTTGAAACTAGAATTCAACTGCAAAAAAGAGGGGGAAAAATCCACAAAAATGTGGAAACTAAACAACATACTTTTAAAAAATGAATGGGTCAAAGAAGAAATAAGCGCAGAGATCAAAAGATATATACAGACAAATGAAAATGAAAATACGACATAGCAGAATCTCTGGGATGCAGCAAAAGCAGTAATAAGAGGAAAGTTCATATCACTTCAGGCCTATATGAACAAACAAGAGAGAGCTGAAGTAAACCACTTAACTTCACACCTTAAGGAACTAGAAAAAGAAGAACAAAGACAACCCAAAACCAGCCGAAGAAAGGAGATAATAAAAATCAGAGCAGAAATAAATGAAATAGAAAACAGAAAAACTATAGAAAAAATTAATAGAACAAGGAGCTGGTTCTTTGAAAAGATCAACAAAATTAACAAACCCTTAGCAAGACTCACCAAGGAAAAAAGGCACAGGACTCAAATAAATAAAATCCAAAATGAAAGAGGAGAGATCACCACAGACATCATAGATATACAAAGAATTATTGTAGAATACTATGAAAAATTATATGCCACCAAATACAACAATCTAGAAGAAATGGATAAATTCCTAGAACAATACAACCTTCCTAGACTGAGTCATGAAGAAGCAGAAAGCCTAAACAGACCAATCAGCAGGGAGGAAATAGAAAAAACTATTAAAAACCTCCCCAAAAATAAAAGTCCAGGCCCAGACGGTTATACTAGTGAATTCTATCAAACATTCAAAGAAGACTTGGTTCCTATTCTACTCAAAGTCTTCCAAAAAATTGAAGAAGAAGCAATACTTTCAAACACATTTTATGAGGCCAACATAACCCTCATACCAAAACCTGGCAAGGATGGCACAAAGAAAGAAAACTATAGACCAATATCTCTAATGAATACAGATGCTAAAATTCTAAACAAAATACTGGCAAACCGAATACAACAACATATTAAAAAAATAATACATCATGATCAAGTGGGATTCATCCCAGAATCTCAAGGATGGTTCAACATACGCAAAACGGTTAACGTAATACACCATATCAACAAAACAAAGAACAAAAACCACATGATCTTATCAATAGATGCAGAAAAGGCTTTTGATAAAATACAACACAATTTTATGTTTAAGACTCTCAACGAAATGGGTATAGAAGGAAAATATCTCAACATGATAAAGGCCATATATGATAAACCATCAGCCAACATCATTTTAAACGGCATAAAACTGAGGACTTTCTACCTTAAATCAGGAACAAGACAGGGTTGTCCACTCTCTCCACTCTTATTTAACGTGGTGCTAGAAGTTCTGGCCAGAGCAATCAGACAAGACAAAGAAATAAAAGGTATCCATATCGGAAAAGAAGAAGTAAAGGTATCACTTTTTGCTGATGATATGATCCTATACATCGAAAACCCGAAGGACTCCACAAAAAGATTATTAGAAACAATAAACCAATACAGTAAGGTCGCAGGATACAAAATTAACATACAGAAGTCCATAGCCTTTCTCTATGCCAACAATGAAATATTAGAAAACGAACTCAAAAAAATAATCCCCTTCACGATTGCAACAAAAAAAATAAAATACCTAGGAATAAACATAACAAAGAATGTAAAGGACCTATATAATGAAAATTACAAAGCATTGTTAAGGGAAATCGAAAAAGATACAATGAGATGGAAAAATATTCCTTGTTCTTGGATAGGAAGAATAAATATAATCAAAATGGCCATATTACCCAAAGCAATATACAAATTTAATGCAATTCCCATCAAAATCCCTATGAGATTTTTTAAAGAAATGGAACAAAAAATCATCAGATTTATATGGAACTATAAAAAACCCCGAATAGCCAAAACAATCCTAAGGAAAAAGAATGAAGCTGGGGGCATTACAATACCTGACTTTAAACTATATTATAGGGCCACGATAATCAAAACAGCATGGTATTGGCAGAAAAATAGACACTCAGACCAATGGAACAGAATAGAAAGCCCAGAAATAAAACCACATATATATGGTCAAATAATTTTTGATAAAGGGGCCAACAACACACAATGGAGAAAAGAAAGCCTCTTCAACAAATGGTGTTGGGAAAACTGGAAAGCCACATGCAAAAGAATGAAACTCGACTACAGCCTGTCCCCGTGTACTAAAATTAATTCAAAATGGATCAAAGACCTAAATATAAGACCTGAAACAATAAAGTACATAGAAGAAGACATAGGTACTAAAATCATGGACCTGGGTTTTAAAGAACATTTTATGAACTTGACTCCAATGGCAAGAGAAGTGAAGGCAAAGATAAATGAATGGGACTACATCAGAATAAAAAGTTTTTGCTCAGCAAGAGAAACTGATATAAAAATAAACAGACAGCCAACTAAATGGGAAATGATATTTTCAAACAACAGCTCAGATAAGGGCCTAATTTCCAAAATTTACAAAGAACTCATAAAACTCAACAACAAACAAACAAACAATCCAATAAAAAAATGGGAAGAGGACATGAATAGACACTTCTCCCAGGAAGAGATACAAATGGCCAACAGATATATGAAAAGATGCTCGGCTTCATTAGTTATTAGGGAAATGCAAATCAAAACTACAATGAGATACCACCTCACTCCTGTTAGATTAGCTATTATCAACAAGACGGGTAATAGCAAATGTTGGAGAGGCTGTGGAGAAAAAGGAACCCTCATTCACTGTTGGTGGGACTGTAAAGTAGTACAACCATTATGGAGGAAAGTATGGTGGTTCCTCAAAAAACTGAAAATAGAACTACCTTATGACCCAGCAATCCCTCTACTGGGTATATACCCCAAAACCTCAGAAACATTGATACGTGAAGACACATGTAGCCCCATGTTCATTGCAGCACTGTTCACAGTGGCCAAGACATGGAAACAACCAAAAAGCCCTTCAATAGAAGACTGGATAAAGAAGATGTGGCACATATACACTATGGAATACTACTCAGCCATAAGAAATGATGACATCAGATCATTTACAGCAAAATGGTGGGATCTTGATAACATTATAAGGAGTGAAATAAGTAAATCAGAAAAAAACAAGAACTACATGATTCCATACATTGGTGGAACATAAAAATGAGACTAAGAGACATGGACAAGAGTGTGGTGGTTACCAGGGGTAGGGGGAGGGAGGACAGGGGGAGAGTTAGGGGGAGGGGGAGGGGCACAGAGAACTAGATAGAGGGTGGCGAAGGACAATCTGACTTTGGGCGAGGGGTATGCAACATAATTTAATGACAAAATAACCTAGACATGTTTTCTTTGAATATATGTACCCTGATTTATTAATGTCATCCCATTACCATTAATAAAAATTTATTAAAAAAAAAAAAAAAACAAAAAAAAACAAAAGGAGCTTTTCATCCATGAGTCTTTGACACAAGGAATGTCCACTGAGGACACTTTTCTGTTTATTGTTTGGCTAAGAGAGAGAATGTATTTGGAGACTGGGTCCTTTGAGTGCTCTGTTAAGTCTGGCATAGTATGGGATGTAGTTCACACACATAGGAGTGATTTTTATTCCAGAATTACAAATGTTACTCAAAGGTGAAAGTCTGCACTTCAGAATTAACTATACAGCTTTTCAAATATACATTTTCCCTGGATTCTGACTTGTGGCTGGGGCAGTGTCCATAAATGTGCATTTGTTTAAAGCAACACAGATGTAGAAATGCAGTTGGGGTTGAGTACCCGTTGGGAGTAGATTTTGGTTATTAGATCATTACTAAGATCCATTCTGTAATTAAATGTCTCCTCCCCTTGAGAGAGAAAAAAAATGCAGTTTATTGTTTTTCCCTGTCAGTTTTTTTCTTTGTATATCAAGATGTGTCAGTAAAGATTCTCAGTAGCAAACATGATTTCAGGATTTAAATTCAGATTTTATTTTTCTCTGAATAATTGCCTTTTTATTGAATTTAGTGGGGAGACATGGGTTAACGAAATTATACAGATTTCAGGTGCACAGTTCTACAACATCATCTGTGCACTGTATTGTGTGTTCACCACTCTAAATCAAGTCTCCTTCCATCACCATTTACCCCTCAGGCCCTCCTCTATCTCTGCCTTTTCCCACATGAAACTCACCTTTGGTGAATGAGCAGCAAAAGCCCTAGATAATTATATTCCATTATTAAAATGAATAGGCAGGCTGCATAAAAAGCATCCCTGGCCAATCCATCCGTATTGTAAACACAAATTTTCTGTGGATGGCAAAATATTTGTCTCTTTCAATCAGAACATCCTGTATGGGCTTCATATATATGGTTGACTATTTAATTAAGGAAACATCATTGCTGATCAGAATAAAGGTGATTTCTTAGACTAGTGATTTTAATTGAGGTGCTGCGGGAGGCACACTGGTATGCTGCAAGAATTTTAAAACATGCAATATGTGACTATTTAGTCAGGGCACTGACTTCTTTTCCCTCAGATTATCAAATAAAAAAATTATAATAGTCAACACAATAGTCATCCGGTATGAATAATCAATATTATACCTATTTTTTGGCAGGTCAGAAAAAAATATATTTTGGTATGCAGCAGAATTTTAGTAATTAATTTGTGTGCCATGGTATAAAAAAGAAAGGGTGAAAAGTGCTGTCTTGACAACTCAGCAAATCTTAAGAGCACTTCTGCCACCTAGTGTTCAAAGACTGCAAAATACTCTCTGTATTTGGAGAGAAGCATCTCCTCTCTATCAGACCTAATTAAGTTTTATTTTCCATGACTAAGGTTAATTTGCGGAATGCTTGGTAGTAATAGAAAACAGTAACCTCTCTGGAAATAACTGAACGAACCTATTCACTATGACTCATTCAAAAACCAACCTGGTTTTTAATAAATTAAATCATTGATGTCATGATTCATTTGTATGAATGACCCATATTCTGATTAAATTTGGTTCCATAAAATATGTTACCAGAACATTGTATGCCTTTAGAACTGCACCTATACTGTAGGCAGTACTATGTTCTTCTCACACAGTTTGTAAACGGGAAAATTTCTGCTCTGATTTGCAGGATAGTAAATTGGACAATTACAATAATATTATTTAACTTTCAACTGGGAGAAATTTAGTATTTTGGTGCTGAAATTCATTTTTCATAAAATACAGCTCAGATAAAAATGTCCTGTCTCTACCAAATGCCTTGGGCTCACAGCTCAGTGGGCTGAGCACGCCTATCTCCCCAAGTAATAGTGACAAAGACACTTAATCTTTCACCTTGGGTTGCTCAGCTGGAAAATGATAAGCCTGAATCTACTTCAAAAAACCAAGAAAGTGGTAATAAATAGCTACTACACACCACTGTTGTAAAAAGATATGAATGGATTGTGAGTTGAACCAATGCCAAGAGTAAGAGACAAGGAAGTTACTAGGAATAGAGATAGTTCACTGGGTAATAAAATCAAGGGAAAGGGTTAAAGTGATAGGGCTTTCCCTTGACCCATGCAGTTTTATTCTCCTTTGTCAGAGATTTTTAAAAGATAATTGTAGCTAATTACTAACTGTCACCATGAGAATTTGGGCAAACAATCATTATGGGCATATAGTCTCCACCTGACCCTTCCCCTTGCTACCATGATTTGCAAACAAAAGAAACTAAACAAATCCATTGAGCATCTATTATCTGCTGAGCATTTGGCATAGGTATATCTTTCATTTAAAGAAATAACCCTGAGGCTTAATTACTTCTATTTACCAGTGTGGAAACTGACATCCAGAGAAGTTAAGTAGCTACATCAATATAACACTGCCAAAAAATGAGTCATAATTGAAAAAATCTCTGCTTAATACCAAGACTCTTTTCTAAATCACATTGTTTTCCAATATCCAGAAAATCCCAGTGTTCTTGGGGAACAAGAAGAGCATACAAAGACCTACCTCTTTTCTCCCCTGAAAACTTTATTCTTTTTTTTTTCTTTTGCATCATGAGCTTCTTAGAGTTAGTTGCTAGGAAAAAAAAAAAAAAAAAACAGTACTGAGGAATTCTAGGTTGACCAATATATCTCAAATGTCTATTGTGTGCAGAGCAAGAAACAATACATTCCTAATTTAAATATATTTTAAAATTCAAAATATTTTCAGCTAATATCAGGGTTTTACCAAACTTCCTGACACATATACTGAAAAGCCAGGAGGCACGGCCAGGGCTACCATCAGAGCAGCCCAGCTCATGCAGGTTCGCATTGGATTCGGACGGTCGGTAAAGAAACAATGGAGCCAAAAACTGGTGGGCATAGTCTTTAATCCTAGCTTGCACCCAGCGGGCAAGTAAAAATACACACTGGGCTCCAAAACCCAGTCACATTCAGTGCTCACAAAGCCACTGACTTATCCGAGTTTCCTAGAATCAAAGGTTTCTAGCTCACCAGCCTTATTCTCCTCAGTTTCCCATCTCCTTCCTTCTCCCTACATAAACTGCACACAAACTGGCATCTCACTCAGCACTCTGCCATCTTGGCTGCTTCTCCTGGCCTACTCCACGTGGCCTCCTTCTGCTCTCTGCTCTGCTCTCTCCTCTAATGATAATCTCAGGAACCAAGAGCGTAAGCTCCTGTTCTGCCCCCATTTTATAGTGTAGATTCATAACCTTTAATCCAATATATAAAATAGGGAAGTCTCTACTACAAAGTCACTTCTCTGAGGCATGATTGGATTGTACAACCCCACATCAAAAAGGGTAGGAAAGGCTTAATCCCAAAACCAAGCCCCAGGCTACAAGGATTCTGCCTGCCTTTAGCCCACCCCCAACACACATTGATATCACCTGGGCAACGGCCTCCTCCTGGGAAGTGTAATCTTTAACAAAGTGAGCATAATACATTTTATCTGCCCAACATATACTTTTGAAATTTAGCCCAATCAATTCTGCCCATGTTGGGCGGATAAAATATATTATGCTTACTTTGTTAAAGATGGCGCTGCTCACGTGCCCAGGTGATATTAATGTGTGTCTCTGTGGGCTGTGGGCTGTGGGCAGGCAGAATCCTTGTAGCCTGGAGCTTGGTTTTGGGATTAAACATTTCCCACCCTTTTTGATGTGGGGTGGTACAATCCCATCATGTCTCTGATAAGTGACTTTGTATTAGAGACTTCCCTATTTTGTATATTGGATTAAAGGTTTGGATTTCTACACTATAAAATAGGGGCAGAATAGGAGCTTGCTCTCGGTTCCTGAGATTATCATTAGAGGAGAGAGCAGAGAGGAGAGGGGAGAAAGGCCACGTGGAGGAGGCCAGGAGAAGCAGCCAAGATGGTGGAGTGTTGAGTGAGAAGCCAGTTTGTGCAGAGTTTGTTCAGGAAGAAGGAAGGAGATGGGGAACAGAGGTGAATAAGTCTGGTGAGCTAGAAACCTTTGATTCTAGGAAACTCGGATAAGTCAGTAGTTTTGTGAGCACTGAATGTGAGTGGGTTTTGGAGCCCAGTGTGTGTTTTTACTTGCCCGCTGGGTGCAAGCTAGGATTAAAGAAGATAGCCCATCAGTTTTGGCTCTGTTGTTTCTTTATCGACTGTCCGAATCCAATGCGAACCTGCATGAGCCAGGCTGCTGTGATGGTGGCCATGGAAACTGGCTTTACAGCCCACAATTAACTTTTCTGAAACTGATAAGGGAGCCAAAAGTTAGCAATTTGGCTTCAGTAATAGTAGTTTTGCAGTTGTAATGAATAGGAGATATGTAAGGGTTAGAAAATACTGCAGTGAATCTGCTTTCTATTCTCTCTTAATGGCTCCCTGGCCTTTACCTTGAAATGTACCAAAAATAGTACCTTTGTAAGAATGTCAGGAAAAGCTTGAATTGGGAAGGGACTTGACAATTAGGGAAATTTAAATCACAATAGTTGTTTATAAAAGCCTGACTACAAGATTTACTACTTGGGGAACAATTTTTATTTTTCATTTTCTGTTGCATGAGGTTTTAGAACTGTTTCTATATATGTCTGCATCGCTGAATCCAAATCTGAAATTCATTTTTTGGTGCATGCTCCAGTTTTTATGCAATTTTAATTTCTTTTTGTTACAGTTTATGGCATGCATTGGTTTTTAAATTGGAGTTAAAGGGCAATGATTCTTGGATTAAACATAACCACAAGGTAATTAATGTTTTACAAACATTACTTTTACATAATTGTAATTGATTTTTAAATGTAAAAAATTATTATCTGATAAAAAAATCCTCTTATTTTGTTATAAGATTAAATCATGACTTCTTTGAGTAGGCGTAAATGTAAGAATAGTCCTGACACCTTCTGTTATATATGTGGCTGTTACACATTTCAACATCAAAGGCGCAATATTACATCATTGTTGACACATGCATATATTGCCTTTTTTCAAGTTCCCCTTGGCGATCCAGAGAAGAATTAGGCTTCTCATATTGTGTGTCATAATTGTGAGAAAAGGCTTTGTGACTGGACAAAAGGAAAATGCAAAGGAATGCCTTTTGGTATTCCCATGGTTTGACATGAACCTAAGGACCACAGCAGTGACTGTTAATTCTGTCTGATCCATACAAAGGGCATCAATCAGCAAGAATAAATGCAATATGATCACATATCCTAATATTCCTTCAGCAATATGACCTATCTCACACTCTGAGACACTTCCAGTTTCAGTTTTCAATGGTTTTATTTCTTCTAAGGATGAAGAAAGTGAAGATGGTGATCAATGTATTTTGATAAGATGCATGAGGAAATGGTGGTAGAGTCTGAAGGGTCTTCTGATGCCAAGCAGTCATTAACCCCTCAGCAGTTTAGCCTACCCGAATTGAGTGACTTAGTAAGAATGACATAAAAATTGTCCTCGACTCTCTGAAGTATGAGGACCATAACTGGATTATTAGTGTGGATCTTAAAATGGTAAGTTTCCTGCTAGGACAACAGAGAGGTTTCACGAAGTATCCTTGCTTTCTGTGTTTGTGGGACAGCCGAGCTCTGGAGAAATACTGGACACAGAAGGAGTGGCCGAAACATGAAGCTCTGGAAGTAGAAATGCAAAATATTGTGAATGAACCTGTATTTAATTGAGACAGGATCATTTTTCCCCCACTTCACATCAAACTTGGCTTAATGAAGCAGTTTGTTCAGGCTTTGAATAGAGAAAGTGAATTCTTTCAACGTATTATTTCTGTTTTTCCTGCCTTGTCTTTGGAGAAGATTAAAGCAGGTGTATTTGATGGACCTCAAATTTGAACTCTCATACATGACGAAGAATTTGCCAGGAAGATAAATAAGGAAGAGAAAGCAGCATGGCAGTTTTTTGTGGCAGTTACAAAAAATGTCCTTAGCAACAAAAAAGCAGAAAACTATGAACTTCTGGTTCAAAGGATGCTGTTGGCTTTCCACAACATTGGATGTAACATGAGCGTTAAGATTCACTTCCTGAACAGTCACCTTGATAAGTTTCCTGAAAATCTTGGAGCTGTTAGTGATGAGCAGACAACTGCTAGAGCATCAAACGAGATTGTCCTCAACAAGTACACAAACACAACAGCTACAAACGCAAATTTTTGCCTAAATAGAATTTAAATAAGTTTTGTGCAAATTTTATGATTAAAATAAGTGTTTTAATATGTTCTATTTTGAAAGTGTAGACAAATTATGATGCAATCATATCTTTTCATGTATTAGTGTATTTACTGCATTATATAAATTATTACATTTTCACAAAGATGATGCCCAAGGTCCTGGCCGGCTGGCTCAGTGGTAGAGCGTTGGCCTGGTGTGCAGGAGTCCCAGGTTTGATTCCTGACCAGGACACACAGGAGAAGCACCCATCTGCTTCTCCACCCTTCCCCCTCTCCTTCCTCTCTGTCTCTCTCTTCCCCTCCCACAGCCAAGACTCCATTGGAGCAGGGTTGGCCCGGGCGCTGGGGATGGCTCTGTGGCCTCTGCCTCAGGTGCTAGAATGGCTCTGGTTGCAGCAGAGCAACGCCCCAGATGGGCAGAGCATCGCCCCCCTGGTGGGCATGCCGGGTGGATCCCAGTCGGGCGCATGCGGGAGTCTGTCTGACTGTCTCCCTGTTTCCAACTTCAGAAAAATGCCAAAAAAAAGATGATGCCCAAGAAGACATTCTACTTCATTATGTTAAACTAAATGTTGAAAATTTTAAAATAAGAAAAAAACCTAAAATCTTGAATTGCAAAAAGAACTGTAGCCTACAGAGAAAAACTAATATCAGATTTGAGATCAGCACACTCAAATTAGGTAAGAACAAGTGTTTTTGTGAATGCAACAAAAACTTTGTTCCCCATTGTAAAGCATGTAAATTAGAAATTTAGTTCACCAATCTTAAATCTTTCTATCCTAAGAAACCTTTGTATCCTAAGAAAACCAGAGAGCATTTTCACAGATCGTCCCAGAGGCACCAGGTCCTGGCTATACCTGGGAGACACCTGACCCTAGCTCTCTTAAAGATTGACTTGTTAAGGCAAAATGTATTCTCAGGGCTCGAAACTGCCCCCTCCCTACCCTTCTTCAGTCAGTGTGTGATGAACTGTACTTAACTTTTAAGTGGGCCAAACAGGAGCCCGTTACCAACAGAGGCAGTAGGTGAAACAGCAGGAGAAGCCAGTTACCAGTGGATGCAGGAACCAAAACAGAAGAATACCACAACCCAGACCAGAGGCCTGGTAACCAGCATCAACAAAAACTGCCAGAAGGAGGCAGCAGAGTATAAAACTAACCCTCTCACCGCTGCTCAAAGCTGACTCTCTTATCAGACCCAGCCCACTTGCACCCTGGTGTTTGCAATAAATCATTGTTTCCACACCTTGGCCTCTGTGTGGTTGATGTGACTATGACTACTGCCAAGTCCTGGACTTTTCATTACCAGAGACAGCAGTTAGGTCAGGGGTCCCCAAACTTTTTACACAGGGGGCCAGTTCACTGTCCCTCAGACCATTGGAGGGCCGGACTATAAAAAAAACTATGAACAAATCCCCATGCACACTGCACATATCTTATTTTAAAGTAAAAAAACAAAATGGGAACAAATACAATATTGAAAATAAAGAACAAGTAAATTTAAATCAACAAACTGACCAGTATTTCAATGGGAACTGTGCTCCTCTCACTAACCACCAATGAAAGAGGTGCCTCTTCTGGAAGTGCGGCAGGGGCCGGATAAATGGCCTAGTTTGGGGACCCCTGAGTTAGGTTGTGCTGATTAGGCCTGTGCTACATCAGAAGAACTTGCAGAGGAGCTGTTTCTGCAGCTGACCCCTCACATCCTATACATTATTACATAACTAACTGCATGGACTTTTTTTTTTCCTTTGAACCCTATAAAGACTGCTATCACCAGGAGAGTGTTAAAGCAGCTTTGTGGAAAGGACATCCCTGTCTTCTCACATCTGCCAGTATTACTGATTAAACAACACACCTTGTTCCTACTTGGTCCTCATCTCTCTTTATTGGCAAAGGGATAATGGGTAATCCCAAATCCGGCTTCGTTTTCTGGTTACAAAATACTTATTCAATCTGTCACTTAAATAGTCCAAAACCTTCAACATTGTCCTGTGGTTTAGAGTAAAATCTCTTTATTTAACAAGCAGTTGAGGCCATCTCCAAACTGACTTACACTTCTCTCCATTTTAAGGATTTTCCTTTCAAATCAGTGTCTTTTAACCTCATAAAACATGTTCTTGCTTACTGTTCTGTTTCTTTGACTAAGTATACAAATTCCCCAAGTATACAATAATCTTTCTACCTTGTATCTGTATTCATGTGTTTTCCATAGCATCTCAGCCTGAGCTCCAGTTCTTTGTGAGGGCTTTATCATCTTGTTGGCTCTGACGACTCACCTTGTCTAAACACTAATATGTCACTGCTCTTATTCTCTTACTCACTTGTAGATTATACTTTTATGTGCACACATATTTGTCCCATTATAGTATATTACAGGCTCCTTTAGAGTAAACACTTATTTTATTTAATAAAGCATTATATTTATTAAGCATCTACTCAGAGATAAGCATTGTTTATATGACCTCATGTTCAAATATATAATGAACAGAAAGCTTAACGACGATGCTCAAAAAATATTTGTAAAAAAATAAAAGACACTGTTATTTTAAAGGTGTAATATGATCTAGGCACTGCAGTAAACATTTTCACATACTTTATGTCAATTAAGTCTAACTGTCTAACTATAGTTCTAAAAGTAAAGCTTTTTCCTAATTTTTGTTGATAAAAATACTGATACATGAGACTGTAAACAATTTGCCAAAGATCATATATTTAATCTGTGCTGGAGTTTGTATCAAACCCATAGTCTCTGATTTCAAAATCTATCATTTCTCCTTTTATATGGTAAAGTTTCCTTGTATTTAACAGAACAGCCCTGTGATATTGTCCCATACCTAAAACATCCAGAACAAAACAATTTAATTAGTAAGAGTTACTGTGAAAATCTGTTTCTGAGGAAGCCTCAGATCCAACAAAGTGAAGTAGGATAGCAAGAAGCTAGAAAAATTTGGCAAGTGGAATGGGGAAACTGAAATAGATAGCTGATTCAAACTGGCCCAATCCCATCGCACCGCAACAAACCTGCCTCCTCCTCCCTGTATGACCACTTCCTTAAGCTTTAAGCTCTTGAAATGATGGGATTTTGATCAGCATCAAATAATCTTAGGAATGAAGCCTCAGGACTGTTGACCACAGAGACAGAGTTTTGGTCAAACTAGAGACAACATCTGGCCTCAGTTGTGTTTCAGCTCCAGGTCCAGAAAAGCAGCAAAATCAGATGAAATGACTAATTGACGCCCTACGCTAGCACTGACTAATCAATAGAGACCATGACCCTGAGAGGTCACACCTGGAAAGCTGATGAATATTCTGTAGAGATCCCCCCTGAGATCTCCCCTAAAATTCCTTGGTTTTAGAAAACACATTAAACCCTTAAGACAAGAGACCCAATACACATGGGCTCTCTCCATCTCTCTCCCTCTCTCCCTCCCTCTCTCCCTCTCTCCCTCCCTCCTTCCCTCCCTCCCTCTCTCTCATGCTTTTTCTCCTTCCTTCCTTGGGTACGTGTTCTTTGCTTTTCGTCTCCTAAGCTCCAAGGGCCCTCCCTACTTTAGCCTCTGTAACTTGTTTCCTGGGTCCAGGCGGCCCTGCTAGCTCACTTCTTCTTTATGACTTTCTTTCTAAAAGGCTAAATAAACATCTTAAGATAAAGTTCTTGGCTCTGAATTCTTTCAGAGCCAAACTCAAGAACTGAGGTCTAGCATTGTTTCAGTCAGAAATTCTGACTTTTAAAGAGAGTTTTTCTCTTTACCACTAAATTTCCCCCTAAATTAGTCAAGATTATGGACCCTAAGTTATAAATAAGATGATACTTTGAATATAGATACATAATTTTCCTTTGAATTTTAAGGATTTATTAAGGAAATAACCTATCATTTTTGTGGTTTTAATTTATTTACAAGATACTTTGTTTTATTTATTGGACTATTTGTTCTCAACAGATATCTCTCCAATGTAAGGCTAGATTAAATGCTAATTAATTTAGCCAAAGCTTTAAAATGGATAAATATACAAGATGTTTACACCATAGCATAGTATTTCTTCCTCTGGACCCAAAGCCTCAGTAGGATCTCACCAACATGAGAAGTTTCTTTTTCCCCTGCCTGACTCTGTACATAACCTATATAACAGGGGTCGGGAACCTATGGCTCGCGAGCCAGATGTGGCTCTTTTGATGTCTGCATCTGGTTTGCAGACAAATCTTTAATAAAAAAAAATAATGTTAAAAATATAAAACATTCTCATGTATTATAATCCATTCATTTCCTACCGCTCATGTTCATGGTTGAGGGTGGCTGGAGCCAATCACAGCTGTCCTCCAGGACAACACCAAATTTTTATTGGATAATGCATAACGCACACGGGTCATTGTATGGCTCTCACGGAATTCCATTTTAAAATATGTGGCATTCATGGCTCTCAGCCAAAAAGGTTCCCGACCCCCCTGCTATATAGTAGGCTCCCTAGCTCTGGCTTTTTGATGGGTTCACTTAATGGCAAGGATCAGAAAGCAGAGCAAAATGAAGTCAAAGTGGAATCCTCACCACTTCACCACTCTTCCCTTCATCCCAACACACACACATACACACACACACACACACACACACACACGCACTCACTCTGAACACCTGCAGTTTGGCAGAGGCTGCATCTCCACCAGGTGGCCCTGTTTTCATGGCTCTGAGCCCTCTCCCCTTGCCAATCCCCCGATTCTGGAGTTGGAGTGGCTTCCATGCCTTGTGCATTTCTCAGTGCCTGCTCAGACCCCTGCAGATAGACTTTCTGCAATAAAACACTCTTGGCTTAAGCCTTCAGACTAAGCCACCTGTTTTTTGTTTTGTTTTGTTTGCTAGGCCCTTGACTGGTATACATAATTACAGCAAGTTTTGAAGAATGGCTATTATTACCTCACTTTGGCTCTTCCCGTGACTTTAAATTTATACCCAGAATCTAAAATCCCTACATGTATAACTCATGTTTTTAGAGCTCGTCCAAGTTGTCTATTCTCCACAGGCCAGTTCCTCAGTCCTGACTCAGAATTACTTCTTTTTGGGAATAATATTTTAGTCTTTAATAAAAAAAAATCTATTCCTTTCTACCTGTAAATAAAGACCAAAACAATTTCTATCCTGAAATCATAGACATCCACACTTATCTCAATCACAGGAGATATTTCTTGTACTTCTGTTCCCCAGGAAAGACACTCAAACAGTCCAAACTACATGGGTAAAAAATACAGTGTAAAGAATAAATTGAAACCAAAGAAAAAAACACTTAATATATAGTCTTTTAAATTTTTACATTAAATTACTTAGTAAACTATATATATAATATGTTTGCAGCCATTAGAGTCAATGTGTCCTTAAGGACTAATTTTTTTTTTCAGTTTGGTTTCTTTTTGGCCCTCTACTTTTGAAATTTCTTTGGAATTGGTTTCAGATATATCTTCTATGGCATATAGCACACTTTGGTTCCAGGTTAATTAGTTTGTTCTTCTGGGCCAGGTGGTTTGGATAAGGGAAGGAATTGAGAGAGATTGTGGGTGAGTACAGAGGAGCCTGCATCAAGAGTAAGTACAATAACTAGCACTCTGCTTAAATATCATAGTAACTATTATGTAATTATTAAATAATTACCCTTTCTTTGAACATTTTACATTTTTAACTCATTTAATGTGTACAATATGAAATATTGTTATATGTGTGTGTGTGTGTGTGTATACACTTTTTTTGTGTGTGTGTGTGACAGAGACAGATAGAGGAACAGCTAGGAACAGACAGGAAGGGAGAAAGATGAGAAGCTTCAATTCTTTGTTGCGACACCTTAGTTGTCCATTGATTGCTTTCTCATAAGTGCCTTGACCAGGGGTTACAGCAGAGTGAGTGACCCCTTGCTCAAGCCAGAGACCTTTGGGCTTAAGCAAGCAACCATGGGGTCACATCTATGATCCCATGCTCAAGCCAGTGACCCCATGCTCAAGCCGATGAGCCCGCACTCCAACTGGATGAGCCCGCGCACAAGCTGGTGACCTCGGGGTTTCTAACTTGGGTCCTCTGCATCCTAGTTCATCACTCTGTCCACTGCACCACTGCCTGGTCAGGCTGTTATTCATATTTTGCAGAGGAGGGAAAAAAAGGCATAAAGAGGACATATGACTTGGCCAGGGTCCCACAGCAATAGTGTTTATACTAGGGCTTGAAACAAAGAAAACATAGAGAAGCAGGGCTTATAAAGAAAAAAACTACAAGCTGTTCTCATTGAGGTCCTTCATGTAAATCAGTGGTAGTCAATCTGGTCCCTATCGCCCACTAGTGGGCTTTCCAGCTTTCATGGTGGGCAGTAGCGGAGCAACCCAAGTATAAATAAAAAGATAGATTTAACTATAGTAAGTTGTTTTGTAAAGATTTATTCGGCTAAACTTAGGGAAAATTCGACATAAAGTACTTGGTAAGTAATTATTATTATATGCTTTAACTTGCTATAACTGCTTTATAAATTTTATAAAGTAAAGTTACTTCCCTACTTTACAAATCACCATTACTGTGGAACCTGTGGGCAGTTAGAAAATTTTACTACTAACAGAAATACAAAAGTGGGCTGTAGGTATAAAAAGGTTGACTACCCCTGATGTAAATGAAGGATGTTCCCTGAGTCAGCTGGAATTGGTTAGGCCTATTATGTAAATAAAGGATACTGGTTGTCAAAATGGATTGGTTCCTTTTTTTATTTTATTTTATTTTATTTTATTTTATTTTATTTTATTTTATTTATTGAGAGAGAAAGAGAGACAGACAGACAGACAGGAAGGGAGAAAGATGAGAAGCATAAACTCATAGTTGTGGCACCTTAGTTGTTCACTGATTGCTTTCTCATATGTGCCTTGACGGGAGGAGGGGGACTCCCACTGAGCTAGTGACCCCTTGCTCAAGCCAGCAACCTGGGTCTCAAGCCAGACACCATGGGGTCATGTCTATGATCCCATGCTCAAGCTGTAAGAGCCCGTACTCGAGCTGAATGAGCTCATACTCAAGCAGGGGACCTCAGGGTTTCAAGACTGGATCCTCAGTATTCCAGGCTGATGCTCTATTCACTGCTCCACTGCCTGGTCAGGCTGGATTGGTTTCTTTTAAAGTAAGGATGCTGATGGTCTGGTCATCATGAGGAGAAAGTGAAGTCTATATATATTTATGTATCAGTCATTGATCCAAGATGTTTCCTGTTTAGCTTGGAGCTGAATTTAGCAACAGGACAGCAACTTATTCATAGTTTAAAGAACTGAGATGCAGCAAGGATATGTCCCATGTCCTCAGTGGTCTCCCGATTCCTTCCTGATTGAGTCTCTTAGCAATGCTTATTTTATTCATTATCATTTTATAAACAACTTCAAAGTCTATTCTGGAGAAAAAAAAACAGCAAATATTACCCCAAGAATGACCTGCAACCCATTTCATATTATGAATAGTATGCATAAAACTTAGTTTACTGTTTTCCTGTCTATGCAAAAGCAAGTATATAAAAAAATTAATAGGAGTGTGAGCTTATATGAATATATTTTCTTTCAGAATATTTTTATAAAAGTGAAAACTGTATTTAAGAGGCAAAGACTGCTAATTTATTACATATAGACATTAATGTTGGGTCATTTTCTGGAAGACAAAACAAACTGATATATTATGAAAAGACTAGCTGCAGCCAGAGTAATTTGTTTTCACCCACTCTCATTTTCTTATTCTTTTTTATTTTTAAAGACTTTATTTATTCATTTTAGACAGGAGAGAGAGAGAGAGAGAGAGAGAGAGAGAGAGAGAGAGAGAAGGGAGGAGCAGGAAGCATCAACTCCCATATGTGCCTTGACCAGGCAAGCCCAGGGTTTTGAACTGGTGACCTCAGCATTCCAGGTCGACGCTTTATCCTCTGCGCCACCACAGGTCAGGTCAGGCATACTCTCATTTTCTTTACAGGGACCTCCTAATGAGCAGCATTGCTTACTTGTAAAGGATAAATGAATGGTTCAGAAGGGGAAAGATTATTACTTAATTAGCAGAGAGTACTAGTCTAAAGTAAAGCAAAGTTATGAAAGCATTTGCCTCGTACCACTTTCTAAAGTAGTCACTTAAATATGAAGAAGCAAATTTGGCTGGTATTTTCTCTTTTTTTCCTTTTTGTTAAACTTATTGAGATAACACTGGCACATAAAATTATACAGGGCTCAATTTTCTGCGTGTTTCTCTGTGTCTGGTTGTTCTGCAGCACATAACCTGGGCACTGATTGTGCGCTCACCACTTCAAGTCAAGTCTCCTTCCATCACCATGTAACCCTCCTCTACTGTCCTCCACCTTCCCGACCCCACCCCCCTGGGCAATGACCGTATGGCTGTCCGTGTTCATTAGTTTTTTCTCTTTTCTTTTCCTTTTTGCTCAATCTCTTCACCCCCTCAACCACACCATGCAACATCTGTCAACCTAGTTTCTATCTTTGAGTCTGTCTTTTTTTGCTTGTTTGTTCATTAGATTCCATGTATGAGTGAAATCATGGGGTCCTTGTTTTTCTCTGACTGGCTTATTTCATTTAACAGAATACGCTACAGCAGGGGTCTCAAACTCGTGGCCCGCGGGCCGCATGCGGCCCGCCGAACAATTTTGTGCGGCCCGCAGACTAATCCACGAAGTTCAAAATATTTTGGATAAAATTAAGTAAGCCTAGGGGCCTACTTGTATTTTTCATTTCTCTAGCATCCTAGCTAGATATTAGCTTAGTTAACAGCAGTTGTGATGCGAACTACAGTTTCTGGTCGTTTTGTGACACTGAGTAAACTGCATGTACGATTGGGCTTGTTGTACTGATATTTTTTTGTTTTCAACTGCAGTGAGAAAAGTGTTGCGTAACAGTTGCCTTTTGTAGACCTAGTGTGGCCCGCTGAAGGGCTGTGATCTTGCTCTGCGGCCCACATGCTGAGTTGAGTTTGAGACCCCTGCTCTACAGGTCCATCCGTGCTGTTGCAAAGGGTAAGATTTCCATTCATTTTATGGTCACATAGTATTCCTTTGTGTAAATGTACAGCTTTTCTTTTCAAATAATGGGTATTATAAATAACACTACAATGAACATAGAGGTGTATTTAGTCTTTCAAATCACTGTTTTGGGTTTCTTTGGATAAATTCCCAGAAGTGAAATTGCTGGATTAAAAATTCCATTTTTAATTTTTTGAGGTAACTCTGTCCTGCTTCCCACAATGGCTGCACAGATCTGCATTCCCAACAACAGTGCATGGGGTTCCCTTTTCTCTATATCTTTGCCAGGACTCATTGTTTGTTGATTTATTGATAGGCCATTGTGACAGGTGTGAGGTGCTCTCTCACTGTGGTTTTAATTTACATTTTTTTGATGGCTAGTGACATTGAGAATCTTTTCATGTCTATTGCCATCTGTATGTCCTCTTTAGAAAAGTATCTATTTAAATCTTTTGTCCATTTTTAAATTGGATTGCTTGTTTATTTATTTGTTTGGCGTTGAGTTTTATAAATTCTTTATACATTTTGAATAATAACCTCTGACCAGATGCATAATTGGCAAATATGTTCTCCCATTCAGTGAGTGGTCTTTTCTTTTTTGTCATTCTGTTGATGTTCCTTTCATAAACTTTTCTATTCCTTCAATTTAAGCCATCTAGGCAACTGTGAATGCCAGATAAACTCTAGAAAGCCTATTATTTTACTTTTGCTACTAATTTACGCTGGCTATTTCAGTCAGTTCATCAACATCACCTGACTTAATGGCATGACAGAATAGTTATTAAAATTTTAAAACTGCATCTAATATGTATTCTAAAGAAATCTGTCTAAAAATATTGTTATGATTTGTAAGAGTTCTTTTATATTTTCTTTTAAACAAGAGTGATGATATATTCACTACGTGGCTTCTAATATTTGAAAATAAGTTCCTATAATACATTTGGGAATGCACATGCATACACAGACCCATACAATAAAATTTAGGGTCACAAAGGATTTTATACTGCTATTTTTTTTCATTTGCCTCACAGCAAAAATATTTCTACGTTCCCTGGCACCATGATATGCCAAACAAGGAATGATTTTATCAGATATTCAGAAATCCTTCAGTTTTATGTATGTGTGATCAGGGAATACAGATCATCTGAAAAGAAATTGCATTTTCACTAAGAAGAACATTGATTTATCATACGGATTGTAGTTGATTGCTGTGGTTATCCACTGGGGTAGCATGGTTAGCCCTTTAGGGTTTATTTTGTGCTATAATTTCAAGTGTTTGAGAGTTATATTATATCTGCAAGTTACAAACTATTTTTTCTCACATCAAAAATGGACTTTATTTTGTGAGTTTCTCACTCAGCAGAAATTATCTACTGCTAAACGGCTTCATAAGATTGCAGGAAATACACTTACTTCTTTAATAGCCTTTTAATAAAAAGCAGAAGGGAATCCATAGGGCACATTTAGTTACAACAGAAAGGGGGAGATTTTACTAACTTTATGTATTCTTATGAAAGTGTTGATAAAGAAACTTTTTAATATTAGTTTTGATCCTTATTAAATCTGTTTTTCTAGGAAAAAAACCACACTTAAATGAAGATGACAAATGCATTCCTCATTTGTACTTTCTCTGAACAAAGATAGAAAAAGAAAGATAAAAAGGAATGCTTGAAATTTTTCTGTTTTATGAAAACTATATTGTAATCCCCCATTAGTGTTGCATCATATAAACAGAGATCTCCTTATAAATTTGTTTATTGAAATGAATCATCATCCTCATCTGTTACTAGATGATATTCCACTATAATTTTGATAAACTCTCTTTCTAAAACAATACAAAAAAGAATTGTCAAGTGTTAGAGGCGAAAACAGTATGTTTCCTCCCACTTTCTAAATTCATCTAGCTGGGCTAATAACACAATTAACAAAGACAGATTAACTAAAGCAAATGTAGTTTATCAAAGATATGCATGCTGGAGTGTCATAGATATGACACCCCCAAACTGCATTGGGCAGTTGAAGTTCATATGCCATATGGACAAAGAAGAAAGGGGGCAGGGGTCTGAGATTTTGAAGAAAATAGGCAATTTACAGGTAACTGAGGAAGAGCAGAACATCAGGCAGGGAAATTCTTGCTGGGAAAACCAGAAACAATGGGACATGAGGTGAAGACCTAGCTATCAGGCCCCTTGCTTGGAGCCTTTCTATCTAATGTTAGGTTGAATATGCTATGATTCCCTTCCTAGAGTAGGCCTACCCTTTCAATATCTCTGGCAGGAACAGGGGAGGGTCAAAAGTTTTCTCTGTGGCTGTTGGTTCTTACAAACCAGCTTAAAATCAATATCCCCAAAGCCACAGTTTTGGGGTGACATAACTTTGGTGCCCTTCAGAAGCATGTGATATTTTAAATGGCAAAGTAAGTTAATATTTGTTATAAGCCAAAAGTGAGCCTTGGAAATGATCTTTCTAAATGGACTCTAATTTCATAGGTCTGGAAACTATGTCTCTGGAAGGATCACAGAAAAGGTAAAGTAAGGACTGAAAGTCTCTTCCTGGCTTTCAACACTAATGCTCTTTCCAAGTCAAATACCTATTAGATCATTTAGCTAGCCTGGAGCACAAGATGTTATTCAGCCAGTGAGTGCTTAATGTCCACAAGAAAGAGAGGAACCCTGTCACATGGAGGGTAACACTGTCCAGATAAGCTAAGAGAAGTGGCACCAAGATCCAAAAACAATAAAGAACTTTCTTCACAGATATACAGGGATTAGATAAATCCTCACAAAATGCAAGCTTTTAGAACAATAGATGGGCATAATTTGAGAAATTTCAGTATTTTTTAAAGATTATTTATTTATTTATTTTAGAGAAGGGGGAGAGAGAGAGAGAAAGAGAGAGAAGGGAGAGAGAAGGGGGGAGGAGCAGGAAGCATCAACTCCCATATGTGCCTTGACTGGGCAAGCCCAGGGTTTTGAACCGGCGACCTCAGCATTCCAGGTCGACGCTTTATCCACTGCGCCACCACAGGTCAGGCAATTTCAGTATTTTTTGAGTGAAGCACTTACATGAGAAGTGAAAAAGAAATTAGTCAGGCACATATGGAGGGTATTCTGATCATTTTGAAGAAGAAAAATACAGAGAAAATGAAAAAGAAGTTGGGGGAAGCAAAACCAGAGTTCTAATGGAAAGGTTGAGAAAATGGTAGCTGAATTGTGACTTGTGAATCTCTGTTCACATATCCTCAGTCAGTTATTTATTTCTCATTAACATGGGACTAATTTGGTTCTATTTGGGCACTACAAAAAATTGAATCTTGCTTTAAGGTGGTCCCCAGGCTAGAAAAATGTGTGCCCATTGGAAGCCTCCCTCGCTTGACATGTGGAAATTAGAGCTTCCCAATCTGTGAGCAGAGATATGTTGAGTCAGGCATGTGCTGAAATACATATTCCAGTACCTCTTGAGAAAGCTGGTTGGAGTCCCAAAACAATCACAGCCCCAGAAATACGCTATCATGAATGAAGTACATATAAAGTAAGAAGTAAGGTGTTAAAGGGACAACAAGGCAAAAACATTCAAATTCTGGAGTCACTTTAGGAAGTTACAGATGAACTGAGGAGAGAAAACCCTTTGTCCTCCAGGTGCCTCCTGTTGCGACTCTCCTCGAACTTTTGAGGTGGCTCAGCTGAAGGGCAGCAACTTGACTAGTAGGCACTGCTGCTGATTGGAAAATGCTCTAAGTAAATGACATCTGAGGTCCAGTTACTGACATTTTCAAACATTTCTCATAACCATAAATGTCCTGCTGTCACTTGGTCAACCAGGGTATTCCTTCTCTCTCCCAATCCACATGAAAAATGGCATGAAGACAGAGGTGGCTCCCTCCCCTGAAGCACATCCTTCAGACAGCCAGTGGCACCCAAGCCCATATATTTAATATATATATATACAATTTTTTTTTCTTTCCCAATACCTAGCATTGCCTAGAAAAAAATGTCTTCTGTTTTGTTTTAGGGTTTTTTTTTTTTCCTGTATTTTTCCATAGTGAGAACCGGGGAGAGGCAGAGAGACAGACTCCCTCATGCACCCAACCAGGATCCACTCAGCATGCCCACCAGGGGGCGATGCTCTGCCCATCTGGGGCATTGCTTCATTTAGGCCAGAGCCATTCTAGCACCTGAGGTGGAGACCATGGAGCCATCCTCAGCACCCGGGCCAACTTTGCTCCAATGGAGTCTTGGTTGTGGGAGGGGAAGAGAGAGATAGAAAAAGGATAGGGGGAAGGATGGAGAAGCAGATGGGTGCTTCTCCTGTGTGTGCTGGCCGGGAATTGAACCTGGGACTTCCACACGCCAGGCCGACGCTCTACTGCTGAGTCAACTGGCCAGGGCTAAAATGTCTTCGTATTCTATGGTTATACTTTGGCTGAAAACAAAACTAAAATTAGTTGCAGACAAGCAGAACAGTGGAAACAAAAAGCTCTGCTTTTAGAGTCACAGTATTGAATTTGAACAGTGCCTCTGCCACATAACAATTGTGTGACCATAGAAAATGTATATAATTTAGGATGCGGATGTTGATGAGACTAATGCCTACCTGCTAGATTTATATGAGGACAAGTTAAGAACTGTATATAAAGCAATTAGATTGACTCAGGAACAAAGCAGGTGCTCAACATTTATTAGAAGGTACATATACATAATTATATCAGAAGTTGTAGTACATAATAGGTATTTTGTAAAAGTTAATCCTGTGTACTTCTCCTAACTCAACCTACCAGTCTTTTCCTTATATTACCATATCTAGTAGCATAGGACAGAAAATGATTCTCGTGCTTTAATCCACTAAATTCTTATAGTTTCATGTAAATCTTCTGGGTAACTATTTATTGTAAAGGACTAAGAAGATAAAAGGAATTAGTGAGTTTTGCTAACTTCTAGTTTATTTTATAACATGATAACAGATTCTATTTCCAAATAAGTTTTAGACTTCTCTTGAGAAAAGAGGCTATTACTCTATAAGAATATAAAAAAAGAATTTTTGGAAGCAGAAAGCTGATTTAATTTCTATTTAGGTACCTTATAACTTTAGACAAACCTCTCACTAAAGTTATCATACTTAAAGTCTGTATTCAGGGGCTCTGGCTGGTTGGCTCAGCAGTAGAGCATCAGCCTGGCATGTAGAAGTCCTGAGTTCGATTCCCTGCCAGGGCACCAGAAGAAGCGCCCATCTGCTTCTCTTCTCCACCTTTCCTCCTCCTCCTCCTCCTCCTCCTCCTCCTCCTCCTCCTCCTCCTCCTCCTCCTCCTCCTCCTCCTCCTCCTGCTCCTCCTCCTCCTTCTTCTCTCTCTCCCTCTCTCCCTCCTGCAACCAGGGCTCCACTGGAGCAAAGTTGGCCTGGGTGCTGAGGATTGCTCCATGGCCCCTTTCTCAGGCACTAGAATGGCTCTGGTTGCAACTGAACAATACCCCAGATGGGCAGAGCATTGATCCTGAGTGGGTATGCTGGGTGGATCTGGGTCAGGCGCATGCGGGAATCTGTCTGTTTGCCTCTCCACTTCTCACTTCAGAAAAAATATGTTTGGGAACATTTTGTTTCAGTGGTATCTTGAGATAAGAATTTAATTCATTCTGTAACCAAGCTCTAAGTAATTCAACTAGTATATCAAACTGCCAATACTGGACCCGTGCACCAACGCGCCAACTAGCGGCAGCTTCCCGAATCACGCCTCATATCTCAGAATTTTGCTCGGATCTTGAACAAAAATATGAACCGAGTCATAGCTCATATCTTAAAAAAAAAAAAAATCGTATGTGGGTCTGTTCGTATCTCAAGGTACCACTGGATTTATCTCCTAGGCAGGTTCTGAACTTTCATTTTTATTTGGAACATAAAAAAAATAGTTAACTCACGTTTGACGAGGTAGATTTTAATTATTAAACACATGCCAGCTCCTGAAACAAACCCCCAAATGGTTTTATTTTGGAATAATTATAAATGGAAGTTTATTTTTCACAAATTAACAAAGTGACAGTTTTCCTTCTCTAAAAGGTGTTCTTCTCTAAGTATGGGATGTAGGCTACTTCTGTCATGTGACTTTCAAAGGGTTATCTGTTCTTAGTTTTTCATCAAAGTATGATGGGTTCTGTCAGATATTTTCTATATGTGGTTTTGTCCTTTATTGTATTAATCTTTTAAATTATACTGATAAATTTTTACATAATGAACCGGCCTTGCATTCCTGAAATAATCACTGTTCATCAAGATGTGTAATCCTACCTGATTTGTGGTGGCACAGTGGATAGAATGTCAGTCTGAAATGCTGAACGTCAATCTGAAATCTGGTTTAAAACCTTTGGCTTGCCTAGTCAAGACACATATAAGAAGCAACTACTATTAGCTGATGTTTTCCCTTCCCTTCCTTTCTCTCTCTCGCTCTCTCTCTCCCCTCTCTAAAATCAATAAGTAAAACCTTATTTTAAAAAAAGGAAAATTCTTTTGATATGTTGCTGAATTTCTTCTTGTTGAGATTTTTGTGTCTATAGTAATAAGAGATACTAATCTGAACTTTCCTCTTCTTGTGTTGCCTTTGCTTTTAGTATCAGGGGATTACTGGCCTTGTAGAATTTGATGATTTTCTCTATTTTTTAATTCTCTATTTCATTTGCTTTATTCTCTATTCTTTATTATCTGTTATTAGTTTATAGACTTCTGCCTTAAGTATTTTCTTACTACTGGTTGGACCTTTTTTATTCTTTCTCTTGTTTCTTAAGTTGATTGGTTAGGTTATTAGTTTGAGATATTTTTCTTTAAAAAAGTATGGCCATTTAAATTATAAATATCCCTTTAAACATTTCTCTAGCTGCAACCTATAAGGTTTTTATGTTGCATTTTCATCATTCTAATTCATATAAAATTATTAAAACTGTTATTTGAGATGTCACTTCATATCCACTATGATGGCTATTTTTAAAAGGTGACATTAAGAACTGTTGCTGAGGATGTGGAGAACCTGGAACCCTCATGCACTGCTAGTAAGAATATAAAATGGTATAGTCACTTCAGAAAATGGTTTGGAAGTTTCTCCAAAAATTACACATAGAATTACCATATAATCCAGCAATTCCACAGCTAGGTATATAGTGCTAGAAACATAAGTTCACAAAAATTCTAGTATAAATGTTTATAGCAGAATTGATCATAGTAACCCAGTAGTGGAAACAACCCCCAAATCTATCAACTGACAAGTGAAAAAGGAAAATGTGATACAGCTCTACAATGAAATATTATTCAGCCATTAGAATGAATACAGTATTGATTCATTTTACAACATGGACAGACTTGAAAAACATGCTATATGAAAGAAGTTAGCCATTAAAGGCCATTTAGTTTCTTATTACATTTCCATGAAATATCAAGAATAGGCAAATCCATACAGATAGAAAATACATCAGGGGTTTCCCGGGGCTTGGTTAGGGGAAAGAATAGGATGAGTACTAATGAACATAGGATTTCTTTTTGAGATGATAAAATATTTAAGAATTGGGTAGTGATGATGATTGTACAATTTTATCAATATACTAATAATGACTGAATTATATAATACAAACAAAATGCTTATCTTCGTTTTGACTATGGAGGGAAATTAACATGGAGAGGCAATATGCAATTGTGTTTAATGGGTCAAGTCTGTAAGTGATGTAAGACTTCAGCTCACATTTCATTAGCTAAAAGAAACTCACATGGCCACATCTACCATAAAACAGTTCTAGATAATGTAGTTGGGTACATGAACAAAAACAAAAATAAAAAATGAGATGTGAAAAAGATCTAGCCACTCTCTGTCATAAGAATCAATCATAGAAATTAAAAATTTACTATTAATTTCCTCAAATTATCACACAATAAAAGTAGTCAGTGAATGAATATAGACTGTATATTTTCTGATTTCTCAGATTATAAATAGAAGTGATTATTTTTGGTACCCATATAGTTCAAGCAGATATTAGTCAAAATACCTATATCCTTATTTTGTTTCTTTGAATGAATAGATAACTCATTAAGTTATTTATTGAATATTTTGGTCAAGGAGTAAAAGGAGAAATTGCTTACAAGTTATTGAGTGTGAAGGACTGATGTTTGAGATCTTGAATTTTCTTGTATTTCAGACATTAGCTCATGAACCCAAACAGACCTCTGCCTTAAGTAATATCTAACCTATCTGTATGCAGTTGCAATAGAAATTTTAAAAAATAATTATTATTTAAATATTAAATAATATACATGTAAACTCATATTTTGCTTTCAAAATGCATTCACATATTTTATCCATTTGATTTCTTAATATTTTATGTTATGTTTCTCTTAAATTTTCTAACAGTTTTGGATATGTTATTAGATTTCTAATTCATTCACACATTTAAACAAATTTAATGTTCAATGGTATGAATTTTTCTTCCTGAAAAACTTTAGCTCTGTTCTGCATATAGTTAGTGCTTTTATTGTTTGTATTTCACAATTTTTGTGCAGTACTGTTTTTTGTGGCTCTGTAGACCTAGAGATTATGTAAAGAGAGCTCTGAATTGTCCAACCAGTTGTTATTTTTACTTTAAATTTTGTTACTTATTTCTAATTTTCATAAAATGGGATTATGGACAATAATCTTAATTTGAAAGTATTTTATCTTTCAAAAACATTTGAGGATTTCTTTGTAGTCTAAATTGGTGAGTTATGATGCATGTGCCATAGATGCCTGATGTTAAACATTTGTTCAACGTTTTCAATTACATTACTGTGCTGACTACATCCACAGAATTTAAATACCATCCAAGTTGACTATCTGCTGTGACTCTTCAGGAATGATAAAAGATGGCATTGATTTTCCTTCACTCATTCAAATAATCCTTAATTGAGTCCTTATACAAACAAGCAAGGGGCTCTGGGCAGCTAATCCAAGCCAGATCTTGCCCTGGGATTATTCCTTTTCTTTAAACAATGTTGCAAATGGTGAGCCAATCATGGCATTCCAACAAAATAGGAATTTCTTCCACATAGGTGCTATTCAGATTTTCATGTTACAGATGAGGAAAGTGAGGCTCAGGTAAGCAAGGTCACTTCTGAGAGTCACCCATCTGAGGAAAGAGCAATGCTATCCAAGAATAAGTGAGGTCATTTCTGACAGTCAGCCAGTTTAGGAGAGAACAAACATTAACCTTTGAATGCTAAAAACATTACCGCATCTGGCATTTGCAATGCTCTCCTTTTGGCCTAAAATGTGTTTCCTTGCACATCTATACTTAAGGACTCTTCTTCCTTTCCAGCGAGGTCTTCCGTGACTGCATAATTTTGTGTTTTCTCCATCCTTTGTTTTCTTCATAGCAGAAATTTTAAACTTGTGTCAGTTTTCCCCATTAAACTGTGAGCTCACAAGGGCAATTATGTTCTCCTTCATCTCTCAGGTGCTGTCCCAGTGCCTGTTATGTAGTAGTTTCCGGGAAGTAATTCCAGGAAGAAAATGAGTGACTAAACTGGGATGAGAATATGTGATCTCTCAGTTCAGCCCTTGGCTAACTGTAATTTTGAGTTTGGTCAGTAGATGGCAGAGCTGACCAAATTTTAAATTTACTCAGAGCTGAGTAAATTTTCTTAGGGATCCTAGATGATCCTAAGGGTACCGAGTGTCCTCATTCCTCACCATGCCTTTTTGAAAGCCATGCAAACCAACCTGAAATAACAGAATGCTCTTCCCCACTACTCCACTTTTCTTTCTTTCTTTCTTTCTTTCTTTCTTTCTTTCTTTCTTTCTTTCTTTCTTTTTTTACAGGGACAGAGAGAGAGTCAGACAGACAGGAACGGAGAGAGATGAGAAGCATCAATCATCAGTTTTTTGTTGCGACACCTTAGTTGTTCATTGATTGCTTTCTCACATATGCCTTGACCGAGTGGCTACAGCAGACCGAGTAACCCCTTGCTGGAGCCAGCACTTTGGGTCCAAGCTGGTGAGCTTTTTGCTCAAACCAGATGAGCCCACACTCAAGCTGGTGACCTCAGGGTCTCAAACCTGGGTCCTCCGCATCCCAGTCCAATGCTCCATCCACTGCGCCACCGCCTGGTCAGGCATCCACCTTTCTTTAGACAGGGGAATTAACCAGGACAGTGTTTCTAGGTCAGTCAAGCTTAATAACTCTTGAGTCTCCCAAGTTTTTTTATCCCTCATTTGTCACAGGAACCTCACATTCTTGATACTCTCACTGTCAGGGTAATTTTTCTTTTCTCATGGGCTAGAGGTTTCATATGCATACAACATTACAGTTAGCCCACCAACATATTTGTTTAAGGATTTTCTTTAGGCTCATTTAACAGCTGGAGGAATAAGTCTCACAAGGTGAGAGTCTAAGTCTCAAAGCTGGGTAGAATGGAATCAAATGTGTGTCTGTTCCCTGTCCTTGCCATTCCTTCTATCTGAAGAGCTAGCGCTGGGCACCATGGGAATGTGGAAGAGGGCGGGTGACACCAGTTCAGTCAGCAGTGGCTGGAACCAGTGTCTCCTTGACACTTCCAGAAGAGAGCTTCAGCATTAACCACCCCCACCCCTCCCAGGCCCATTCCACTGTCCACCCTCTCTCCTCCAGGGTCCATACTTTCCTATCTAGGAAAGTCTTCCCTGAATCTCCAACTTTCTAGTCTACAAAAGTGGTTTGGGATGGGTTATGTTCCTCATGCCTAAGTCGGTGCATTAGTTAGCTCAGAATGGGTGGTTTAAACAACAGATAATTATTTGCTTATATAATAGTTTTGGTTGCTAGAAGTCTAAGATCAAGGTGCCAGCAAGAATGACTTTTTCTTTCTCTCTCTCTCTCTTTCATTGTAGAGAGGGCAAGAGAGAGAGAGAGAGAGAGAGAGGGAGGGAGAGAGAGAGAGAGAGGAGAGAGATGAGAAGCATCAGCATGTAGTTGCTTCACTTTAGTTGTCATTGACTGCTTCTCATACTTGCCTTGGCGGGGGAAGGCCAATGAGTAACCCCTTGTTCAAACCAGCAACTTTGGATTTCAAGCTAGTGACTTTGCACTCATTTTTTGTGACCATAAAATCATGTCTTGATCCTGCACTCAAGCCAGTGACCCTGCGCTCAAGCGGATGAGCAACCTCGGGGTTTCAAACAGGGGATCTCATTATTCTGGGTTCCCTTATGTGTGCCCTGACTGGGGATCGAACCCAGGACATCCACATGCTGGGCTGACGATTTACCCACTGAACCAACTGGCCTGGGCAGTAGTCTTAAAGCTGGAATAAACTGGGGAGGGGGGTCTGTTGTGTCTGGGCAGAGGGAAGTCCACAGGCAGTCTCAGAGCCCAGAACCAGGCAGGCCTAACCTTCTGCCTTCCTTGGCTCTCAACTTCTCCTATGAGGCTTGGCTGGAGAAATCCCTGATGCAACACATGCCCACAGAGGTCACACATAGGGCGTTTGTGGACTCGCCGTGCACACGGACACATGGACACACCTATTGTGAGAGTTATCAAAAATCTCTTGCCCCCCCAAAATCTCTTGCCTATTAAATTTATTCTTCCATGTATGCTGTTAAACTACGGAATTCCTGTTAAGCATTTCTTCTTTGAAGTGAGCATAATAAGCTTTCACACTAGAGGGCACTAGAGGGCTGCTGCAAGAGAAACAGGCTCTGGTAGTTTGTAGAGGCAGCCTTGTGAGTCAGCCATATGAGTGCGAAAACTTCCCCAGGATCGGCTTCAGCCACAGCTCCAAGGCTCCATCCCTAGGCTATTCAGCAAGTGTGCTTTCTTGGACTGGTCTGACTACAGCCTATCTTCCTGTAGCCTCTCAACAAGAAAACCCAGCCCTAAGACTTCCTTCCTGCAGCTCTGCCCTGATCCTTTCTGCCGTCCTTTCCCCCGGCGTCACCTGTAGTCTTCAGGCAGCAGCAGCTCTCCTGATGGGGACATTACACTTCAGGCCTGCCATACCCACACCCACTCACTGTCCAATAGCACGGCACCAGCTCTTCATGCCTCCCTGCCTGTGTTCCAGAAAGTTCATTACTCTGTCATCGGATTGCAGGACAGCTCTGGCCAGGCCAGTGCTGTTCTCTACCACCCACTGGGTTCAGCTATGCCTTCTCCAATGACATCTGAGCCATAGAGAGTGTTCTTATATCTATAGTTACTTTTTATCATAGCCTAATCATTCTTTACACTAAACTTCCCCTGTTTAGACCACTGTGGGTGCCTGTCTCATAGTTGGCTCCTGAGTACTAAAGCTACCCAAAAAGTCACAAGTGTGCTCATCTGATCACAGCCTCACACACACACACACACACACACACACACACACACACACACACGTACGTGCACACAAGCCCAAGTGTCCAGTGTGAAACTATATTTAGTAAAATAATGATGTGGTTGATTCATTATTGCAGCATCTGAGCTCACTGTGTCTCTGGCCTTGGAGGGTATCAGGAGGGCTGCCTCATGATATTGGAAGATGTTTCAAGACATGCACAATTTTCTCCTCTGAGAAGATCATCATTGTTCCTAGTTGAACCCAAGGTTGGTTGTCACATGCAGTTGATGACAAGAATCAAGAATGAAACAATGTTGAGAACAAGAGTGCTTCTGTCCAACTTCACACATTTCTGAATCTTCTCTAAATCCTTTCATTTTTAACTGGTACAAAGGAAAAAGATTTCATGATCTAATTGGTTAGAGCCCAGGCATTAACTGGGCCATAGCTTTTGGGTAAGTCTCAAAAGTCAGCACCTCTCAAGGGTGTTCTCCCTGTCATCCCAGTCAGTATCAGGCATGCTGAGCTGCCATCACTGTTTCCTCCACTCCTTGCGCCCCTATGTGATCAGGTTGGTCTTGGGCATACAAAGCAGGAAGATGATCTACTCAACTCAGTTTTGCATGCCGGAGAGACTGCTCTTTTGCTGTTAATAATCTAAAATTTCCTCTTCTAATTCCTCAACTTCCACTGTCCAGGTGCCCACCACTGGAAAGCTATCCCTCTGTTCTCCTGGTTCTCAGATGCGTTCTTCAGCTCTGTCCTCCCTGGCAGACACACTTACTAATTTATTCATCCAATATGTTTTGTTTTGTTTCTTTGCCATTCTACCAAGCAATTTTCTGACACCAGCTACACTTCTACAATTCAACTCAATTCTGATATCTATCTGGGGACAGCGGCAGATCCTACAGGTTAAGGTCTCCATCCTACAAGATTGTCCCCCTTCTACTTTAGATGTCAGTTGCAGATCCAGGACCTGTACTTCTGATTGACTGGAGATTCCCATGACTCTATACTTGGGTTCAGTTAATTTGGTAGGATGGCTCAAAGAATTCAGAGAAATATTTACTTATGTTTTCTGTTTATTATAAAAGAATGTAACTCAGGAAAACCCAGATGGAAGAACTCCATTGGGCGAGGTATGTGAGAATGAGCAAGAAGCTTCAATGACCTCTTCAAAGAGTTCCAGTCTCCCCAAATCTCCATGTGCTCACCAGTTCAGAAGCTCTGCAAACCCTGAACCCTGTCTTTTTGTTTTTTATAAGTAAGCTTCATTGCATACACATGAATGATTAAATCATTAGCCATTAGTGACTAAACTTAACCTCTAGTCCATTTTTTTCTCCCCAAATTGGAGAAGGAGGGACTGAAAATTTCAACCCTGTCATCACAGCTGTTTCTCCTCCTGGCAACCAGCCCATGTTTAGGTCACCTAGGAGCTTTCCAAAAGTCACTTCATTAATATAAAAAAAATAAAGACATTTTCTATTTTCATCACTTAGGTAATTCCAAAGGCCTTAGAAGCTCTGAGCCAGAAAGAAGACAAAGAACAAAAATTTATTTCTTATGGGCTATCACAACATCACAGTTCATTATTTCAATGGCTAAGTTATGCCATTAATCTTAATATGTCTACTTTATGACTTTTATACCACTTCTTGTCTATGTCATATGGCTATTTTTTCCACTTATTTCTTTATAGATATTGATTATGCATATTTTAAACTACAGGTCAGTCTTTTCTAATGATTCTGCATTAGTTGGTGTTACCCTGTGTTCCTGCAGTGATGGAGGTACCCACTCAGCCTCTCCTCATCTTATCTGTGAGCTCCTCCTCCTTGGGGGTAGGGGCTCTAGTTGTTTAACTCTGCCAGGCCCTGCTCTGCATCCTCCCAGTGAGACAAAGTAGGGGGCAGAGGATGAACCTTCACAAGAAGCATTCTTTATTCCAGAGATCCAGGAATGAAGATGACTGTCACCATGAACTGTCACCCATTAGGAACTGGTTGTTGGAGAAAAGCAGGCCCAGAGGGAGGCACTCTGTTGGAGGAAATAGAACCGTGGGTGTGAAGCAGGAGAGGAAAGAGCAGTGAAAGTCTGAGAAGGCTTTGAAATCCACATGAGTCCTATTTCTGCAACAGAAGCAAGTTCTCTGCTATCCACCATAAAACAAGATCATGCTATTATGAGACACAAAGATTATTCCAAAATTTTATCTGGACACAGAGAAAAGAGGGTCACTCTGAGAACCACAGAAATGAAAACATATCCTCTCCTGGCTAACATGAGTATCTGCTACTCCTTTACAAACTATAGCTCTGCCTTGTACTATTTATCTCTTTTTTATTTTTGATAAAAATTTTTATGAGGCAAGCATAACCCGCATTCCAAAACCAGGTAAAGACACTACAAAGAAAGAAAACTATAGGCCAATATTCCTGATCAACTTAGTTACTAAAATTCTCAACAAAATATTAGCAAACCAGATCCAGCAATACATGAAAAAAATCATACATCATGATCAAGTGGGATTTATTCTGAGGAGGCAAGGCTGATACAATATTTGCAAATAAATCAATGTGATTCATCACATAAACAAAAGTAAGGATAAAAATCACATGATAATATCAATAGATACATAAAAAGCATTTGATAAAATTTATCACCCATTTATGATCAAAACTCTCAGCAAAGTGGGAATACAGGGAACATACCTCAATATCATAAAGGCCATCTATGACGAACCCACAACCAACATCATACTCAATGGGCAAAAGTTAAAAGCAATCCCCTAAAGATCAGGAACAGGGATGACATCAGAGTAATGGCACTGTAAGGAGTGATACCGATAAATCTCCACAAAAACTCAACAAGATCTTCAACCAGAAACAGAGAAACCTATCCTTGGAGCCTCCAGATGTTCCGCAATACACGTGAAGGTATGGTTGAGCAAAAAATTGGCTAAATATATCATCAAACCCCGAAGGAAATAAGAAGTAAGAAACACTCCGCCTTCCTCACTAACCTAAATAAGGGCTGCTTTCACTGGGAAATGAGAGTATAGGAACCAAGGCGGGCAAAGGGGATGAATAGATCCAGGCCATGGCACAAATGGCCAAACCAGGCTGTGGCACGGAGATCCAAGCTGAGGAAAAACTGTGCTTGTGGCAACCCAGTCAATACAAGCTAACACTCGCACCAAACCCAGACAAAGAAAGGCACTTGGGACAGCCATCCGCCCCGATCTCCTGGTCGGCACACGCAGATAGTGGGCGAGAGATTTCTCCTAGATCCCCAGGAGTGGGCGCCCGTGTTACCCCACAGAGGGGCAGAAGCAGAGGCCTTTGTGTGGGCTGAAAGCAGAATCTCGGGACTTCCCCAGAGCCCTGAAAAAGCTGTGCACGGGGAATAGCAAGAGCTAATTCCAACACTGGAACTTTTCCGTGCGGGCAGGGGTCTCAATCGGAGTGAGAGGCGGCCGGCCTGATATCCTGGTCGGTGCACACGAAGAGTGGGCAAGAGATTCCTCCGAGTGCCTCGGGAGTGGGCAGCCATGCTTCTGGACAGAGGGGCAGAGTCAGGGGCCTTTGTGTGGGCCAAAAGCAGAATCTTGGGCTGCCCCAGAGCCCTGAAAAAGCCGTGCACGGGGACAGAGTGAGAGCTAATTCCAATGCTGGAACTTTTCCGTGTGGGTGAGGCTCTCATTTGGAGTGAGAGGCAGCCTGCTCCATATCCTGGTCTGCATGCACAGTGAGCGAGAGATTCCTCTGAGCGCCCCGGGAGTGGGCACCCACCTGTGTTACCAGACAGAGGGGCAGAGTCAGAGGTCTTTGTGTGGGCGGAAGCCCCGCCTAATTATGTTAGCAGCTCTGACTGACTGAGCCTTACCCAGAACCCTGCACTGAGTGGGAATAGAGTGGGGATTTGCTAGCTCTTTGAGCCTCTTGCTCTCCAGGCAGAGTCAGCAGCAACCCCATAGCTGGATCATCACGATACTAATTCAGGAAGGAAAGACTAGGACAGAGGCTCCGGGAACATGGACTCTCTCACTGTTGGAGCCTACAAATGCTAATGAGCCTTGACTGTCAACAAGACTGAAGCCCAATATATGACATCGCCATAGAGACTTATCAACTGCAAACCTCTACCTAAGTGTGCCACAGGGGCAGAACCCGGGGTACAGAGTCAATGACCAGGAAGAGGGAGAGAAAAGAAAAAGCAAGAAGATAACCTCTCAAAATCAAGAATAATCCACAGACTTTATAACCTATCCCATTTTATTATATTTGTTCGTTTGTTTCTCTTATCTTCATGTCTTGATTATTTTTTTCCTCTTCCAATTTGATAGTTTAATTCTCTGCCAGTCTTACTCTCTCCTCTCCTTGAACTACACTACCCATAAGTGTTACATCTCCCATTATCTTTTCTTTCTTCTTTCTCTCTATGAGGGTTGCACTCCAAAACACTTAACTCTCTCTCTCTCTCTCTCTCTCCTTTTTTCTTTTTTCTCCTTTTAGTGGTTCCTTCTTTTTCTCTCTCTCTCTCTTTCTTTTCTCCCTCTATATTAGTTTCTTCCTTTCTCCTTTTCTCTCCTCTCATTCAATCCTCAATAATGAACAGATTATTTTATCTGGGACTCACTTATGTTTGTGGCATTTTGGGTTTTTTTTACTTCGATTTTTAACTCACTAGCAGTGCTCCCAACCCTGGCTCTCCATTTTATCTAGTTCTTGTTACACTAAATACAATAGTAATTTTCCCCCTTTTTCCTGTTTCCCTCTTATTCTTCTCATCATATCTCTTAGTCAACCAACACCTAAAAGCAAATCATTTTATTCTTGACCCAAATTTTTTCCTTATTTGCATTTTGTGGGTCCATGTCCCCTTTTCTTGCCCCTTTATTTCTTCTCCCCAACTCAGGCCCTCCATTATAGGTATTGTTTGTTCTATTTAGCACAATATAATTCACAGTTCACCACAAGATTTTCTCAAGAAGGAGGGAAGAAGAGAAGAAAGAAAAAAAGGAGGGGGGGAATAATTTTCTTTTTTTTTAATTTTTAATTTTTTTTTAATTCTTTTCTATTTTCTATTCTTATTTTTTTTAACTTTTTATTCTTTATTAATTCTCATAAATACTATCAACAAAACCAACCTCAGATGCCATTAAGGAAGAGGAAATTGAATATCATGGATACAAAAGGAAGAGAGGTAATAGATAGATGAGAAAAAATCTATGGAGAAAAAAATTTAATATATTGGAAACCTTGGAGCTAAATGACAGAGAAATAAAAATAGAAATTCTAAAAATACTCAGAGATATACAAGAAAACACAGAAAGGCAATTTAGGGAGCTCAGAAAACAACTCAATGAACACAAAGAATATATTACCAAGGAAATTGAAACTATAAAAACAAATCAAACAGAGATGAAAAACTCAATTAACGAGCTGAACAATGAAGTAACAAGCTTAGCTAATAGAACAGGCCAGATAGAAGGTAGGATTAGTGAAATAGAAGACAAGCAACTTGAGGCACAACAGAGAGAAGAAAGAGACTCAAAAATTTAAAAAAATGAGATAGCCCTACAGGAATTATCTGACTCCATCAAAAAGAATAACATAAGAATAATAAGTATATCAGAGGGAGGAGAGAGAGAAAATGGAATGGAGAACATATTCAAACAAATAATAGATGAGAACTTCCCAAGCCTGTGGAAAGAATTAAAGCCTCAAATTCAAGAAGCAAACATAACTCCAAGTTGTCTTAACCCCAACAAACCTACTCCAAGGCACATCATAATGAAGATTGCACAAACCAAAGACAAAGAAAAAATTCTCAAGGCAGCCAGGGAAAAGAAGAATACAACATATAAAGGAAGGCCCATTAGATTATCATCAGATTTCTCAACAGAAACTCTACAAACTAGAAGAGAGTGGACCCCGATATTTAAAGTCCTGAAAGAGAGGAACTTTCAGCCATGAATACTATACCCATCAAAGCTATCCTTCAAATACAAAGGAGAAATAAAAACATTCACAGATACAGAAAAGATGAGGTAATTTATCATCAGAAAACCCACACTCCAGGATATACTAAAGCGGGTTCTCCAATCAGATAGAAAGAACAACAACAACAAAAAAAAAACAAAGCCACAAGTAAAAGCTCCAAGAAGAACACAATAAAACCAAATTTAAACTGTGACAACAACAAAAAAAGGGGGGGGGGAGAGGATGGAGATTAACAATAGCAAAGGACGATGGAGTGCAAAAGTACTCACAAGATAGTGCACTACAGTGAACAGGGTAGGAACCCTTTTCATTACTTAATGGTAACCATCATTGAAAAAACCACCACAGAAGGCCCTGCCCAGGGGATAGCATTGCTTGTGAGACACCTGTGGACACAGGACTTCTGGGCTCAGTACCTGCAGTGGAAAAGCAGTGAGACTCACCACCAGCCACGTCCTATAACCTGCCTTACTATCTGTCCCATGGGGGTCTCAGCCCCTCCCCTGGCATCCATTCAGCATAGACTTGGTGCTTCCTGACTCTTTTCTCTCTAGTACTGAGCTGGCTGTGGCTGACGAGTTCCTATTATGCTGGTGAGCAGTACAGCATCCCGAGAAAGGGCCCCTGGAACAAGTATTTGGCCTAGAAAGGACCCAGTCCCTTAGGCCACCTGAGGAACTCACTACATCTAGAGAAAGAGCAAGGCATAAGAGAGGCCCAATGCTCATCAACTTTGAGAATTAATGGGATTATAAAGTCAAATAAGCAGGTATCACACTCAGAAGAAGCCATGAGCAGGTGGGATGGAGACAAGAGTGGGCTCCATCCTTTTATTTAACAAGTTTTCCAGGGCTCCTGCAAGGTTTTCAGTGCCCTAAACAAGGCTGGATGTGCAGATGAGGCAGTCCAGGGCCCTGCTCTTGGGTAAACCCAGCCTACTGGGAAGACAGACCCTCACACAGAGAGGGTTCTACAGGGAAGAGGGAGAACACACAGTGATCGTGATGTGTTCAGCAAATGAGGAACCAGATACCAACTTGTTCCTGAAGAGTAGAAGTCCCATGTTGGGGGTGGCTGATAGTGGAACAGTAGGGTCTTCAGTCTAAGGAAACAGCATGGGTAAGCTTGGAGGTGAGCTAGGGCATTAGCTTGGGGGATATTAGATGAGTAACATCGTACAAATAAGGATTTGGTTCTAAAGTTGTTAGATGAGGCAAAAATCAATTATAATAAAAATTAATAACAATTTCTTATTGTAATAAAAAGTGGATAAAGTATAGCACAGAAAATATAATTTGTATAAAGAACCCTGCATCTTTTCCTCTAATCTTTATTAATCATTGTTTCCTTGTGGTCCTCAATTAGAACTTTATTTTCTTCCCTGAGTATACTGAGGCACCCACTTACCCAGCCCTCAAACATCTTGCTCCTTGTTCTGTCCTTTCATATCACTGTTCTATCCAGTCAGACCAGACAGCTTTGGAACCTCTTCCTGCTTTGAAAGTTAAGATGGGAAGTGCATGACCATATCTGCATCCCAGGGAGGCCAGACTGGCCAGGTGGAGCAGCCCTTGAGACTACACACATTCTTTCCAGCACATTCTCTCATTCTGTCCAGTTGCACCGTGCCCATTGATGTTGGCAAGGTAGACATGGCATTGCCTAACCCATGCACCTGTCAGCTGCAGTTAAATGTGCATGTGAAGAGTCCACACTACTGGGTCATGCTGTGGCTCAGAATCAAGGCTGGGTGGATCAGTCGCATGAGGCATGAGTTGTAACCTGAACTATTATTACCTGGTCCAAAGAGCATGGCCTAATGGTAAGTGATGGAGCCTGGCTTCTACCCTGTAAATCAGGAGCTCCCTGATTATGTTCTAAGGAACAAAAAGAGGCTTAGGAATTGTTGACAGGTATCCTCTTAAAAAACAAAACCAGACCTGATCTGTGGTGGCGCAGTGGATAAAGCATCAACCTGGAATGCTGAGGTCACCGGTTCAAAACCTTGGGCTTGCCCAGTAAAAATACATACGAGAAGCAACTGCTATGAGTTGATGCTTTCCACTTCTTCTCCAGACCTTTCTCTCTCTCTTTCCTCTCTCTAAAATCAATAAATAGCCCTAGCCAGTGGCTCAATGGACAGAGCGTCATCACAGTGTGCGGACATCTGGATTTGATCCCAGTCAGGGCACACAGGAGAAGTGACCATCTGCTTCTCTCTCCCTCTCCTTTCCCCTCTTCCTCCCTCTCTTCCCCCCTCCCAGCCAGTGGCTTGACTGGATTGGTTCAATGGGCTCAAGTGTCTCCTGGGCACTATGGATAGTTCAGTTGATTAGAGCATAGGTTCCAGAGGAGGGTTGCCAGGTGGATCCTGGTGAGGGCGCATGTGGGAGTCTGTCTCTCTATCTCCCCTCCTCTCACTTAAAAAACAAAATTAATTTAAATCAATAAATAAAATTTTTAAAATAAATAAACAAATAATAAGCAAAAACTACACTGAAAAAGTGTGAGACACGCTATATTTCTAATCCCATCCCAACACTAAGTGAACACCTGTAGAATTTGCCAGGTCCTGCACACTGTCCTCCCAGAGAAGCGGCTTTCCTACTTCCTTCCAGGGAGCTGCTGGGGCCTCTCCGTCCTCACTTTGTCCCTGTGGCTGGTCACCACCAGACCAGAAGGCTTCCAATTGATAGAGATAGGGCTCTTCCACTGGTGGGTTTCCTTGTTTTGTTTTGATTTGTTTTCTTTTTGTAACAGAGATAGAGAGAGGGACAGATAAGTACAGACAGACAGGAAGGAAGAGAGAAAAGAAGCATCAATTCTTTGTTGCCTCACCGTTGTTGTTCATTGATTGCTTTCTCATATGAACCTTGACCAAGGGGCTACAGCAGACAGAGTAACCCCTTGCTCAAGCCAGTGAACTTGGGCTCAAGCTGGTGAGCTTTGCTCAAACCAGATGAGCCTGTGCTCAAGCTGGTGAGCTCGGAGTTTTGAACCTGGGTCCTCCGCATCCCAGTCCGACACTGCACCACCACCTGGTCAGGATCTCACTGGTGTTTCACAGTGCATGTGTTCCTATCGGGGAGGTTGAGCATCATCTGACCTGCACTAGCATGTGCACTGCCTCTCAGGGGAAGTGCGTGAGTTGGCCATCTGTCCCTTTAGCAAACTCCTACTTTAGGGAACTTTCAGCACCACAGAGATATGAAACCTCTCCTTGCCTTTGGGTTGTGAGGAATGCTTTCAGACTTGTGGTTTGCCTTTCCAGATTTCTGTATTTTTTTTCCTGTTTGTTTTATAGCCAGGAAAAGCTAGCCATTGCCTGATTTGCTTCTGGCCCTAGGGTTACACTTAGCCCCTTCAGGGGTCTCCAAATGTTTTACACAGGGGGCCAGTTCACTGTCCCTCAGACCATTGGAGGGCTGCCAAATACAGTGGTCCTCTCACTGACCACCAATGAAAGAGGTGCTCCTCCAGAAGTGCAGTGGGGGGCTGGATAAATGGCCTCAGGGGGCCGCATTGCAGCCCGCGGGCCATAGTTTGGGGACACCTGATGCACAACTTACAGAAAGGACATCTTTTTAAAATCTTGTCAGTTATTCCACCTGGGATATTCCTTTCAAATGTCAAAAGTGATATTTCAAATAAAAACAAATCGAAGTATGGGAGCAGACACAATAAGGCACATATTATAAGAGTCCACTTATTTAAAAAGTCTAGAATAGGTAAAAGAGCAGAGACACAAAGCAAGTGAGGGGTTGCCAGGGGCGGGAGGAGTGGCGAGTGGGTCCATATGGGGAGATGGGACAATATGCATTGAAATAGTGGTGATGCTTGCACAGCATTGCGAAGTTACATCACTCTCAGGAATGGCATCACTTAAAATATAATAAATCACTTTTATTTGTTATTTTTATTTGTTCATCACACTATGAAAAACATAATATAAAAAAACAAACAATAACCCAATATAAAAATGTAGAACAATTAAAAACTTAAAATAATAAAAATGTGAATCATACAGTGGAATAAAATAAAAACATAACATAAAAAAAACTATCAAAAAGAGGTGATGAAACAAATTCTTCTGATGTGCTAGGGACAGCTGGTTGAAGAACAAGCAGCTCTCGAGCTGGCCCTGATGGTTGTTCTGAGACAACTCCTCTCGTCTGGCCACAACTAGGACATGTTCGGTAGAGGGCTCCTGAGGCTGCTCTGATGGGGCCTCAGTGTGGTCCGGAGACACTGAACAGGCCGCCTGGATCCAGAGCTGCAGCTGGAGTGGTTGCCAGAGGAGGCATGGCCGCTGGAGTTGGGCGCCCCTCCAGGTCTGGGTCAGCCTCCAGGTCTGCCCGTGCAGCCGGCTCCTCCAGATGTCCCTCAGGTGGAGTAGGAGCCGGCTCTGCCTCCTGGTCCCCTACCCCAAGCACCTCCTCAGACAAGAGCAGTGACATCACTACCTGGCAAGACCAATGACCTCACCACACAGTGCCCTCACTACCTGATGAGAGAGCCCAACAGAACTTGGAACCCTGGTAACCAGGCAACCACATTCTAAAACAACTGCTACCCAGCTCACTTGCCCAGAGACTTGGGAAGAGTCAACATGTTCTCATGCTGTCTTCCCCTGTCCCGAGGCCGTACCACAACAAAAAAAAGTCGTGATGGCTTTTTCCACCGTGGCCGCCGCTGGCTCCAGACTCAGCCCAGGCATCTGTGGCCCTTTTCTCACCAGAACCCAGAGGTAACACATGTAGATCCAGAGGCGTTCTGTCCAGTACAGGCCACCACTCTGATCTCACCTGGGCTGTTCTATGTCCCCTACGTGTGTGTGCATGCATGTGTGTGAGTTTTGTGTGTGAGTGTATGTGTATGTGTATGTGTATGTGTATGTGTATGTGTAAGGGGGTTTCACGTGGGAAGACCCTGTTCTTAAGAGGAACGGGCTGAGCAGGTGGTCAGAAGCCTTGTCAACCAGGCAGTTCACAACCCAGGCAAAGGCTGGCTGGTTGGATGGAAAGTGTGGGGGCACCTTCTGCCTGAGGTTTATCTCTAGCCCTGAGGGCGAATCTCATTTTCCCTGGGTGGAGGTTTGTGCAGACCCAGGACTGGGACTGATTCCAGAGTAGAAGGATCATTGGGTAGAAGCAGCAATGACTAGGGCCAGACTGGGCTTGAGGCCTCCTGTCCAGTTGCTGGTCATGTGTTTGCAGGGTTCAGTGGAAAACATGGAAGAGCAACAGCTTGTGGAAGAGGACTCCCACACCCTCTCTACCACTGTGGGCCCTGTTCAGAGATCTACTGATGTTCAATGCCATCCTGCATTGCGTGTGACCTTCCAGGAGTCCAGGGACCTAGGACGCATGATTGGCCTGAGGAGATCTCCTTCCCGGAAGCCACCCAGGGTCTGGAGGCCATCTACCCCGATGCTGTGCAGGCGTCAGAGATCTCTACCCCCAAAACCGCCCAGGCTCCAAGCACAAGTCACCATGTCCGACTCCTACTTGGAGCACCGGGCCCATGCTAATAGAACCGGGCCATACAATCAGGAGCCAAAGGAGGCTGAGCCCGAGGGTGAGAAGCGGGGGAAGAGTGGAGGTGCATGACAGATTACTGGGAGGGGTTGTTGTCAGACACACTGGGAGCACCCCTAGAGGCTGACCAGGAGCAAAGACCAGCCTCAGACCACCCATCTGCTGGACAGCTGGTGGGGAGGACATCCTGTGGTGGGTTTTGGCCTGTGGTTGTGTTCTGTCTTAGGGGAAAACATGGAAATGCAGGCACATGGGTGATCTTTTCTCCTCTAGCAGATCCAGCACTAGACCAGGAGGCAGAACCAGCTCCTGCTCCACCTGAGGGACATCTGGAGGAGCCAGCTGCACAGGCAGACCTGGAGGCTGACCCAGCCCCGGAGTCTGACCCAGCCCTGGAGGCAGACCCAGCTCTAGAGGCCAACCCAGCTCAGGAGGCCAATCCAACCCTTCAGGTCGACCCAGCTCAGGAGGCCGACCTAACCCTGGAGGCCGACCCAGCTCTGGAGGCCGACCGAACCCTGGAGGCTGACCCAGCCCTGGAGGCCGACCCAACTCTGGAGGCCGACCGAACCCTGGAGGCTGACCCAGCCCTGGAGGCTGACCCAGCCCTGGAGGCCGACCCAGCTCTGGAGGCCGACCGAACCCTGGAGGCTGACCCAGCCCTGGAGGCCGACCCAACTCTGGAGGCCGACCCATTCCTGGAGGCTGACCCAGCCCTGGACAGGCACCCAAATTCAGAGGCCGAGACACCTTCTGCCGCCCCTGCAGATGCAGCGATGGAGCTGGGACCAGCCTCTGCTGAGCCTGCTGACCACACTGAGGCAGGAAGACCGCTGCCTGTAGAAGTCTCCATTGAACCTGTCCTGGCTTCTCCCAGACAAGGGGCGCTGCCCCTGAATAACACCTCAGGGCCAGCTCGGGAGCCACTTGTTTTCCAATCAGCGCTCTCTGACACATCAGAAGAAATTATTCCTCCACTGCCCTTTGAAAGTCTTCTTTTATTTTCTTTTATTGTTATTTTTTTATTTTCACCTTTGCGTCATTTATTTTTTTATTTTATTAATTTTCTCCTGAATTGTTCTGGTTTTATTTGTTTTGTTCTTTGTCTTTTCCTTTTTTTTCCATAGTGTGATTCCCTCTTAGTAAAAAATAAAAGTGATCATTTAGATTTTAAGTTGTGCCATTCCTGAGTGTGAAATACCTTCACCACGCTGTGCAAACACAGCACTATCTCATTGCAGAATATTCCATCACCCAGGATGGAAACTCTGCACCAAAAATACTCAGTCCTCACTCCTGCCCTGGCCACCTTTCCTGTGCTTTCTGTCTCTGCTCCTTTACCTATTCTGGATGCTTCTTATCAATGAACTATTATACTAATAGGTTCCTTTTTTGGGTATACTCTCATACATTTAAAAAATAATTTTATCTGAATTACCAATTTTGTCTTTTGAAGGAAAAATCCCAAGTGGAATAGAGACCAGACAAGAAAAAAAAATAATGCCCTTTAGCAAGTGTGTACATCATCTCAGAGTAGAGAACAGGGTGCTGTGTGACTGTGTTATGTGAACCTTCCTATTGTAGTTAAGTCTTGATTTCTGTTCACACAATAATGGGTGGGATTGACTCCCCCCCCCCCGGCTGGTTGACTATGAGGATTAATCCCAACCAGGGCATATGAGCTGTTGTTCTCGGGTTGACCTCACAAATGTGGCCCAACAGGGTCTAGTGCCTGCCAAGATGTTCCTTTGGGTGTGCTTCTTGTGGACCTAATTGGGTTATGTTCAGATGTGGTCTGAAAACTGCCAACAGGAAGTTCTGGGGTCTCTTGGGAGAAACTCTGGCATAGGGCAATGTCAGGCATTGCCTCCAACGACTAGTCATGGGCTACCTATTTGGAGCTACAAAGCAATCAACATTTGTGGCTGCCTCTGCTGGACCTGTACACATGTGGGAAGGCCAGGCTGCATTCCGAGGTTAGCTTCCAAGAATACTGAGACTGGCAGCAATTAGCCAGTGGTTCAAGGCATCATGAATTCAGCCTCTGCTAGCCAACTGACTGTGTCAGTCCCTGAGAGAGCCTCTGGTGTTACCTGAGTTGCATGAGTAGGTTCTCAGTAAGGTACCAGGTAAAGGTGAGGGCTATTCACCAGTGGTGTTCACAGGTTTAAACTCGGCACAAGTACTGGAACTGAGGACACTCAGCAAAGGTCTCAAGGTACACTAAGGCCTGCTGCCAACTGCCAGCTTCTTGGGGCCCGCTGAACTTTTTGGTGGGGCAGGGTCTCATGGAATAATGACAGTGAGGCAAGTGGAGCACTCAGGTTACAATAGATTAAGATTTGCTCATGTGAAGGGAGGGCTGTGCACTGGAATGGGGGTGTCAGGCATGTGAGGGGAACCTGGCCCGTGTCTGGAGCCAACAACTCAGTACCTACCTGTGCATTTCTGACACTCCCTGAATTTTCCCAAACTAACTCAAGGAACCCTTTAAGAATGTCTGACCACAGGCCTAAGATGGATACTCGTGACAGACTACTACCCAGGGCTAGAGTATGGCATGGTGGTCTAAAGCAGGTGTCCCAAACTATGGCCCATGGGCTGCATGCGGCCCCCTAAGGCCATTTATCCAGCCTCTACTGTACTTCCATAAGGGGCACCTCTTTTATTGGTGGTCAGTGAGAGGAGCACTGTATGTGGTGGCCCTCCAATGGTCTGAGAGACAGTGAACTGGCCCCCTGTGTAGAAGTTTGGGGACCCCTGGGCTAAAAAAACAGGAGGGTGAGCCTAGTGCAGTTCCCAGGCTGATGCCATATGGAGGGGAGTGTTTGCACCAGAAATTATGGTCTCTTAGGGCAGTGTGGGAAATGGACATAGCACAGGATCCTTGGCAGTTGTCCCTCTGGCCCTCTCTCTATATGACTCCAGTCTGTTCTGGACTGCTGTCTTTTCTCTGGAGCTTCGGATATGTGTTGGTGAACAAGATATTGTGTGTGGGTCCTTAAAGAGGGCACCTAGATTTCTACCAGACCACCCCATGCTCAGGTGAATTGCTCAGATATTTATATTTCTGCAGTCAATCTTATCGATTGCTTTTATAACTTCAGCCTAGCTTACAACCAGTGACCACATAATTATATAACTTGACGGGTAAGAATCCTAAACTGTTATCTCTATATGGACAACTGATGCTTTTTAAAACCAACCAATAACGGAGACCTGAAGATGGCAGTGGAGCAGGCAGATGCACAGACTCTCAGCTCACACCACCAAACTGGATTACAAATTAACTTAGAGATAATAGGCATGAAAAACCAACTCTGGACTACAAGAACAGCTCTCAAAAACCAAGGAGCAAACAGGAAGCCACACAAAACCTGGTAGAAAGCTCTGAGTAGCAGTGGGTATCCCCTGCTTACATTAATGTGGTGGTGGGGTTAGGCTGAGTGCCCAGAAGGGCTCTCACTCCAAGAAAAAGAGCAGAAAATATCACTCACAGCCACTTGCTTAGGGACCTGGGAACGAGGTGTGTTGAAAAGGGTGGCTAGTCTTCCAAAAGGAAAGGGGGGAGAAAGAGACAGATGGTGAGGCATAGAGGAATGCATTGGATGACCTGAGAAGCTGACTCATCCAGCGCTGGAGGTGGCCATAGATGGGGGAGGGGTTGATCCTTCCACACAATACAAGTATAAAGTGGTTCCAGGTGACCCATCTCCAGACATCTCTCCAGCTACAATCAGCACAATGAGACACAACTAAAAACAAGAAGTGGGGAGGAGGAGCAGTAACTCAGGTCTCCATGGAGATCTGAGATGCACTTCCTCCTACTGAAGCTGAGAAAACACCCCACCCCTGGAAAGAGTAACTGGAAGATCAGGCCTTCAAAGTCTCAGGTTATATCCACCACATTTCCTGATACAGTTTCAAATAAGCCCACTGCTGAGATCAGTAAACAAGACTACCACCATGTTAAAAAAACTGAGAAGAAAACAAACAAATCAAGACTTCAAAACGGTGCTACTAGAAAATCCATGTCCATCAGAGGATTACAAATAACAGCTGATAACAACCCAAGAAGACTTAGAAATAACACAACTGAAAATTGGAGGCAACAACACCAAGCCTAGACTCAATCAGCTCTACAAACACACCCAAACACACAGACATCATGAGAAGACAGAGAAGTGCAATCCAAATGAAACCACAAGAGAATCCTCCAAGAAATGAAATGAGTGATATGGAAATAACCAAACTTCCAGATGCAGAGTTTAAAATAATGATTGTTAGGATACTTAGGGATCTTAGAACAACAATGGATGGTCATTAGGAACACCTAAATAAAGAAATAGCAAGTATAAAAGGACATTGAAATATTAAAAAGGAATCAGTCAGAGATGACAAATACAATATTAGAAATGAAGACCATAATGGAAGGAATTAAAAACAGGATGGATGAAGCTGAGGATCAAATCAGCGAGTTAGAGGACAAGTTGAATGAAGGCATGGAAGCAGAGCAGAAAAAAGAAAAGAGACTCAAAAAGTCTGAGGAAACTCTAAGATAGCTCTGTGACAACATGAAGACAAATAACATCTGCATCATAGGTGTTCCTGAAGAAGAGAAAGAACAAGGGATAGAGGCTTTGTTCAATCATATTATAGCTGAAAACTTCCATAAGTTAATGCAGGAAAAAGTCTCACAAGTTCAAGAAGCACAGAAAACTCCATTAAAGAGAAACCCATAGAAATCTACATCAAGATACATTATAATTAAAATACCAAAACTAAGTGATAAAGAGAAAATATTAAAAACTGCTAGAGAAAAAAAGGCTATCACTTACAAATAAGCCCTCATAAGGATGATATCTGACTTCTCAACAGAAACACTTGAGGCCAGAAAGGAATGGCAAGAAATATTCAAAGCAATGCAGAACAAGATCCTACAACCAAGACTACTTTATCTAGCAAGGCTATCATTTAATTTTGAAGGAGAAATAAAAAGATTCCCAGAAAAAAAAAAAAAGAAGAAGAATTCGTTACAACCAAACCAATGCTTCAGGAAATATTAAGGGGCCTGTTGTAAACAGATCAAAGTGGGAAAAGAATATAGCAAAAAAGGAATACAGCTTTAAAGAATAAAATGGCAATAATCAACTACATATCAATAATAACCTTAAACATAAATGGATTAAATGATCCAATCAAAAGATATAGGGAAGCTGCATGAATAAGAAAACAGAACCCCTACATATGCTTCCTACAAGAGACAAACCTTTTTTTTTTAGTATATGTGCTGCCGAAGCGAGCACCAAGAGACAAACCTTAAAACAAAATATGCACATAGACTGAAGGTAAAAGGATGGAAAAAAATATTTCATGCAAATGGAAATGGAAAAAAAGCTGGGATATCAATACTTATATCTGACAAAATGGACTTTAAAACAAAGGCTACAGTAAAAGATAAAGAAGGCCACTACATAATGATAAAGGGATCAGTCCAACAAGAAGATATAAGCATTATAAATATCTATGCACCTAATATAGGAGGACCTAAATATATAAAGCAGACTTTGATGGATATAAAGGGCGTGATCAACAGCAATACTATAATAGTAGGGGATTTCAATAACCCACTAACATCACTAGATAGATCCTCAAGAATGAAAATTAACAAAGTAACAGCAGAGTTAAAGGACACACTAGATCATGGGTTGGGAACCTTTTTGGCTGAGAGAGCCATGAACACTATATATTTTAAAATGTAATTCTGTGAGAGCCATACAATATGTTTAACACTAAATACAAGTAAATGTATTCATTTTATGTAAGACTAACCCTTTAAAGTATAGTAAGTCTCTGAATTCTTTTTAATAAGTTGTTATGCTGTTGCTAACCAATGATGAATACAGTACTTCTTACTATTAATGCAACTTCTTGTACTGCATGGTTTTGCTGATGGCTTTGTAGTCTGGTTGACATGTCGTGAAGTTAAGCTTCATGCAGGTGTTGAGACTTTTTTTCGTTAAACGTGATTGTAGGTTGGTCTTAACTTTTAGATGTGAGAAAGACTGCTCACACGCATACGTAGAGCCAAACATTGTCAGTACAGCAATACTCACATGCTGCAGTGTGTGGTATGTGACAGGAAGTGCGTTCCAAGTTTTGACAATCATCTGGTCTGCGGGTTGAAGTTTTTTCATTTCTCCGCACTTGTGTTTGCTGTCGTACAACTCTGCTTGCTGTCGTACAAGTCTTTCCAAATCTTCATTCAATGACTTGAACTTATTCACCCACATGTCTGAGGCCTTCAGGTCAGCCACTTGAAGCTCAAAATCTCAGATGGAGACACTGGGGATGTAACTCAGTTTGGCACTGTCCACTGCATACTCGTATGGATGGGTGATGAACTTAAAAAGACCATTGTGCTCACAAAACTCTCCAAAGCATGCTTTGAATGATTTCAGGAGATTCGATGTGAAGCCCCCTCGCTGCTGGAGATCAAGATGTTGAGCAGGGTCACATGCTGTGCATGCATCTTTAAACTCTCCCAGTTTTCAGCATGTAGTAAACGACCTGTTTCAATGTCAGCGATGAAGAGTTCCAGCTTGTTTTCTAATGCAAACACTTTGTATTTGACCATTCATCAATTCAATCTTATCATTGCATATTAGACACACTACAAAACCTGCTCTCTCCACAAAGGCAAATTCTTCTGTCCATTCCTGCTGAAAAGTATGATACTCCTCATCATTTTTTCATTTAGCCATCTTCTTCATCAAAAGGGTTTCTGCAATTAGCTAGCTGACTACTTGATTAATAGGAGGAAAGTTTACTTCCTGACCTCACAATGACCTGTGTACATTACACATTATCCAATAAAAATTTAGTGTTGTCCTGAAGGATAGCTGTGATTGGCTCCAGCCACTGGCAACCATGAACATGAGTGGTAGGAAATAAATGGATTGTAATACTTGAGAATGTTTTATATTTTTAATGTTATTTTGTTTTTATTGAAGATTTGTCTGCGAGTCAGATGCAGCCATCAAAAGTACCACATCTGGCTTGCAAGTCATATGTTCCTGACCCCTTCACTAGAATAACTGGGTTTAATAGATATCTTTAGAACCTTTCACTCTAAAGCAGCAGAACATACATTCTTTTAAATGCTCATGGTACATTCTCTAGCATAAACCACATGTTAGGGCATAAAAGCGGTCTCAACAAATTTAAGAAGATGAAATCATATCAAGTATTTTCTTGATCATAATGGCATGAAACTGGTAATCAATCACAACAGAAAAACTCTCAAACACATGGAAACTAAATAGCAGGATGTCAAATTATGAATGGATTAACAATGAGATCAAAGAAGAAATAAATTTTCCTAGAAACAAATGATAATGAGCATATAACAACTCAAAATTTATGAGACACAGCAAAAGCACTCCTGAGAGGGAAGTTCATAGCATTACAGGCATACTTTCAGAAGCTAGAAAAAGCTCAAATAAACAACTTCACCCTGCATCTAAAAGAACTAGAAAAGGATAGCAAGTAAAGCCCAGATGTAGTAGAAGGAAGAAAATAATAAAGATCAGAGCAGAAGTAAATGACATAGAGGCTAAAGAAACAATACAGAGGATCAATAACACCAGGAGCTGGTTCTTTGAAAAGGTAAACAAAGTTGATGAACCTTTAACTAGACTCACCAAAAATAAAATAGAGAGGACTCAAATAAATAAAATTAGAAATGAGAGTGGAGAAATAAAAACCTACACAACAGAAATACAAAATATTGTTAAAAAATACTATGAAGAACTGTATGTTAAAAAACTAGACAACTGAGATGAAATGGACAAATTCCTTGAAACATACAATCTTCCGAAAATCAATCTGGAAGAATCAGAAAACCTAAAAAGACCAACTACAAAAATTAGATCGAAACAGTTATCAAAAAACTCCCAACAAAGAAAAGTACTGGGATGATGACTTCATAAGTGAATTCTACCAAATATTCAAAGAAAAACTAACTCCTATCCTTCTCAAGCTATTTCAAAAAATTCAAGAGGAAGGAAGACTTCCAAGCTCTTTTTTGATGTGAGCATAATTCTTTTTTTTTATTCATTTTTTTTTAGAGAGGAGAGAGAAAGAGACAGAGGAGGGGGGAGGAGCTGGAAGCATCAACTCCCATACGTGCCTTGACCAAGCAAGCTTGACCAAGCAAGCCCAGGGTTTTGAACCGGCGACCTCAGCATTTCCAGGTCGACGCTTTATCCACTGCGTCACCACAGGTCAAGCATAATTCTGATTTCAAAACCAGGCAAAGACAATAAACACACACACAAATTATAGGCCAATATCTCTGATGAATATAGATGCTAAAATCCTCAACAAAATATTAGCAAACTGGATCCAGCAACATATAAAAAAAAATCATACACCATGATCATGTGGGATTTATTCTGGGGAGGCTAGTACAATATTCAAAAATCAATCAATGTGATTCATCACATAAACAAAAAGAAGGAGAAAAACCACTTGATAATTTCAATAGGTGCAGAAAAAGCATTTAAAATCCAGCACCCATTCATAATGAAAAATCTCAGCAAAGTGGGAATACAGGGAACATAACTCAATATGATAAAGGCCATCTACGACAAACCCATAGCTAACATCATACTCAATGGGCAAAAATTAAAAGCAATCTGCTTAAGATCAGGAACAAGGCAGGGGTGCCCCCTTTCACCTCTCTTATTCAACATAGTGCTGAAAGTCCTAGCCACAACAATCAGACAAGAAGAAGAAATAAAAGGCATTCAAGTTGGAAAAGAAGAAGTAAAACTATCATTATTTGCAGATGATATGATATTATATATAGAAAACCCTAAAGTCTCAGTCAAAAAACTACTGGACCTGATAAATGAATTCAGCAAGGTGGAAAGATATAAAATTAATACTCATAAATCAGAGGCATTTTTATACACCAACAACAAACTGTCAGAGAAATTAAGAAAATGATCCCCTTTACTATTGCAACCAAGAAAATGAAGTACCTAGGGGTAAATTAAGCAAGGAGATTAAAGACTTGGACTTGGAAAATTATACAAAAAAGACCAAGAAAGATACACACAAGTGGAAGCATTACTGTGATCATGGTTAGGAAGAATAAACATCATTAAAATGACTATATTACCAAAAGCAATTTATAAATTCAATGCAATACCAATTAAAATACCAATGACATACTTCAAAGATATAGAACACATATTCCAAAAATTTATATGGAACCAAAAAAGAACACAAATAGCCTCAGCAATCTATACTACAAGGCCACTGTACTCAAAATAGCCTGGTCCTGGCATAAGAACAGGCATATAGATCAATGGAACAGAACAGAGAACCCAGAAATAAACCGACAGCTTTATGAACAACTGATATTTGACAAAGAGGTAAGAGCAACAATGGAATAAAATCAGCCTCTTTAATAAATGGTGTTGGGAAAATTGGACATCTACCTGCAAAACAAATGAAACTAGACCACCAACATACACCATTTACAAAAATAAAGTCAAAATGGATAAAAGACTTAAATGTAAACTATGAAACCATAAGCATCTTAGAAGAAAACATAAACAGTAAGGTCTCTGACATCTATCGCAGCAATATATTTGCCGATTTATCTCCACAGGCAAGTGAAATAAAAGGCAGGATAAACCAGTGGGACTATATCAAACTAAAAAGCTTTTGCACAGCTAAGAAAATGAGAACAGAATAAAAGAACAAACCATACAATCGGAGAACAATTTGACAATATGTCTGATAAGGGGTTAATAACCAAAATTTATAAAGAACTTGTAAAACTCAACACCAGGAAGACAAACAATCCAATTTAAAAATTGGCAAAAAAAAAAAAAAAATGAATAGACCCTTCTCCAAAGAGGACATACAGATAGCCAATAGGCATATGAAAAAATGCTCAACATCACTAATCATTAGAGAATTGGAAATTAAAACCACAATGAGATTATCACCTCACACCTGTCAGAATGGCACTCATCAACAAAACAACACAGAATAAGTGCTGGCAAGGATGTGGAGAAAATGGAACTCTCTTGTACAGCTGGTGGGAATGCAGACTGTTGCAGCTACTGTAGAAACCAGTATGGAGATTCCTCAAAAAATTAAAAATCAAACTGCCTTTTGACCCAGCTATCCCATTTTTTACTAATATACCCTAAGAACATTATAGCACTGTTCCAAAAGAAGAAATGCACCCCCATGTTTATGGCAGCATTGTTCACAATAGCGAAGATCTAGTAACAGCCCAAGTGTCCGTCAGTGGATAAGTGGATTAAAAAGCTTTGGTACATATATACAATGGAATATTATGGGGCTATGAAGAAGAAGGAAATATTACCTTTTGCAACAATATAGAGGGACCTAGAAACTATTATGTTGAGTGACATAAACCAGGCAGAGAAAGAAAAATATCATATGACCTCAATCATTTGAGGAATCCAAGGAATAATGAGAACTGAAGAATGGAATTGAGACAGAAGAGGGATCAAAGGGACAGAGGAAAAGAGAACAGAGGGAAAGGGGGATGATAGAATGGGATAAACCTGAAGGGAAGGGGGGAGGGCACTCTAAAAAGGGAGGCAAGGGAGATGTTGAGGGGAATAGGAGGAAGGGGGGAGGCATTTGGGATGACCCTAGAATCTATGGAAACACAATTAATTAAATTTAAAAAATGTTAAACAAAAAGTTTTCTTTCGAAACTTAAAATTTGATATGTTTTATAAAAGGAAGTAGGTGGAGGCTTCTACTGTGATATCAGAACTCAGGTATACAAGATATGATATCTTACCTACTGTGTCATACATGACAAGGTTCTTATTTGTTTCACAATTGACTGATATTGATTTCAAAGCTCTATGACCTCAGATGCTGATGCCACTTCACCTACTGAGCATACATTCAGATCTCTTCTTTTCGTCTTTTCGCTGTAGTTGTTGGGATATGTGATTGTAAAACATACATGGAGCAACTGACAATTAGGAATTTCTCTGATCAATTGTGTTGCCATACAAATAACGTGCAATTTTGACTTTCATCTTTTATTTAAAGTGTAGGGGGGGGGGAGCCTATAATTCTGTTGCTTTTTTGCACTTGCTTAGTAACAGCCACCTGTACAATTTTTCTGATATTTGTGTCTTTAGTTGTCATTTTGGTAAAATCATCTCACTTTCAGTTCAATATTATAATTTCAAGGAGTCCCTAAATTTACCTTCCCTGATGTTATTGCTTTGTTTAGCATTTATGGAGACTTGTAATTTCTGGGGCTATTGCAATTCCTAGAATCTCTATTTTATTGATTTTTATAGGTTCTTGAAAAGTACAAATATTGATTGTACTGAAAATGTTAAAGATGACTTTTACATGCTTACCTGCTATAATTATACCCCAAAAAATGCCATTAGAGGTTTGAGCTCCTCCAGTTCTATGATTCTCTTATTCCTAGCCCAGTCTAGCTTTTAGCACAGCAGCCAGAGCCAGAGTTGCTTTTATTAATAGTTAAGGTTTGAGAGCAGCCCAAGATGGCTGACTTGGAGGATTGGGTATCAGATGAGGAGAAGATGATTCTGGATCGCCTGTAGCTCCAAGAAGGTTGCTGAGGGCCAGTCAAAAGCAGTGACTCCCAATGGTCTTTGCCAGTTTCCAGCCTGTGAGTTCCAGGGCCGGTACATCCAGTGGCCAGATACAGAGCATCAGCTCAAGACCTAACAACCATAGTTAGAGTGGTATCTTAAGGAAAGGCTCCTCACACCTGACCCAGCTAAGGCATAGAAAACGTTGTCACAAACAGCAAAAAGAGCAGTAGCAACAGATAAGTAGCCCACAGCAGATTACAAACAGCTGAAGCCATCCCAGGAAGATTTGGAAATTACACAACTGAAAGCTGGAGTCAGACAACACCAACCCTATACTTAGCTACACAAACAACATATTTGAAGGAGCAATCTATATCGAGACAAAATGGGAAGACAGGGAAGTGCAATTCAAATGAATCAACTAGAGGAATCCCCAGAAAAAGAATTAAATGAAATGAAAATAACTAAGATGCTGGATGCAGAGTTTAGAATAATGATTGTGAGGACGCTCAAGGATCTTAGAGCAACCATAGGTAGACAACATGAGCATCTAAACAATGAGATATCTGGCATCAAAAAGGACATTGGTCATAAAAAATAATCAGACAGAAATGATAAACACAATATCAGAAATTAAGACTACACTACAAGAAATGAAGAGCAGGTGGGATGAAAAAGAGGATTAAATCAGTGATTTAGAGGACAAGATAAGCAAAAGCATGGAAGCAGAACAGCAAAAGAAAAAGAGGATCAAAATGTCTGAGAAAACTCTAAGAGAGCTTTGTTACAATAGGAAGAGAAACAACATCTGCATCATAGGGGTTCCTGAAGGAGAAGAGAAAGAACAAGGGATAGAGAATCTGATTGAAGAAATCATAGCTGAAAATGTCCCCAAATTTATGCAGGATAAAGTCACACAAGTTCAAGAAGCACAGAGAATCCCATTAAGAAGGAACCCAAATAAACCTAAACGAAGACACATCATAATTAAAAAAACCAAAGCTAAGAAATAAAGAAAGAATACTAAAAGCTGCAAGAGGAAAGCAGTCAGTCATCTACAAAGGAGACCCCAAAAGGATGACATTCGACTTCTCAACAAAAACACTTGAGGTGAGAAGGGAATGGCAAGAAATATTCAAATTAATGCAGAACAAGATTCTACAACCAACAATTCTTTATCCGGTAAGGCTATCATTTAAAATAGAAGGAGAAATAAAAAGCTTCCCTTACAAAAAAAAAAAAAAAAAACCCTCAAGGAATTTATTACAACCAAACCAATGATGTAAGAAATGTTAATGGTCCTGTTGTAAACAGAACAAGGGGGTGGGGGTAGGGAATCTAGTAAAGAGGGATGTAGATTTAAGATTTTAGAAATGCATCCAAATTGAAAAAGAAGAAGTAAAACTATCATTATTTGCTGATGGTATGATACTGTACCTAGAAAACCCTAAAGTCTCAGTAAAAAAACTACTGGATCTAATAAATGAATTCAGCAAGGTGGCAGGATATAAAATTAATATTCAAAAACCAGTGGCATTTTTATACACCAACAATGAACTGTCCAAAAGAGAAATTAAGAAAACAATCCCCTTCACTACTGCAACAACAACAAAGAAAGTACCTAGCTGTAAATTTAACAAAGGAGGTTAAAGATTTGTACTCAGAAAATTATAAAACATTGATAAGAGAAATCAAGGAACATAATCAAATCAAAAATGGGCAAAAGAAATGAATAGACACTTCAAAGAGGACAGTCAGATGGCCAATAGGCAAAAGAAAAAATGTTCAACATCACTAATCATTATAGAAATGCAAATTAAAACCACAATGAGATATCACCTCACACCAGTCAGAATGACACATTAACAAAACAAAATATAATAAGTACTGGTGAGGATGTGGAGTAAAGGGAATCCTCCTGCACTGCTGGTGGGATGCAGACTGGTGCAACCACTGTGGAAAATAGAGATTCCTCAAAAAATTAAAAATGGAACTGCCTTTTGACCCAGCCATCCCACTTTTAGAAATGTATCCTAAGAACAACAAATCACTGATTCAAAAGAAGAAATGCACCCCTATGTTTATGGCAGCATTGTTTACAATAATGAAGATCTGGATACAGCCCAAGTGTCCTTCAGTGGACGAGTGGATTAAAAAGCTGTACTACATATACACATGAAATAGTATGGGGCCATGAAAAAGAAGGAAATACTACCTTTTGCAACAACATGGATGGACCTGGAAACTTATGTTAAGTGACATAAGCCAGGCAAGAAATAAAAATATCATATGACCTCACTCATATGAGGAATCCAATGAACAATGTGAACTGAGGAACAGAATAGAGGCAGAGTAGGGATCAAAGAGACCAGTGGGAAAGCAGACAGAGGGAAAGGGGTTGAGAGGATGAGATCAGAGAAGAGAAAGAGCTTGGTGAAATTATATATACATAATAGCATTATAGAGAGCAGAAGAGCAAATCCTGGAGGAAAGTGGGGAGGGTGTTAGGGGGAGGGGGCAAGAAGGAGGTTGAGGGGAATTTGGGGGTGCGGAAGGATGTATTCAGTGGGACACTTGAATCTATGTAAACACAATAAATTTAAATCAATAAAAAAATAAGAAATCATGAAGTGTGAGATGGATAGGAATTCCAGAACATAAAGATTCCTATAAAATGTACTGCAGTTAAAGAGTATTTGTTTGCATACTTTTCAATGGATAATGGTGGGTTTTGAGTCATTACATTGCTTGAGATGTATTTTAAAAAAATAGTTAAGGTTCATCAGCGTAAATTGCTTTTAGGGTGCTCCTTGGTGTGAATAATGCTATTTGATATTATGATTTGTAGCAAACAACGGAGACACGCAACAATGTAGCAGCCTGTGTTTGGTTATTGCCACAAGGGAGCTGAAGGGCTTTTAAATAAACTATGTATGATCTACTTACATGAGGTGCTATTTAAGTGCTACACATTACAGGCAAGTGTATTTAAAGGAAGCCCAATGCATCAGTTGAGATTTCCAGAGCCAATCTAAGGATCAGCTCTGGAATAAAGCCAGCTGAAACAATGATAGACTCAACGAGGTGAAGGAGGGCCCATATTTAACTGAAGATGGGTTTAACCAATGTTTAGCTGGGGTTACCTCACTGAATGTAATCTTTGTAAATATATTTTCTTATAAATGTGTTTGCTTGCTTAAAGGAAATCCCTGGTAAAACAGCTATAACCATATTTCAGAATGGTGACTGAATCATTATCATTATCTTTTTTGTTATCTTTATAAGGTTCTACTTTAAAGAAGCTTCTTAAAAACTATATAGATTATTTTAGCTCAGAGATCCAGAGCACAGATAAGCAATCTCATTGATGAAGAAAGTTGTTTCAACAAACTTTATTAATAAATTGATGTTCAATGTGCTTTACATACATAGCATCTCCCAGAGACTTGGTGAAGACCTAAGGTCCCACCTCTTTCCTTTTATACCTACTGAAAGGTATTGTGCCTTGCACACACTTTATTGGCCAATGAACTGAAGAATTTTTTAAAAAGTAAAAAAAAAAAAAAAAAAAAAAAATTCTTCTAGGCTGCTGCAAACACAGGCACTGACTTTAAGGAATCTCTTGAAGAAATACAAATCATTGCACTTAATGGCCTGGTTATACAGACACCGAATGGTGTTTATTTCTGGATTTGAGGCCATAAAATTTGTCAATGGCTTTCCATGAAGGAGTAGCCTACAAGAACATTTCATTGTGCAGTCTAATTCACTCAATTCCCAAGGCTTCATATGAAAATCAGCCCCATATTCTGTAAATAGTGGAAAGCAGCTAAAGTCTGACATCCAACAAAGACTTTATGCTCTACATTTACACATTTAAAAAACAGCAAAGTTATGTTCATTTATGATAGCTAGACACACACAGAAAAATAGAAGGATGAAGTGATGTCACAGAAATGGCGGCGTGAGCAGCACAGCTGACAGATCTCCCCAAAATTTCAACAAATTCATCAACCAGAGACAGAAAAATCTATCCTTGGAGTTTCCGGGAGTTCCACACACTGAAGACGAAGGGGCTGCTTTCACTTGGAACTGAGAGTCGGGAGGGAGCTGAGGGTGCAGAGGAAGCTAACTGTGGCACAGACATTTGTTCAAGTCAAGGAAAGAGTGTACCTGTGTTGAGTCAGCCCACGCGAGCAACCAGCCGCACGCAGTGAGCAACCGACCATGCACTGTGAGCAACCGCCCGCATGCTGCGGGCATCCCAGCAGACCACAAGCAGTGCACGCCACAGGCGTCCCAGCAGCCGGCGCGCAGTGTGCTGCCAGTGTCCCAGCAGCCAGCACACCGCCGGTGACCCAGCCGCTGGCCGGTGTGCTGTGGGGGACCCAGCCTCCTGCCCCGGAGAGCACCCCAGTCACCCACGCGGAGAGCTCCTCAACCACCAGCGGTGAGAGGGGAGTGCACCAAAGTGAACTATGCTGGAGCTTCTCTGCACAGGCGGGGCACATCACCCAGCCATTCAAGCTAACAATCAAGCATCAGGGAAGGGGCGTCAGGCAGCTTGCAGTCCGTCCTGGAGCACATCTGTGGATCCAATCGCTAAAATTAGCTTAACCCACAGTCTGCTCACTTCCCAATTGACCTACGCGGGTCTAATTGACAAGATCTTTCGCAGTTCAGTGATCCAAGACAAGAGGCATGATATTCTTTAGTGCCTCTTGCTAAAGGGGTGGGGGCAACTTCTGATTGACAGAGCTTTCATACTCAGGGATATAGGCAAAAAAGAGGGACCTGTGCTGCAGACAGAGACTAGGGCATCTTCTTCCCAGCCAAAACAGGTTACAAAGTGCGGAAAGCCTGGGGAGAGTGGTCCCACAGAGTGCTAGGCGTGCTGAACAGGCCTGGTGGCTCATGAAAAGTCACCTTGAGAGCGATTGGCTCCCAGCCGCGCCTGATTATGCTGGTGGCTCTGACTGACAGAACCTTACCCAGAGCCCTGCATTGAGTGGGGATAGAGTAGAGGTTTGCCAGCTCTTTGAACCTCTTACTCCCCAGGCAGAGGCAGCAGCAACCGCATAGCTGGTTCACCAGACTGTTAATTCAGGAAGGGGAGACTAGGAGAGAGGCTCCGGGAAAACGGACTCTCATTGTCGAAGCCTGCAAATGCTAACAAGCCTTGACTACCAATGATACTGAAGCCAAATATATGACATTGCTGTAGAGTCTCATCAACTGCAAAGCCCTACCTAAGCATGCCACAGGGGCAGACCCTGGGATACAGAGTCACCAACCAGGAAGAGGGAGAGGAAAGAAAAAGGAAGAAATTAACCTCTCAAAATCAAGAAAAATTCACAGACCTTATAACTTGTTCCACTATTTTTTTCTTTTGTTTCTTATATCTTCTTGCCTTTATTATTATTATTTCTATTTCCTCCACCTTGGTCCTTTTATTCTCTGCCCATCTTATTTTTTCTTTTTCTTGAACTACACTACCCATATGTGTTACATTTTATTTATTTTCTTCTTCCTTACTCTCCATGAGGATTACACTCCAAAACCCTTAACTCTCTATCTCTTTTTGTTTTTTCTTTTCTTTTTATTTTTTCTTCCTTTCATTTTTCCCTTTTTTCTTATTTCTCCCTTTCTATTAGTTTCTTCTTTTCTCCTTTTACTTTTCCTCTCATTCAATTCCCAATCAGGAACAAATTATTTATTTTGGGACTCAGGGTGTTTTTTTTTGTGGCATTTTGGGTGCTTTTTACTTCGCTTTTTTAACTCATTAGCATTCCTCCCAACCCAGGATCTCCATTCCATTTAGTCTTTGCTCCACTTAATACAATAGATTTTTTTTCCTTTTTCCTGTTTCCCTCTTATCACTCTCATTATATCTTAGTCGGCCATCACTTATAAGCAAATCATTTTATACTTGACCCAGATTTTTTTCTTTTTTGCATTTTGTGGGTCCCTACTTCCCTTCTTGCCCCTTGAACACTTCCCCTCAACTCAGCCCCTCCCTTATAGGCAGTTTTTGTTCCATTTAGCAGAATATAATTCACAGGTCATCACGATATTTTCCTAAGGAGGAAGGGAGAGGAGGGGAAAAGAAGAAAGAAAAGGGGGGGAAATAATAAATTATTTTTGGTTGTTTTGTGGGATTTTTTTCCTTTTTCCAAAATATTTTCCTTTTTTCTTTTTCCTTTTTTTTTTTTACTTTTTATTTTTTATTAATTCTCATTAGTGCTATCAACAAGATCACCCTCAGATGCCATTAAGAAAAAGGAAATCAAATATCATGGATACAAAAGATAGAGAAGTAACACAGATAGATATGGAAAAATCTATGGAGACAAAATTTAATATATTGGAAACCTTGGAGCTAAATAACAGAGAATTTAAAATAGAATTTCTAAAAATACTCAGAGATATACAAGAAAACACAGAAAGGCAATTTAGGGAGCTCAGAAAACAACTCAATGAACACAAAGAATATATTTCCAAGAAAATTGAAACTATAAAAAAAAATCAAACAGAGATGAAAAACTCAATTCACGAGCTGAAAAACAAAGTAACAAGCTTAGCTAATAGAACAGTCCAGATAGAAGGTAGGATTAGTGAAATAGAAGACAAGCAACTTGAGGCACAACAGAGAGAAGAAGGAAGAGACTCAAAAATTAAAAAAATGAGAAAGCCCTACAGGAACTGTCTGACTTCATCAAAAAGAATAACATATGAATAATAGGTATATGAGAGGGAGAAGAGAGAGAAAATGGAATGGAGAATATATTCAAACAAATAATAGACGAGAACTTCCCGAGTTTATGGAAAGAACTAAGGCCTCAAATTCAAGAAGCAAACAGAACACCGAGCTTTCTTACCACAACAAACCTACTCCAAGGCACATCATAATGAAGATTGCACAAACCAATGACAAAGAAAAAGTTCTCAAGGCAGCCAGGGAAAAGAAGAATACAACATATAAAGGAAGGCCTATTAGATTATCATCAGATTTCTCAGGAGAAACTCTACAAGCTAGAAGAGAGTATACCCCAATATTTAAAGCCTTGAAAGAGAGGAACTTTGAGCCAAGAATACTATACCCATCAAAGCTATCCTTTAAGTATGAAGAAGAAATAAAAACATTCACAAATACAGAAAAGATGAAGGAATTTATCATCAGAAAGCCCCCACTCCAGGAAATACTAAAGGGAGTTCTCCAACCAGATTAAAAGAGCAAAACAAAACAAAACCACAAGTAAAAGCTCCACCAAGAACACAATAAAACCAAATATAAATTGTGACAACAACAAAAAAAAGGGGGATGGGGAGAGGATGGAGATTAACAGTAGTAAAGAATGATGGAGTGCAAAAGTACTCACAAGATAGTGCACTACAATGAACAGGGTAGGAACCCTTTTCATTACTTAATGTTAACCACCATTAAAAAAACCACCACAGAAGCACATGATTTAAAAAAGATAGCAATAGAGAAAAGATGTATGGAATACAACCAAATAAAAACAAAAGATAGAAAAAGAAAGAGAAGGATCAAACAAGACACAAAACTAACAGAAAGCAATCTATAAAATGGCAATAGGTAACTTACAAGTGTCAATAATTACACTAAATGTAAAGGGATTTAACTCGCCAATAAAAAGGCACAGAGTAGCAGAATGGATTAAAAAAGAAAATCCAACTGTATGCTGCCTACAAGAAACTCATCTAAGCAACAAGGATAAAAACAAATTCAAAGTGAAAGGCTGGAAAACAATACTCCAAGCAAATAACATCCAAAAAAAAGCAGGCATAGCAATACTCATATCTGATAATGCTGACAAGACAGCAAAAGTACTCAAGAGACAAAAAGGGTCATTTCATAACGATTAAGGGTACACTGAATCAAGAAGACATAACAATTCTTAATATGTATGCACCAAACCAAGGAGCACCAAAATATATAAGACAGCTACTTATTGACCTAAAAACAAAAACTGACAAAAATACAATCATACTTGGACACCTCAATACACCGCTGACGGCTCTAGATTGGTCATCCAAGCAGAGAATCAATAAAAATATATTGGCCTTAAACAAAACACTAGAGCTCTTGGATATGATAGACATCTACAGGACATTTCATCCCAAAGTGACAGAGTATACATTTTTCTCCAGTGTACATAGATCATTCTCAAGAATTGACCATATGTTGGGCCACAAAAACAACATTAGCAAATTCAGAAAAATCAAAGTTGTACCAAGCATATTTTCTGATCATAAAGCCTTGAAACTAGAATTTAACTGCAAAAAAAAAAAAAGAAAAAACCCCACAAAAATGTGGAAACTAAACAACATACTTTTAAAAAATGAATGGGTCAAAGAAGAAATAAGTGCAGAGATCAAAAGATATATAAGGACAAATGAAAATGACAATACAACATATCAGAATCTATGGGATGCAGCAAAAGCACTGATAAGAGGGAAGTTCATATCACTTCAGGTCTATATGAAGAAACAAGAGAAAGCCCAAGTGAACCACTTAACTTCACACCTTAAGGAACTAGAAAAAGAAGAACAAAGACAACCCAAAACCAGCCTAAGAAAGGAGATAATAAAAATCAGAGCAGAAATAAATAAAATAGAGAACAGAAAAACTACAGAAAAAATTAATAAAACAAGGAGCTGGTTCTTTGAAAAGATCAACAAAATTGACAAACCCCTGGCAAGACTTACCAAGGAAAAAAGAGAAAGAACTCATATAAACAAAATCCAAAATGAAAGAGGAGAAATCACCACGGATATTGTAGATATACAAAGAATTATTGTAGAATACTATGAAAAATTTTATGCCACTAAATTCAACAACCTAGAAGAAATGGATAAATTCCTAGAACAATGCAACCTTCCTAGACTGAGTCAAGAAGAAGCAGAAAGCCTAAACAAACCTATTAGTAGAGAAGAAATAGAAAAAAACTATTAAAAACCTCCCCAAAAATAAAAGTCCAGGCCCAGATGGCTATACTATCAAATTTTATCAAACATTCAAAGAAGACTTGGTTCTTATTCTACTGAAAGTCTTCCAAAAAATTGAAGAAGAAGCAATACTTCCAAACACATTTTATGATGCCAACATAACCCTCATACCGAAACCAGGCAAGGATGGCACAAAAAACGAAAACTACAGACCAATATCTCTAATGAATATAGATGCTAAAATACTAAACAAAATACTAGCAAATTGAATATAACAACATATTAAAAAAATAATGCATCATGATCAAGTGAGATTCATCCCAGAATCTCAAGGATGGTTCAACATATGTAAAACAGTTAACGTAATACAACACATCAACAAAACAAAGAACAAAAACCACATGATCTTATCAATAGATGCAGTAAAGGCATTTGATAAAATACAACACAATTTTATGTTTAAGACTCTCAAAAAAATGGGTATAGAAGAAAAATATCTCAACATGATAAAGGCCATATATGATAAACCATCAGCTAACATTATATTAAATGGCACAAAACTGAAGGCTTTCCCCCTTAAATCAGGAACAAGACAGGGTTGTCCACTCTCTCCACTCTTATTTAATGTGGTGCTAAAGGTTCTAGCCAGATCAATCAGACAAGACAAAGAAATAAAAGGCATCCATATCGGAAAAGAAGAAGTAAAGGTATCATTTTTTGCAGATGATATGATCCTATACATCAAAAACCCCAAAGAATCCACAGAAAGACTACTAGAAACAAGAAGCCAATACAGTAAGGTTGCAGGATACAAAATTAACATACAAAAGTCCATAGCCTTTCAATATGCCAACAATGAAACATTTGAGAACAAACTTTAAAAAATAATCCCCTTCACGATTGCAACAAAAAAAATAAAATACCTAGGAATAAACATAACAAAGAATGTAAAGGACTTATATAATGAAAACTACAGACCATTGTTAAGGGAAATCGAGAAAGATACAATTAGATGGAAGAATATTCCTTCTTCTTGGTTAGGAAGAATAAATATAATCAAGATGGCCATATTACCCAAAGCAATATACAAATTTAATGCAATTCCTATCAAAATTCTAATGACATTTTTTAAAGAAATGGAACAAAAAAATCATCAGATTTATATGGAACTATAAAAAACCCCAAATAGCCAAAGCAATCCTAAAGAAAAAGAATGAATCTGGGGGCATTACAGTACCTGACTTCAAACTATATTATAGGGCCATGACAATCAAAACAGCATGGTATTGGCAGAAAAATAGACACTCAGACCAATGGAACAGAATAGAAAGCTCAGAAATAAAACCACATATATGGTCAAATAATTTTTGATAAAGGGGCAACAACACACAATGGAGAAAAGAAAGCCTCTTCAACAAATGGTGCTGGGAAAACTGGAAAGCCACTTGCAAAAGAATGAAACTGGACTACAGTTTGTCCCCTTGTACTAAAATTAATTCAAAATGGATCAAAGATCTAAATTTAATACCTGAAACAATAAAGTACATAGAAGAAGACATAGGTTCTAAACTCATGGACCTTGGTTTTAAAGAGCATTTTATGAATTTGACTCCAAAGGCAAGAGAAGTGAAGGCAAAAATTAATGAATGGAACTACATCAGACTAAGAAGCTTTTCCACAGCAAAAGGAACTGACAACAAAACAAACAGACAGGCAACTAAATGGGAGACAACATTTTCAAGCAACAGCACAGATAAGGGCCTAATATTCAAAATATACAAAGAACTCATAAAACTCAACAACAAACAAACAAATGATCCAATAAAAAAATGGGAAGTGGACATGAACAGACACTTCTCCCAGGAAAAAATACAATTGGCCAACAGATATATGAAAAGATACTCATCTTCATTAGTTATTAGAGAAATGCAAATCAAAACTACAATGAGATACCACCTCACACCTGTTAGATTAGCTATTATTGACAAGACAGGTAATAGCAAATGTTGGAGAGGCTGTGGAGAAAAAGGAACACTCATTCACTGTTGGTGGGAATGTAAAGTAGTACAACCATCATGGAAGAAAGTATAGTGGTTCCTCAAAAAACTGAATATAGAACTACCTTATGACCCAGCAATCCCTCTACTGTGTATATACCCCCAAAACTCAGAAACATTGATATGTAAAGACACATGCAGCCCCATTTTCATTGCAGCATTGTTCACAGTGACCAGGACATGGAAACAACCAAAAAGCCCTTCAATAGAAAACTGGATAAAAAAGATGTGGCACATATACGCTATGGAAAACTACTCAGCCATAAGAAATGATGACATCAGATCATTTACAGCAAAATGGTGGGATCTTGATAACATTATACAAAGTGAAATAAGTAAATTAGAAAAAATCAGGAACTGCATTAGTCCATACGTAGGTGGGATATAAAAGTGAGACTAAGAGACATTGATAAGAGTGTGGTGGTTACGGGGGGGAGGGGGGAATGGGAGAGGGAAAGGGAGAGGGGGAGGGGCACAAAGAAAACTAGATAGAAGGTGACAGAGGACAATCTGACTTTGGGTGATGGGTAAGCAACATAATTGATTGACAAGATAACCTGGACATGTTTTCTTTGAACATATGTACCCTGATTTATTGATGTCACCCTAGTGAAAGTAAAAAAATAAATAAAAAAGATCTGGAACAACGCAGGTGTGCCCCCTTTCACCACTTTTATTCAACATAGTTCTGGAAGTCCTAGCCACAGCAATCAGACAAGAAGAAAAAATAAAAGGCATTCAAACTGGAAAAGAAGTAAAACATCATTATTTGCTGATGACATGATATTGTATATAGAAAACTCTAAAGTCTCAGTCAAAAAGCTACTAGACCTGATAAATAAATTTGGCAAGGTGGCAGCATATAAAATTAATATTCAGAAATTAGTGGCATTTTTTATACAACAACAATAAGCTGTCTGAAAGAGAAATTAAGGAAACAATTTTCTTCACTATTGAAACAACAACAAAAAAATAAAGTACCTAGGAGTAAATTTAACCAAGGAGGTAAAGGACTTGTACTCAGAAAATTATAAACATTTAAAAGAGAAATCAAAAAAGATACAAACAAGTGGAAGCATATACCGTGTTCATGGATAGGAAGAATAAACATAATTAAAATGTCTATATTACCCAAAGCAATCTATAAATTCAATGTAATTTTTATTAAAATGCCAATGGCATACTTCAAAAATATAAAGCAAATATTACACCCCAATTTTTAAAAAAATTTATTTAGACAATTTATTTTAATGAGGTGACATTGATCAATTAGAATACACAGATTCAGATCATTTTGACATTTCATTATGTTGTATACATATCACCCAAAATCAGATTGTCTTCCATCACCTTTTATTTGTTTTTTGTTATACCTCTTCCCTCTCCCACCCCTCCCTCTTCTTCCCCACCCCAGTAACCACTGAACTCTTGTTTATGTTCATGAGACTCAATTTTGTGCCCCATATATGTATGGAATTATACAGTTCTTAGTTTTTTCTCATTTACTTATTTCACTTAGTATAATGTTATCAAGATCCATCCATGTCATCATAAATGATCCTATGTCATCATTTCTTATGGCTGAGTAGTATTCCATAGTATGTATGTACCACATCATCTTTATCCAATCTTCTATTAAAGGGCTTTTTGGTTGTTTCCATGTCTTGGCCACTGTGAAAAATGTTGCAATGAACATGGGGGTACATTTGTCTTTACGTACCAATGCTTTTGAGCTTTGGGGATATATACCCAGTAGAGGGATTGCTAGGTCATATGGTAGTTTTATTCTTAATTTTTTGAGGAACCATAATACTATCTTCAATAATGGTTGTACTACTTTACATTTCCACCAACAGTAAATGAGTGTTTCTTTTTCTCCACATCCTCTCCAACACTTATTATTACCTGTCTTGTTGATAAAAGCTAGTCTAACAGGGGTGAGGTGGTATTTCACTGTAGTTTTGATTTGCATTTCTCTAATAGCTAGTGAAGATATTCATCTTTTCATATATCTATTGGCCATTTCTTCCTGGGAGAAGTGTCTGTTCATGTGCTCTTCCCATTTTTTTATTGAATTGTTTGCTTTTTTGTTGTTGAGATTTGTGATTTCTTTGTATATTTTGGATATTAGGCCCTTATCTGAGCTGTTGCTTGAAAATATTGTCTCCCATTTAGTTGCCTGTGTGTTTGTTTTGTTGTCAGTTTCTTTAGCTGTGCAAACACTTCTTAGTCTGATGTAGTCACATTCATTTATCTTTGCCTTCACTTCTTTTGCCTTTGAAATAAAATTCATAAAATGTTCTTTATGGGCAAGGTCCATGAGTTTAGTACCTATGTCTTCTTCTATGTAATTTATTGTTTCAAGTCTTATATTTAGGTCTTTGATACATTTTGAATTAATTTTGGTACAAGGAGACAAACTGTAGTCAAGTTTCATTCTTTTGCACATGGCTCTCTAGTTTTCCTAGCACCATTTATTAAAGAGGCTTTCCTTTCCAGTGTGTTTTTGGCTCTTTTATCAATGATGATTTGACCATATATATGTAGTTTTATTTCTGGGCTCTGTATTCTGTTCCATTGGTCTGAGTGTGTATTTTTCTGTCAATACAATGCTGTTTTGATTATTATGGCTCTATAATATAATTTGAAGTTAGGTATTGTAATGCCACCAGCTTTGTTCCTTTTCCTTAGGATTACTTTGACTATTCAAAAATTTTTATAGTTCCATACAAACCTGATGACTTTTTATTCCATTACTTTAAAAACTGACATTAGGGCCCTGGCCGGTTGGCTCAGTGGTAGAGCGTCGGCCTGGCGTGCAGAGTTCCCGGGTTCGATTCCCTGCCAGGGCACATAGGAGAAGCGCCCATCTGCTTCTCCACCCCTCCCCCTCTCCTTCCTCTCTGTCTCTCTCTTCCCCTCTTGCAGCCGAGGCTCCATTGGAGCAAAGATGGCCCGGGCGCTGGGGATGGCTCCTTGGCCTCTGCCCCAGGTGCTAGAGTGGTTCTGGTCACGACAGAGCGACGCCCCGGAGGGGTAGAGCATCGTCCCCCGGTGGGCAGAGCATGGCCCACTGGTGGGCGTGCCGGGTGGATCCTGGTTGGGCGCATGCGGGAGTCTGTCTGTCTCTCCCTTTTCCTAGCTTCAGAAAAATACAAAAAAAAAAAAAAAAATTAAAAACTGACATTAGGATTTTGATGGGAATTGCATTAAACTTTTATATTGATTTGGGTAATATGATCATTTTGACTATATTTATTCTTCCTATCCAAGAACAAAAAATAATATATTTTTTTAATTTCCATGTATCTTTTTCAATTTTCCTTAACAATGCTTTGTAGTTTTTATTATATAGGTCCTTAATTCTTTGTTTTGTTAATTCCTAGGTATTTTTTGTTGTTGTTGCAACTGTAAAAAAGATTATTGTTTTGAGTTCATTTTCTGATGTTTCATTGTTGGCATATAGGAAAGCAATAGACTTCTGTATATTAATTTGTATCCTATGACCTCACTGTATTGGTTTATTGTTTTGAATAGTTCTTTTGTGAAGATTTTGGGGTTTTCGATGTACAGGATCATATCATCTGCAAAAAGTGAAACCTTTACTTCTTCTTTCCCAATATAAATGCCTTTTATTTCTTTCTCTTGTCTGATTGCTCTGGCTATGACTTCCAGCACTATGTTGAATAAGAGTGGAGAGAGTGGGCAGTCTAGTCTTGTTCTGATTTTAGCGGAAAAGTTTTCAGTTTTTTGCCATTTAATATGATGTTAGCTGATGGTTTTACATAAATGGCCTTTATTATGTTGAGATATTTTTCTTCTATACCTATTTTGTTGAGTGTTTTAAACATAAAATGATGTATTTTATCGAATGCCTTTTCTGCATCTATTGATAGGATCATGTGGTTTTTGTTCTTTGTTTTGTTGATATGGTGTATTATGTTAACTATTTTACATATGTTGAAACATCCTTGTGATTCCAGGATGAATCCCACTTGATCATGATGAATTATTTTTTTAATGTGTTGTTGTATTCAATTTGCTAGTATTTTGTTTAGGATTTTAGCATCTGTATCATTAGAGATAGTGGTCTGTAGTTTTCTTTTTTTGTGTTGTCCTTGCCAGGTTTTGGTATGAGGGTTATGTTGACCTCATAAAATGTGTTTGGAAGTATTGCTTCTTCTTCAATTTTTTGGAAGACTTTGAGTAGAATAGAAACCAAATCTTCATTGAATGTTTGATAGAATTCACTAGTATAGCTGTCTGGTCCTGGACTTTTATTTTTTGGGAGGTTTTTGATAGTTGTTTTTATTTCCTCCCTGCTTATGAGTCTGTTTAGGCTATCTACTTCTTTGTGACTCAGTCTAGGAAGATTGTATTGTTATAGAAATTTATCCATTTCTTCTAGATTGTTAAATTTGGTGGCATATAGTTTTTCATTTTACTCTAAAAATATTCTTTGTGTATCTATATCTGTAGTGATTTCTTCTCTTTTATTTTGGATATTGTTCATATGAGTCCTTTCTCTTTTTTACTTAGTGAATCTTGCCAAGGGTTTGTCAATTTTGTTGATCTTTTCAAAGAACCAGCTCCTTGTTTTATTGATTTTTTTCTATAGTTTTTCTGTTCTCTATTACATTTATTTCTGCTCTGATTTTTATTATTTCCTTCCTTCTTCTGCTTTTAGGTTGCCTTTGTTCTTCTTTTTCTAGTTCCTTAACATGTGATGTTAAGTGGTTCACATGGGCTTTTTCTTGTTTGTTCATATAAGGATGTAGTGATATGAACTTTCCTATTATTACTACTGGTCTTGCATCCCAGAGATTCTGATATGTCATATTGTCATTTTCATTTGTCTGTATGAATATTTTGATCTCTGCTTTTATTTCTTCTTTGATACACCCATTTTTTTAGAAGTACAGTGGTACCTTGAGATACAAATTTAATTCATTCTGTAACTGAGCTCGTCAGTCAGTCAACTCGTATATCAAACTGCCGATACTGGACCTTGCACCAATGCGCCAACTAGTGGCAGCTTCCCAAATTACAACTTGTATCTCGGAATTTTGCTCGGATCTTGAACTGAGTCACAGCTCATATCTTAAAAAAGTTTGTATGTTGGTCTGTTTATATCTCAAGGTATTACTGTATGTTGTTTAATTTCCACATTTTTGTGGGTTTGTTTACTTCTTTTTTGCAGTTGAATTCTAGTTTCAAAGCTTTATGGTCAGAGAATATGCTTGGTATAATTTTAATCTTTTTGAATTTGTTGGTGTTAGTTTTGTGGCTCAACATATGGTCAATTTTTAAGCATGTTCTATGTATACTGGAGAAAAATGTATACTCTGGTTTTTTGGGATGAAATGTCCTATAGATGTCTATTATATCCAGTTGTTGTAGTATTTTGTTTAAGGCCCATATTTCTTTATTGGTTTTCTATATGGATGAACAATCTAGAGCCAATTGCTGTGTATTCAGGTTTCCAAGTAAGATTTTATTGTCAGTATTTATTTTTACATCAGTTAGTACATGTCTTATATACTTTGGTGCTCCTTGGTTTGGTGTAAATATATTAAGAAGTGTTATGTCTTCTTAATTCAGTGTTCTCTTTATCATTATAAAATGACCATCTTTGTCTCTGATTATCTTTGTTGTCCTGTAATCAGCATTGTTAGATATGAGTATGGCTACACCTGCCTTTCCTTGGATGTTATTTTCTTGGATAATTATTTTTCAACCTTTCACTTTGAATTTGTTTTTATCCTTGTAGCTTAGATGTGTTTCTTGAAGGCAGCATACAGTTGGATTTTTTTTTGATCCACTCTGCTACTCTGTCTTTTTATTGATGTGTTCAATTCATTTACATTTAATGTAATTATTAACACTTGAGGGTTTCCTATTGCCATTTTATATATTGCTTTCTGATAGCTCTGTATCTTGTTTGGTTCTTCTCTTTTGTTTTTCTGTCATTTAGTTTTCTTTGGTTGTATTCCATACTTCTTTCTTCTGTTTCTTCTTTTTTTAAGCCATGTGTTTCTGTAGTGGTTTTTCAGGGTTGGTTACCATTAGGTAATAAAAAGGATATATATTATATTCATTGTAGTACATTATCTCATGAGTGCTTCTGCATTCCATCCTCCTTTGCTGCTGTTAATCTTTGTCCTCTCCCCTTTTTTGTTTTTGTTGTCACAGATTAATCTTGTTTTTATTGTGATCTTGTTGGAGCTTTTACTTGTAATTTTTTGTTTTGTTCTTTGTATCTGGTTGGATAATGCCCTTTTGTATTTCCTGAAGTGAAGTTTTCTGCTGATAAATTCCCTCATCTTCTCTATATCTGTGAATGTTTTTTTTGGTTTTTTTTTTGTATTTTTCTGAAGCTGGAAATGGGGAGAGACAGTCAGACAGACTCCCGCATGTGCCCAACTGGGATCCACCCGGCACACCCACCAGGGGCGATGCTCTGCCCACCAGGGGGCAATGGTCTGCCCCTCCGGGGCATCGCTCTGACGTGACCAGAGCCACTCTAGCGCCTGGAGCAGAGGCCAAGGAGCCATCCCCAGCGCCCAGGCCATCTTTGCTCCAATGGAGCCTTGGCTGCGAGAGGGGAAGAGAGAGACAGAGAAGAAGTAGGGGGGTGGGGTGGAGAAGCAAATGGGCGCTTCTCCCATGTGCCCTCGCCGGGAATCGAACCAGGGTCCCCCGCACACCAGGCCGACACTCTACTGCTGAGCCAACCGGCCAGGACATCTGTGAATGTTTTTATTTCCCCTTTGTATTTGAAGGATAGCTTTGATGGATATAGTATTCTTGGATGGAAGTTCTTATCTTTTAGTACTTTAAATATTGGGGTTTACTCCCTTCTGGTTTGCAGTTTCCTCTGGGAAATCTGATGATAGCCTAATGGGCCTTCCTATATATGTTGTATTCTTCTTTTCCCTGGCTGCCTTGAGGATTTTTTTGTCATTGATTTGTGATAATTTCATTATGATGTGTCTTGGAGTAGGTCTGTTTGGGTTTGCTTCTTGGATTCGAGACTCTAATTCTTTCCTCATTCTTGGGAAGTTCTTGTCAATTATTTGTTTAAACATGTTCTCCATTTCATTTTCTTTCTCTTCTCCTTCTGATATACCCATTATTCTTATGTTTCTCTTTCTGATAAAGTCAGACCATTCCTGTAGGGCTTTCTCATTTTTTAAAAAATTTTGAGTCTCTCTCCTCTTTTCTCTGTAGTATCTCTAGTTGCCTGTCTTTTGTGTCACTAATTTTCACCTCTATCTGACCTAGGCTATTAGCTAAAATTGTTACCAAATTTTTCAGTTCATGGAATGAGTTTTTCATCTCTGTTTGGTTCCTTTTTATACTTTCAATTTCCTTCGTGAAGTATTCTTTTTGTTAATTGAATTGTTTTTTGAGCTAAAAATTTTGCCTTTCTGTGCTTTCTTGTATTTCCCTGAGTATTTTTAAGACTTCTATTTTTAATTCTTTGTCATTTAACTCCAATATTTCCAAGCAATTGAAATTTTTTTCTAGAGATGTTTCATCATCAATCTGAGCTACATCTCTGTCTTTTGTTTTTTTTTTTTGTTTTTCTTTTTAATTTTTCTGAAGCTGGAAACAGGGAGAGACAGTCAGACAAACTCCCGCATGCGCCCAACCGGGATCCACCCGGCACGCCCACCATGGGGCGATGCTCTGCCCACCAGGGGGCGATGCTCTGCCCATCCTGGGCGTCGCCATGTTGCGACCAGAGCCACTCTAGCGCCTGAGGCAGAGGCCACAGAGCCATCCCCAGTGCCTGGGCCATCTTTGCTCCAATGGAGCCTTGGCTGCGGGAGGGGAAGAGAGAGACAGAGAGGAAAGCGCGGCGGAGGGGTGGAGAAGCAAATGGGCGCTTCTCCTGTGTGCCCTGGCCGGGAATCGAACCCCGGTCCTCCGCACACTAGGCCGACGCTCTACCACTGAGCCAACTGGCCAGGGCCATCTCTGTCTTTTGTATCCATGATATTTTATATCTTTTTCCTTAATGGCATTTGAGAGTGGTATTGTTAAAAATGGAACTGCCTTTTGACTGAGCTATCCCACTTTTAGGAATATATCCTAAGAATACCAAATCACTGATTCAAAAGAAGATATGCACTTTCTTGTTTATTGCAGTATTGTTTATAATAGCAAAGATCGGGAAACAGCCCAAGTGTCTGTCAGTGGATTAGTGGATTAAAAATCTGTGGTACATATACTCAATGGAATATTATGTGGCTATGAAAAAGGAGGAAATCTTACCTTTTGTGACAGCATGGATGGACCTGGAGATTATTATGCTAAGTGAAATAAGCCAGACAGAGAAAGAAATATATCATATGATCTCATATATATGTACAATCTAATGAACAAAGTGAACTGAGGAAAGGAATAGAGGCAAAGATGGGGTCACAGGGACCAGAGGGACAGCAATCAGAGGGAAGGAGGATGAGGGGATGTGATCAGAGAAGGTAAAGGGATTAATGAAACTATATATACATAACACAGAGATATAGATAACAGAACAGCAAATCTTAGAGGGAAGGGGGAGGGAGGTAGAGAGAGGGGGGATACGGGAATACAAAAAGGGACACAGGGGTGGGGGAGAGGGAGTTATACTCAGGAGTACACTTGAATCCATGTAAATGCAATAAGTTAAAAAAATTTTAAAAAGATAACTCAATTATAGAATTGCCTAGGCTTCTCGACAGGTCCTATGTAGTATAGACAGGGATTTCTTAAAACTTCCCCCCCAAATCACCTAAAACAAGTCCTAATCCCATAAAAATCACTCCTGACAACCTGATCTTGAGAAGTCATATGGTTCATCATTTATGAAATATCCTTATTTATAATAAATATAAAATTTAAAAACTAAAATGAAGCAAGTAAACTTTTTTGAGTTTAGGCATGTTCCTGGTAGTCTTTGCCTGGAGAGCACTGACATTTCCTACTTACCATCATTGACTCACTCACAGCACCCTTGTGGGAGAAAACTGGGGTTCAAAATCTTATTGTATAGGTGGAAAAACTGAGGTTTAGTTAGAAAATGTGGGTTGTCTAAACTTATAATTATGAGCTCAAACCAAGCCTTCTGATTCTAATTCTACCTCCCAAAAGGGTCCATTTAGCAACAGTGCTTCCCAAGAAGTCTATAGTCATTCTGAAGGCAATGAAGGCTCTGGCATGGTGGGCTGCACTCTATGAATTCTGAATGTGGACCAGAAAAGGGCACACCATGTCACAACCAAGGCAGGGGATCCTAGTTCATGGTTGAAGAAACTAAGGAACTGAAGGAGGTGAAACTTGGCCAAGGTCACCCAGCTGAGAAGTGGCATGACTGGGACTCCACCCCAGTGAGAGAAAAGTCGGTGTAGAGGGGAAGGCAGTCCTCCCCTCTGGTCAGAGAGGCAGTGTCTCTGAAGCCACTTGAGGTGAGATTGGAATCTGGTGGAGGCAATTCTGGGAAGGGTGGGAAGGACCTATGTTTTATAAATATTCCCACAGTGACTTTATCTCTGAAGTAGCCTGCAAAGTGGGTCTCTAGGGGATGATGCATGTGGAGAGGGGTATCTCACAAAAGGAAAGGCCTGTAGGAGACTCTGGAGAGCAAAAGGATCTCCAAGCTGGGGCAAACTCAGAGCAGTGGCTCACCCCTTCTCAACCCAGTTCCAGAAAATGTCAGAATCTGGAGGGTAGCTTCCTGACCTCTGGACTAAGTGTTCAATAAACACAAACACTGTAATTAAAGCCAGTACCTCTAACATGACATGGATTCAGCTACCTATTTCACCTCCTGCCACTTTGGAGCAGGAGCTATAGGAAGGTGCAGCTGCTACAGAGTAAGGAAGAGACAGTTGCCTGCAACTGTTTCGAGGCCCTGGATCTTATGGTTTCTGTCATTTGCTTTAGGCATGTACTTCTCTGACATTCTGGACATTTTTAAGATACAGGGGATGGATGGGTTAGAAGGAAGTAAGGAAATTAGGCCCTCCACAAGCCAAGGGCAGTCTAATTGGAAGCACTTTAGAAGGAAATCTTACCCATCCACACTCCTTCTGGTATTTGGAGGCCTCTGTAGCACCCCCACAACATGGCTCTGTAACATATATATGAAGCTTTTATGATGGGCTCCCTCACCATCCCAAGCTAACACAACATTTTATCACATCTCTACTGGAAATGTTGTTTAGAATTATCTCCACTGTGTTTCATAAAGTTAGCGTTATATTCCACTTAGATTGTCTCCCTTGAACACCATCACTTTTGAAGTTTTGTCTCACTTTCAAGTCATTGTATAGACTATTCACAGTGTGAAACTGGGGCAAAGCTCTGAAGGAAGCAGGAATAGTCTTTGGAATACCCACAATTTCCTTAATAGTCTCTTTCTTTGGAAAATTAAAAAAAAATAGTAATATTTTTGTCTCACATATAAGTGGGACAAAACAGTATTGAAAGGTCTCATCTACCCTTCATCCACTATTCACCAATGATAAGACCTGACATGCCATACTACAAGTGTGAAAACCAGGAAATTGATACTGGAACAATACAACAGTAAGATATAGATTTTATTTGGATTTAACTATTATTTACTTGTATTTCTTTTTTTCTTGGTGTGTAGTTCTATAAAAGTTTTTCACAATCATATGTTTATGTCACCACTATAATAAAGACACAGAACTATTTGTTACCCCCAATGCATCTTTCCCATGTTATACCTTTATAATTATATCTTCCCTGTAGCCTTATTCCTGCCGACTACCCATCTGTTTTCTATTATTATAATTTTTTTCATTTCAAGAATGGTAGACCAAAAAAACATACAGTTTGTAAAATTTTGAGATTGTATTTATTTTATGCTACATAATACCTTTGAGACTCATTCAAACTATTTTACAAATCAATAGTCTGTTTTCTTCTGTGAGTTTTCCACAGTTTATATATATTTATTTTCTTGGTCAGTGACAGTTGAATTACATCTAGTATTTTTGACTATTAAAATTAAAGTGTCAGAGGAGATCTGAAGATGGCAGAGGAGTAGGCAGATGCACAGATTCCCAGCTCACACCACCGAACTGAATTATAAACTAATTTATGAACAATCAGCATGAAAAACCAAATCTGGACTACAAGAACAGTTTTCAAAAACCAAGGAGCAAAGAAGAAGCCACAACAAACCTGGTAGGGAGTGCCTGAATCTCCCCTGCTTACAGGAACGGGGGTGGGGGGGTGAAGCTGGGCTCTCACTCCAATGAAAAGAGCAGTAAATACTGCTTACAGCCACTTGCCTGGAGACAAGGGAATGAGGTGTGTTGAAAGGGCCCACTTGTCTTCCAAAAAGAAAGGGCAGAGAGAGAGACAGATGGTGAGGGGGAGAGGAATACAGGTGATGACATAAAAAGCTGACTCATTCAGTGCTGGAGGTGGCCATAACTGGGGAGGGGCTGATCCTTCCACAAAGCAAAATACAAATGTACTTCCAGGTCACAGAGATACAGACATCTCTCCAGTTCCAATCAGCGCAACAAGACACAGCTGAAAACAAGAAGTGGGGAGGAGGGGCAGTAACTCATGTTTCCATGGAGATCTGAGATACACCTCCCCCTACTGAAGCTGAGAAAGCAACCCACCCCCAGAGAGATTAACTGGCAGAAGAAGACTTCAGAGCCTCAGGTCCCACCCACCACATTCCTGGATACAGTTTCAAATAAACTCCCTGCTGAGATCAGCAAACAAGACAATCACCTGTTAAGAAAACAAACAAATCAAGACTTCAAAGTGGCCCAAATCCAAAAGTGGATTATAAATAATAGCTGATGCCAACCCAAGAAGACCTAGAAACAACACAAGTGAAAACTGGAGGCAGACAACACCAAGCCTAGACTCAACCAGCTCTACAAAGAAAACACCTGTTGGGCAGATATAATATATTATGCTCACTTTGTTAAAGATGACGTTGCCCACGAGACCATCGCCCAGGTGATATTAATGTGTGTTGAGAATCCTTGTAGCCTGGGGCTTGGTTTTGGGATTAAGCCTTTCCCACCCTTTTGATGTAGGGCGGTACAATCCTATCATGCCTCAGAAAGTGACTTTGTATTAGAGACTTCCCTATTTTGTATATTGGATTAAAGGTTGTGAAGCTACACTATAAAATAGGGGCAGAACGGGAGCTGGGGCGCCCTTGGTTCCTGGGATGATTAGCATGAGAGAGCAGAGCAGAGAGCAGAAAGAGGCCATGTGGCCAGGAGAAGCAGCCAAGATGGTGGAGTGCTGAGTGAGATGCCAGTTTGTGTAGAGTTTGTATCTGGGATAAGGAAGGAGATGGGGAACCGAGGAGAATAAGGCTGGTGAGCTAGAAACCTTTGATTCTAGGAAACTCGGATAAGTCAGTGGCTTTGTGAGCACTGAATGTGATTGGGTTTTGGAGCCCAGTGTGTGTTTTTACTTGCCCACCAGGTGCAAGCTAGGATTAAAGACTACGGCCCACCAGTTTTTGGCTCCGTTGTTTCTTTACCGACTGTCCGAATCCAATGCGAACCTGCATGTGAATGGCCACGATGGCGACTCCTGGCTTTACAACACCCAAACACACAGTCACAATGAGAAGACAAAGAAGTGCAATCCAAATGAAACCACAAGAGAAACCTTCAGGAGATGAACTGAGTGATATGGAAATAATCAACTTCTGGTTTGCGGAGTTTAAAATAATGATTTTAAGGATGCTTAGGGATCTTAGAACAACAATGGATGGTCATTACGAACACCTAAATAAAGAAATAGCAAGTATAAAAAAGGATATTGAAATATTAAAAAAGAATCAGTCGGAGATGACAAATACAATATCAAAAATGAAGACTACAATGGAAGGAATTAAAAACAGGATGAATAGAGCTGAGGATTGAATCAGCAAGTTGCAGGACAACTGGAATGAAGGCATGAAAGCAGAGAAGAAAAAAGAAAAGAGACTCAAAAAGTCTGAAGAAATTCTAAGAGAGGTCTGTGACAACTTAAAGAGAAATAACATCCGCATCATAGGGGTTCCTGAAGAAGAAGAGAAAGAACAAGAGATAGAGGCTTTGTTCAATCATATCATAGCTGAAAACTTCCCTAAATTAATGCAAGAGAAACTCTCACAAATTCAAGAAGCACAGAGAACTCCACAAAAAAGAAACCCAAAGAAACCTATACCAAGACACATCATAATTAAAATACCAAAGCTAAGTGATAAAGAGAAAATATTAAAAGCTGTGAGAGAAAAAAAGACTATCACCTACAAAGGAGCCCCATAAGGATGGCTTCTGACTTCTCAACAGAAACACTTGAAGCCAGAAGGGAATGGCAAGAAATATTCAAAGTAATGCAGAACAAGAACCTACAACCAAGACTACTTTATTCAGCAAGGCTATCATATAAATTGATGGAGAAATAAAAAGTTTCCCAGACAAAAAAAAAAAAAAAGAATTCATTACACCCAAACCAATGCTGCAGGAAATGTTAAGGGGCATGGTGTAAACCAGGGGTCCCCAAACTTTTTACACAGGGGGCCAGTTCACTGTCCCTCAGACCATTGGAGGGCCGGACTATAAAAAAAACTATGAACAAATCCCTATGCACACTGCACATATCTTATTTTAAAGTAAAAAAACAAAACGGGGTCAAATACAATATTTAAAATAAAGAACAAGTAAATTTAAATCAACAAACTGACCAGTATTTCAATGGGAACTATGGGTTTGCTTTTGGCTAATGAGATGGTCAATGTGCTCCTCTCACTGACCACCAATGAAAGAGGTGCTTCTTCCAGAAGTGCAGCGGGGGCCGGATAAATGGCCTCAGGGGGCCGTAGTTTGGGGACCCCTGGTGTAAACAGATCAAAGTGGGAAAAGAATATAGCAAAAGAGGAATACAGCTTTAAAGAATAAAATGGTAATATACAACTACATATCAATAATAACCTTAAATGTAAATGGATTAAATGATCCAATCAAAAGACATAGGGTACCTGCATGGATAAGGAAACAGGACCCATACATATGCTGTTTACAAGAGACACACCGTAAAACAAAAGGTGCACATAGGTTGAAGGTAAAAGGATGAAAAAAAACATTTCATGCAAATAAAATTGAAAAAAAAAACTGGGTAGCAATACTTATATCAGACAAAATGGATTTTAAAACAAAGGATATAGTAAGAGATAAAGAAGGCCACTACATAATGATAAAGGGAGCAATCCAACAGGAATATATAACTATTGTAAATATCTATGCACCTAATATAGGAGCATCTAAATATATAAAGCAGACTTTGATGGATATAAAGAGTGAGATCAACAGCAACACTATAATAGTAGGAGATTTTAATACCCCACTAACATCACTAGATAGATCCTCAAGAAAGAAAATTAACAAAGCAACAGCAGACTTAAAGGACACACTAGATCAGTGGTTCTCAACCTTTCTAATGCCATGTCCCTGCAATACAGTTCCTCATGTTGCGGTGACCCCAAACCAAAAAATAATTTTGGTGGCTACTTCATAACTGTAATTTTGCTACAGTTATGATTCGGAATGTAAATACATGATATGCATCATGTATTTTCCGATGGCTTTAGGAGACCCTGCCAGGGTCACGACCCACAGGTTGAGAACTGCTGCACTAGATCAACTCAATTTAATAGATATCTTTGGAACCTTTTACCCTAAAGCAGCAGAATATACATTCTTTTCAAGTGCTCATGGTATATTCTCTAGGATAGACCACATGGTAGGGCACAAAAGTGGTCTCAACAAATTTAAGAAGATTGAAATTATATCAAACACTTTCTCTGATCACAATGGCATGAAAGTAGAAATCAACCACAACAGAAAAGCTCAAAAATTCTCAAACACATAGAAACTAAATAGCAGGCTGTTAAATAATGAATGGATTAAGAATGAGATCAAAGAAGAAATAAAAAATATTCCTAGAAATGAATGATAACGAGCATACAATAACTCAAAATTTATGTTACACATCAAAAGCAGTACTGAGAGGAAAGTTCATAGCACTACAGGCACACTTTCAGAAGCTAGAAAAAGCTCAAATAAACAACTTAACCCTGCATCTAAAAGAACTAAAGAAAGAACAGCAAGTAAAACCTAAATGTAGTAGAAGAAAGAAAATAATAAATATCAGAGCAGAAATAAATGACATAGAGACTAAAGAAACAATACAGAGGATCAATGAAACTAGGAGCTAGTTTTTTGAAAAGGTAAACAAGATCGATGAACCTTTAACTAGACTCACCAAAGAAAAGAGAGAGAGGACTCAAATAAATAAAATTAGAAATGAGAGTGGAGAATTAACAACTGACACAACAAAAATACAAAGGATTGTAAGAAATACTATGAAGAACTGTATGCCAAAAAACTAGACAACCTAGATGAAATGAACAAATTCCTTGAAACATACAATCTTCCAAAAATCAATCTGGAAGAATCAGAAAACCTAAACAGACCAATTACAACAAATGAGATCAAAACAGTTATCAAAAAACTCCCAACAAAGAAAAGTCCTGGGCCAGATGGCTTCACAAGTGAATTCTACCAAATATTCAAAGAAGAACTAACTCCTATCCTTCCCAAGCTATTTCAAAAAATTCAAGGGGAAGAAAGACTTCCAAGCTCCTTTTATGAGGCGAGCATAATTCTGATTCCAAAACCAGGCAAAGACAACACAAAGAAATAAAATTAGAGGCCAATATTCCTGCTGAATATAGATGCTAAAATCTTCAACAAAATATTAGCAAACCGGATCCAACAATATATGGAAAAAATCATACACCATGATCAAGTGGGATTTATTCTGGGGAGGCAAGGCTGGTACAATATTTGCAAATCTATCAATGTTATTCATCATATAAACAAAAAGAAGGAGAAAAACCACATGATAATTTCAATAGATGCAGAAAAAGCATTTGATAAAATCCAGTACCCATTCATGATCAAAACTCTCAACAAAGTGGGAATACAGGGAACATACCTCAACATGATAACAGCCATCTATGACAAACCCACAGCCAACATCATACTCAATGGGCAAAAACTAAAAGCAACCCCCTTAAGATCAGGAACAAAGCAGGGGTTCCCCTTTTCACCACTCTTATTCAACATAGTCCTGAAAGTCCTAGCCACAACAATCAGACAAGAAGAAGAAATAGAAGGCATTCAAGTTGGAAAAGAAGAAGTAAAGTCTCATTATTTGCAGATGATATGATGTTGTATATAGAGAACCCTAAAGTCTCAATCAAAAAACTATGGACCTGATAAATAAATTCAGCAAGGTGGCAGAATATAAAATTAATACTCAGAAATTAGGCATTTTTATACACCAATAATGAACAGTCAGAAAGAGAAATTAAGGAAACAATCCCCTTCACTACTACAACCAAAAAAATAAAGTACCTAGGAGTACATTTAATCAAATAGACTAAAGACTTGTACTCGGAAAATTATAAAACATTGATAAAAGAAATCAAGGAAGATACAAACAAGTGGAAGCATATACCGTGCTCATGGTTAGGAAAAATAAACATCATTCAAATGTCTATATTACCCAAAGTAATTTATGAATTCAATGCAATACCAATTAAAATACCAATGACATACTTTAAAGATATAGATCATATATTCCAAAAATTTATATGGAACCAAAAGAGAACATGAATAGCCTCAGCAATCTTAAAAAAAGAAGAATAAAGGGGGAGGTATCACATTTCCTGTTATCAAGCTATACTACAAGGCCATTGTACTCAAAACAGCCTAGTAGTGGAATAAGAGCAGGCACATAGATCAATGGAACAGAATGGAGAACCCAGAAATAAACCCACAGCTCTATGGACAACTGATATTTGACAAAGGGGGTAAGGGCATACAATAGAGTAAAGACAGCCTCTTCAACAAATGGTGTTGGGAAAACTGGACAGCAACCTGCAAAAAAATGAAACTAGATCACCAACTTACACCATTCACAAAAATAAACTCAGATGGATAAAAGACTTAAATGTAAGCCGTGAAACCATAAGCATCTTAGAAGAAAACATAGAGAGTAAGCTCTGCGACATCTCTCGCAGTGATATATTTGCTGATTTATCTCCACGGGCAAGGGAAATAAAAGACAGGATAAACAAATGGGACTATATCAAACTAAAAAGCTTTTGCACAGCCAAAGACAATAAGAACAGAATAAAAAGACAAACTACACAATGGGAGAACATATTTGACAATACGTCTGATAAGGGGTTAATAACCAAAATTTATAAAGAACTTCTGACATCAACACCAGGAAGACAAACAATCCAATCAAAAAATGGGCAAAAGAAATGAATAGACACTTCTCCAAAGAGGATATACAGATGGCCAATAGGCATATGAAAAAACGCTCAACATCACTAACATTAGAGAAATGCAAATTAAAACCACAATGAGATGTCACCTCACACCAGTCAGAATGGCGCTCATCAACAAAACAATACAGAATAAGTGCTGGCAAGGATGTGGAGAAAAGGGAACCCTTCTGCACTGCTGGTGGGAATGCAGACTGGTACAGCCACTGTGGAAAACAGTATGGAGATTCCTCAAAAAAATTGAAAATCGAACTGCCTTTTGACCCAGCCATCCCACTTTTAGGAATATACCCCAAGAACACCATAGAACGGTTCCAGAAGGAGAAATGCACCCGCATGTTTATAGCAGCATTGTTCACAATAGCGAAGATCTGGAAACAGCCCAAGTGTCCGTCAGAGTACGAGTGGATTAAAAAGCTTTGGTACATATATACTATGGAATACTACTCAGCCATAAGAAATGATGACATCAGATCATTTACAATAACATGGATGGACCTTGATAACTTTATACAGAGTGAAATAAGTAAATCAGAAAAAACTAAGAACTATATGAACCCATGCATAGATGGGACATAAAAGTGAGACTCAGAGACATGGACAAGAATGTGATGGTAACAGGGAGTGGGGTGGAGGGGTGGGGAGGTGGCGAGAAAAAGGAGGGAGGGGGTAGTGGAGGGTAGGGGCACAAAGAAAACAAGATAGAAGGTGACAGAGGACGATTTGACTTTGGGTGAGGGGTATGCAGCATAATCAAAGGTCAAAATAATCTGGAGATGTTTTCTCGGGACATATGTACCCTGATTTATCAATGTCACTGCATTAAAATTAATAAAAATAAGATAAAAAAATTAAAGTGTCTAAAATGTAATATTTACATAAAATGGAATATTATTCAGTCTTAAAAATAAAGGAAATTCTGATATATGTTGCAATATGGATGAACCCCCTACACACACGTGTTAAGTGAAATAAGCCAGTCACAAAAAGACAAATATTGTGCGATTTTATGAATATAAGCTACCAGGAGTTGTCAAATTTATGGAAAGAAAAAGTAGAACAGTAGTAACTAGAGACTACAGGGTGGGAGTGGGGATTAAAAATTGTTCAATGGCCTGACCTGTGGTGGTGCAGTGGATAAAGTGTTGACCTGGGAACGCTGAGGTCACTGGTTCAAAAAAAACCCTGGGCTTGCCTGGTCAAGGCACATATGAGAGTTGATGCTTCCTGCTCCTCTCCCTTCTCTCTCTCTCTTAAAAAACTGAATAAAGTTATAAATTAAAATTAAAAAAAAATTGTTCAATGAATACAGAGTTTCAGTTAAGGATGATGAAAAAGTTATGGAGATGCTTAGTGGTTATGGCTGCGCAATAACATCAAGGTACTTAATACGGATAAATTGTACACCTAATAACGGTCAAAATGTAAATATTATGTTATGTATATTTACCACAGTAAAGAATAAATGACAATTTGAAAGACAATTTGTGCAGTATTCAAGCACGAACAGCTGCCCAGCACTGTGCCAGAGGCCCTTAGTAAAGCCCTAGCCAGAGCTAGGATTTCACTGTACTTCTAAGAAGAGTTGTTTATTAACCTGAGGTTGAAGGCCAGGCCAGCCTGTGTCAGTTCACAGGTTCATTGGGCCTTGCAGTTGTGGGTCCAGACTTCTTCCTCACCCGGAGGCATTTCTCTGCCAGGGTCCCTTGCTGGAGGGCCAGCTTCCTTGTCTTTGCATCCCTGCTCTGCAGAAGCCTCAGTAAGTTCTTTCTGGTGAATGGATATAAGACCTTGGATTTATCTGGGGACTTAACTGGACCTTGGAGGCCTCAAGGAGGTGTTCTGAGGAGTGGAGGTATGGAGTTGTTTAGCAGAAGCCATGCAAGGAGTGTCTCTTTCTCTGACTATGCTGGGGCAGTCGTGACTTTCCTCCATTTACCTGACCATTTGCGAAGGAGACTGTTTTCGTTTTCAAAGAAATCCATAAAGAATTAGAACCATGAAACTGAGTTGCTGAGGTTTCTTGAAATATGATTTTGAAAGAACTTTGAAAGACAAAGTAGATGCTAAGATTGAGCAAAGGGAAGGAGAGTCAAGGAAGGTGGTATCTGCCAGTGTTTTTGACTCAGAGAACACAGAAAATTTCAACCAGGACCTGGGGAGGGATCTGGCACCCTGCCAAGAACAAGGTAGTGAGAAATTTCCCAAATAAATGCTACCTCTGGTAAGTCTCTCTTGAAATAGGAAATAAAACTTCCAGAGGAAGCAAACTCAAGTTAATTCTGGGCTGGGTTAATGACTAATAGTGACTCTTTCTCTCTGGATCACCAGCCTTCAGCTTAGTGCCTGCCATTAAGTTCAAGTGTTGGTTAACTGGCCCTGAAGAGCAATATTCTGCCCAGATATGAAGATGGGAGGCAGGAGTCAGAGGGGCCTGAAGAGGAGAGGTGGGAAGACAGGCAGCTCCTACAGATTCTTGAGTCTCCATTCCCTCCTACCCTAAGCAAACAGGCGGGAATGTGCTGGCAATGTGCGCCCATTTGCTCTCCTAGATGACACGGAAAGCATGCTCACAGTCCTGTAGTGGTAACTCTAGAGTCCAGGGCATGCAGGACCCACTCCCTAGCACCCCCACTGCATGTTGTGCCTACCTTTGTAAAAAGTACTAATCACACAATATCAGAAGGAAGATTTATTTTTCCAAATCTCCCATCTGGAGGCAGAAATGGGTGCATAATCCAGCTCCAATCACCTCTGCCCAGTACAGGTTATAAAATAGAGGAAATGTGGGGTAAATGTAGGTTGATTATCTGAACAGGATGAGATAATCTTTCTCGACTTTTCACACACCAAGGTGAGGACCATGTCTCTGTTACCATCGCTCTCTCTCCTTCTCCTGAGTGTGATAACAGCATCTTGCTCAGAAACAGAATCTTGTGAGAATCCCCAAAAGATCTGCCCTGTGGTCACCTGTGGTTTTCCAGGCACCAACGGCTTCCCAGGCAAAGATGGGCATGATGGCGCCAAGGGAGAAAAGGGCGAACCAGGTACAGCTTGGGCTGCTCTATCTCTGTGACTCTTTACTTCCAGAAAAAACTACCTGGAGATGTGAGAGTAAGGTCCTATTTATATATGTTGTATTTCTATCAACTACATATTATAATTTAAAACAGACACAGCTCTGACTCTCTAGTTTTACAGACTTCCACACAGGAGTAGGTGACATGTGGTAATTCTGCCTGCTCAGGAGTTGACCTTCCTGGCAGGCCATCCCAAGGGACATGGGGGGATTCTCTTCTCTGGGTCAGTGGAAATAGTAGTTTAGAAAGCTGGCCCTGGATTAATGTCTTCTTTTTCCTGGGAAGGGACTAGGCATCTGGCTCTTGGGGAAATATAGGAATAACCCAGATAATAATTTATGTTTCCTTCATCATCCAATAGGCCAAAGTATCAGGGGCTTGCAGGGCCCTCCTGGGAAGCTGGGGCCTCAAGGAAATCCAGGTCCCTCTGGGTTACCAGGACTAGTGGGCCCAAAAGGAGACCCTGGAATATGTCCAGGTAAGAAGCTAACTTCTACCAGGTCTAGGTTGAGGGCTCCCAGCATCCTGGAACTTTGAGTACTAGGTGGGAGATGCCCCTTCATCTGCTGTTTCACGGAAAGATAACCAACTCTGCTTCCTGTCCCAGAACCCTCAGTCCTCTCTCTAGATTACCTAGAGCTTCAGGAGATTCCTATCAGTGCCTGGGTACTTGCAAACCCTCAGGGCCACTCCTTTACCAGGCACCACCTGAAGGAGCTGGGCCCTGGCTTTCCTTTCGCTGACACAATGTGAGGCTCTAGTCCAAAAGAGAGAAGATAGACCACATGTGTGTTGGGCTTATTATGTCTATTTTCACAACATCATTAAACATGGTATTCCAGTTATTTTTTACTCCATAAGAAACAAATGCAAAAACACAGCCACATATTTAAATCATAATTCTGTGGATCTGCCAAGTGATTTCTCTGCTGAGCTCAGCTGGACTCAGACACGTGTTTGTGATCAACTGATGACCAGTGCTCTCACTTATATGTCTGACTATTGTTTAATTGTAAGCTGGAGTGATGAGGATAATTGACCCTGACCCTCAGGTCTGTCATCCTCTAACAGTCTAGCCCAGCTGGTTCCCATAGAGGTGATTACAAGATTCCCAAGAGTAGGATTCTCCCTTCTGAGGGCTTAGAACGTGTGTATTGCTGCCTCTGTCACATTCTACTGGTCAAAACAAGTCACAGAACCAGCCCAGATTCAAAGAGTGTGGTAATAGACTCCATATCTTAACAAGAGAAGTTGCACCATATTGAGACCATTTTTGCAATTTATTACACATTACTTGCCTTATGCTTGCCCCCCCTTAAATCAGGTACATGTCACAAAAATCTTGGTTTACTGATTAATAGAACAAATGCTGGGGAAAATGAAAACAAAACCAAAAAGGCAACAAAAATTCACTAAAAAAAAAACCCTATAATCTTTTTAGTCAATATTCACTAGCAGATTATAATTCCCCAAGAGATTTCTTTTTTATTCATGATAGATCTGTTTATTTGAAAAATAACTCAGGGCATACATAGCTGAGTGTATGAAGTGCTATCATGGTAGGCCATGAGGAAGTGCATGTGTGTTCACGTACGTGTAGGCGTGTGTGTGCAAAGTGGCTTTAAATACATCCAATGGGTTAGGAATGATGCTTTGGGTTGGATGGAAATAAAAATACTTTTTCTTCTTAATATTTTTTATTTTCCTTCAAAGAGCAAATAATGTACAAGATTCTTTAAAAATTTTATATAAAATACCTTACTCATTTGTAGTTTTGAAATCTCTTCTCAACAGTGCTTTTTTACTTTGTTGTAATTTTCTAGATTGTGGCCCTGGCCTGGATCTTGCAGAGATGAAAGCTCTACGATCAGAATTGAACACTATCAAAAAGCGTAAGCCTTTTCTTCCCTTTCAGGCAGCTGCTGTTTAGGAAGGTAGACGGTAACACATTTACTACATGCTGTATGTGTAACTTTCTAGGGTCGAGTTAGGTGTTTCTCATATTCTGATCTCACAAATTCCTTTCAACCTTTTAGTAGAAAGCGAGGCAAAGAGAAATCAGATAACTTGCTCAACTGCCCAGAGCGAGTAAGTGGCAGAGGTAGTGTAGGAATGAAAGTTAGTCTGACCCCAGCGACCCTGACGCTGTCCCCTTTACTAACAGTGTGTGTGTGCCACTAAAATGATACCTCTGCCTCCTTCATTTGTTGTGTTCATGTCGAGACCTGACAATGGGGCCTAACCAGTTCCTTCTGTGCCCTTGTGGCCTGAGGCAAATATTCTCAGACATTTGTGTTTATTCTCAAGTTAATATTGTGGTAAAATTCAGAATGAGCAATTACATGTGTTCTAGAACTCTTATCCAAAGAACAGCCTTTGTTCCAGTCTGTCTTAGAATTGGCTTTGCCAGATTTAACAAATAAAAGAACGGGACACCTAGTTAAATTTGAACTTCAGGTAAACAACAATTACATTTTTAAGTATAAGTATGTCCCCAAAGTTGCATGGTAGATACTCATTTTTTTTTTTTAAAAATCATTGTTTCCCTGAAATTCAAATTTAACTGGACATACCATATTTCATGTGGAAATTCTCCTCTAGAAGCTTTTGTTTAGAAAAATACCTCGGGCTAGGCCTAAAGACAAGTCAGTATCACCCATATTTTTTCTGTTTTAGTGCTACTTCTCTCTCTGGGCAAACAAGTTGGAAATAAGGGCTTCTGGACCAATGGTGAAAAGATGAGCTTTGACCAAGTAAAAGCTCTGTGCACCGAGCTCCAGGGCTCTGTGGCCACCCCCAGGAATGCTGAAGAGAACGAGGCCATTCTGGCTGTCGCCAAGGGAGAGGCCTTCCTGGGCATCACAGATATGGAGACTGAAGGTCATTTTGTGGACCTAACAGGAAGCAAGGTGGCCTACCTAAACTGGAATAAAAATGAGCCCAACAACGCTGGTAATGAAGACTGTGTGATGATCTTGAAAGAAGAGGGCAAGTGGAATGACATTGGCTGCTCAGTCTCCCTTTTGGCAGTTTGCGAGTTCCCTGTCTGAGGGAGCATGTCCCTCAGGACCTCCTGTCCCAAAATCTCATCTCCAGCCCACAGTCTGCTTTGAAAGATAGTTCTCTATCCATTTCCCCATACCCAGTATTGCTTTGCTCCTTCGTGAGGAATCAGAGAAAATGAGAAGAATGGACTGAAGGATGGGATGTGGAAGTGAGACATGAGAAAAAACTGATGGGGAGAGTTTCTGATTCAAATGCAGTCACTAATAATCATCACTAACAACAATAAAATCATAACAGTAGTAGTAAAGTAGTAGCAGCAATATAAGTACTGATAATATATTTTATAATAGTATAATTTTTAATGTTTACTATGAATCAGATCTCATGTTATGAATCTTATTTTAACTATAATATCTATATGTTAATGTAATTTATGTAATGTTAGTATAATTTATATAATAGTTAAATTAGGCTATATACTAATGTTTGAATGGTGTTAACTTGCTAGGGCATAAAATAAAATAAATTTATTTTTCCACTTATAAATGCCTGTGTCGTGTTGAGCTTTCCTTTCTCTTGGGGTGGAGGACTCCACTAATCACATCCCCCAACCTAATTCCACAGCTTTGGGGCCAGTTTCAGATATTAAGAGGGTATATTTTATTGCTTTCCTTCTGAATTGCATTTTATTTTATTTTTTTAAGGAGGTACTAAACTCTGTAAAGAACATAAATCTTAAGTTAATGAATAAATTCTACTAACCACTTTGTAGATCAAGATATAAGACATTTCTAACATCAGAGAAGCCCCTCATTATCTCTCTTAGTTGATATTTACAAAGTAAATACTATTCTGATTTCTATTACATTACATTAATTTTGTTCATTTATGAACTTCACAAAGATGGAATCACACATGTATACGTGTATGCATACACTGCCTTGTTTTGCTTTTTCATTCAAAACTAAGTCTGTAAAATTCATTCATGTTGTTACATTGTAACAATAGATTTTTTATTTTCATTGCCACGTAGGGTTTCACTAAATGAATATACCTCAGTTTATCACTTCTGTTGTTAATAGACCATTGGATTGCTTCCATTTTTTGACTGTTAAGAAAAAAACTAATGAAAATTTCTATACTTGTCTTTTGGTAGACTTATGCACTAATTTTGATTATCTACACAGGAGTAGAATTGGTGGGTCATGGGGTAAGTATGAGTTTAGCTTTAATTGATACTGCCAGTTTTCCAAAGTGATCATATGAATTTACACTTCCACCAGCAATTGTGTTAATTCTGGTTGCCTTACCTACTTTTATCGAGTTGGTATTTTTAGTTCTTTTAATTTTGGCTATTCCTGTAGGTGTAAAGTGGTATCTCACGGTGGCTTTACTCTCTGTTTCCATGATACGTAATAATGTTGAACACTTTTTCATAGGCTTATTGGCTATTTAGATATCTCCTTTTGTGAAATACCTATTTCAAGTCTTGTATTTTGTTTAAATTAAGTTGCCAATATCTTTCTTATTGATTTGTCTCATGTCCTTTTTGTTTATATGTATCACAAATATTTTTTAAGTCTGTGACTTGTTACCAGTATTCACTTTTGGTGAACAGAGTTCCTAACTTTATCAGAGTTCAATGTATTAATATGTGCCTTCATATTTAGTAGTTTTTATGTCTTTTTAAAGAAATCTTTGCCTAGTCCAAAATTATAAATATATTCTCATATGGTTTTTTTAGTAGTTTTATTGATAAACTTCTATTTATCCCATTTAGATATCCACCTGATACAGTACTATTGTTAGACAATTATTCTTCCAAACTCATTGAATGGGTAGTACCTTTTTTTAAATTAGGTGACTGGATATGTGTGGGCCTATTTCTGGGCTTTCTTTTTTTCTTCTTTCTTTTTTTTGTATTTTTTTCTGAAGTGAGAAGTGGGGAGGCAGAAAAACAGACTCCCATGTGCACCTGACTGTGATCCACCTGGCAAACTCGCTAGGGGTTGATGCTCTGTCCCATCCAGGGCATGGCTCAATTGCAACTGGAGTCATTTTAGCACCTGAGGAAGAGGCCATGGAGCCATCCTCAGCACCCAGGCCAACTTTGCTCCAATGAAGCCTTGGTTGCAGGAGGGGAAGAGAGAGATAGAGAGAAAGGAGAGGGGAAAGGGTGGAGAAGCAGATGGCGCTTCTCCTGTGTGCACTGGCTGGAATCAAACCTGGGACTTCCACACAACAGTCAATGCTCTACCACTGAGCCAACCAGCCTGGACCTATTTCTGGGCTTTCTTTTCTGATCTGCTGCTTTAGTTGTTGGCAGAGGCAGATTAAGGTAGGTTGAGGCCCCAGGGCAGAAAAAAATATTGGGCCCCTTATGTTAGAAAAAGATTTAAAGTTAGGGTTTTGCGGGGCCCTTCAGAAGTCAGGGTCCTTCAGAAATCAGAGCCCAGGACATGTGCCCGGTGCACCTGCCATTAAATCTTCCTCTGGTTTGATGCTTGTGTCAAACACTACACTATTTCAATATCTCAAATAGAACCCATATGTGGTAGTATACGCATTTCACCTTTGTTCTTCTTCAAGATTGCCTGGGATTTTTGTAGTTATTTTCATTTTTATATAAATTTTAGAACCAACTTTTCAATGTCAACAAAATTCTGATAGGTTTTTATTGAGACGGCATGATTCTATTGATCATTTTGGGCAGAATTAACAACTAACTGCTGAGTCTCCAATTAATGATCATAATATAAACTTTCTTTTAACTAGGATTTAAAATTTTTCTTTTATATTTAAAATTTTAATTTAGATGTCTTGCATATTTTGTTTGGGTTGTTTTAAAAATAAGTTTTTAATAATTTTTATTTTCTACTAATTATAATTATTTCTACAGAAATGCAATTAATTTTTGTATATGATATTGTCAGCAATTTATGTTCATTTCTTTTTTTAAAATTTTATTTATTCATTTTTAGAGAGGGAGAGAATGAGAAGAGGGGGAGGGTCAGGAAGCATCAACTCCCATATGTGCCTTGACCAGGCAAGCCTGGGGTTTTGAACTGGTGACCTCAGCATTCCATCCAGGTCAACATTTTATCCACTGTAGCACCACATTTATTAGTTGTAATAACTTGTAAATTCTTCTGGGTAATTATTGAATATATCACACAGAATATAATCTAAAATTACAGAGCTACTTCCTCCTTTCTAATTGTTACCTTTTCATTTTTTTCTTGTTTTATTGCACTGGTTACCCACCTTCATGCAGTATGGAACAGAATTAGTGATCGTGAACATCCTCGCCTGGTTTATTAAGATGATTTTGTTTTATTTAAGTTTTAAGATTCAGCCTTCATCTTGTTTAAAAACTTCAAACTCATACTTAACTTAATTATTTTCCCTTTGCACCGTTCTCTTTGTGCTGCAGGGCCTTGTAGGTGAGGGTGGAGTCCTACTTTCTGTCACTCCATGCCACGTTGAATACAGTTTTTAGGTATTAGACTGAGAGGAAGGATAATGATTTTTAAAATGACTAGGTGTTTTTAGCACCACTGACCTGGCTCCTTGTCATCTATCTCTGTGGATGGATGGAGTCTCAAACTAAGTTGCTGAAGATGATATCACTCCCAATTCCCCTTTGCATAGCTGTTTCCTCTGAGAATGTCCTATACCTGAAATCTGCTCTACATATTCTGCAACGAAACTTAGCCATGTCCAAAATAATTCCACACTAAAGGGATTAATATTCATCAAACTTGAGAAAATCCAAGTAGACAATGGTTCCCGGAGATGTGCTCAATTATTTAAATTCTGGCAGCATAGACTCTCTCGAGTGGAAGATATTAAAATTGACAGAAATCACTTGGAAAAATTTGAGTTAATGGTCTTGTTGACAGAAAGTCAAGTCACTTCTTAATTTAAGAGTCAAATTATTGATAGAAACAATAGACATTGTATAATTTTAGTCACTGTATTCCAAGGTCTCATATTGATAGGTTGCTAAGGAAACATCTGCTGTTGTGCTAAGCTTCAGGTGACCACCAGAGCAGGCATAGACAGTGGAAAGACAATATGATAAAGAATTTCAGCTAATGAGTACTCCAGTCATGCCTGTCTAAACTGGATTCACATTTCTTTTATTTAATAGCAATGTGACATTGAACAAGTTACTTCTCTGTGTTAATCCATTTATTTGCAACTGGGAGAAAATAATGATCACTATTAGATAAGAATCATTAAGACAATTAAATAAATTGATACCTTTGAAGTATCTAGTAGACTGTCAGAAGCTACAGGTTAAGTTTTTTTTTTTTTAATTTTGAAAATTAAATTTAATGGGGTGACAATGATCAATAAGAGTACAAAGGATTCAGGTGAACATCTCTGCAGCATTTAAACTGTTGCTTATGTTGTGTACCCATTACTTAAAGTCAAATCACTCTGTCAACACATACCTGTCACTCTTTACTGCCCTCCCCCACACACCTCCTTCCACACACCTCCCCACAAGATCTTCACCTTGGTAACAACTTACTTTTATCTATGCCCACAACTCTTAGTTTTATATCCCACCTATGTGTAAAATCATATAGTTTTTAGCTTTTTCTGATTTATTTATTTCACTCAGTATGATGTTCTCAAGGTCCATCTATGTTGTTGTAAATAGCACTATGTCATCATTTCTTATGGCTGAGTAGAATTCTATTGTATATGTGTACCAAACATTCTTTACCCAATCCTCTATTAAAGGACAATTTTATTATTTCTAAGTCTTGGCCACTGTGAATAATGCTGTGATGAACATGGGGGTGCATGTGTCTTTACATACCAATGTTTTCAAGGTTTTTGGGTAGATACCCAGTAGAGGGATTACTGGGTCATATGGTAGTTCTATTCTTGGTTTTTTGAGGAACCACCTTACTTTTTTTCATAATGGCTGTACCATTTTAAATTCCCACCAGCAGTGAGTGAGGGTTCCTTTTTCTCCACAACCTCTCCAACACTTGTTATTACCCCTCCTGTTGATAATAGCCAATATAACAGATGTGAGGTGGCATCTCATTATAGTTTTGATTTGCATTTCATGGATAGTGAAGTTGAGCATCTTTTCATATAATTATTAGCCATTTGTATATTCTCTTGGGAGAAGTGTGTGTTCAGGTCTTCTCCCCATTTTCTAATTGGATTGTTTGCTGGATTGCTGCTGAGCTGTTGTTTGTAAATGTCATCTCCCATGTGGTTGGGTGCCATTTTATTTTGTTGTCAGTTTCTTTCACTGTGCAGAAGTTTTTTAGTTTGATATAGTCCCATTCATTTAATTTCACCTCTAATTTCCTTGCCTTTGGGGTCAAATGTACAAAATGTTCTCTATAGCCAAGGTCCATGAGCTTCATACTTATATTTTCTTCTATGTAATTTATTGTTTCGGGTCTTATATTTAGCTCTTTGATCCATTTCAAATTATTTTTTTGCAGGGAAATAAACTGTAGTCAAGTTTTATTTTTTTGCATCAATTTTTTCCAGCACCATTTATTGAAGAGACTTTCTTTTCTATATTGTGTGTTTTTGGCTTCTTTGTTGAAGAAGATTTGTTCAAATATATGTGGTTTTATTTCTGGATGCTTGTTTCTGTTCCATTGGTCTGTATGTCTGTTTTTCTGCCAATACCATGCTGCTTTGATTATTGTGGCTCTGTAGTATAATTTGAAGTCAGGTAGCGGAATACTTCCAGCTTCATTCTTTTTTTCTCAGGATTGCTTTGGCTATTCAAGGTGTCTTATGGTTCCATAAAAACCTGATGATTTTTGTGTTCTTTCTTTTTTTTTTTTTTTAGTGACATTGGGATTTTAACGGAGATTGTATAAAATTTGTATATTGCTTTGGGTAATATGGCTATTTTAACTATGTTGTTTCTCCCAATCTATGAACATAGAGTATTTTTCCATTTCATTGTGTTTTTATCATTTGTTTTCAATAATGCTTTGTAGTTTTTGTTATATATGTTCTTCATATCCTTTGTTAAGTTTATTCCTAGGTATTTTATTTTATTTTATTGTTCTTGCAGTTATAAAAGAATTTTTTAAAGTTCATTTTCTGAAGTTTCATCATTGATTTACAGGAAAGCAATAGACTTTTATATACAGATTTTGTATCTAATGACTTTAATGCATTGGTTTATTATTTTTAATAATTTTTAGTGGAGTCTTTTGGGGTTTTCTATATTCAGGATTATGTCATATGAAAAAAGTGATAACTTTATTTCTTCTTTCCTGATATGGATGTGTTGCACTCGCCAGGTAAAACAAACACTGGAGACGTTTGGAGAGTTTTAGACAAAGTTTTATGGCCAAGAGAAAAAGAAAAAGAAAAAAAAAAAAAACCTGCGCAGGGGTGAGCTCAGGTGGCAGTCACCAGAGTCACACCGAGCGCCTACAGTCTAGGGGTTTTTATAGCGTAGCAAGCAAGCGGTTCATACAGAAGCTGATGTGGCTGTTAGTCATTGGCTAGGGAGGTCGTGCGCAGTTGGGGGGGGGTATTGCTCAGTGGAGAATTTTAAACATAAACTTCTGATAAGGGTCTCTGACTCAATGCAGGATGTTGCTGAACTCTTTGTTCTCAGCATCACAGGGACCTTGTACACTCTTGGCAGCCCCAGCATGTCAGTACTCCTTGAATCTAACAGATGCTTTTTATTTATTTCTCTTTCCTGACTGCTCTGGGTAGTACTTCCAGAAGTATATTGAATAAGAGTGAAGAGATTGGGAAGCCTTAACTTGTTTCTGATTTTAGAGAAAGAGCCTTCAATTTTTCATAATTTAGTATAATATTAGCTGATGGTATTTTATATATGGCCTTTATTATTTTGAGGTACCTTTCTTCTAAACCCATTTTATTGAGTGTTTTAAACATAAATGGATATTGTATCTTATCAAACTCTTTTTCTGCATCTATTGATTATATGATTTTTGTTCTTTGTTTTGTTGATGTGTTGTATTATATGCTTGATTTATGTATGTTGAACCATCCTTGTGCTGCTAGAATAATACCAATTGATCATGATGTATTACCTTTTTAATGTGTTGTAGTATTTGATTTGGTAGTATTTTGTTGATTTTTTTCATTTGTAGTGATTAGAGATATTGGTCTGTAGTTTTTTTTGTGTTATCCTTGCCAGGTTTTGGTATCAGGGTTATATTGGCCTCATAAGATATGCTAGGAAGTTTTGCTTAATCTTCTATTTTTTTGGAAGATTTTGAGAAGGATCAATACCAAGTCTTCTTTGAATGTAGCCATCTAGTCCTGGACTTTTATTTTGAGGGAGGTTTTTTTTGTTGTTGTATTTTTCCAAAGCTGGAAATGGGGAGGCAATCTGACAGACTCCGGCATGTGCCTGACCGAGATCCACCCAGCATGCCCACCAGGGGGCAATGCTCTGCCCATTTTGGGGCGTCGCTCTGCTGCAATCAGAGCCATTCTAGCGCCTGAGGCAGAGGCCACAGAGCCATCTTCAGTGCCCAGGCAAACTTTGCTCCAATGGAGCCTTGGCTGTGGGAGGGGAAGAGAGAGACAGAGAGGAAGGAGAGGGGGAGGGGTGGAGAAGCAGATGGGCGCTTCTCCTGTGTGCCCTGACTGGGAATCGAACCCGGGACTCCTGCACGCCAGGCCGACATTCTACCACTGAGCAACCAGCTAGGGCTTGAGGGAGGTTTTTGATAGTTGTTTCTATTTCCTCCCTGTTAATGGGTCTATTTAGGTTTTCCACTTCTTTGTGACTCAGTTTAGGAAGATTATGTAGTTCTAGAAATTTATTCATTTCTTCTGGATTATTAAATTTGGTGGCATATAATTGTTCACAGTTTTCTAATATGATCCTTTGTATATCTGTGATGTCTGTGGTAACTTCTCTTCTTTCATTTCATATTTTGTTTACATGGGTCTTTTCTCTTTATTCTTTATAGAGTTTAGCCAGGTATTTGTCAATTTTATTAATCTTTTGAAAGAACCAGCTCTTTGTTGTATTAGTTTTTTCTATAATTTTTGTAGTTGTTGTTCTCTATTTCACCTAATTCTGCTCTAATTTTTACTATTTTCTTTCTTCTACTGACTTTTGGTTGCCTCTGTTCTTCTTTTTCTAGTTTTTTAAGATGTGATGTTAGGTTCTTTACTTGCAATCTCTCTTGTTCCTTTTTTTTTTTTTTAACAGAGACAGAGAGAGAGTCAGAGAGAGGGATAGACAGGGACGGACAGACAGGTACGGAGAAAGATGAGAAGCATCAAAAATTAGTTTTTTGTTGTGACACTTTAGTTGTTCATTGATTGCTTTCTCATACGTGCCTTGACCGTGGGCCTTCAGCACACTGACCCCTTGCTCGAGCCAGCGACCTTGGGTCCAAGCTGGTGAGCTTTGTTCAAACCAGATGAGTCCGAGCTCAAGCTGGCAACCTCAGGGTCTCGAACCTGGGTCCTCTGCATCCCACTCTGATGCTCTATCCACTGCACCACTGCTGGTCAGGTATCTCTTGTTTCTTGATATAAGCCTGTAATGATATAAACTTCCCTCTTATTACTGCTTTCATGGCATCCCAGAAATGTTGATATGTCATGGTGTATTTTTCATTTGTTTGTATATGTCTTTTGATCTCTGCTTTTATTTTGTCTTTGACCCAGTCATTTTTTTAGATGTTGTTTAATTTCCAGATTTGTAGGTTTCTTTACTTTTTTTTTTCCAGTTGATTTTAATTTCAAAGCAATATGGTCAGAAAATATGTTTGGTGTAATTTCACTCTTCCTGAATTTGTTGATGTTAGTTTTGTGGCCCAGCATATGATATATCCTTGAGAATGTTCCATGCACACTGGACAAGAATATATAATCTAATGTTTTAGGATAAAATGTCCTGTAAATGTCTATTAGATATATTTGTTCTATTGTATCACTTATGGCCAGTAGTTCCTTATGGATTTTCTGTTTGGATAATCTACCTAAAGCTGTTAATGGTGTTTTGGAATCTCAAAGTATGATTGTGTTTTTGCCTGCTCCTATTTTTAGATCATTTAGTAGATGTTCTATATATTTTGGTGCTCCTTGGTTTGGTGAGTATATATTAAGAAGTGTTATATCTTCTTGATACAATGTCCCCTTTGTTATTATAAAATATCCATCTTTATCTCTGTTATCTTGAAGTCAGCATTGTTATTCTAGTTTTATCCTTGCAGCTAGATGTGTCTCTTGATAGCAGCATATGGTTGGAATTTGCTTTTGGATCCAATCTGCTACTCTGTATCTCTCTCTTTCTTTTGTATTTTTCTGAAATGAGAAGCAGTATCTATCTCTTTCTCTCTCTCTCTCTCTCTCTCTTTTGTATTTTTCTGAAATGAGAAGCAGTGAGGCAGAGACAGACTCTCGCATGTGCCCAACTGGGATCCACCTGGCAAGCACAGTAGGGAGTGATGCTTTGTTACAACCGGAGCAATTCTAGCACCTGAGGAGGAGGCCATGGAGCCATCATCAGTGTCCGGGCCAACTTTTGCTCCAGTGGAGGCTTGACTGCAGGAGGGGAAGAAAGAGATAGAGAGAAAGAAGAAGGGAAAGAGTGGAGAAGCAGACAGGCACTACTCCTGTGTGCCCTGTGTGAGAATTGAACCCAGGATTTCCACATGCCAGGTCGATGTTCTACTGCTGAGAAAATCAGCAAGGGCCTTCGTCTGTGTCTCTTTATTGGTGAGTTTAGTTCATTTACATTTAACATAATTATTGACACTTGAGGATTTCCTATAGCCATTTTATGTGTGTTTTTTTTCTAGTAGCTCTTTGTCTCCTTTGGTTTTTCTCTTTTGTGTTTCTGTCAGTTGTTTTTGTTTGGTGGTATTCTATAGTTATTTTCCCTGTTTTTTTTTTAAGCTTTGTGTTCTTTTGTAGTGCCTTTTTCATGGGTGGTTATTATTAGGTTATTAAGAAAGAAATTGTCATATGCACAAGAGTCTTGTGTCTTATAAGTGCTTCTGTACTCCATTCTCCTTTGCTACTGTTGAGCTTTATCTTCTCCCTTTTTATGTTATTATTGTCAAAGGTTATCCTTGTTTTTATTGTGACCTTCTTAGTGCTTTAAATTGTAGTTTAGATTTGTTTTGTTCTTTGTATCTGTTTGAATAATCCCCTTGAGTATTTCTTGCAGTGGAGTTTTCTGGTAATAAACTTTTTTAGCTTCTTTATGTCCACAAAATTTTTTATTTTCTCCTTCACATTTGAGGAATAACATGTGTGGATATAATATTCCTGTCTGGTAATTTCTCTCTCTCAGTATCTTGAATCTTTGGTTCCATTCTTTTCTGGCTTGTCAAGTTTCAGCTGAGACTTCTAAAAATGGGCCTTCCTTTATATAGTAGGTTTTTATTTTTCCTAGCTGCTTTAAGAAACCTTTCTTTGTTATTTATTTTTGACAATTTTATTATGATGTGCCTTAGAGAAGGTGTGTTTGGGTTGAGAAAACTCAGCATTCTGTATGCTTCTTAGATTTCAGGATTTAACTCTTTCCATAGGCTTGGAAGTTCTCATCTATTATTTGTTTGAATAGGCTCTCCAATCCCTTCTCCCTTTTTGCTTCTTCTGATATTTGCTTCTTCTTCATTATTCTTATCTTTCTGATGGAGTCAGATAATACCTATAGAGCTCTATCATTTTTTTAGGTTTGTGAGTCTCTCTCTTTTTCTCTCTGTAGCACCTCTAATTGCCTGTCTTTAATATCACTGATTCTTTCCTCTAGCTGACCTGTTCTATTTGCTTAACTTGCTACCTCATTTTTCAATTCATATATTGAGTTATTCATCTCTGTTTTGGTCTTTTTAAAATTTCAATCTCCTTATTGAAGAACTCACTTTGTTCCTTAATTTGTATTTTGAGCTTATTAAATTGTCAGCAGTGTTTTCTCACATTTCATTATTTTCAGAACTTCAATTTTGAATTCTTTATCATTTAACTTCAAGGTTTTCATGTGATTGAGATTTTTTTCTGGATATTTTTTATTTTCTTTTTGTACTACATCTCTTTTGTTCAGCCATGGTTTTCTATTTCTTCTTCTTTGATGGCATTTGAGAGTGGTATTGTTAAGAACTCTAACAAAAAGAAAACAACTAAAACTAATAAAATGTAAAAATGAAAAGTAGAAAAGAAAAAAAACAAAAAACAAATAGCAAAAACCATAAAAAAATCAAAGGCAAACAAAACACTCTCAAAAAATAAGAGTAAAAACAGGAAAATTAAAGAAAATTAAATTCAAAAGAGAAAAAGTAAAAACAGAAAGAAAGATTTCAGTTTTGAGAGGTTGTTTTTTTTTTTTTTTTCCAATAGGTAGTGCTGTATTACAAGTTTTAGCTCTGTGAAAGTCCTGGGCTTACTTCCACTGACATATTACTATTGCAATGATGTAGGCGGGGCTGCAGTCACACTGGTGGATGTGGCATGTTGTGAGGGCTTTATGAATTTACAGTTTTAACAAGGTGATCTCAAGCCTCCAGGTGCTCCTCCCCATGCCTCAACACAGCAGGAAGACCAGACACAGAGCACCTCTGTTCTCCAGGAGAAAGAGAGGCTCTGGAGAGTTATCTGTGGGGTCTATCTCTGCCACTCTCTGTGCCCTTCAAGGCGAGGAAGATAAGATCTGGGAGGCTGGAGGGAGGCTGCACTTTGGTTTTCTCTGTCTCTGAATCAAGTGTGGTCTGTGGGCAGACTATAAGAACACTGGCCATGATCCATCATCCACTTTGGGTTAGTATCTCCTCCACTACCCCTCAATCTCTCCACTCCTCCTGGCAGAAATAAGTGCTGAGCTTCACCACTCTGTGGTGCTCCTGCAGGCAAAACCCAGAAGGTCTGGGCTTCCCCACTCTGTGGAGCAGATTGCAAGTGTGTATTATTTTACACCCCCTACTCAACCCTTTTCACCTTTAGTCCATTTGGTACACAGATCTTTTAGGCAAGCCTGCAAGCCCAGCTGGGGTTATTCAGCTGTATTATAGGTATTCCATTTGTTAAAATTTCAAGAGGAAAGATCAGGAATATCTCTAATGCTGCTGTTACACTGACATCATCTCTCCTTGTTATGTAAGTCTTTATCCACTCAGTCATACTTCTAGATATATTTTTAAATGATATATGGTTGGTTATTTGGCAAATAACATCTATTGATTTTTGAAAATTATATCTAACTTGCTTTCTAAAATGAAGTACATTTGATCACATTTTATTCTTTATATATATTGATTATATATAATTGATTACCTGATAGTTTGTTGAAAATAGAAATATATTCATGAGAGATATTGACTATTTTTTTCCCTTGACATACCTTCTTACATTTTAGTTTCAGTGCTATGGTAGCATCATAAAGAGAGCTGGTATTCTTAGGTTTTCTATTCTCTGAAATAATTTATGTAAAAATTGTGCCTTAATCTGAGAGGAATTCACCAGGGAAGTCATCTTGGAAAGGGTGTTTTCTAAAGGTTTTTCATTTTAGACTTTATTTCCTTAAGATCTGGATATATTCATACTTTGTATGTCTTTCATGAAGTTTTCTTAAGTTGTGATTTTTTAATGAATTTGTCCATTTCATCTACTTTATTAAATGCATTGGCACAAAGTGTTCTTAATATCTTCTCATTTATTTTTAATATAAGAAGGAACTGCAACAATGTCTCCATTGCATCTTTCATGATTGTTTCTATTTTATCCCTTTTTTTCTTACTAAGTTTTGCTAGGGGTCTGTTAATTTTATTAACTTATTTTGAAAGCTACATTTTATGTTGATTTTCTCATTTAATCTTTATAATCAAATTCATTTATATCTGTTTGTATCTATTATTTTCTTATTGACACCTTTTCTTTGGACTTGATTACCTCTTCTTTTTCTAACTTGTTTTTTTTTTTTTTTTTTTTACAGAGACAGAGAGAGAGTCAGAGAGAAGGATAGATAGGGACAGACAGACAGGAACGGGGAGAGAGATAAAAAGCATCAATCATTAGTTTTTTGTTGTGACACTTAGTTGTTCATTGATTGCTTTCTCATATGTGCCTTGACCGTGGGCCTTCAGCAGACTGAGTAACCCCTTGCTAAAGCCAGTGACCTTTGGGTCCAGGCTGGTGAGCTTTTTGCTCAAACCAGATGAGCCCGCACTCAAGCTGGCAACCTCGGGGTCTCGAACCTGGGTTCTCCGCATCCCAGTCTGACGCTCTATCCACTGCGCCACGGCCTGGTCAGGCTCTAAGTTCTTTTAATTGACATTTAAAAAATTTGTTTTCTATATTTCTTATTTTATAGTATATTCACTAAAAGTTACATATTTCCATCTAAAAGCAGCTTTTCCATCCCTGGCCAATTGGTTCAGTGGTAGAGCACTGGCCCAGCATGTGGATATCCCAGGTTTGATTCCCGGTCAGGGCACACAGAAGAAGCAACCATTTGCTTCTCCACCCCTCCCTCTCCCCCTTCTCTTTTTCTCTCTCTTCCTCTCCCACAGCCATGGCTCAACTGGTTTGAGCATATAGGCCCCAGCCACTGAGGCAGGCTCTGTGAAGCCTCCACCTCAGGGACTAAAAACAGTTCAGTTGCAAGCATGGCCCCAGATGGGCAGAAAATCAGCCCCAGATGGGGGTTGCCAGGTAGATCCTGGTCAAGGCACATGTGGGAGTCATCTCTGTATCTTTTCTACTCTCACTTAAAAAACAAAACAAACGAACAAACAAAAAAAAAACACACAGCTCTTCCACAGGTTTTAATATGTAGCTTTTGTCACTATTATTCAATCTTAAATATTTTATAATTTTCAGTTTATTTATAGCAGGGGTTGGGAACCTCACGAGCCAGAGGTGGCTCTTTTGACGGCTTCATTTGGCTTGCAGACAAATGTTTAATAAAAAAAAATAATGTTAAAAATATAAAACATTCTTATGTATTATAGTCCATTCATTTCCTACCACTCATGTTCATGGTTGCAGGTGGCTAGAGCCAATCACAGCTGTCCTCTGGGACAACACTAAATTTTTATAGGATAATGTGTAACATACATGGGTTGTTGTATGGCTCTCATGGAATTACATTTTAAAATATGTGGTATTCATGGCTCTCTCAGCCAAAAAGGTTCTCGATCCCTGATTTATAGGTTTACCTATATGAGTGTTGTTTAATCCCCCAACATTTGGTAATTTAAAAATTACCTTCCTATAAATGATTACAGCTTAATTCCATTGTGGCTAGAAACAACTTGTGTAAATTCAATCATTTGAAATACGTTAAGACTCATTTAAATTCTAGCTTAATTTTACAAATAGTAAATTAATTATGTGCACATAAAAAAATGTGTCCACTTAATAAGTAATCAGAGGTCAGATATTTAATCTTGTCATTTTATAAATTCTCACTAATATTTTACCTTTTTAAGTTACTGTCTAATAAATATTAAAATATTTCACTGTGATTGTGGATTTATCTATTTCACATTTTAGTTTTGTCAATGTTTATTCTCCATACTGATATTGTGTTACTAGGCACCTACAAAGTTAAGATTATTATAGCTTTGCTTTTCATCTTTTTTTTTTTAAGGAAATAGCCCTCTTAATTTCTAGTAATTTTTTTTTATTAAAGTGTTCCCTGTCTGATATCAATTCCCAAACTTTCTTTTCTTTAATGTTTGCATGCTGAGTATTTTCCCATTATTTACATTACCTATTCTGTTCTTATATTCAGTGTTTCTTTTATTAGCAGATGGTTGACTTTTTATGAAAATTTAGTCTCACAGTTTTAAACTAGATAGATGACTGTGTCATTGCATGGCTGTGATTTTGAGCTAGAATAATATTAAATAGTTTAGTCCATATATATTTAATTTAATAAGAGATATAATTGGATGCAAATATAGCATTTTTGTTAGCATTTTATTAGTTTCATCTCTGTTATTCCTTCTTTCTTGCCTTATTATGAATTAATCATTTTTATTTCTATTTTAACTCATCTACTTGATATTTACACATTTTACATAATTATTTTAGTGGTTATTCTATAGATTACAATATACATTTCTGTTTTATTGTATGTAGTACGTCTTAGATGAATACTTAAATAACTCTAAAGCAATGTAGAGACCTCACTACAGATTCACTTTTCTTACTCTCTTTCTGCTTTATATTCTGTTGTTGTTAATATGCACAAAGTCTATTGCGGAGTCCCCAAACTTTTTACACTGGGGCCAGTTCACTGTCCCTCAGACCATTGGAGGACTGGGCTATAAAAAAAAAAACTATGAAAAAATCCCTATGCACACTGCACATATCTTATTTTAAGTAAAAAGCAAAACAGGAACAAATACAATATTTAAAATGAAGAACAAGTAAAATTTAAATCAGCAAACTTACCAGTATTTCAATAGGAACTAAGGGCCTGCTTTTGGCTAATGAGATGGTCAATGTCTGGTTCCATATTTGTCACTGCTAGCCGTAACAAGTGATGTGACATACTTCTGGAGGCATGAGGCGAGCATCTGGTGTCACCGGAAGTAGTACTGTATGTGAGTACGCAGCGCTTTGCAGTGCTGGCACATACAGTACTCCAGGAGCACAGGATGCATCTTGTGCTCCTCTCACTGACCACCAATGAAAGAGGTGTTCCTTCCGGAAGTGTGGTGGGGGCCGGATAAATGGCCTCAGGGGACCACATGCAGCTGGCGGGCTATAGTTTGGGGACCCCTGGTCTATAGTAAAAAATTACTGTCTTTTCTATATAAAGAGTTAATGTATGAGCTTGTATACTTTCTAGAGCTATTGATTCCATTCTGCAGTATAGTGCTTCCACTTGGAATAATTGTCCTTCAGTATGAAGAATTTTCATTCAAGTTTTTCACTTGTCAGACTTTCCCTCTAGGACTGCAAAAGTATTATCATTTTCTCCTCACCCCGCCCCTTTCTCTGATATATTCCTCTGATAAACTGAGGCTAATATCAACCCTTGCCCAGAATTGGCAATGTCTACAAAGAAAAAAAATAGCTAGCAAAAATCACCTCACCTTGAAAAAAATTATTTATTATCTAAAGATGTTTACTTGGTTTTTTCAGTGCTTTACAGTACTCTGATATAATAAATATATAATTTTAAGTTATATATTTCCTGGCTTTATAAAAAATTAGTTTTATTTTATTTTTTAAATTTAACATGGTTTCAAGCGTCCCACTCAATTAACACCCTCAACGCCCCACACTGTGCTCCCCATGTCCATGCAGTCTCTTTACATTTACATTTCACCCCTTTTACACCCCCTACCCTACCTCCATCTGCCCATTACTTCTGCAAGTTGCTGTTCTGTTTTCTGTATCTATATATTATGTATATATAATTTGGTTAATTCCTTCACCTTCTTTGATTCCATCTGCTCATTCCCCTTCTCTCTGATACCAGTCCTGTTCCTTGTGACACTGCTCCTGTTTCTATTTTGTTCCTCAGTTTGTGTTCATTATATTTCACATATAAGCAAGATCATATGATATCTGTCTTTCTCTGCTTATATTATTTTACTTAGCATAATAGTCTCCAGGTCTATCCATGTCGTTGCAAAAGGTGAGATTTCCATCTTTTTACAGCCACATAGTATTCCATGGTGTATATGTATCACTGTTTTTTATCCACTCATCCACTGTTGGACACTTGGGCTGTTTCTGGATCTTGGCTAATGTGAACAATGCTGCAATAAACATGAGGATGCATATCTTATTATAAATTAGTGTTTTGGGATTTTGATTATATTCCTAAAAGTGGGATAGCTGGGTCATAAGGCAGTTAAATTTTTAATTTTTTGAGAAAATACCATACTGTTTTCCACAGTGGCTGCAAAAGTCTGTATTCCCATAGGCAGTGTAGGAGGATTTCCTTTTCTCCACAACGTCCCCATTCATAATGAAAGCCATTCGTACAGCTATGAAGTGATATCTTTTTGCAGTTTTAATTTGCATTTGTATGATGATTACTGATGTTGGACATTTTTTTCATGTGCCTATCAGCCATCTGTAAGTCCTTTTTAGAAAAGTATCTATTCAGTTTCTTTGCCCATTTTTAGATTGTTTACTTTCCTGTTGTTGAGTTCTAGAAGTTCTTTATACACTTTGGCTATTAACCCCTTATCAGATGTATCAGCAAATATGTTCCATTGAATGGGTTGTCTTTTTATTTTGTAATGGTATCTTTTGCTGTGCACGTTTTTAAATTTGACATAGTCCTATTTGTTTATTGTGCCCTTTATTTGACTTGCTTGTAGAGATATATCACTAAAAATATTGCTAAAAGAAATATTGGAGAGTTTGACTTCCAAGATTTTTATGATTTTGTGACTTACATTTAAGTCTTTCATTCATTTTGAGTTCATTTTTGTAAATGGTATAAATTGGTATAGTTTCATTTTTTTTGCATGTACCTGTACAATTTTCCCAACACCATTTATGAAAGAGACTGTCTTTCACTCTAATTTATGCTCTTACCTCCTTTGTCAAATATCAATTGACCATAAAGGCATGGGTTTATTTCTGGGTTCTCTGTTCCATTCCATTGAACTGTATGCCTGTTCTTATGCCAGTACCAAGCTGTATTAATTACAATTGCCTTGTAGTATAACTTGATATAAGAAAGTGTGATACCTCCCACTTTGTTCTTCATTTTCAAGAATCCTGAGGCTAATTGGTTTCTTTTTTGGTTTCATTTACATTTTCAAAATTTAACAGGAATTTTTCAATTCTTATTAAAATACCAATGGCATACTTTACAGATCTAGAACAAATACTGTATTTCTCCATGTATAATATGCACAATATTCTGAAAAAATTGGGGTCTAAACCTAGGTGCAACTATACAGTGGTTATAGATGTTTTTACTTGCATTTCCTGCTTTTTTGCGCTTGTTTTTGTGCTCATTGTTGAAGACACTAATTCATCATCAGACACAGATGAGGACAAGCTAATGAATGGGAGTTTGGACAGTGATGAGGAGTTGTATGAATTTTATGATGAGTAAAACTTGAGTTTAATAATTTTATGTAATACATTTTTTTTTCAAATGTCAGGCCCCAAAATTAAGGTGCATTTTATACATGGGAGCATCTTATATATGCAGAAATATGGTATTTGTTCTAGATCTGTGAAGTATGCCATTGGTATTTTAATAAAAATTGCTTTGAATCTATAGATTGCTTTGCTTAGTATGAACATTTAAAAAATGTTCATTCTTCCTATCCATAAACACGGACATGCTTCCACTTGTTTGTATCTTCCTTGATTTCTTTTTTCAATGTTTTATAATTTTCTGAGTACAAGTCTTTTATCTCCTTGGTTAAATGTATTTCTAGGCACTTAATTTTTTTTTCAATAGTAAAGAAGATTGTTTTCTTTTCTTTTTTTTTTTTTTTTTTATTAAGATTGAAACGGGGAGAGACAGTCAGACTCCCGCATGCGCCCGACTGGGATCCACCTGGCACGCCCACCAGGGGCGACGCTCTGCCCACCAGGGGGCGATGCTCTGCCCCTCTGGGGCATCGCTCTGCTGTGACCAGAGCCACTCTAGCGCCTGGGGCAGAGGCCAAGGAGCCATCCCCAGCGCCTGGGCCATCTTTGCTCCAATGGAGCCTTGGCTGCGGGAGGGTAAGAGAGAGACAGAGAGGAAGGAGGGGTTGGAGGTGGAGAAGAAAATGGGCGTTTCTCCTATGTGTCCTGGCCGGGAATCGAACCCGGGTCCCCCGCACACCAGGCCGACACTCTACCGCTGAGCCAGCCGGCCAGGGCAGAAGATCGTTTTCTTAATTTCCCTTTCTAATACTTTATTGTTGGTGTATAAAAATGCCACTAATTTCTAAATATTAGTTTTATATTCTGTCACCTTGCTGAATTCATTTATCAGGTCTAATAGTGTTTTTGTTTGAGATGTTAGAGTTTTCTATAAATAGCATCATGTCATCAGAAAATAATGTTTTATTTCTTATTTTCCAATTTGGAAGCCTTTTGTTTCTTCTTCTTGTCTGATTGCTGTGGTTAGAACTTTCAAAACTATCAATATGTTGAATAAGAGTGGTGAAAGGGTCCACCTCTGTCTTTCTGATCTTAAGGGGATTGATTTTAATTTTTGCCCATTAAGTATGATGTTGGCTGTTGGTTTTCATATATGTTCTTTTTCATATTGAGGTATGTTTTCTGTTTTCCCACTTTGCTCACAGTTTTTATCATAACTGGGTGCTAAATTTTATCAAATGTTTTTTCTGTATTCATTGATATGATCACGTGATTTTGTCCTTCATTTTGTTTATGTGATGAATCACATTTATTGATTTGTAAATATTGTATCAGTCTTGCCTTCCTGAAATAAATCCCACCTGATCATAAATAAATCTCCTTTTTAATGTGTTGCTGTATTCGGTGTGCTAATACTTTGTTGATTACTTTACATTCTATATTTATCAGGGATATTGGCCTACAGTTTTCTTTCCTTGTAGCATCTTTACCTTGTTAGGAATTAGAATAATGTATGTCTCATAATGTGAGCTAGGAAGTCTTCCCTCCTCTTGAATTTTTTGGAATAGCTTGAGAAGAATAGGTTTTAGTTCATCTTTGAATGTTTGATAAAATTCTCCTGTGAAGCCATCTGGTCCAGGACTTTTAATTGCTAGGAGTTTTTTGATAACTGATTCAATTTCATTTGTTGTAGTATGTCTGCTTAGGTTTCTGATTCTTCCAGATTCAGTTTTAAAAAGTTGTATGTTTATAGAAATTTATCTATTTTGCTTAAGTTGTATAATTTTTTAAATATAGATCTTTGTATTACTTTCTTACAATTCTTTGTATTTCTGTGATGTCAGTTGTTACTTTTTCTCTTTCACTTTTAACTTTATTTATTTGGGTTCTCTCTCTCTTTTTCTAGATGAGTCTGGTTAAAGGTTTGTTAACCTTGTTTACCTTTTCAAAGGACTAGCTCTTGATTTTATTGATCTTTTGTATGTTTTCTTTTTTTTTAGCCTCTATGTTGTTTATTTCTGTTCTGATATTTATTATTTCCTTCTTTTTACTTTCTCTGTAATTTATTTGTTGTTTTTATTCTAGTTTCTTTAGTTGCAGGGTTTGGTTGTTTAATTTGAGCTTTTTCTTGCTTCTTTAGGTATGCCTGAAATGCTATGAAAATCCCTCTCAGAACTGCTTTCGTTGTGTCCCATAGATTTTGAGTTGTTGTACATTTATTGTCATTTGTTTCAAAAAAAAATTTTATTTCTTTCTTAATCTCATTGTTAACCCATTCATTACTTAATGACATGCTATTTAGCCTCCAAGTGTAAGTGTTTGACTTTCTCAGTTTTTCGATTGTACTTGATTCCCTTTGTTTTTTCTTTTTTTTTATTGTAGTTGATTTCTAATTTTATGCCATTTTCGTCAGAGAAGATGCTTGATATAATTTCAGTCTTCTTAAATTTAGTGAAACTTTCTTTTGTGTCCTAACATGTGATCTATCCTAGATAATGAACCATGAGTATTTGAAAAAAATGTATATACTGCTGCTTTGGAATGAAATGTTCTGAAGATATCATTTAAATCCAGTTGATTCAGTATTTCACCTAAGGCTGCTGTTTCTTAGTTGATTTTCTGTCTGGAAAATCTATACATTGATGTTAATGGAGTATTAAAATCCCTTTTGATTATAGTATTGCTGTCAATCTCACACTTTATGTTTGTCAAAATTTGCTTTATATATTTAGGTGCTCCTATATTGGGTTCATAAATATTTACAATGGTATATCTTTTTGTTGGATTACTTTATTATTATGTAATGACCTTCTTTGACCCTTATGATAGTCTCTGTTTCTTATGCTATTTTGTCAGATATAAGTATTGCTACTTCAGCTTTTTTTCATTTCTATTTGCATAAAATATTTATTTTTATTTCTTTACTTTCAGTCTATATGAATCTTTAGTTCTGATGTGGGTCTCTTGTAGACAGCATATATACCGGTCTTATTTTCTTATCTACGCAGCTACCATATGTCTTTTGATTAGAACATTTAACCCATTTACATTTAAGATTATTATTAATATGTACTTATTCATTGTCACTTTATTCTTTAAACCTACAAACCTCTTTCTCTGGATTTCTTTTTTCCTTTGTTCTTTTTATAGCAGGTCCCTTTACATTTCTTAGAGTAATAAACTCCTTGAGGTTTTTTTTGTTTGTTTATTTATTTTGTTTTCATTTTTGCCTGGTAAGCTCTATTTCTCTCCTTTAATTTTAAATGATAGCTTTGCTCGGTAGAGTAGTCTTGGTTGTAGATTTTTGTTTTGCATCAGTTTGAATATTTCTTGCCAATCTCTTCTGGCCTGAAGTGTTTCTGTTGAGATGTCAGATGTCATATTTATGGGGGCTCCTCTGTAGGTAATTAATTGATTTTCTCTTGCAGCTTTCCATATTCTTTCTTTTTCTCTTAATTTTGGCATTTCAATTATGATGTATCTTGGTGTAGGCCTCCTTGGGTTCATCTTTAATGTGAATCTCTGTGTTTCTTTTATTTGTAAGATTTTTTCCTTCATCAGTTTAGGAAAGTTTTCAGCTATGATGTTTTCAAACAAGTTTTCTATTTCTTGTTCATTCTCTTCTCCTTCAGGAACCCCTATGATGTGGATGTTGTTTTTCTTCATGTTATCACAAAAGTCTGTTTCCTCAGTGTTTTTAAGCCTCTTTTCTTTTTGCTGCTCTACTTCTGTGCTTATGTTTATCTTGTCTTCTAATTTGCTAATTCTGTGCTCTACTTCATCCAGCCTGCTGTTGATTCCTTCTAGTGCAGTCTTCATTTGTAATTTCTGACTAAAATTTTTTTATGATTTCAATATCTTTTTTAATACTTACTATATGTTTGTTTAAATTCTCATTGTGGGCCCTGGCCAATTGGCTCAGTGGTAGAGCATTGGCCCAGCATGTGGAAGTCCTGGGTTTGATTCCCTTCCAAGGCACACAGGAGAAGTACCCATCTGCTTCTTATCTACACAGCTACCATATGTCCTTTCTCTCTGTCTCTCTCTTCCCCTCTTGCAACCAAGACTCCATTAGAGCAAAGTTGGCCTAGGTACTGAGGATGGTTCCATGGCCATCACCTCAGGTGCTAGAATGGCTCCGGCTGCAACAGAGCAATGCCCCAGATGGGCAGAGCATTGATCCCTAGTAGGCATGCCAGATGGATCCCAGTTGGGCGCATGCAGGAGTCTGTCTTCTGCCTCCCTGCTTCTCATTTCAGAAAAAAAAAATCTGATTGTGATCATTCATTGTTGCTCTAAGATCCTTAAGCATCCTAATAACCATTATTTTAAACTCTGCATCTGAAAGTTTGGTTACTTCCATCTCATTTACTTCTTTTTCTAGGGAATTCATTTGTTGATTCATTTGGGTAATATTTCTTTGTTTGCCCATTTTGTCTTTGTATGAGGTAGCTCTTTTCTGACTTTAAAGTCTGTTGTGATGTCTTTATGAGGAAGAAGGACTCAGTGATATTGACATCCAAGCCACCAACATTTATAGTGTTTTTTTTGCTCTATAAATTCTTCTTGAGGGTTATATTTACCATTTTGTTGTATGCAAATATTAAGTGCAGTTGCCCCTTTTGTGGGTCGAGTTATCCCTTCAGGCTGGCTAGTTATAAGGTTTAACTTTTATCACATTTATTAGGTGCTATATAGTGTCTTTCCTGTTGGGTATACTTATTTTCCACAGTGTTTAGTGCTTACTAGATTCCTCCTTTGGAAGTGCCACTTGTATAGCTATCTGAGTCTAGTGTTGGTGCAGTCTGCCACCCACTACTGGTTGTGTTGGATCTAAGTTCTCTTGGGTGGGGTTTGAGTATGAGTTGGCATCAGCTGTTGTTTGTAACTTGCCATGTTCTACCTGTCTAAAGCTACTGCTTTATTTTTTGTTTGTGTCTGTGCTTCTGTGCCTGAGTAGTGTGGGAGGGGTCAACCTGTGTGTAAATATTAGCATCTTCTTGCTTAGAAATGACAGAAGCTCCATAAAAGGGCCCAAACTCATAGATTTGATTCTACTTTTTAGCTGCTCCACCTCCTCTTGCAGTTGCCTGGTTTCTCATAGAGCCTTCTGTGAAAAGACTGTAGTGTGGGCTCAGACCGGCCTCATGTACCAATCCCTCTACAGGTTGCAAGGTTGGTGGGTTAGGGCTCCTAAGGTTGAGAATACATTGGTAGGACCATCTACTTAAGGTGTCCCTTGGTCAGAAACTCAGAAGAGGGATAGTGGCCCCTACTCCAGAGCCAAATCCCTCAGCCACTGCTGTATACTCCAATTCTATTTATCCCCAGTGAGATGAGCAGCAGGTTCAGATTGGTAGTGTCAACAGTCCTCTCTGAAAAAGTTCTTACAGCTGGGGTGCTCTTAGTGTCAGAGAGAAAGACTTAGACAGACCTTTCCTGGAGTTGACTGTGCCCTCCTCAAAATTGGCTAAAATCCTTGACTGGTGTATGGCCAGTATCTATGGCTGCCATCAAAGCTGCCTGGCTGACACAGGTTCAGGTTTGATTTGAACCAATGGCAATAAAACAGTTGAGCCAAAAGCTGGTGTTCCATTGTCCTTTATTCTAGACTCGCACCCAGCTGGCGAAAAATACACACTGCAAGAAATACTTCCATTTCCATCAGGGCTCCCAAAGCCACTGACTCATTTGAGTTTCCTGGAATCAAAGGTTTCTACCTCACCAGTCTTATTTACCTTTATTCCATATTCCTTTTCCTAATCCGCCATTCTGGCTGCCTCCTCCATGTGGCTTCCCTGTCCTGCCTCCATAGGCTCTTCCTAGGATGTAATCACTCTTCCCCAGAACAATGTTATCTCCCCTCATTTTAAAAGCTTTTGGTGCAAAAACCCTCCCCCAACACATATTAGTATAATCACGCCCATCCTAAGCAAGAAAGGCAACTAATATTATCACCTGAACGATGGGCATCCACGTGGGCAGCGCCATCTTTAACAAACTGAGCATAATATACTTTATTTGCCCAAACACCATTTTTAACAAAAGGCTTCAGGGAACCTATACCTTGAGTGTTTGTGCTCCAAGTTTCTTTCTTTTCCCCTGTGGAACCTCGCCCAATGGTGCAGGCTATCTGGGACCTCGGTTTGCGGACTGTGAAGCTCCAGCTGTCCAATGCATAAGCAGCTGTGCTGGTGCTGATCACAGAAATTAAAACACACCTCAGCTGGGCTTGGTGCCCGGTGAGCCCTCTCAGGACTTGCTTCCAGCAAGTCATTGGGTCCTACTTTGATGTTCTCCAGAACTGGCCACAGGATGTGCCAGCCACAGGGAACCATCACAGCCGCCACAGGGAACCCAGCTGTAAAGCCAGTAGCCATGACCACTATCACAGCTGCCTGGCCCATGCAGGTTCACATTTGATTTGGACAGATGATAATGAAACAACAGAGCCAAGAACTGGTGGGCCATTACCTTTAATCCTAGCTTGCACCTGGCGGGTGAGAAATACACATAGTGGGTAAACACTTCCCTTTCCATTCAGGGCTCCTATTGGTCAAATAAGTTTGTAAATATGATATATATTTTTGCTTGCTTATAGTTTGCATTGGGTGTGGGGGACAGGCTGTAAGCAGGCAGGGTCATTATAGTCTAAGGCTTAGTTTTAAGACTAAGCCTTTCCCACCCTAAGTGACTTTGTATCAGAGACTTCCTTGTTTGTATATTGGATTAAAGGTTTTGATTTCTACACTATAAAATGAGGCAGAGGAGCCCATGCTGGAGGAGAGCAAAGAAAGGCCACATGGAGGAGAGGAGAAGTGGCCCAGATGTTGGAGTGCTAAAGGAGAAGCCAGTTTGTGCAAAGAGAAAGAGTGAGGAACAGAGGTGAATAAGGCTGGTGAGGTAGAAACCTTTGATTCTAGGAAACTCGGATAAGTCAGTGGCTTTGGGAGCCCTGAATGGAAAGGGAAGTGTTTTCCCACTGTATGTATTTATTGCCCCCCAGGTGCAAGCTAGGATTAAAGCTAATGGCCCACCAGTTCTTGGCTCTTTTGTTTCATTACCGGTCTGTCTAAATCAAATGCAAACCTGCAGGGGCCAGGCAGCTGTGATTGTGGCCGTGGCTACTGGCTTTACAGCTCCCAAAGCCACTAACTCATCCAAGTTTCCTAGAATCAAAGGATTCTACCTCATCAGCCTTATTCACCTCTGTAAAGCCAGCAGGCAGGGCCGGGGCCACTATCACAGCAGCCCGGCCCATGCAGGTTCGCATTGGATTCGGACAGTCGGTAAAGAAACCATGGAGCCAAAAACTGGTGGGCCATAGCCTTTAATCTAGCTTGCACCCGGCGGGCAAGTAAAAATACACACTGGGCTCCAAAACCCAGTCACACTCAGTGCTCACAAAGCCACTGACTTATCCGAGTTTCCTAGAATCAAAGGTTTCTAGCTCACCAGCCTTCTTCTCCTCAGTTCCCCATCTTCTTCCTTATCCCAGATACAAACTCTACACAAACTGGCATCTCACTCAGCACTCCGCCATCTTGGCTGCTTCTCCTGGCCTCCTCCACGTGGCCTCCTTTAGCTGCTGGCTCTACTCTCTCCGCTCTCTCATGCTAACCTCAGGAACCAAGAGCCAAACTCCCGCTCCGTTCCCATTTTATAGTGTAGAAATCCAAACCCTTAATCCAATATACATAATAGGGAAGTCTCTTAATACAAAGTCACTTCTCTGAGGCATGATAGGACTGTACCGCCCCACATCAAAAAGGGTAGGAAAGGCCTAATCCCAAAACCAAGCCCCAGGCTAAAGGATTCTGCCTGCCTTTAGCCCACCCCAACACACATTAATATCACCTGGGCAACGGCCTCTTTAACAAAGTGAGCATAATACATTTTATCTGCCCAACAATCCACCCCTATGCTCACTTTACTACCCACAATTTATACCACCGGCATCCCTGTGCAAGGAAATTAGAACATTACACAAATTACAACAGCAAAAATCATACAGTTCTAACAATTACAAAGGTACACTTCACCAGTCTCTGAGCACTTTGCCCAAAGCGCAAAATGTCCTCGACCTATGGGAAAAGCTTCCCGGGGCAGGGGAGTGCTTCCAGCAAAGCCACCCCCCACCCCCATCAGGGTATTTTACATTGTCCAAAATCCGTAATCCGTAAATCCATCCAACAAAGGAGCCAATGCCCACTCCGGTCGTAGTCCAGGAAATCAGTCCACGCACGTGGGTCATCAGCCACCCCCCTCATTCCTGCCGTCCTGGCAGGTCTTACACTGTCCCAAAGAGGGGCATGTGGCAATGGCAGTCAGCATTTCCATCTCTGCTCCAGATAGCATGTCCAGCCCTATGTCCCCAAATCGCAAACCTACCGGGGCCATAGTAGGTGCTCCTTCCAGCTGGGCTTCCATCTTCTGGAGACTGCAGATCACAACTCCAGCCCAATTCTCCTCATCCTCCAAAGAGGAACTTAAAACACCACCTCCGGCTGCCGGGCTCGAGCCTCCGTCTGCCGCCGTCTTCTGCTCCACAGACCTTGCAGCTCCGGACCCGGCCTCAGCCTCAGCCTCAGCCTCAGCCCCGGCCTCCTGCCGCTGCTGGCTCTCTGCAACATCCAGGGCAAGCTGCAACTCACGAACCTCTGAATCCTCCTCCAGCGTTTGCTCCATTTCCAGGCGAATCTCGAACACCTGGTCGGCCTCCTCCTCCAGCATTTCCTCCAGCTCCAGGGTCAGCATCGGTTTCTCCTGCATTTGCTCCAGCTCCTTCTGCTGCTCGGTTTGCAGGTCCCGGGCAGCCTCTTTCACAGAGCTCTCAGTTTCCTCACGCATGGCTGTAAAAGTCAGCCAGCCTACGATCCCCAAGAGGACAGCCATGGGGAACCCTAACACTAGCCAGTCCTCTACTCCACCACTCAAAGGCTCCTTGCCGATCTGTATCGAATCCTGCCATAGACTACGCCAAATGTAAAGCCAGCAGGCAGGGCCGGGGCCACTATCACAGCAGCCCGGCCCATGCAGGTTCGCATTGGATTCGGACAGTCGGTAAAGAAACCATGGAGCCAAAAACTGGTGGGCCATAGCCTTTAATCTAGCTTGCACCCGGCGGGCAAGTAAAAATACACACTGGGCTCCAAAACCCAGTCACACTCAGTGCTCACAAAGCCACTGACTTATCCGAGTTTCCTAGAATCAAAGGTTTCTAGCTCACCAGCCTTCTTCTCCTCAGTTCCCCATCTTCTTCCTTATCCCAGATACAAACTCTACACAAACTGGCATCTCACTCAGCACTCCGCCATCTTGGCTGCTTCTCCTGGCCTCCTCCACGTGGCCTCCTTTAGCTGCTGGCTCTACTCTCTCCGCTCTCTCATGCTAACCTCAGGAACCAAGAGCCAAACTCCCGCTCCGTTCCCATTTTATAGTGTAGAAATCCAAACCCTTAATCCAATATACATAATAGGGAAGTCTCTTAATACAAAGTCACTTCTCTGAGGCATGATAGGACTGTACCGCCCCACATCAAAAAGGGTAGGAAAGGCCTAATCCCAAAACCAAGCCCCAGGCTAAAGGATTCTGCCTGCCTTTAGCCCACCCCAACACACATTAATATCACCTGGGCAACGGCCTCTTTAACAAAGTGAGCATAATACATTTTATCTGCCCAACAATCCACCCCTATGCTCACTTTACTACCCACAATTTATACCACCGGCATCCCTGTGCAAGGAAATTAGAACATTACACAAATTACAACAGCAAAAATCATACAGTTCTAACAATTACAAAGGTACACTTCACCAGTCTCTGAGCACTTTGCCCAAAGCGCAAAATGTCCTCGACCTATGGGAAAAGCTTCCCGGGGCAGGGGAGTGCTTCCAGCAAAGCCACCCCCCACCCCCATCAGGGTATTTTACATTGTCCAAAATCCGTAATCCGTAAATCCATCCAACAAAGGAGCCAATGCCCACTCCGGTCGTAGTCCAGGAAATCAGTCCACGCACGTGGGTCATCAGCCACCCCCCTCATTCCTGCCGTCCTGGCAGGTCTTACACTGTCCCAAAGAGGGGCATGTGGCAATGGCAGTCAGCATTTCCATCTCTGCTCCAGATAGCATGTCCAGCCCTATGTCCCCAAATCGCAAACCTACCGGGGCCATAGTAGGTGCTCCTTCCAGCTGGGCTTCCATCTTCTGGAGACTGCAGATCACAACTCCAGCCCAATTCTCCTCATCCTCCAAAGAGGAACTTAAAACACCACCTCCGGCTGCCGGGCTCGAGCCTCCGTCTGCCGCCGTCTTCTGCTCCACAGACCTTGCAGCTCCGGACCCGGCCTCAGCCTCAGCCTCAGCCTCAGCCCCGGCCTCCTGCCACTGCTGGCTCTCTGCAACATCCAGGGCAAGCTGCAACTCACGAACCTCTGAATCCTCCTCCAGCGTTTGCTCCATTTCCAGGCGAATCTCGAACACCTGGTCGGCCTCCTCCTCCAGCATTTCCTCCAGCTCCAGGGTCAGCATCGGTTTCTCCTGCATTTGCTCCAGCTCCTTCTGCTGCTCGGTTTGCAGGTCCCGGGCAGCCTCTTTCACAGAGCTCTCAGTTTCCTCACGCATGGCTGTAAAAGTCAGCCAGCCTACGATCCCCAAGAGGACAGCCATGGGGAACCCTAACACTAGCCAGTCCTCTACTCCACCACTCAAAGGCTCCTTGCCGATCTGTATCGAATCCTGCCACAGACTACGCCAAATGTAAAGCCAGCAGGCAGGGCCGGGGCCACTATCACAGCAGCCCGGCCCATGCAGGTTCGCATTGGATTCGGACAGTCGGTAAAGAAACCATGGAGCCAAAAACTGGTGGGCCATAGCCTTTAATCTAGCTTGCACCCGGCGGGCAAGTAAAAATACACACTGGGCTCCAAAACCCAGTCACACTCAGTGCTCACAAAGCCACTGACTTATCCGAGTTTCCTAGAATCAAAGGTTTCTAGCTCACCAGCCTTCTTCTCCTCAGTTCCCCATCTTCTTCCTTATCCCAGATACAAACTCTACACAAACTGGCATCTCACTCAGCACTCCGCCATCTTGGCTGCTTCTCCTGGCCTCCTCCACGTGGCCTCCTTTAGCTGCTGGCTCTACTCTCTCCGCTCTCTCATGCTAACCTCAGGAACCAAGAGCCAAACTCCCGCTCCGTTCCCATTTTATAGTGTAGAAATCCAAACCCTTAATCCAATATACATAATAGGGAAGTCTCTTAATACAAAGTCACTTCTCTGAGGCATGATAGGACTGTACCGCCCCACATCAAAAAGGGTAGGAAAGGCCTAATCCCAAAACCAAGCCCCAGGCTAAAGGATTCTGCCTGCCTTTAGCCCACCCCAACACACATTAATATCACCTGGGCAACGGCCTCTTTAACAAAGTGAGCATAATACATTTTATCTGCCCAACAACCTCTGTTCCCCATCTCCTCTCAGCACAAACTGGCTTCTCCTTCAGCACTGTGCCATCTTGACTGCTTCTCTTATGCAATCTTAATTTCAGGAACGGAGAGAGAGCAAGCCCCTAGTCTGCCCCATTTTATAGTGTAGAAAATCAAAATCTTTAACCAAGTATACAAATAAGGAAGTCTCTGATACAAAGCCACTTATCTGAGGCATAAATGGGATTCCTCATAGGAGTGCACCACCCCACATCATGCAACAGTCAAGGGTGTGGGGAAAAGCTTAGTGTTGAGATTTTAGGATTAAAAGAGTGGGAAAGGCTTAGTCTTAAAACTAAGCCTTAGGCCAGGGGTCCCCAAACTATGGCCCACGGGCCGCATGCAGCCCCCTGAGGCCATTTATCCGGCCCCACTGCACTTTTGGAAGGGGCACCTCTTTCATTGGTGGTCAGTGAGAGGAGCATAGTTCCCATTGAAATACTGGTCAGTTTGTTGACATAAATTTACTTGTTCTTTATTTTAAATATTGTATTTGTTCCCGTTTTGTTTTTTTACTTTAAAATAAGATATGTGCAGTGTGCATAGGGATTTGTTCATAGTTTTTTTTATAGTACGGCCCTCCAACAGTCTGAGGGACAGTGAACTGGCCCCCTGTGTAAAAAGTTTGAGGACCCCTGCTTAGGCTATAAGGACCCTGCCTGCTTACAGCCTGTCTCCCACACCCAAAGCAAACTATAAGCGAGCAAACATATATATCATATTTGCAAACTTATTTGACCCACACCAGCACAGACCTGTTCAGGACCCTCACCATGACTGGTCCTCAGCAACCTTCTTGGAACTACAAACAAACCACTGTCTGTGTCTGTGGCTGCCTCTGCTGAGTCTATATGCACTGAAAATTACAAGCTGCACATCTAAGGTTGGCTTTATGCTATGGTGGACCTGGGGGTAGGTCAGCAAAAGGCCAAGCTTCCCTGAGCTCCACCTCCTGCTGCCTGTCTGTTGGCTGTTTGTTTGGCTGGGCCACTATAAAAAACTTTTGATAGAGTCTAGAGCCTAGGGCAATTCAGGAATTAGGAAAGATGGTGGGTGAGGCTCCTGCCCCTCAGTTTAAGGTATCTGTCTGTCCTGACTTCACAGACCTCAGTAGGGTGTGGTTGTAGTATTACAGCCCACTGGGAACTACCATTGTCATGTGGAAAAAAAACTGCTCAAACACAAACTGATGTCAAGAGGAAGAGGGAGAGGCTGCCAAGAGAGACAAAAACTTCCTGAATCTTTTCTCCCTCAGCTTTTAATCAGAAACAAAACAAAGGTAACAGGATTACAAGTGAGGGAGATCAGGTGATAAGGGGAAAGAATGACTAATATACTTTTTGCAGACAAGAAGAAAGGGCTAATTTGGGCCAATACCAGTTAGTACATTCTTTCTCTTTTGCTAATTAACAAGCACAAAGAAGGGGCTATCTAGAACTCTCTAGACTAATTCTATAAAGCCCGTTCACATTCATTCCTTTGTGTCTGCACAAAGGTCACTCACTCACACAGTTTCTTGGTGTTTGCATCCAAGAGACATTCACTCAGGGATTTTTAACTAAAGTTCCTCAATTCAAGTCATAGAGGGTTCAAGGTTATATGGGTGATTCCCCGCATGTGGCCTCTAGGAGTCTGGTGGGTATGACCTCTGAGACCCAGAGATGTGGTCTGCACACAGCCAGGACAGTGTCTACTGAATTTTCAATGAGGTGGAGGCACCAGTCATAGTCTCTGGAGAGTACTAGGGGACAGGAGGTGGTGGGAGAAATCTCTGGCCTCAATGCCAGAGAATTTAGTCACTGTCTGTTGGGCGGATAAAATGTATTATGCTCACTTTGTTAAAGATGGCGCTGGTCATGTGGAGGCCGTTGCCCAGGTGATATTAATGTGTGTCTCTGTGGGCTGTGGGCAGGCAGAATCCTTATAGCCTGGGGCTTGGTTTTGGGATTAAGCCTTTCCCACCCTTTTTGATGTGGGGTGGTACAATCCAATCATGCCTCAGAGAAGTGACTTTGTATTAGAGACTTCCCTATCTTGTATATTGGATTAAAGGTTTTGAATCTACACTATAAAATGGGGGCAGAACAGGAGCTTGCGCTCTTGGTTCCTGAGATTAACATTAGAGGAGAGAGCAGAGAGGAGAGCAGAGAAAGGCCATGTGGAGGAGGCCAGGAGAAGCAGCCAAGATGACAGTGTTGAGTGAGAAGCCAGTTTGTGCAGAGTTAGAAGCAGGGAGAAGGAAGGAGATGGGGAACAGAGGTGAATAAGTCTGGTGAGCTAGAAACCTTTGATTCTAGGAAACTCAGATAAGTCAGTAGCTTTGTGAGCACTGAATGTGAGTGGGTTTTGGAGCCCAGTGTGTGTTTTTACTTGCCCGCCGGGTGCAAGCTAGGATTAAAGAAGATGTCTCATCAATTTTTGGCTCTGTTGTTTCTTTACCTACTGTCCGAATCCAATGTGAACCTGCATGGGCCAGGCGGCTGTGATGGTGGCCCTGGCTACTGGCTTTACATTTGGCGTAGTCTGTGGCAGGATTCGATACAAATCGGTATGGAACCATTACCACCTTTGAGTGGTGGAGTAGAGGACTGGCTGCTGTTATGGATCCCCATGGCTGTCCTTTTGGGGGCCATAGGCTGGCTGACTTTTACAGCCATGTGTGAGGAAACCGAGAGCTCTGTGGAAGAGGCTGCCTGGGACCTGCAAACCGAGCAGTCGAAGGAGCTGGAGCAAATGTGGGAAAAACAGATGCTGACCCTGGAGGAGGAGGCCGACCAGGTTTGCAAGATTCGCCTGGAAATGGAGCTGCTGCTGGAGGAAGAATCACAGGTTCGTGAGTTGCAGATTGCCCTGGACGTTGTGGAGAGCCAGCAGCAGCAGGAGGCCGGGGCCAGGGCTGAGGCCAGGCCCGTGGCTGCAAGCCTGACAGTGGGAGCTGATGATTTCAGTTCCTTTTTGATGAGGAGAATCGGACTGGAGTTGCAATCCACAGTCTCCAGAAGGTGAAAGCCCAGCTGGAAGCAGCACCTACTACGGCCCTGGTAGGTCTGCAATTTTGGGACATAGGGCTGGATGCCATGTGCCCCTCTTTGGGACAGTGTAAGACCTGCCAGGATGGCAGGGATGAGGGGGGTGGCTGACACCCTATGTATGTGGACTGATTTCCTGGACTATGACCGGAGTGGGCATTGGCTCCTTTGTTGGATGGACTTGCGGATTATGGATTTTGGACAATGTGAAATACCCTGATGGGGGTGGGGAGTGGCTTTGCTGGAAGCACTTCCCTGCCCTGGTAAGCTTTTTCCGTGGCTAGAAAGAAGGCCGAGGACATTTTGAGCTTTGGGCTAAGTGCTCAGAGATTGGTGAAATGTACCTTTGTAATTGTTGAAACTTTATGATTTTTGCTGTTGTAATTTGTGTAATGTTCTAATTTCCTTGCACAGGGATGCTGGTGATGTAGATTGTGGGTAGTAAAGTGAGCATAGGGGTGGATTGTTGGGCGGATAAAATGTATTATGCTCACTTTGTTAAAGATGGCACTGCTTATGTGGAGGCCGTTGCCCAGGTGATATTAATGTGTGTCTCTGTGGGCTGTGGGCAGGCAGAATCCTTGTAGCCTGGGGCTTGGTTTTGGATTTAAGCCTTTCCCACCCTTTTTGATGTGGGGTGGTACAATCCAATCATGCCTCAGAGAAGTGACTTTGTATTAGAGACTTCCCTATTTTGTATATTGGATTAAAGGTTTTGAATCTACACTATAAAATGGGAGCAGAACAGGAGCTTGCTTGCGCTCTTGGTTCCTGAGATTAACTTTAGAGGAGAGAGCAGAGAGGAGAGCAGAGAAAGGCCATGTGGAGGAGGCCAGGAGAAGCAGCCAAGATGACAGTGTTGAGTGAGAAGCCAGTTTGTGCAGAGTTAGAAGCAGGGAGAAGGAAGGAGATGGGGAACAGAGGTGAATAAGTCTGGTGAGCTAGAAACCTTTGATTCTAGGAAACTCGGATAAGTCAGTAGCTTTGTGAGCACTGAATGTGAGTGGGTTTTGGAGCCCAGTGTGTGTTTTTACTTGCCCGCCGGGTGCAAGCTAGGATTAAAGAAGATGGCTCATCAATTTTTGGCTCCGTTGTTTCTTTACTGACTGTCCGAATCCAGTGTGAACCTGCATGGGCCAGGCGGCTGTGATGGTAGCCCTGGCTACTGGCTTTACACTGTCGCTCTCCTCCTGCTTCCTGGCTTACTTCTCAGAATGGCCAAGTCTTCATAGGGTGGGCCAAGAAAGACTCTTGAGAGTAGGGCAGTTTCTTTCCCCAAAGGCTGATGCCACTCAGAAGGGACTGCTTCCCCTGAGAAAGATGGTGACTGCCAAGTTTTGGAAAATGACTCAGACAGGGGTTCTGTTCTTAGCGTCTCTCCCTGGGCCACTGACTTCACACTTTCCTCATGAAGCTTTAGAACTCTCAGCCCTCCCTCCACCAGAGCCCTGGTGGTGAATGAGACTTTTTGTATTGCCCCTTTAAAAGGGTATCTGCATCTCTGAGAGGTCCCATCTCTTTCCTGCTAACAGAAACTTCATCTCTTTCTACTGCCAAATGCTGTGTGGGTGCCTCTTCTAGGCTCTGGGGCTCAAGACTGGGGTCCTTGGCCTGGGGCTTAGGACCCACACTGTTGGATAAACAACTGGTTTTTTGTTTGTTTGTTTGTTTGTTTTGTTTTAATTTGCTCTCTTGTATTAGAGCAACCCCATGTATGTAGAGTCTATGGAAGACTGCTGGTGCTTGCCCTCAGGGTAGCAGATTGCAAATTGTGGATTCCTTTCTGCTTGGGAGAAGCCATTGTTTGCTGGAGAAGGTTATGTTTTGCCCCAGCCTGTTTAGGGGGAGAGTGCACAGAGAGAGAGAGAGAGAGAGAGAGAGAGAGAGAGCTGACAGGCTTGGGAGCCCCGATTTCAGTCCAGCCTGTTTGGCTGAAGGTGCTGAGGCTGGTGTGGACCTGTGAGTCTGGGAGTGTCTGGAGAATGAGTCAGGGCTTTGGGAACCTTGAGTGAGAGGAAAGCGGTCTTTCCTGCCCGTTTGCTCATCCACTGTTATGAGACTTTAATAAACAGAATGGTCCACCATTTTTTGGCTCCACAGTTCCTGGACTGTCTGCCCGAATTCAGTGTGAACTGCATGGTCATGGCGGCAGCCACTGGCTTTACACACCCCTCTCAGGGCAAACCTCCCTGCAGTGAGAGTCACTCCGCGCCCTCTGCCGCTCCTGGTAGCGGGCAGCCCTTTTCATGTTTCTGCCCCTCCTACCAGTCTTGATGTGGTTTCTGTGACTCCTTGGCTATGGACTTCTCTTCATTTAGTCCAAAGTTTATCAAGATTATTGTTCTTAAATTAAATTATAATCCAATTTGGTCCTGGAAGGTGGCAGTTGAGACATCCGCCTACTCGTTGTCATGTTGGAAATCCAGGATTAGCCTCTTGTAACCTATTCTGTTCTATCTAGAAGCAAGAACCCCATTATCCACTTCATTTCTTAATTTAATCTGTAAAAATTTTTTATTAAGAATAAATTTAGAGTATCCCTAGTGACTATTCTCCTGGCCTGCTCCAGACTCTTTCTTTACTATGTTTATAGGAAAGATAGCATTTGTAATACATTTAAAAGAAATGCATTCATCCCTGGCTGGTTGGCTCACCAGTAAAGCGTTGGCCTGGCGTGCAGGAGTCCCGGGTTCGATTCCCGGCCAGGGCACACAGGAGAAGCGCCCATCTGCTTCTCCACCCCTCCCCCTCTCCTTCCTCTCTATCTCTTTCTTCCCCTCCCATAGCCAAGGCTCCATTGGAGCAAAGATGGCCCGGGCACTGAGGATGGCTCTGTGGCCTCTGCCTCAGGTGCTAGAATGGCTCTGTATGCAACAGAGTGATGCCCCAGAGGGGCAGAGCATTGCCTCCTGGTGGGCATGCCAGGTGGATCCCGGTCAGGCGCATGCGGGAGTCTGTCTGACTGCCTCCCCGTTTCCAGCTTCAGGAAAAAAAAATGCATTCATATTTCTGGTTTACTTTGACATGTAAAGAGGTTGGAAATTATACTTTTATCCTCACAACCATGACAAAAAAAAAAAAAAAAAAGCCAAACAAACTATGACTTTTCTTAGATTCTTTAGCAAATTGAGTTCACTAGTCCAGCAGTAAAAAGGTGAAATCCCTGTCTCTTTGTTGTAATGAAAAACTGAAGAATTTAATTCTTCCTGATGCTCAGTGAACACACTTTTCATTTTCTGCTCCTGCCCAGGTTAAGCCAGGAGACTATCACTCATTCAACAGCCCAGCATTGGCGACTTGCCCTGTGCTCAACTTTTCCACACTTTCAGAGGTTGAAATGACACATGGGACATTACAGACTACATCCAGCAATATAAGAAAATTCCATTACAACTATAGCATATCCCAGCAAAAGAGATGGTCCTACTCTCTGTTACCTGCCAAGAATGTAGGTGGCAACATGGGAGTAACAAATGGAAGCTGAAGCATAAATAAGAAAAATAGAAATGGCTTCTCCAATGTATTGGCACATGATCACACCCTAGCAGGGGCAGTGCCTAGGCCATACTCTGTGAATTCAAACATTTTTGGGATAAATTCCCCACTTTGTGGTTGTTTTTATCAGAGTTCCTATAATCATAGGGGAAGATCAGCTTCTTCATAAACCACCTCTTCTCTCACAGAGCGTACACAGTATGAGGTAGCTTTAGGAAGTTGCAAATTCATATCTTACTCCAAATTCATTTCATCAAGCCTGTTCTCCATGTTATCCCACACCCCAGAGTCATAAATAGGTTCAGGCAACTGCTCATGTTCTTTTCTCCCAGTTCCCGGCCAGTGTTAGGACTCAGGCTCTTTCTTTCAGACCTGTCTCTGTCGGGCATTCTCCTTTATGTTCCACTCAACTCATGTCCCACTCAGGTGCCAGAGGGGGAGTCACAGAAGCTGCTGATGAAGACAGGTGGGCAAACTCACACCGAAAGACAGCATGACACACATAAAACATGATTAGGCAGAATCCTACACACAAACATGCACACACAGGAACACTCAAAGAGAGACACACATGAAAAGCAAATGCATATACTGAAAACATACATATCACAAACACACAGATGAATGAAAGCACACACACACATTCTGATCAAAATCCAAACTTTGATCCCTCTATTTTCCAGCTCTGACCTTGCAGAATTCAAGGTCATGGTGGGAAACGAGACCTTTGTTAGCAGCTGATTGGCACCCAGTGCGAATGATGTGTCTATGTGGGTACCACCACTGCTACCCTCATGCACTAGAGGAGAGCATAGGCATCATCTCTCTCATGAAGAAGGTCAATGCTCACTCCAGGAGCTTCTCTATATGGATGGGCCCCTTAGGCACTGTACCATTTGGTACCCAGAGATGTCTGATAGAAAGGATAGAGAAAAGTGTGTGGATATGGATCACAGAAAAACATAAACTGTGCATAGTTCCATGTCACAGTTTGTGAGTGCCACATGCATTAGGAAGGTCAAGATGATTAATGATTGTTTCTGAGTAGAAACTCTCAGGCCATCCTTCAGGATGACAATATTTGAATAGTAATTTTCAGGTTGGGCTCATCCAGTTGGAACAATTTTATGTGACAAATACTGAAATGGGTTGAGTGATGGGCCTAAAGGTATGTCTATACCCTAATACCTAAAACCTGAGTGTATTACCTTATATGACAAAAGAGTGAAAAGAGTGAATATTAGCATGAATATGATGTCATTAAGTTAAAGCTATGGAGAGGAGAATTTATCTCGCATTTTCTGGGTAGGCCCTAAATGTAATCACATGTATCCTTGTAAGAGAGAAACAAAGGGAGTTTGAAGATAGACACACAGAAGACACACAGAAGAGGAGGAAGCAATATGTCCATGGAGGTAGGGATTGGAGTGATGCAGCCACAAGCCAATGGATGCCTGCAACCATTAGAAGCAGGAAGAAGTAAGGAGCAAATTCTCCCCTAGAGTTTCTGAAGGGAGTGTAGCCCTTTGACACCTTGACTTCAAGAGCAAATAAATTTCTATTGTTTTAATGAGCTAGCTTGTGTTAATTTGCTATGGCAACTCCAGGAAACTAATGCAGTAGATGGGAGTTGTTCCTTAGGACTGGGTAATAAAAGGACAGGATTTTGAAGAAATGCATTATTCCTGTCCCTGGCACAATCTCTATGTAGTGACCACCAATTGCAGTGACCCCTCCCCCCCATAGGCTTCTGGGAGCTCAAAGGCCACCTTCAGTCTTTTTTGTCTCAGGATGTATGAAGTCACCTTGTCATAGAGAGATGAGGGGAGGAAGTCTTGAGCTTATGAAAACTAGAATTCTTTCCTTCCTGGAGGCCTTTAGCCAGCTGATTCTTTCTGGGGTTTTTCTTTTTCCGTGTCTGACTCCTGTCTGCCCTTAGATGCAGTCTTCTTGGTAATAGTCCCTTAACCTCTGTACCTGCTTATGCCCATGCTTAATTCCAGATCTTTAATAACAGCACCCTTGTCAACTGTATTAGCACAGATGTTCTGTTTCCCGCCTCACATTTGCAGTGTTTTAATTTTGATCCTCCTTCTCTGCTGTGAGGGCTTCTGTCTCCACTATCATTAACCCAGAAGCTTAGCCAGCCTGCCTGTCTGTTCCTGTTCAATGGTGTGGTCTCTATCATAGGTCTCAGCTGGGGAATCTCAGTGAGAATAAAAACAGAAGGTACACATTACATTTATTAATAAAGAGGTAACTTGTAGGGTCAGAGCTGAAAATGGACACACACACACACACACACACACACACACACACACACACACACGCCCGCAGCTTCCCTGTCACATTTGGCAGAAAAATAATCCAATTAAAACTGTTGCATAAAATTATTAAGCTTCTTTTTATGCTTTTGAATCATCATTTTAGAAGAAATATTTTAGAATTATATCACCCAATATCCAAGGAGCGGGAGAGACAGGAAAAAAATTTTAGTACACCCCACATAGCTGACACTGATGGTGTGGTCATTAGAGTATCCTGTCTTCTGGGTGATGAACACCCTGCCATCGTCAGCATGCCAGTAAAGACTGGAGCACAAATATATATATATGTATATATATTTGTATGGTTAAAAGAAAAAAACTGAGGCACATTAAAATTGATAGAGTTTATCTATGTGACATTGATCAGAATTGGGCAGTGCCAACCCAAAAGTACTTAGGAGTACTCTGCTAACAAAACGTAAGGGCAAGGTTTTCATAGAGAAGATGAGAAAGCAAAGCAAAAAAATTATTTTTTTTACCTGTAGTTTAAGTGATTGCCTTATTTGAGAAAGCCCAGTTGGGTGTCTGTCATTGACTTTTCTTAGGTTTCGTTTTCTGAGGTTCAAGGACAGAGACTTTGGCTTAGGTTTCGGTTGCTAATGCAGGCTGCCACGTCATTACAGGCACCTCAGTCGAATGGCCTCCTTGTTTAATTGCTGTAGCAATACTTAGCAAAACTAAAAACAACTTTATTTCAATCAAAATCCTGCATAGAATATCACATACATCCAAAAGGTTAAAGAGCAATTTCATCAGAAAATAATCTTTTCTTGTGTATATTTTGAGAAGTTCAAGAAGTATAGCTTTACACATGAGGCAGAGTACTATGATAAATTTTAAAAATGTTGAATTTTAAAGTTATTCATATTAGCTATTGTCTGGTGTCAGCATTCTACAGTAAATTCCTTTTTTAATATCTAGCTATGGTTGCACAATATCAGAATAGTGAGTGACATGTGTAAATATTTTTAAATGATAGCTGGTTGCAAAGTGCATCTGGGATCTTCTTAGTTCAACTAACTTTTTGACTAACACAAATCCCAAAGGCCACAGGTGGCCCTGGCTCAAAGGGACAGAGGGAAAGGAAACAACCTATCATCTCGGCAGCAACAAGCATTATTCTGCAGGGGAAGAAACCCTGACAGCAGTCCACACAGCAGTCCAGGAGCTGTTCTCTGCCCCCGAGTGATAGTTAAGGTGGATAATACAGATCTACACAAATAGGTGCAATAGTCTTAGACATGCAAAGCTGGCCCCATACCCCCTATAGAGAACAATATACCCCTTTCTTTTCTTTAAAGAAGCCATTGTGATTTATTTCTTGTGTCTTAAGATCAATTTTCTTGATAGTAGCTTCTTTTTGTATGTTATATATTTTTTAAAATTGTGATAAAATACACATAACAAAATATACCATCTTAACCATTTTTAAGTGCATAGTTCAATGGTATAAAAGATGCTCAGAGTCACTAATCACCAGGAAAATGCAAATCCATGAGATATCACCCCACGTCCGGAGCATAGCTATTATCAAAAAGTCAGAAAGATAATATGCATTTGCAGAGGATATGGAAAAAAGAGAAGCTTTGTATGCTATGTATGGGAGTGTAAACTGATACAGATACTATTGAAAACACTACAGAGTTTCCAGAAGAAATTTTAAGTAGAACTACCATATAATCCAGCAATCCCACTTTGGGGTATATAACCAGGAGAAATGAAATCTCAAAGAGATATCTGTACCCCCATGTTCACTGCAGCATAATTTATAATAGCCAAGATATGGAAAAAACATGTGTGTCTGGTCACTGAAAAATGGATTAAAAAAATTTAATACACACAAATATTATTCAGCCTTAAAAAAAAAGAAAATCTCACCATTTAAGAACCAGTATATCTTATAACAACAGCTTCTGGGTCTCCACAAGACATGTGAGTTGCAAGAATTATCACATTTTGAGAAGTCTGAAGCTATGCCTCTCAAACTGTTATTTTTAGTGCATTCTGCCATCCTGGGTCAGAGGCAGTACACAATCAAAGGTTATTATTATTATTATTATTTTTGTATTTTTCTGAAGCTGGAAATGGGGAGAGACAGTCAGACAGACTCCCGCATGCGCTGGATCAGGATCCACCCGGCACACCCACCAGGGGGCGACGCTCTGCCCACCAGGGGGCAATGCTCTGCCCCTCCGGGGCGTCGCTCTGTTGCGGCCAGAGCCACTCTAGCGCCTGGGGCAGAGGCCAAGGAGCCATCCCCAGCGCCCGGGCCATCTTTGCTCCAATGGACCCTCGGCTGCAGGAGGGGAAGAGAGAGACAGAGAGGAAGGAGAGGGGGAGGGGTGGAGAAGCAAATGGGCGCTTCTCCTGTGTGCCCTGGCCAGGAATCGAACCTGGGACTTCTGCATGCCAGGCCGACGCTCTACCACTGAGCCAACCGGCCAGGGCCTCAAAGGTCATTTTTAACATAGGCAATATTCCTCAGTAACACAGCTGACGCTCCACCTTTGTCAGGCTTCTAGGCAACCAACTAAAAATTTAACCCAGTGTCAAATTTCACAGAAGAAAGGGTTTATTAACCCTTGACTCAACACTATGTCATTTAAAAAACTAGTATTCTTCAAATGTTCCACAAGAAGGAGGAATTCAAACTTAAAATAAATGGAAAATGACATATGACATGATATAAACATGTTAATGTTTCACCTGATTATTAGGATCATGCCAAAGACAGGCACCGGCAGGCACTGAATAGGTTTGCATTGGGCTTGCCTAGCATTTAAGTGAACTCAGCATATGAGTTTTGCAGCACCAAACCAACACGAACAGCAGACTGGGAGTGGAACTCATCAGACTGAATTTTAAGCTGCCCAGGGTAGCAATGGACTCTCTAGGCAGTGGCACATTTCTGTGAAGTTCAAATGCACAGGGAAATCTGTGGGAATAATTTTTTTTTCAGTTTCACATGAAGATATGTCCACCTAGCAGTCCAATAAATTGTGTTGATTGTCTCCAACTGGGTACAATTTGGTTAACGCCATATATGTGTGCCAGAGTTATTTTTGCTTAGTTTTATTGCCTTGAATATATATTTTGGGAAATAAATTCTAACCCCACCTTTGCAAGCCAGTAGTCATTCTCTGTTCCTGATATATCATAAGACAGCATGAATACTATTGCTATGGAGAGGGGTAGGGTGCAGGCAGGGGTTTCTCTGAGTTCTCTCCATCTGGGTTTGATCACAGGTGCTGAGCAGAATGCCTGCCCTGCTCACTGCCTAGCAGGCTTCCTCCCTAGGATGAAATCTCTGTTAGTCCCACCTGGCCCTTCTGGGAGGTCATTTGGGACTGAAGTCCTCAGGAAAGGAGGCTGAAAAGTGAGAGGTCAGGAATCCATGCCCTAACCAGAATTTCTGTTTCTTCTTATCAATGGTAAACCTTGATTTAGAGAGCATCCTTAAAGATTTCCCACATCATTAAGACATCTGTTGTTATTCCAATATCCATGTAGACAATTCTGTCAAGAATAGGATTCTGGCCTGACCAGGCGGTGGACCAGTGGATAGAGCATTGGACTGGGATGCAGAGGGTCCAGGTTCGAGATCTCGAGGTAGCCAACTTAAGTGCGGGCTCATCTGGTTTGAACAGAGCTCACCAGATTGGACCCAAGGTCACTGGCTTGAGCAAGGGGTTACTTGGTCTGCTGAAAGCCCACGGTCAAGGCACATGTGAGAAAGCAATCAATGAATAACTAAGGTGTTGCAATGAAAAACTGATGATTGATGCTTCTCATCTCTCTCCATTCCTCTCTGTCTGTCCCTATCTATCCCCCTCTCTGACTCTCTCTCTCTGTTTCTGTAAAAAAAAAAAAAAAAAGAAGAAGAATGGGATTCTGAATTCCTTGACACTATGTTTCATGGATTTTATTCTCGCAACATCAGCACACCGTCTCCAGGTCATAACCAGAATTCTTAATATCATCAATATACCCCTCTCTCTCTCTTTTAAAATATTTATTTATTCATTCATTTTTATTTATTTTATTAAGTGAGAACCAGGGATGCAAACAGACAGACTCCCTCATGTGCCCCGACCAGAATCCACCCATCAAGCCCTCTATGGGGTGATGCTCTGCCCATCTGGGGCTGCAGCTCTGTTGTGCAGCAATCAAGCTATTTTAGTACCTGAGGTAAGGCCATGGAGCCATCCTCAGTGCCCAGGGCCAACATGCTTGAACCATTCAAGCCATGACTGCAGGGGAGGGAGACAGAAAGAGAGAGACAGAAGGAGGAGGAGTGGAAACTTCTGTTTGCCCTGACCGGGAATCAACCTAGGACTTCCACATGCAGGTCTGACACTCTACTGCTGAGCCAACCAGCTGAGAGCCTCTTAATAATGAGTTTTAAACATTCCACTCTCTCCCACTACCTGTAATCTTTCCAGCTCACTCTTCTCTGAAACCAGGTTCCAGTAGTTTTGGACTTTCTGGGATTATGTAATCCTCGATCCCACCATCTTTTCACTGTCCATCCTACTGCCCTCACAGCCCCATTTTTCAGCAAGGTTAATCGGTGTAGTCACTTTTTTTGCAGTTCCTACTTTCTTTTATTGATTCCTTCACCCCCTTCTAAATGTCCTGAAAAAAAATTGTAATCATGTTTAAATATCACTCATCATCTACTTCTTATGTGGCCTGGAGAGCTGACTGTGGCTACAGAAAAATATATAAGCATGATGACGCTCTCACTATAATTTTATGACCTCTAATATTGAGTGAGTCTTAAGTGACACCCAATAACTAATAGTACAATTGATCTTAGCCAAAGGGCTGAGAAGTGATACCCACTAAACTTACTGCATTCATCTCCATTTGAACTCTCACACTCCCAAATCACTTTAAACCATATTCTGCCATCTCTCACATTTTCCTCCCTCAGTATTATCTAAAGAATTTTCTTCTTAGGTTTCCCCCAGTCAAACCTTCCAGCCAATTTACCTCAATGACCAGAAACTCTGACCTCCTCCTCTCACGGCAGGTGAGCTGTCTGTGCTCCCTTCTAAGGTCCAACCAGGTACTTTTGTACTGGATCTCAGCCCCTTTCCTACTCAAGGCTATCTCTGCTTGATCAATTTAGTTTATTATTTTTTTCTTTCTTTACTTTATCATTCTTGGAATATGTGAACATGGCATAAGAAATCTCATCTGAAAAAAATTTAACCTCAACCGAGAACCCCTCTAGTTATGCTCCATCTCTCTGATCAATAATCTCTCCAAAAACAAAATTCCCTAAGTATCTTTTACAGTCACTATGGCAGGTTTGTTTGTTTGCTTGTTTGTTTTCAGCACAAATTTCTCTTCTTAAGATCACAGAAGCAAAACCTGCAGCTTTTTTTTTTTTTGTAGTTTAGGATAGGTTTATCATCTATCAGTCTTTTGAGGGCTGCAGTGACCCAGGTCTCCTGGAGATGAGGGGCAAACGTGAGGAGTTCTAGACTGACCCACTCCCCTCACTGAGTGTCCACATGAGTCCAGTCCCTTCCAGAGACTCTCACAGCCAAAGGGCAATAGATATGGATAGGCCCAATCTTACTGTATTTCCTGTTTACTAGGTGACCTCTCCACTCAATCCACACATTAGTCCATCTTTCAAGAATACTTCATTGAGATCACCTTTTTCTCATGATGATGCTGCTAGAGTGAAACATTAACAAGAAAAATTGTTTTTATTTCAAATGTCATTGTGAGATAAACTACTCATAAATATTTCTGTGCCATTTAGTCAGTTGACTTATCAAATAAAAACCTAACATGGGCCCTGGCCGGTTGGCTCAGTGTAGAGCGTCGGCCTGGCGTGCGGGGAACCCGGGTTCGATTCCTGGCTAGGGCACATAGGAGAAGTGCCCATTTGCTTCTCCACCCCCCTCCCCTCCTTCCTCTCTGTCTCTCTCTTCCCCTCCTGCAGCCAAGGCTCCATTGGAGCAAAGATGGCCCGGGCGCTGGGGATGGCTGCTTGGCCTCTGCCCCAGGCGCTAGAGTGGCTCTGGTCGCGGCAGAGCGACGCCCGGGAGGGGCAGAACATCGCCACCTGGTGGGCAGAGCGTCGCCCCTGGTGGGCATGCCGGGTGGATCCCGGTCGGGCGCATGCAGGAGTCTGTCTGACTGTCTCTCCCGTTTCCAGCTTCAGAAAGATAACAAAAAAAAAAAAAAAAAAAAAAAACCTATCATGTATGGTTCCTAGAGATTGTAATGTGATGGGATTATTTAATAATCTCAATTTTCTAACTCTATCTTGAAATTTATATTACCATCAAGATGCAAGATGCAAAATGCTTTCATTAAAAAAGATTTCTACTTTAGCCCTGGCCACATAGCTCAGTCGGTTGGAGCATCATCCCGGAGCACGGAGGTTGCCGGTTCGATTCCAGGTCAGGGCACATACAGGAGCAGCTCAATGTTCCTGTCTCTCTCTCTGCCCCTGCCTTTCTCAAATAAATAAATGAATAAATATTTAAAAAAAAAGATTTCTACTTTAAAAATGAATATATAAAGAATTCAAAGATATTTTGAGGACAAAATAAGAAACCCGGTGACAAAATTATTGTGGAGCTTCAGGATTTTGAGTACTACTATTGCATGGGGCTGAATAAAGCCAAGAGGAAACACATATTCATTTTATAGATGACAGTGTTCAGGGAGTGGTGGGGGGAGGACAGTGCAGATGAAAAAAAGCTATGCTTTAGGGAGAAGACGGCACCTTTCTGGAGGAGGTGGAGGAAAAGGGTGATTTTTTTCTAGGAACTTTCCACTGAGACTCAAAGTAAACATCTTATTGGGGAAAAAAGAAGAACGACAAAATGAAGGTGATGGAAAAAGAGGTAAAGGAGGAGTCAAAGGGAGGGTCTAAATGGATGGGTGAGGGACCCTTCAAAAGAAGCACCACACTGTGCACAGAGGTCATAGAAGCAAGGTTGAACAACTGTCCAACATCAGGCAACCATGGGGCATTCACAATAATTCACCATTTTAGACTTAAAAAAGAAGATCATTAAATTGTTTTGAAAGATAAAAACTCAGTAAAGGAGATTATTTTCTGAAATCTCACTTCAAAAAAATTATAAAGAAACAACAAAATTTGAGATAAAACCAAACACTAATATAAAAATTCAAAGATCTCCTAAATAATTATTGAATCAAAAAAAAAATTAAGAACACTAAAAAATACTGCCCCAAAGTTAGAAATAAAATTAAAATACCAACTACAGACATGTGTAAGATAGAGCTAACATTACACAATGAGAAAAATTTACATCAATTTAACAATAAAAGATTCAACCTTAAAAAGAAAGGACAGAAATGAATTGAATGGCTGAAATAGTACTTAAAAAGTTAGAAATTGAGCCTGACCTGTGGTGGTGCAGTGGATAAAGAGTCGACCTGGAAATGCTGAGATCGCCGGTTCGAAACCCTGGGCTTGCCTGGTCAAGGCACATATGGGAGTTGATGCTTCCAGCTCCTCCCCCTTCTCTCTCTCCTTGCTCTCTCTCCTATCTCTCTCCTCTCTAAAATGAATAAAAAAAAATAAAAAAAATAAAAAAGTTAGAAATTGAAAAGGACATGTAAACAAAAGAACAATGGAAATACCAAAGCTTGGCACTGATTTTTTTAGAGCTCTGATTATAGAATGATTGATATAAAAATCTAAGAGCTTATTACAGAGAGATTAATTTTCTTTTTCTTAGCTTAGTTTTAAACAATAAATGCTAAAGTATAAAACTGAAAATTAGAAAGAACTAAAAATCTAAAGATGTGAAAAAAAACAAATCTTCAGAGCCTTCTTTCAGAACTCATGCAGGAAAGTGGACAGAAGAGGAGCTGGTGGCTGCCTTGGCCTGAACTACAATTCCCCACACTCACTGCCACCTGTAACTTCCCTCCCTCCATGGTGAACAGGCTAGTCTCTCTGCTTGGCCACAAAGTCTTTCTCAGGGAAGGGAAGGAAATCACACATTCTCATTAAGACTATCCGAATGGGCCCAGGTGGGTTATCTCAGTGGATAGTGTCAGATTCTATCTGAGTGTATGGATGTTCCAGGTTGATTCCCAGTCAAGGTACACAAGAAAAGCTGTCATCTGCTTCTCTCTGCCACCCTCTCTTACTCCCTCTTTCCCTTCTTTCTCTCTGCCCCTTCTGCAGCCAGGGGCTTGATTGGTTTGTGCATCAGCCCAGGTGCTGAGCAGAGCTTGGTTGGTCCAAGCCTGGCAGCCTCAATGATAAAAATGGCCAGGTAGATTGAAACACGATCTAGGGCCTAGAGCAGGGGTCCCCAAACTACGGCCCGTGGGCCGCATGGTGCCCCCTGAGGCCATTTATCTGCCCCCCACTGCACTTCTGGAAGGGGCACCTCTTTCATTGGTGGTCAGTGAGAGGAGCATAGTTCCCATTGAAATACTGGTCAGTTTGTTGATTTCAATTTACTTGTTCTTTATTTTAAATATTGTATTTGTTCCCGTTTTGTTTTTTTACTTTAAAATAAGAGATGTGCAGTGTGCATAGGGATTTGTTCATAGTTTTTTTTTATAGTACGGCCCTCCAACAGTCTGAGGGACAGTGAACTGGCCCCCTGTGTAAAAAGTTTGGGGACCCCTGGCCTAGAGATTATGCAGAGTGAGGTAGGCTGGACTGGGAAAACACCTTGGATGGGTTTTCTCTACAGAGGGTTCAGAGACAATACCTTCAGCCTTACTTGTATTGTTTGGTATGAAAAATTGCTGCTAAATGTAATGATGAGAGGGTAAAATGACAGATTCTGGATCTCAAAGCCTCTATAAGAAAATTATTATTGGCAATGAGAAAAGCATATGCCTTCTTTCTGGAACGTACTTTCTCCTCTTCGTGGGATGCATGGATGGATGAATGAAAGAATGGAATAATGAGAGAACAAGTAACTCAGGCATGAAGCTATGTTGGCCAAACCAGGAAATGCACTGTAAACTCTGGAGATTCTGCAGGTGGTCCCTCTAAGTAGGGCTTAAAATTATGGTGGAAAAGCCATAAGCTTCCGGGAAGTTTCAGGAGACATTTGAGGCAACCCCACATGTCTTGGTTATGAAATCAGAGAGCTCCATGTAAATAAACGGAAACTGAAGCTCAGAGAAGAGAGTGGCATTGTTTCCTAAACCCCTGAACTTGCCTTCTGTATTTCTCAGGACAGGTCACGACATCCTGGGAAGCAGGCACTGTTTCTCTGCCACTTCCACCCCTTAAATATGATTTAATATATAAATATTATATATTATTACACATGCTATAATAATAATATGTAGTAATATAATAATAATTATTATTAATATTATTACATGTTCCAGTGCCATGACTAGTAACTGGAAAGATCAAGGACACAGTAGTGTCCCCTCATTTGTGGTAACATTTCTTGTCCAGACAGCAGAGGGTGCTCTTAAGCTATTACACTATCCACCAGAAAATTTGTTTTGAGATGTTTTGAATAGTAAGAACTATCTTTTTCTATCTTTATGGTGTTTTTGAAGTTGTTGGTTTTCAAAGGAGATTATTTAGGTATCATTAATAATATCCCTTTCCATTCAATCCACCTTGAAAATCTAATAAAGCTTCAGACCTGCCAAATTAAAAAAACAAAAGATTTACTCACCTACACATAAAAAACATGGGTGAAGAATTTCAGGAGACATTAAAAGACCTGTTGGAATCTTTCCAAAATATGCCTAATAATTTTGAAAATTCAGTTGTTTTTTTAAAATTTTTTTATGGAAAATAACAACTACAGAAAATAAAATTGTAAACTCATAACCCCTATGCTTTCTCCACTACTCATTCCCAAAAATATAGGCACTGGATAATTGTGAATGTCAGTCATCATATTAATCCTGCCATAAATTATGTAAATATGCCAAAAATTATGTAAAAAGATAAGAATCTCTTTGTTTTAAGAATTTTAAATAAAACATAACCAAACAGTATAACTAATGCATCTAAAAAGATAAAAATAATTTCTTAATATTATCAAATATGTTTTCATAACATTTTACATTGATTTGCTAAATAGGTCTAGACAAAGGGGTACACACTGCATTTGATTATTATGTCTCTGTAGTCACTTTAAATTTATAGGTAACCTCTTTTTAATTTTTAAATAATATAAATATTAAATTTACTTTTTTGAGCCTTGTTATTTCATTTGTGGTCCAGCATCATTGACAATTCCTGAAAGCTCATTATAAATTGTCTCAAGCTCACCCCAAATTACGAAGTTATAATTTGCCTTTTAACCAGATCTTTGTGTAATTTATATACATGTTAAAGTTTGAGAAGCACTCTTGTACAATTTCTTCTTTTTCTTTTCCTTTTTTTTCAGAGACAGAGAGAGAGTCAGAGAGAGATATAGAGATAGGGACAGACAGACAGGAACAGAGAGAGATGAGAAGCATCAATCATCAGTTTTTTCATTGAGACACCTTAATTGTTCATTGATTGCTTTCTCATATGTGCCTTGACCTCGGGCCTTCAGCAGACCAAGTAATCCCTTGCTCGAGCCAGTGACCTTGGGCTCAAGCTGGTGAGCTTTGCTCAAACCAGATGAGCCTGCACTCAAGCTGGCAACCTTGGGGTCTCGAACCTGGGTCCTCACAATCCCAGTCCAACACTCTCCCACTGCGCCACCGCCTGGTCAGTCTCCTGTACAGTTTCTTAAAGTCTGTATTTTATAGATTGCAAGTCTGTGATGTCGTTTAGTATGTTTCTCTATCTCCCGTATTTTTTATAAAATATAATTGAATATAAAGAATTGACCCTACTGAAGTTTAATTTCTTTTTACTTTTAATTTTATTTACTGATTTTAGAGAGAGGAGGGGTAGTAAGAGAGAGAAAGAAAGAAAAGGAGTAGAAGTGGGAAGCATCAACTTGTGGTAGCTGCTTCCTCTAAGTGCACAGTGTTTTGAATTGGCGACCTCAGTGTTTCAGGTGGATGATATATCCATTGTGCCACCACAGGTCAGGCCTGAAGTTTCATTTCTTGGCAGAACTGTTTTTGCATACTTATACTGGAGGAACACCCTATCTAGTTTCATCACTTTTTTTTTATGTTAACCACTAATCATCATAGCCTTTGCCTAATTATGTAAGGGTTTACAAAATGATATGTTGATTTTATTCTTCTTTCTTTTACTGAGATAATTTTAGAAAAAGACAAATTTTCTTCATGTATTTTTTTTTACTGCATTTGATCTCAAATTCAAAAAGGAAATGTAAATTGTTTACCCCTCTTTTTAAACCAATTTTCAGAATAATAAATTTGTCTCCACACATGTTCCAAACGTGGTCAAAGGAGGTTTTATAGACATATAAGTATGAACTCATGGGATTTTAAAATCTATATTTGATATTTTTAAGTCACTAAATGTTATTCTTATTGATTCTCATTTTGTCCCAACTTTTGCTATTGGGATACACTTTATGCTGGCTCCTATTCTTTTTGAGGTGATCATGAACTCAATATTCTTTGATAGCTTTCCTTGCTTTCTGTTATAAAATATTTCAGGCTTATCTTTCAGATATTCTGTCTCAGTTATGAAAACAACAGTTTTCCAAGAACCGTTAGTTTTATTTAGTGGGAAATGGTATTTAGAGATCAGAATTTGTTCATTGATGGTGCTCACTGCTACTGAATCATTGGTTATTTTTTCTAGAATTTTTTCTGGACAGTTAAGAAATACATGTTTATAACAATATATATCTTGAGTTTATACTAAAAATTTTAAATCAAATCAAATTTATTAATACAAAAATTTTGGTAAATTTTTCTAGTTTTAGGTCTCCTTTTATTATTAAAATATTTATTTCTAATGATTGTAACATAATTATTTATCTTTTATCCGACTACTGATACAAAACAGTATTAGAATAACAATGCAAAATTATTATTAATGCTACAATTACTAAAAAACAGTTGTAGGTTTCTAGTTTTGTTTTGAAGTTATTTTATTCATAGGATATATTTCAGTAAAAATGTAAAGTCAAATTAGTGTGCTGTAAGGTAATCTAAAATAACTCATGTTTTTGTGGTTAAGTCACCAACTCAAACAGTTAGGTTTATTTATTTCATTTTGTTTTCCACTTTGAAAATGACTTTAATTTTATTTTGATTTAATTCTGCTATATTTAGATCATTTTTATTGTCCCAAAGATAAATACACAAAACAAGATGTTTTCTGAGAAGTGTAGCTGTGGGAATCTATTTTTTTTAAAAACTATGCTTGGGTTGATTTCACAACATAAAACAATAGCTAAATCAGGTAAATGGTGTACCTGTTCCAAGGCAAAATTAAAAACCTGAACTTTTCCCTTGTTCTTTTTTTTTTTTTAATTTTTTTATTTTTTTATTTTTTACAGAGACAGAGAGTGAATCAGAGAGAGGGATAGACAGGGACAGACAGACAGGAGCAGAGAGAGATGAGAAGCATCAATCATTAGTTTTTCATTGCACGTTGCAACACCTTAGTTGTTCATTGATTGCTTTCTCATACGTGCCTTGACCGCGGGCCTTCAGCAGACCGAGTAACACCTTGCTGGAGCCAGTGACCTTGGGTTCAAGCTGGTGAGCTTTGCTCAAACCAGATGAGCCCGCGCTCAAGCTGGCGACCTCAGGGTCTCGAACCTGGGTCCTCTGCATCCCAGTCCGACGCTCTATCCACTGCGCCACCGCCTGGTCAGGCACCTTGCTCTTTAAAATAAGACACAGGACAGCTAAACTTATTTCCTATAACATATCTTATTCATTTTACCAAGTACTTGTATATGTAATTTATTCATGCTCTTTGTTGGGCTATGACCTATCCATGCCATATGCTGTGAACAATCCTTCCACATTGTTGGGGGTTTTATTTATGCAAGAAAGAGAGATAAGTTCATAATTTGATTTGGGACAAATTATTTTACCTTTCTAGTATTCTTTTTCTCTTCATTAAATGTGAAAGTAAAATCGGATGATCTTTCAAATTGTTTTCAGCAACGAAATCTTTTTTTATGCTAGATGTGTTAGGTAATTTCTAAAGATGGCCACCATCAATGTCTTCCATCTTCTATTGCTCTTCACATTGAGATGGAGTCCAATTCCCTTCCCTTTGGATCTGAGCTGGCCTAAGTGACTTCCTTGGCCTGTATTATATGGCAGAGTAAGTTCTAGGACTCTCAAAGTTAGGTCATAATAAACTTTAGAATTTCAGTCTTCATCTAATTTCAGTCTTGGAACACTACTAGTTCTGAAGAAAACCAGTTTCTGTGAAAGAAATTTATCAATAGTTATCCTTAGATGCGCTGGCCAGCCCTTATCTATTCCTGTTATCTCAGTTTAAGTACTAGACATGCAAGTGAAAAAGTCTTACTATCTATCAAGTTTGGTCAGATGACACCAGCCTCAGCTTCCATCTGACTGAAACCATGTGACAGAGTCTAAGAAATTGTCCAGTTGATTTCAGTAAACCCACAGAAACATGAAAAATATTAATAGATTGATTTAAGCCCTGACCTTTGTGGTGAAATTTGTAGAACAGTAAACAACCAAAGTAAGATAATAATTACTATAACAAATTTTGATATGCATGAAAATAAACATGCATTATTGTTATAAACATGCATTTCTTAATATGACCTCAATATTCTTTGATAGCTTTCCTTGCTTTCTGTTATAAAATATTTCAGGCTTATCTTTCAGATATTCTGTCTCAGTTATGAAAACAACAATTTCCCAAGAACCCTTAGTTTTATTTAGTGGGAAATGATATTTAGAGATCAGAATTATAGCATTAATAATAATTTTGCGGCCCTGGCCAGTTGGCTCAGTGGTAGAGCATCGGTCTGGCATGCAGAAGTCCCGGGTTCGATTCCCGGCCAGGGCACACAGGAGAAGCGCCCATCTGCTTCTCCGCCCCTCCCCCTCTCCTTCCTCTCTGTCTCTCTCTTCCCCTCCTGCAGCCAAGGCTCCATTGGAGCAAAGATGGCCCAGGCGCTGGGGATGGCTCCTTGGCCTCTGCCCCAGGCGCTAGAGTGGCTCTGGTCGCAGCAGAGCGACCCCCCGGAGGGGCAGAGCATCGCCCCCTGGTGGGCAGAGCATCGTCCCCTGGTGGGCATGCCTGGTGGATCCCCGTTGGGTGAATGCGGGAGTCTGTCTAACTGTCTCTCCCCATTTCCAGCTTCAGAAAAATGCAAATAATAATAATAATAATAATAATTTTGCATAGTTATTCTAATACTATTTTGTATCAGTAGTCAGATAAAAGATAAATAATTATGTTACAATCATTAGAAATAAATATTTTAATAATAAAAGGAGACATAAAACTAGAAAAGTTTATCAAAATTTTTGTATTAATAAATTTGATTTAAAAAATTTAGTATAAACTCAAGATGTATATTGTTATAAACATACATTTCTTAATGTTTATAACAGTGAGATAATAATTTACATGCATGTAAATAAACTGCATGTTTATAACAGTAAGATAATAATTACTATAAGAAAAAGTAATCAATGTGCACAAAAAAAAGCCAGACTCATTTTGACTATGGGAAATGGGACCATTTCTTAGCAGAGGAGTTATTTGAGTTATATTTTGAAGGATAAGAAAACACCTGGAGAAAATATAGTCTATGGGGACAGGAATGTATACAGTATATCTGGGGAAAACTTATCAAGAGTATTTTAATATAAAATTCAAAAGTGAAACTCATAAATATTTCCTATAGTTTCATTTAATAAATTCAAGAACATATTTTTAAAAAACTGTATGAAAGCAAAATATAGTCTAATTTCATATCCATGTCATTATGTGGATCTGAATTTAACCAAGAATGACATGTAAAGTATTCAGTGGTCATGACTGTCTACATAAATTTCAAATAGTTTTTCCATTCATGTTCTTTTTCTTTATAAGAAAACCCTTTATAAGAGTTAGAATCATCAGTAACACAGCTCTAGAGTGCTGGTATTCTAGTTTTACATGCTTAGAAACCAGATTAGTAGATATAAGTTGCTTACATTTTGGAGAAAATTGTTGAGTCTGAGTAAACACCAAGAAAGACCATCCTATCTCTGCCTTCACTAGGATATGAGAGATAACTTTAGGCTGCCAACTCTTGTTTTGTTTCTGCTTGTCAGTATATTATAAATATTTTTCATGTCATTAAATATTTTGAAAATAATTTAGATTGGCTTTATATTATCTCAACCCTGTGACTTTATCATATCATTTCCCCAAAGCTGAATATAAAGGTTATAACTTTTTATCTTTTATAAATAATTTGTGATGACCATCCTTGTAGTAATCAAATTGTGCACATTCATAACATTTTGTTTGGGAAATGAGTAGATGATCTTTAGTGTACCTTTTAAGCCTTAGCTTCCTTGAAAAGAAATAAAAGACACAGATAATAAAGTTGGCCATAGTTGAAGACAGATAGAAATTTAAAACACAGTACCATCCTGCTTTCCCCTAATGATTATTTCTCTTCCATCTGGTTTCAGACACAGTGCTATAAATCTTAGAATTAAAAAACAAATTTTAAAGACTGAATTTTAAAAGTTCTGCAGTCAACCTTTGTAGTAATAACCCTGCAACACTTTTATGCAGCTTAGGGAAGTTATTTTAAAACTTCATTGTGTACTATAATCATCTGTGTACTTATTTAATACTTAAATTCCTGAGTTCCAGACCATTAATATTCAGTACATTCTTTCAGAACTAGTGCTTTAAGACCTAACTCTCCTGAATGCAAAATATATATATAACTGTGAACCAAAATGTTTAGGTAAATTATCCTAAATAATTATAGGCCACATATTGTCTTTAGTATTCTCAAAATTGATGTTGATAGTAAGATATTTATTGTCTTGATTTTTATCCCCAGATACTTAACACTGATTTCTTATATTTTCTTTCTTATCTTAATTTTTCTCCTATGTAGTAATTTTATAGGAGAAATTTCCTTAATCTGTATCATACTTCATCATATACAATTTCAAGCTTTAGCATTGCAATTAAAGTACTTCACAAAGGTTTCTCTATTAAAATAATTTTTTTATTAAGAGATCTTCAAGATATCAATTCAAATAAATGAGATTTATGATAACTTAAGGCTGTGGGCAGGCTAGTCATAAAAGATGATTGTGGGCATGTTGGTATTCAGATCATATCATTAAGATATGACAAATTTTGCAAAAGTAAAAATGTTTCAGATTTATAGAGATAAAATTATAATTAAGACTTATTTTTTATCAAATATGTTTTGGAAAATCATGTGACCAAAGGTAACTGTGGAAATTTGTTACAGTTTTTAAACTCTGATTTTTTGTAAGGAAATCTTGTCAAAGTACTACACTACCTAACTCAATAAAAATAACTTGAAGTCAGAGATTAGATTAGAAAAATACTGTGATTGATGACATCAGATTAACGGCAGCGTGAGAGATACTCCTGATCTCTCCCCTTGCAATTTTAAAAAATTGAACAAGTATAATGCAGCAGAAAAACATCATCTGGGTTCGCAGGCATACCTGAAAGATCCACACACTAAATGGACTAAAGGTGAGACAGGTTGAAAAGGTGGGAGGGAGATAAAATGCATTCGCAATGAACTTTGGAGAGGAGACAAACACAGAGTGATGGGCTTTTGTTTTTGTTTTTGTTTTCTCTGCTGGACTATGGGGAGAAAGAAAGCTTAGGCTGTTTGGATTTTGTCTGAGGGTTATGGAGAAAGAAACATGAAGTGACTGGGAATTCTTCTGCTGGGAGGAGCAGTGAGATAGAGGGGCAAAGATGGAGATAAACCAAAGCAGCTAAAGTGCTGTGTCATAGCCAGTGTTCACATGGTCTGCCTGTAGCCTGCACTTGGCAGAGATAAAGAAAACTAAAGTGCAGCCCCCAGACTCCCAGATCCCACTTCCTTCACCTCACAGTGTGGAGAGTGGCAAAGACAGAACCCAAAGCTACTCTCTCCCCTAAAGAAGAAAAGTGCTCTATATCCAGTCTCCAGGTCTGTTCAGACATGAAGAGGAGCACCTGGAAGCCATTGCTAGAAACGTAAACTTGGAAACCCAAAATCATAAAGTCAAAGCTATCAAACTCTTACAAGACGCCCCACATACCAATGTGACTGCATTGACTACATCATTGTGACAGCAACATCTCAGCCAATAACAGCCCAAGAAATTCACAAAGCTAGAAGTTGTAATACAGTGGCACCTACTGAAAGAAACCTCTCAAAACCAAAATTTATTTCTCCTTTTTTAATTTTTTTCTTTCTTTTTTCTCTTTTAAATTTCATTTTCTTTAATTTTTATATTTTTATCCTTATTTTTGTAGGTGTTTTGTTTTTTTTTTTCACTTTTGAACTTTCTTTTCTGTTTTTCTTCTTGTTACACTTTAAGTTTTCATATTTTTATTGTATTTTTTATATTAAGTTTTTATTTTTTTTTAGATTTCTTTTTTTGTTAGAATTCCTAATAATACCACTCTCAAATGCCATCAAAGAAGAAGTCAAATACCATGGATATACAAGACAGAGAAGCACTTCAGAAAGAAAATGAAAAATCTCTACAAAAAAATCTCAATCATATGGAAACTTGGAGTTAAATAATAGAAAATTCAAAACTGAAGTTCTGGAAATACTCAACGAGATCAAGAAAACACAAGTAGGCAACTTAATTAGCTCAGGAAACAAATACCTCACCAAAGAGACTGAAACTTTAAAAACAGAGATGAAGAACTTAATATATGAATTAAAAACTGAGGTAGCAAATTTAACTAATAGAACAAGCCAGATAGAGTAAAGAATCAGTGATATCAAAGACAAGCAACTAGAGATGCTACAGAGAAGAGAAAAGAGAGACTCACAACTTCAAAAAACTGAGATAGCTTTACAAGAATTGTCTAACTCCATCAGAAAGAACAATATAAGAATAATGGGTATATCAGAAGAAGAGAGGGAGAACTGAATGGAGGACCTATTCAAACAAATAATTGATGAGGATTTTCCAAGCCTATAGAAAAAGTTAATCTAAAAATCCAAGAAGGAAGTAGAATGCTGAATTACCTCAATCCAAACAAACCTACTTCAAGGCACATCATAATAAAATTGTCAAAAATCAATGACAAAAAATAATCTGCAAGGCAGCTAAAGGAAAGAATAACATAACATATAAAGGAAAACCCATTAGGTTATCATCAGACTTCTCAGCAAAAACGCTACAAGCCAGAAGAGAGTGGACCCCAAAATTCAAAGTACTGAGAGGAATTATACTGGGGAACAAAACTTTTGTTGCATCCACAAAAACACTTGTTCTTATCTAATTCGAGTGTGCTGATCTCAAATCTGACCTTAGTTTTTCTCTGTAAGCTGCAGGGCTTTTTTTGCAATTCAAGATTTTATGGTTTTATCTTATTGTAAAATTTTCAACATTTAGTTTAACATAATGAAGTAGAATGTCTTCTTGGACATCATCTTTGTGAAAATATAATAATTTATATAATGCAGTAAATACACTAATAAACTAAAAGGTATGATTGCATCAGAATTTGTCTACAGTTTCAAAATAGAATATATTAACACATTTATTTTAATCATAAAATTTGTGCAAAACTTATTTAAATTCTATTTAGGCAAAAATTTGCGTTTGTAGCTCTTGCATTTGTGTACTTGTTCAGGACAATCTCGTTTGATGCTCCAGCAGTAGTCTGCTCATCACTAACAGCTCCAGGATTTTTGGGGAACTTATAAAGATGACTGTTCAGAAAGTGAATGTTAACGCTCATGTTACATTCAATGTTGTGGAAAGCCAACAGCATCCTTTGAACCAGAAGTTCATAGTTTTCTGCTTTTTTGTTGCCAAGAAAGTTCTTTGTAACTGCCACAAAAGACTGCCATACTGCTTTCTTCTCCTTATTCATCTTCCTGGAAAATTCTTTGTCACGTATGAGGGTTCGAATTTGAGGTCCATCAAATACACCTGCTTTTATCTTTTCGAAAGACAAGGCAGGAAAAGCAGAAATAATATGTTGAAAGCATTCACTTTCTCTATTCAAAGCCTAAACAATCTTCTTCATTAAGCCAAGTTTGATGTGAAGTGGGGGAAAATGATCCTGTCTCAATTAAATACAGGTTCATTCACAATATTTTGCATCCCTACTTCCAGAGCTTCACGTTTCAGCCACTCCTTCTGTGTCCAGTGTTTCTCCCAAGTTTGGCTGTCCCACAACACAAAAAGCAAGGATATTTCATGAAACCTTTCTGTTGTCCTAGCAGGAAATTTACCATTTTAAGATCCACACAAATGATCCAGTTATAGTCTTCATACTTCAGAAAGTCAAGGACAATTTTTGTGTCATTCAATTCAGGTTGGCTAAACTGCTGAGGAGTTAATGACTGCTTGACATCAGAAGAAGACCCTTCAGATTCTACAACAATTTCCTCATGGATCTTATCAAAATACACTTGATCATCATGTTCACTTTCTTTGTCCTTAGAAGAAATAAAACCATTGAAAACTGGAACTGGAGTGTCTCAGAGTGTGGGATAGGTCGTATTGCTGAAGGAATATTAGGATATGAGATCATATGCTGTTTTTTCTTGCTGATGGCCTTTGTATTAATCAGACAGAAATAACAGTCACTGCTGTGGTCCTTAGGTTCACGACAAACCATGGGAATACCAAAAGGCATTTCTTTGCATTTTCCTTTTCTCCAGTCATGAAGCATTTCCTCACAATTATGACACACAATACGAGAAGCCCAATTCTTGTCTTGATTGTCAAGGGGAACTTGAAAATAGGCAATATATGCATGTGCCACAAATGATGAAATATTGCACCTTTGATGTTGAAGTGTGTTACAGCCACATATATAACAGAAGGAGTCAGGACTATCTTACATTTATGCCTACTCAAAGAAGCCATGATTCAATCTTAAAACAAAATAAGAGGGTGTTTTTATCAGATAATAATTTTTTACATTAAAAAAAACTACAATTATGTAAAAGTGATGTTTGTAAAACACTAATTGCCTCGTGGTTATGTTCAATCCAAGAGTCATTGCCCTTTAACTCCAATTTAAAAATTAATGCATGCCATTAACTGTAACAAAAAGAAATTACAATTGCATAACAACTAGAGCATGCACCAAAAATAGATTTCAGATTTGGAATCAGTGATGCAGAACTATATAGAAAAAGTTCTAAAACCTCATGCAACAGAAAATAAAAAAAAAATGTTCCCCAGTGTTATTAGACAAGAATACTATATTCATCCAAGTTATCCTTTAAATAGAAGGAGAAATAAAAGCATGTATAGTCATACAGAAGCTGAGGGAATTTATCACCAAAAAATCCCTGCTGCAGGAAATACTCAACCAGATACAAAGAACAAAACAAATCAAAACTACAAGTAAAAGCTCTAACAAGGTCACAATAATAACAAGAATAATCTGAGACAATAATAACATAGAAGACAGGATAAAGATATGTTGTAGCAAAGAAAGATGGAGTGCGGGAGCACTCAGAAGACAAAGCATTTTTGTACAAATGAACATTTTTCTCTTAATAACCTAATGATAACCACCCAGTAAAAAGCTGCTACTGAAATACACAACTTCAAAAAAGAATAAACAGGGAAAAGAAGTATGGAATACCACCAAACAAAAACAACTGACAGAAATAAAAAATAGAAGAACCAAAAAAGACACAGACCTACTAGAAAACAAAACATAAAATGGCTACAGGAAATCCTCAAGTGTCAATAATTACCCTAAATGCAAATGGACTGAACTCACCACTAAAAAGATACAGAATAGCAGATTGGATCAAAAAGCAAAACCGATGCCTTAGCCAGCTGGCTCAGTGGTAGAGCATTGGCCTGCCATGTGGAAGTCCCTAGGTTTGATTTCCAACCAGGGCACACAGGAGAAGTGCCCATCTCCACCCTTCCTCCTCTCCCTTTTCTCTATCTCTTACTTCCGCTCCTACAGCCAAGGATCCATTGGAACAAAGTTGGCCCAAGCACTGAGAATGGCTCCATGTGCTCCCCACCTAAGGTACTAGAATGGCCCTGGTTGCAATGGAAAAATGGCCCAGATGGGCAGAGCATCACCCCCTAGTGAGCATGCTGGGTGGATTCCCAGTTAGGCACATGTGGGAATCTGTCTCTCTGCTGCCCCACTTAACCATATTCTGCCTTCAACAGACACGTGTAAGTTTCAAGGACAAAAGCAGACTCAAAGTGAAAAGTTGGAATATGATTCTCAAAACAAATAATATCCAAAGAAAAGCAGGAGTAGCCATACTCATATCTAACAATGCTGACTCTACACAACAAAAGTAACAAGAGACAAAGATGCACATTTTATAATGATAAAGAAGATGTTATATCAAGAAGACATAAAACTTGTTAATATATATGTACTGAACCAAGAAGCACCAAAATATATAAGACATCTACTAACTAATCTAAAAACAGAAGCAGAAAAAAACATAAGAATACTTGGAGATTTCAACACACCATTGATGGCTTTAGATAGATCATCCAAACACAAAATCAATAATAAACTTGGCCTTAAGTGACACACTGGACAAAATGAACTTAATAGACCTCTACAGGACACTTCATTCCAAAACCTTAGATTATATGTACATTATTCTCAGTGAGCATGGAACATTCTGAAGGATAGACCATATGCTGGGCCATGAAACTAATATCAACAAATTCAAGAAGAGTGCTGTTATATCAAGCATATTTTCTGACCATAAGGCTTTGAAATTAGAATTCAACTGTAAAAAGGAAGTAAAGAAACTCTACAAAAATGTGGTAATTAAACAATATAGCTCTAAAAAATGACTGGATCAAGGTAGAAATAAAAGCAGAAATCAAAACATATACACAGAAAAATAAAAATGACAATGCGATATTTCAAAATTTCTGGGGTGCAACAAAAGTAGTAATAAGAGAGAAGTTTATATCATTACAGGCTTATATCAAGAAACAGGAGAGATTCCGAGTAAACAATCTAACATCACATTTAAGGAACTAGGAAAAGAGGAACAAAGGCAACCCAAATTCAGCAAGTAAAAGGAAATACAGTAATACCTTGGTTTTCATCAATAATCAGTCTGAATACAATTGGCAAAATCCAAGCCAATGAAAATCAAGATAACTATTTCCATATGAATCAATGTAAATCCATTTACTGTATGCAATAATCACTTACATGTAATTATAGTATTAGCACTTGCAATCAATTAAAAAAGCACAAAACCACAGGAAAGCAATGGAATAGTTTGGCTAGATATACAGGATGGTGCTCACACAATGAGAAACAATGCCACACTGAGGAGGAGAACGCATGGGTCACCCTTTGTTGTCACAAAATTAGCAGCAAGGTCATGTGGGCACGCTGGTAAAATCTGAGACAAATTTTTCATGGAAAAAAATCAACAAAACCGAACCTGATGATAATCAAAGTCAATAAAACCAAGGTATTACTGTAGTAAAAATTAAACAACTCTTGGGTGATGGGAATGCAGCATAATCAAATGTCAAAATAACCTAGAGATGTTTACTCTGAATATATGTACCCTGATTTATCAATGTCACCCCATTAAAATTAATTTTTTTAAAAAGAAAAAATATTAAACAACTCAGTGGAATAGAGGACATAAAAACTATAGAAAAAATTAATACAACAAAGAGCTGGTTTTATGAAAAGATCAATAAACTCAACAATTTCCTGGCTAGAACAACTAGGAAGAAAAAATGAAGGACTCACATAAATAAAATCCAAAATGAAAAAGAAGAAATTAACACAGACATAGATTTACAAAGGATCATAATAGAGTATTATGAAAGATTATATGTCACCAAATTCAACAACTTAGAGGAAATAAATAAATTCCTAGAACTATAAAATCTTTCCCAAAGAAGTAGAAAACCCAAATAGACCTATAAGCAGAGAGGAAATAGACACAACTATCAAAAACCTCCCTCAGTGGTAGAACATTGACCCTGCATGTGGAAGTCATGGGTTTGATTCCCAGTCAGGATACCATAGAAAAAGTGATTATCTGCTTCTCCACCTCTTCCCCTCTTACCTCTCTCTATCTCTCTCTCTTCCCCTTCCACAGCCATGGTTTGAGCAAGCTGGCCTCTGGCACTAAAGTTGGCTCCATGGCCCACATCAGGCATTAAAATAACTCGGTTGCTGAGCAACAGAGCTATGCCCCATATGGGCAGAGCATCTTCCGGTAGAAGGTTTGCAGAACCTTGGTCAGGTCCATGCCAGAGTCTGTTTCTCTGCCTCCTGACTTCTCGAAAGAAAGAAAGAAAGAAAGAAAGAAAGAAAGAAAGAAAGAAAGAAAGAAAGAAAGAAAGAAAGAAAGAAAAAAGGAACTTCTTAAAAAAGAAAAGTCTAGGACCAGATGGCTACACTACTAAATTCTACCAAACATTCAAAAAAGATTTGATACCTATTCTTCTCAATGTCTTCCAAAAAATAGAAGAAGCAATACTTCATAACATATTATATAAGGCCAACATAACCCTGATATCAAAACCTGGCAAGGACAGCACAATAAAAAAAAAATTACAGACCAATATCTCTAATGAATACAAATACAAAAATCTTAAACAAAATACTAGCAAATGGAATGCAACAACACATTAAAAAATAATATATCATGGTCAAGTGGAATTCATTCCAGGTGCATAAGGATGGTTCAACATATGGAAATCAATTAATGCAATACACCATCACAACAAAACAAAGAACAAAAATTCTATTATCCTACCAATAGATGCAGAAAAGGCATTTGATAGCTAATATTATACTAAATGGTGAAAAAATGAAGACTTTTCTTCTAAAATCAGGAACAAGACAAGGCTGCCCACTCTCTCTACTCTTATTCAACTTAGTTCCAAAAGTTTTAGCCAGAACAATCAGGCAAAAGAAAGAAATAAAAAGCATTTATATTGGGGAAAAGGAAGTAAAGGTATCACCTTTTGCAGATGACATGATCCCATATATCAAAGACCCCAAGGATTGAAGGAACTATTAGAAACAATAAACCAACACAGTAAAATCGCAGGATACAAAGTCAATATACAACAGTCTATTGCTTTTCTAAATGCCAACAAAGAAACTTCTGAAAACTAACTGCCCCCCAAAAATTCTTTTACAATTAAAACAAAACAAATAAATAAAATACCTAGGAGTAAACTTAACAAAGATGTGAAAGATCTGTACATGAAAACTATAAAACATTATTAAAAGAAATGGAAAAAAACACAATGAAATGAAAAACTATTCCATGTTCATGGATTGGAAGAATCAACATAGTTAAAATGGCCATATTATCTGAAGCAATATACAAATTTAATGCAATCCTTATTAGAATATTAATGTCATTTTTTAAAGTAATAGAACAAGAAAATATGAGATTTGTATAGAACCATAAAAAAATCCCGAATAGCCAAAGCAATTGCGAGAAAAATAAATGAAAGGTATCACATTACGTGACCTCAAATTATACTGTACAGCTACAATCATCAAAACAGCATGGTATTGACAGAAAAACAGATTTACAGACCATTGAAATAGGATCAAGAGCTCAGAAATAGAGCCACATATATATGAGCAAATTTTTGATAAAGAAGCCAAAAACACACAATGGAAAAAAGAAAGCATACTCAATAAATGGTGCTGGGAAAATCGAAAAGTCACGTACAGAAGAATACAACTTGACTACAGTTTGTCCCTGTGTACAAAAAGTAATTCAAATGGATCAAAGACCTAAATAAAAGACCCGAAAAAATAAATTACATAGAAAAAACATAGCTACTAAACTCATGGGCCTTGGCCATAGAGAACAATTTATGAATTTGATCCCAAAGACAAGGGAAGTAAAGGCAAAAATAAATGAGTGGGACTATATCAAATTAGAAAGCTTCTGCATAGTAAAAGAAACTGACAACAAAACAAATAGACAGCTAACTAAATAGAAAATAATACTTTCAAACAATAGCTCTGATAAGGGGTTAATATCCAAAATACATAAAGAACTCACAAAGCTCAGCAACAAACAAACAATCCTAATAAAAATGAGGAGATGACCTGAACAGACACTTCTTCCAAGAGAACATACAAATGGCCAACAGATATGTGAAAAGATGCTCATCTTCCCTAGTTATTTAAAAAGTACAAAGTCCAACTACAATTAAATACCACCTCACACTTGTTAGATTGGCTATTATCAACAAGACAGGTAACAACAAGGATTGGAGAGGCTGTGGAGAAAAAGGAACCCTCATTCATTGCTGGTACGAATGCAAATTAGTACAATCATTATGAAAGAAGATATGGTGGTTACTGAAAATATTAAGAATAGAACTACCGTATGACCCAGCAATCCCTCTACTGGGAATCTACTTCAAAAACTTGAAAACATTGTTATGTAGAGACATAAGCACTCCTATGTTCTTCGCAGCATTATTCACAGTGGCCAAGACATGAAAGCAACCAAAGTGTACCTCAATAGAGGATTGGATAAAGAAGGTGTGGCATATATTTACTATGGAATACTACTCAGCCATAAGAAATGATGACATAGTGCCATTTACAACAACATAGATGGACCTTGAGAACATTATACTGAGTGAAATAAGTAAATCAGAATAAACTAAGAACTTTATGATTTCACAACTAGGTGAGCTATAAAACAGAGACTTATGGACATAGGTAAAAATTAAATGGTTACCAGGGAAGGAGGATGTAGAGAAGGGTAGGTGGGTTAGGGTCTAAAAAGGGACAAATATAAAGTGACAGAAAATGATCTGACTTTGGGTGATTGGTATACAATATAATCAACAATTCAAATGCTATAGAAATGTTTTTCTGAAACCTATGTACTCTTATTGATCAATGTCACCCGTTAAATTAATATTCTAAATAAAGTTAAAGAAAAAAGAAAAGACTGTGAGAAACACAGAGAAAAGAAAGAAGCACAACAAGGAAAAAAAGAAGACAAAATAACATCAAATTAGTGCTTCGCATTATGAACCACAGGAAGAGTAAAACTAGGTATTATGTACTTCTCTTTCCCAAACACAATTGATATTGAATAGTGTGCCTTCAAAAAATGTTTGTCAAATTGTCATTATTTTTTTTGCTATTATATTTTTGGAGGATTCATCTTTTGTGGGAAACCATAGTTTTGCTTTTTCACCTCCCTAAATGTTCCCTTATTTCTCCTATCTTTGTAAATTGACCAATATTCAATTCTAAATTTTAAAATGGCTACCTAGATGAACATTTTCATTGATATAACTAATCAATACATATCACACTGCTTTATATGACTAAAAACAAACCACATGACTTGACTGGCTGAGAGAAAATGAGAAAATTAACCTGGTTGTAAAATCTGAAGAAAGATTGGGCAATCAAATGAGAGAAGGAATGTAACACATCTGGACCCTAAGATCACCTGGAACTCAGATGTTCCAGAACTCACTCTCCATTTCTTCTTCAAGAGGTATTTGGGATTATGATATCCAGTTTCATCAATTATGTATTATTATCCCAATTTGATAATAAGGAACCTAACTAAGGTCAGAGGACTTAAATCACTTCCCCAATTCACACAACGTGTAAGTAACACAGTCAGACTTATAGCTATATTATTCTGACTCTGGATCCTGAACTCACAAGTTCTACTCGCTAATCTTGACTCCTCAATTATTGCCTTATGTGCCAGAATTTTATTTCTTGATATCAATCATAAATAAATACACTGATTTGAAACCTGTTGTTTATTGTTGAATTAATATAAATGAAAATGGGTAAAATTAATAGACAGTTTAACATCTATGTTTTAGATATTCCTTCATTATTTAAATATATATATACATATAATAAATTACCTTCAGAAATCAACTGTTAGAAAATAAATCAACCATTAATACTACCAATCACTGAATAGTAAATGCTATTTATTTTTATTAAAATGCTAAAAAAAATGTAATCTTTGGTTAATAATACATAGTTTATAAAGCAAGAAAATAAAGAATTTTGGGAGTTATTTTAGAGCAACAATGTCATTAATAACAATAACAACATTTTGATTTATTGATGTTCCTCACTATTATTCTAGTTTTTTCTTGTTATAGTAAAATTGATAACATAACAATCTAACCTCCATTATTATAGTACCATAAAATATAACTTTTAAGTGTGTTGAAATAATTTTTTTAAAAAAAGATTGTAACAATTACCTCTAATTCAGTATTCTGTAACGGTTGTTATTCTAAAGCAGGGGTAGTCAACCTTTTTATACCTACCGCACTTTTGTATCTCTGTTAGTAGTAAAATTTTCTAACCACCCACCGGTACCACAGTAATGGTGATTTATAAAGTAGGGAAGTAACTTTACTTATAAAATTTATATAGCAGAGTTACAGCAAGTTAAAGCATATGATAATAATTACTTACCAAGTACTTTATGTCAAATTTTCGCTAAGTTTGGCAGAAAATGTTTATAAGACAACTTACTATAGTTAAATCTATCTTTTTATTTATACTTTGATTGCTCCACTACTGCCCACCATGAAAGCTGGAATGCCCACTAGTAGGTGGTAGGGACCAGGTTGACTACCACTGTTCTAAAGGAATGTTTTTGGTTGGCTTTTACCATCATCATTATGTGCATTCATCAATAACACTTATTAAATGTACTAGTTAACCTTTATTCATTATTTAAATGTTGTCATTTATTCTTGGATCTCCCTGTCTCCCTGAGAATTAAATTCACTTAATGTCTATGATTCATAGATACATCCTGGAAACATATTAGTAACATCTGAAAAGAAAAGTTAGTAGTAATTTTCTACGTAGTTATTTTGTAGCTTTTTAAAAATATACTGCTCATGCATGTCTTTAACAACAATTCTCAAAGATCAGTTCTATAAATATCATATTCCTATAATCTAACAGCTAAACATCATAATATCCTTTTCTAAAAATTACTAAAAATTAAATTTAAAAAGAATTCTGCATCAAGAAAGATAAAATAGAAGTACTTTCTTTATTCCTTCTGATAAGTAAAACTAAAAATCTTGGATATTATAAAACAAATATGAGACTGAAAGATAGAGGAAAAGAATCCAATAATCTGGGAATATCGGGACTTAAGGAAAATCACAACACTGAGTTTCCTACAATTTTTTTTCCATATATTCTAGACAGGATTCTGGAGAAAATGATACCCTTAAAATGCAAATGGGTACAGACTGAAAAAAAACCAAGAAAAGCCTGATGCTCTGAGACAAAGGACCAGGAGAAGAACAGCCTAGTAAGACAGATGTTTTAAACAAATAACCACTTTACTTCAGCCAAACACTACAGAAAAGCAAGGGCTCCACCTAACAACCAAGGCCAAGTAGGAGTCTAGACCTTTTCCAGACTGCAGTGAGATGCTCTTACCCTCCTTCCAGAGTGATGACAAAGAAGATCCAATAAAGAGCCAAAATTTTCATCTTCATGGGGCAGTAACAGCCCATATATTCAAGGTGTCAGTGGAGGCCACATGGGGAGCCTGGATTTCCACTTCCCCTTTGCAATAATAAAGTGTCTCCATGACCTCCTGACAGGGTGGTATTAGAGGAGGTCTAATGGAGAGTTGGAATTTTCACCACTGTTAGCAGTAACAAGAACACTTTCATCCACGGTGTTAGTGAAAGATACATGGGGAGTAGTAATGAAGCACCTCTGATTGTCCTAGCCAGGAAGGAATCATCAGAGGCTTCCTGGAAAGCTAGATCCACCCAGTAATAACAAGGAAATTCCCTTGTTGCGTATAAATGGAGGCTGAGTTCGTGACTTGAATTTACAATTGATCTAGCAATGAGAGATGTTGTCTAGCCTTCCCTCTCCAGAAAGATGTCAGAATAGGCCTTCTAAAACAGAACACTAAAATAAGAACTCAAGTCTCATAATACCCCAAATCTCCATGTTTCAATAAAAAATTATTGTTCACACCAAAAATCACAAAAATTCTAACATAAATGAGAAGAGACAATCAACACATATAACATGTAGATGGTACAAATATTTGAATTATCTAAATAGCATTTTAAAGCAGTCATAATAAAAATATTTTATTACTTAAAATTTTTTTAAAGAGAAAACTTTTTGGAAAGAATATATTGAAAAATTAGAAATATTTTAAAAATATTTTAAAATAAGAATATATTTTAAAAATGAAATAATTTAATAACTAAGATTTTTTAAAGAAAATTTTCAAGGAATGGCCTTAAGAACAAAATACTTCTTTTTATTTATTTTTTGTGAGGTTTATCTATTTTGTCTTTGGTGTTCAGTTGGTAATTTTTATTGCTTTATTTTAAATTCTCTCTTTTCTTAATCCTCCACATTCTTCTTTCAGAGACTGCAACAAAATATCTAACATTTATGTCACCAGAGTTCAGGAAGAAGAGAAATAAGAGAGAAGAGATAAAGTAAAAGTATTTAAAATAAAGTAGATAGGAGAGGGTAAAGGAAGGTAAAATTTTCACATTTCATTTGAATTGTTACAATATTGACACTAATAGACTGTAATTATGATATGTATTTAGAATGTATATATTATATAAAACACTATAGATAAGTAAAAATGGAATTCTAAATGTGTTTAGTTTAATTCATCCCAAAAAAGCATTAACAGGAATAAAAAGAATCTAGAAAACAAAAAGGAAAGTGCAGATTTGAAACACTAACGTATCAATAATCATATTACATGTAAATGGTCTAAATACACCAATTAAAAGACAAAGATTGGCAGAGTGTATCTTTATTATATGCGGCTTCAGTGTCTGTTTGTCGCCGATAGCTTATTGGTTGCTTGCATAACTGTACTAGCCAATAGGGTGAAGTTGCCACGGCTGAACGCAAATTGAGCTTGTCAGGGGGAAGGTGAACATTTGTTTGCATTGGCAATCATCTGTTTTACATAAAAACTACGTCTTAACGTAATTTCTTTTAAGAATGCCTCCTAGAAAATACAGCACTGAAGAGGAGAGAAAAGGAGCTAAAGCTGCACAAAAATGGCTTTCTCGACAAAAAGAAACCACTGAGCAGAGAAAGACAAGGCTTGCTTCAGTCGCAGAGCAAATGCGTCTTTCTCGGCAAAATGAGACTGATGAGGATAGAGAAACAAGGCTTGCCTCAGATGCAAGACAAAAAAGCCTGTCTCGACAAAGTGAGTCCCTTGAACAAAGGCAGGAGAGAAATGCAAAAAAAAACAACAGAGTAATGCTGACCGAAATGCAAAAAGGATTAAAACTGTTTCAAATGGAGAAACTTTAATTTTTGAGCATTCCTCTGGTGACATGAATATTAAATGTGAGCCTGCATTTGGACATGGTCAACTTTATGTTGCCTGTTCAAGAGTTTGTGAAAAAACGGACATAAAAGTAAAAATAATTGATGGTCCTCTGCAAGGCAAGCTTAAAAATGATGGAAAGATCTACACTAGAAATGTTGTGTACAAAGAGATCTTTGACATGTGAATTAACATTTTATTATTTAAATCACCTTTATTTATTGAGCTAGCGGTGGCTCTTAAGAAATGTACCACCAATGGTTTCCTTCATTGCACTCTACTTTAAGCAATTAAGCAAGTAGAAAGGGGAAACCCCATGGGGCACTAAGCAAAGGGGCGTCCTCGCCGCCTGCCCTGGGTAATTCAGTTTGAATTAGCAGACACCTTTGCACAAATCATTTTAATTACAATTTATAATATCTAGAACAGTGGTCATTTCATATGACCACTGGGCTTTCTAGTTAAAACATAACCCAATATATGCTGTCTACAGGAAACATCAAATATACTGATATAAGCAAGGTAAAAGAAAGACAGTAAACAATATATATCATACAAACATTGATTTTTAAAATACAGGAGTAACTTGATTAATACCAATAAAGTAGACTTCAGAGTAAAAATATTTATGTATCAGCCTGTTCTGTGGTGGCTCAGTGGATAAAACATCAAACTGGAATACTGAGGTCACTGGTTTAAAACCCTTAGCTTGCCTGGTCAAGGTGCATATGGGAGTTTATGCTTCCTGCTCCTCCCTGCCCCTTCTGTCTCTCTGTCTCTTCTCTCTAAAATAAATAAAGTAAATATACATATATATTTATTTCTGATACATGTATCAGAAATAGAGAGGAACATTACATAATGATAAAAGGTTCTATCCAGAGGGAATATATAGCAATCCTAAATGCATCTGCATCAAACATTAGTGCTGTGATATATGTAAAGCAAAAGCTGATAAAACTGAAAGGAGAAGTAGACAAGTCCACAATTCTAGTTGGAGATGTCAACATTCTTCTTCAAGCAATGATAGAAAAACTAGACAGAAATCAATAAGGATACAGAACTCAATGATACCATCAAACAACAGGATCTCATCAACACTCTATCTTAGAACAGCAAAAGTGTGCATGAAATGCATACCAAGGTAGACTATCTCCTGGGTCATAAAACAAACCTTAACATTTTAAAAAGAATTGAAATCAGAGATATCCAGTTATAATGGAAGAAATCAGAAATAAATAATAGAATATTAACAGAAAAATCTCTTAACACTTGGGAAAAACAAATATCAAGACCTGGGTAAATATGTTCATGTCTGTTAATATTTGCTGTTATGTTCAGAAAGTTCAAGAACTATATGACTAAAAATATAATTTAATATTTAAGAATAGTGCATTTATTCCTATTGTTAACTTTATCTGTTTACATCATTCTATGAATTAATGAATTTGTTGCTTTAAATCTATAGCCATTTTGACTGACCAATGGTGACTCAGTAGATTGAATGTTATACCAGGATTCTGAAGGCCCTGGTTCAAGACCCCAAAATTGCTGGCTAGAATGAGGGCTTGCCAGCTTGAGCGTGGGATCCTCAACATGATCCCAAGGTCGCTGACTTGAGCCCAAGGTTGCTAGTTTGAGTAAGAGGTCATTGACTCAGCTTGAGCACCCTGAATAAGGCACATATGAGGAGCAATCAATAAACAACTAAAGTGAAGCAACTACAAGTTGATGCTTTTCATCTCTCTTCTTCCCTCCTCCTTATCTCTTTATTCATTCCTGTGTCTCTCTAAAAAAAACAAAAAATAAGCCTGATCAGGTGGTGACGCAGTGGATGGAGCATTGAACTGTGATGCAGAGGACCCAGGTTCGAGACCCTGAGGTCGCCAGCTTGAGCAAAGCTCACCAGCTTGGACCTAGGGTTGCTGGCTTGAGCAAGGGGTTACTCGGTCTGCTGTAGCCCCATGGTCAAGGCGCATTTGAGAAAGCAATCAATGAACAACTAAGGTGTCGCAATGAAAAACTGATGATTGATGCTTCTCATCTCTCTCCGTTCCTGTCTGTCTGTCCCTATCTATCCCTCTCTCTGATTCTCTCTCTGTCTCTGAAAAAAAAACCAACAAAAAAAAAAACAAACCATCACCATTTAAAAAAATATATATTTTATCAAAGTCATCTAAGCAATATACAAGGAGCACCATTTTGTATTATTTTAGATGCTTAGGGTATAGCAGTAGGTAATATAGGAAAGAAAAATTTCTTCTGTTCAGGGATTTATATTCCAGAGGAGATAAAGAGTTAATTAATTAACTGGTTAATTAACAAATTAAATGGTAAGGTAGACGGTGATAGCAATATGTAAAAATTTAAAACTAGAGCAGGATAATTGGGACTGAGAATACAGGGAAGCAGGAGATGGAAGTATAAAGGCAGATTACAAGATTAAAATAAAAGTGGTCATGATAATCCTTCTTGAGGTGGCAAAATCTGACCAAAACTAGAATGAGTTGTATAAATTAGTATGCAGTTCAAGGGGGCTGGATGTTCCAATCAGAGGGAACAGCAAGAGCCAAATCCATATACCAGAAGAAAGCATCCAGACAGGCAGGTGGCACGCAAGGGGGGCAGCATAGATAGACTGAAGATAGCCAGAGAAAGAGGGAAAGATGAGAGGTCAGGAAGGGAGAGGTAGTGAGATGTTTGGACCTTATACGCCTTTGAAAGAACATTGGTTTCACTACAAGATCCTTTGGAGGATTCTGAAAGACTCTCTAGCAAGAGGGGAATCAGGGAGTCCTGTCAGGAGCTCCCTTGATAATCCAGTCTAGAGATAATGATGGCGTAGATCAGGGGTCCCCAAACTTTTTACACAGGGGCCAGTTCACTGTCCCTCAGACTGTTGGAGGGCCAGATTATAAAAAAACTATGAACAAATCCCTATGCACACTGCACATATTTTATTTTAAAGTAAAAAAACAAAACGGGAACAAATACAATTTTTAAAATAAAGAACAAGTAAATTTAAATCAACAAACTGACCAGTATTTCAATGGGAACTATGCTCCTCTCACTGACCACCAATGAAAGAGGTGCCCCTTCCAGAAGTGTGGTGGGGGCCGGATAAATGGCCTCAGGGGGCCGCATGCGGCCCACAGGCCGTAGTTTGGGGACCCCTGGCATAGATCAATGTGAGGACATAGATCTGGTATGTGTTTACTTTGTGATTTTCTGAATGAATACTAAAACAAATACATATGAAAATATAAAGAAAAATTCAAATTTTGTGAAAAAAATTAATAGTTGTATTTTGCTGTAAGCTATATGCAGAGCAGTGGGCCTCGAAAACTGATTTCTAATGCTAGGTCTAATTATCTGTGCAAACTTAATGTCTCTACATTTCCTTTGCAAAATCAGTTAAATGAGAGTTTTTTCTAAGGGGTTTCTAAATTTCTTGTCAGCTTTAAGAGTTACAAAACAGGTTGTTATTCAGTGTGAACTAAAATACACTTTAGTTAGAAAGATATTGTCAGGCAACTTTTTAATTTCAGTACTCATTTAATAATATATAGCTGTATACAAACCACTAGGAAAGGCAATGAGGAAAATACACAGAAAGTACTGGTCTTATTTTCAAAGTACTAAACAATAGTCTTTCATCTTTCTTATTGGTCTGTCATAAAATTATAAAATTTTTTTGCTTGCTTTCTCTATTTAAAGTATTATTATTTTTTTCTTGAAAAAGTATGGTCAATATGGGCCAGAATTTGAATTTTTAACTGCTAAATAACAAGGTTTTAATGTAACTAGAAAAATATTTGAAGGATTAATTTTGCCATATTAGTCTTCATTCTTATGGTTATCTCCATTATGTGACTGATCTATTTAACTGAACAAGCTGATGATTGACTGAAATATAAGTAGAACTAATCATTACACAACAAATATCTATTGAATCTTTATTTTAAACCAGACACATTTCTAATCAGTGAGCAAACAATGCTGGGTGGTGATCTCTTCTCTTAAGAACCTCACTATGTGATCTGGTAGACAATTTAATATAAATACACATATAATGTATGTGATTAAGTGTTACTGTGAGAAGCTCTATAGTGAAAGTGGGCTCCACCACTTAGGTGTGACTGTGCACATCCATGCACCTCTCTTAGCCTCAATATCTTCACCAGAAAGTAAAGATATAAAGCTTATTACAAAGCTTCAATGAGAGTACTATGTGTATGACCCATAATAAGTTCAATATAAATGGGCTATTGTTATGAAAGTTGTATTATTATTTCCACAGCATTTAAGACCAAATGTCTGTGAAAGCACAGAGGCAGAAGCATTGCTCTCTTAAATGTCTAGACATTATGTTAGCATTTGGCAACAAATCCTAAAGGAGGCAGAGCAGATTGAGAGAAGGAGCACAGAGTTTAGAATCACGAAAAGCAAGGAGCTCAGATCTCAGCCTGGTCATAGTTTTTGTGACCTTTGGTAACTGACTAAATGTCTCTGAGTCTTAGTTTTTACATGTATAAATGGGGACAAACTACCTTGCTGTGTATAGGGGAATATCAGGGAAGAAAACATCTAAAGTGCTTAGTACAGAGCCTAGAAGATGAAGAGTTTTTATAAAAGGTAGCAAAGGTGATGATGATGAAAGTAGGCAAGGATTAATAAGGACTCCAAAGTTGTAATAAATACTAAGCAATACTTATTAAATCTTAAAAATCAGTATTAAGTTGCTTTACAAGTTCATTTGTTCCTTAAAGACTCCATCCTTGTTCAGACTTTGCTAGCATACAGAGTCTTACTTACTACAGGCCTAGCTCCACTTAGGAAGGAAAGGACAGTGAAGAAGAGAATGAGGAAAACAAAATCCCCGTATCTTCTCCATTATTGGCACAGATGACTTATTTTAAAACCATATCACATTGAGGTTTACCTTTTGAATTTTAAAATTAGAAATCATAAACTCCTATCATATGCCTCCATATTCAAATACTAAAACTGTCACACTGTCACAGCTCTGGGAGGAAGGGGCCCTTGGGTTATTGTAAAACTAGAAGGTTATGATGTACAGTTTACGCTAATGAAGGTAGGCTTCCAGTCAGGAAGTGGAGTCACTCCCTGCGGTGAGGCTGTTAAATAGCCAGGAATGAGACATGTCTATAATTAGAGAGGCATTAGGCATTAGTGATCCCAGTGACCAGGGAGCCTATGCCCAGTGGACTAGCCAGACAGACTGGCTACCCACCCAAAGCTATTTCCTCCATTATTCAAAGTCAGAAGCAATGAAATGAGGGGTGGGCTAACAAATCCCATTGAGCTGACATTATCCATTTAAGAAAAGGTTTCTGAAGCATAGACTTGAAAATTGTATATGTTTAGAGCAAAATAAGCAAACAAAATAAAACAAAACCCCATGGTTCCAGTAAAGCAGCAGACTGATAAGGTAACACAAAGCAAATAACAAATCTTAAAACTGTGAGTAGCAAATCACATAGCATTATCACACTATTGTTCATATTAATCAGTCCTAGGACCTGAAAATAAAATAAACAAGAAACCAAGAAAGTTGGAACAAGTCATAACATTTTTCTGGAGTACGTATTTGCTGAAAAATGCAGAAAATGTCCATTGTCAGGGATGGCATAGAGTTAGCTAAGCTGACAGGACTAGAGTATTTTGAAAATATGGGCTGGAAATGATAGTCTATATTTTAGTTTCACAAGTGAGAAAAACTAAAGCTGAGGAGGAACAAAAGGAAAATTAATGTAATTATAGCTATTATTAATTAGAATACATTCTGTGCATTTTTTGGGTCTTATTTAACTTTCAGCCCAATCCCATGAAGCAATAATTTACCATGACTCACATTTTATACATGAGAAAACTAAGTAACAGAGAGAATGAATAAATTGTAAATGCCCATCTTTGAAACTAGCTGCTTCCAAAGCCATGAGCCTAATAACCACACAGTACATGTTTTGTCTAGTATGTTATAGTTACAGGGATTGGCAGAGTGAGGATTAGAATCTAGGTTCTATGGCATCAGGCCTTGCATCCTTTCTAGTAGGCTAGGTTGCAATCCTATAAGTTCTCAACACATTTCTGTAGATTGTTTGCTTTTAGTTGTTGAAATTTAATGATATTAAAAAAGAAAATTTCTTGTAAGAATTAAGTTCACCTAGAACTTCTCCACTGGGTACTACAGTAAGGTAATCTTTGTTCGTGTATTTTTTCTGTCTGTTTATTGCTTTATCCTCATTGCCTAGAACAGTACCTCAACATAGTAAGTGCATAATAAATATTTATTGAAATAAAAGACTTTATTATACATCTACAATGTGCTGCTAGATACTGTTTGAGAGGCTAGTACAATGGTTAAGAAATACAAGGTTCTAGGAATATGAAACATTTTCTAATGATTTAGAGTGATACTAAGTGACTATACAAATACCTAAATAAATTTTGAAAGACTATAAAGAAAATGAGATAGGCTATGTGAGAGTGTGACTTAAGGAGTTCTTTGGAGGAGTTCTTTATGAAATGGCAACATTTGAGCTGAACATTGAGTATCTAGAATACAGCCATATAGCCTGAGTAGGCTGTGGTGCAATGGATAGAACATCAGCCTGGGATACTGAGAACCCAGGTTCAAAATCCCAAGGTTGCTGGCTTGAGTGTAGGCTCACCAACTTGAGTGTGGGATCATAGACATGACTCCATGGTCACTGGTTTGAGATCCAAGGTCACTGGCTTGAGCAAGGGGTCACTGGCTTGGCTGGAGCCTCCCAGGCAAGGCACAAATGAGGAAGCAATCAATGAACAACTAAGGTGCTGCAATGGCAAGTTGATGTTTCCCATCTCTCTCCCTTTCTGTCTGTCTGTCCCCATCATTCTCTGTCTCTCTCTTAAAAAAAAAAGAATAAAGTCATATAAAGATCTGGAGAAAATAAATTCTCAGTAGAGAGAACAACAAGTGCAAATGCTCTAAGACAGAAACAATTTTGGTGAGTTTCAGGAAAAGAAAGAAATGTGGCTTGAGCTTGGAGAGGGAGGACATAAGCAGAGCATGAGGTCAGTGGTTCCTGGGGCACTTTAAAAAATCAATGTCTTTTTTAGATTCTACATATATGTGCAATCACATAGTATTTGTCTTTCTTTATCTGATTTATTTTATTTAGCTAATTCCCTCATGGTGTATTCATGTTGTTGCAAATGGAAGAATTTTCTTCTTTATATGATTGAATAATATTCTACTATATATATTGTATTTACTTACATATATCACTTTTTTTTATCCATCCATCCATCCATAGACACTTAGGTTGTTTCCATGTCTTAGCTGTTGTGAATAATGCTGCAGTAAACATGGGGGTGAAGATCTCTCTTTGAGATGATGATTTTGTTACCTTTGCTTCAGGGGCTGGGGTGGAGGAAATGAAACAATATTGGTTAAATGGTACAAGCTGTATGAAGACTAAGATTTGGAGATCTAATGTATAACATGCATATTGGATCATTTACAACAAAATGGTTAGATCTTGATAACATTATACTGAGTGAAATAAGTAAATCAGAAAAAAACTAAGAACTACATGATTCCTTACATAGGTGGGACATAAAAACAAGACTAAGAGACATGGACAAGAGTGTGGTGGTTACCCTGGAGGGGATGGGGAGGAGAGAGAGGGAGAATGAAAGGGGGAGAGGGAGGGGCACAAAGAAAACTAGATAGAAGGTGACGGAGGACAATCTGACTTTGGGTGATGGGTATGCAACATAATTGAATGACAAGATAACCTGGACATGTTTTCTTTGAACATATGTACACTGATTTATTGATGTCACCCCATTAAAATTAATAAAAATTTATATAAAAAAAGAAAGTTGCTAAGATAGTTGATCTAAAATGTTCTTACCATACGTACAGAAATGGTGACTGTATGAGGTGATAGATAATAAACTTATTGTGGTAATTATTTTATAATATACATGTAAATTTGCCTGACCAATGTTGGCACAGTGAATAGTGCTTCAACCTGGGACATTGAAGGCTCAGGTTTGAAACCCTGAGATCAACGGCTTGAGTGTGGGCTCACCAGGCTTGAGAAAAGAATTGCCAGTTTGATTGTGAAATCAACATGATCTCAGAGTCACTGTCTTGATCTCAAGGTTGCTGGCTTGAGCAAGGGGTCACTGTCTTGGCTAGAGCCCCTGGGTCAAGGCAGGCATGAGAAGCAATCAATGAACTACTAAAGTGCACCACTATAAACTTATGTTTCTCATGTCTCTCCCTTCTCTCTCTCTCTAATGCATGCGCGCGCACACACACACACACACACACATCAGGTGATTATGTGTACACTTCATGTTTACTTAACGTTATATCATTGTGATATGTTATATATATCATTGTGTAATAATATATATCAATGTCAATTATATTGATAAAGCTGGAAAAAAATACAGACGCCTGCCTTCTATTCTACACCAACCTATTTCTGCAAAACTGATTCAGTTGTTATAGGGCTCCCAAATAAGATAACTTTACATGTATCCAGGGTAGAAAACCATTGAGGAAAGTGGTTATATGCTTTAGAAGAAAGTACTTAGAGTTTGATAATAGGGTTAAAAGAAAAGAAGTAGAGAAAAACTTATTTCTCAAATGTCTACCAATTCATTCTCAATGTGAGCACTTAGCCCAGGGGTAGTCAATCTTTTTATACCTACTGCCCACTTTTGTATCTCTCTTAGTAGTAAAATTTTCTAACCACCCACCAGTTCCACAGTAATGGTGATTTATAAAGTAGGTAAGTAACTTTACTTTATAAAATTTATATAGCAGAGTTACAGCAAGTTAAAGCATATAATAATAATTACTTACCAAGTACTTTATGCCGGATTTTCGCTAAGTTTGGCAGAATAAATGTTTATAAAACAACTTACTATAGTTAAATCTATTTTTTTATTTATACTTTGGGTGCTCCGCTACCGCCCACCATGAAAGCTGGAACGCCCACTAGTGGGCAGTAGGGACCAGGTTGACTACCACTGACTTAGCCCAATGAAACAAACAACATGGGCTCTCTGACCTTTTAAAAATTACTTCTTAATTACTAAATAATAAGATCAGTAGTTTTATCAATGATAATGCCCTTGGAATATTATCATTTTTATTCATAATATTAAATTTTAGATTTAGAATTAACTGAAGTTTATTTACATTGAGCTGTGCAAAAAATATTTTTTCCCCTTCTTTTTCTAAGTGAGAGGAGAGGAGATAGAGAGACAGACTCCTGCATGTGCCCCAATCAGGATCCACCTGGCAACCCCTGTCTTGGGCCATCCTCACAACCAAGCTATTTTTAGCACCTGAGCGGGAGGTTCCATGCTCAGAACCCAGGGCCAACATGCTCAAATCAATCGAGCCATGGCTGCAGGAGGTGAAGAGAAAGAGAGAGAGAAAAGAAGAGGAGGAGTAAAGTAGATGGTTGATTCTCCTGTGTTCCCTGACTAGGAATCAAACCTGGGACATCCACATGCTGGGCTGATGCTCTAACCAGTCAGGGTTTGCAAAGAGTATTTTTTAAAAGGTTTTATAATTTGGGGGCTATCGACAAAAGTAGGTGAAGACTGCTTAATTTATACATTTGGCAACAATAGCCAGACAAGAGAGGCAATTTAGACTAATGGTACATTTTTTGCTTAATATATCTGTGCATTTAACAGAATAGTGTGCAACTCCTTATTTTCTCCACTGGAACATAGTCTTTTCTTATTTGTTTTAATGGTTTGGGTTGGTGCTTGTAATTATAATCTTACTATCCTGTTGATTCAGTTTTAAAAATCCTACTTCATTAGATTACAAAATAAATAAATAAATAAATAAAAAAGCACCTTCAAATATTTAGATTAAAGTGTCCTGTTTACTACTAGTCTGATTGTCAATTATAGTGAACTTTGTAAGAGGAAACAGAGATCAACAGTAAAACCACAAAAAATGTAGTTCCCCAGCCTTCCTTTAATGGGTGTGGTTTCCTTTGGAGAAGTCTTAATAGACTTTTGTCAGCCAATCTTGCTAATCACTGGTGCTTGCTGATACAGCTCACCCATCACAATTTATTTCATAGTCCTGTTGCATCAGAAAGAACTTTGATTTACAGCTAATTAAAGCAGGAGTTTCCCCAGGCATAGGCAACATTTTGAGTGATGATGTAACCAAAACCCAGGTTTTTGTGATAAGTCAGTACAATTTAATAGAATTGAGAAGGCATTATTTTTTTTTCTGTAAAATACATGATTTCATTTGTGTATCAGACAAAAAGACTGAGAGCACTAAAGGCACTTTGCTTAGGTTATAAAGATGGAAAGACAGACAGGAAATCATTCCAGATTACCAAATCAATCTGGGAAGGGTTGTATACAAAATAATTTGTAGGTTCTGACTCATTGTCAGACAATTTGTAAACAGGCTATAGGATTGCTATCAATCCCCAGAAAGTGTACTTGCTTGTTTGACTGGGAATTGAACTAGACATTACAAGTTGGTTACAAATATGAATTCATCTGGGGAGAAAAAAAAGCCCTGGGATGTGAATTGTGTAGTTTCCAAGCATAAGCATTTTTATATGGGTTACATGGAAAGCAACTCAACAACCCTGGAAGTGTCTAAGTATAAAAGGCAAAAGTTCTGTGGTTAAAAATGCTCTCAGCCATTGTATTTATGTCTCTCAAAATTCCCAAGGTTATGGGTTGCTGTTTTTAGATATCCTCAATTTCAGTGCTAACAATTTTATCTAATGCTTTGGTTTATTTGGGGAGGTGGAGTAGTATGGGGAGATGAATATTATGATTCAATTGTTATACTCAGAAAATAAAAACAAGCATGGGTGACATTTACTCTAACTGTGTACTAAAAAAAGGGGTGCATCTAATACTGCAAAAATCTATATCTGTTAGGGTGATAGGCTCAAGGGAAAAAACAACACCACTGCATTGTGAGAAATGATGATGAAATGAGTGCTGCTCTCAAACACATCAATAGGGACCCTAGGCAATAGAGTGAACTTGGAATGATCCACTGAGTACTCAGCCATGAGACACAGAGCATTTTGTGAAAACTGAACCTAAAACTCTCATAACTGCTTTACTTTCAGAAGATTGAATCTATTCTAAAGTAAAAGCAAGCGGTGCCTTTAAATAATTAAATCTGTAAGACTTAATAATCAGACTCAGGCTTCTATTTTATAATGTATCCATTCTCAAAAGCTTACTGGGCATTTCCCTGTGTTCAAAATTCTTTTATATGTACCTATGACTCAGTCCTTCCATAATAAAAACTAAACAAATATATAGTACATGTTAAGCCTGACCAGACGGTGGCGCAGTAGATAAAGCATCAGATTAGGATGCAGAGAAGCCAGGTTCAAAATCCTGAGGTCACTGGCTTAAGTGTGGGCTCATCCAGTTTGTGCAAGGCTCACCAGCTTGAGCCCAAGGTCGCTGGCTTGAGCAAGGGGTCACTCGGTCTGCTGTAGCCCTCCAGTCAAGGCACATATGAGAAAGCAATCAATGAACAACTAAGGTGCTGCAACAAAGAATTGATGCTTCTCATCTCTCCCTTCCTGTTTGTCTATCCCTCTTTCTGTCTCTGTCACAGAATATAAAGTAATTAAGTACCCTAAAGACTGGTGAAAGTTCAAAAGAGTAAGAATGTAACAAAAAAATTTTTTGTTTGTTTGCTTTCTTGCTTTTTTCTTTTTCTTTTTCTTCTTTTTTCTTTTGTATTTTTCTGAAGCTGGAAACGGGGAGAGACAGTCAGACAGACTCCTGCATGCGCCCAACCGGGATCCACCCGGCACGCCCACCAGGGGGCAATGCTCTGCCCCTCTGGGGTGTCGCTCTGTTGCGACCAGAGCCACTCTAGTGCCTGGGGCAGAGGCCAAGGAGCCATCCCCAGCGTCCGGGCCATCTTTTGCTCCAATGGAGCCTCGGCTGCAGGAGGGGAAGAGAGAGACAGAGAGGAAGGAGAGGAGGAGGGGTGGAGAAGCAGATGGGCGCTTCTCCTGTGTGCCCTGGCCGGGAATCGAACCCGGGACTTCTGTACGCCAGGCCGACGCTCTACCACTGAGCCAACCGGCCAGGGCCTTAATTTTTTTTTTTAATTTTTTTTTATTTATTCATTTTATTTTATTTTATTTTATTTTTCATTTTTTATTTTTCTGAAGCTGGAAACAGGGAGAGACAGTCAGACAGACTCCCGCATGCGCCCGACCGGGATCCACCCGGCACGTCCACCATGGGGCGACGCTCTGCCCACCAGGGGGCGATGCTCTGCCCATCCTGGGCATCGCCATGTTGCGACCAGAGCCACTGTAGCACCTGGGGCAGAGACCACAGAGCCATCCCCAGCGCCCAGGCCATCTTTGCTCCAACGGAGCCTTGGCTGCGGGAGGGGAAGAGAGAGACAGAGAGGAAAGCGCGGCGGAGGGGTGGAGAAGCAAATGGGCGCTTCTCCTGTGTGCCCTGGCCGGGAATCGAACCTGGGTCCTCCGCACGCTAGGCCGACGCTCTACCGCTGAGCCAACCGGCCAGGGTTATTTATTCATTTTAGAGAGGAGAGAGAGAGAGGGGGAGAGAGAGAGACACAGAGAGAGAGACAGGGGGGAGGAGCTGGAAGCATCAACTCCCATATGTGCCTTGAGCAGGCAAGCCCAGGGTTTTGAACCGGCGACCTCAGCATTTCCAGGTCGACGCTTTATCCACTGTGCCACCACAGGTCAGGCCGCTTTTTTCTTTTTCTAATACAAACAGTATAGCTGGTAATACTTACACATTTTTGTAAATTGCTGAGTAAGCCTACTTTTAGCACATAGAGATCACTGAGAATTGTTCCAAAACAGACATAGAGCAATTTTTAGGTATTGCTGCCTCTTTTTCTGATGGAATAAATGTAGCATTCAAAAGTAACTAAATTGCTAAATAAGATGGTAAAATCTCTGACATTGACATTTGCCAGTCTCAAACTTTTTCACCAAAACACACACATACACACACACACACACACACACACCCATAATTAGTACTCAGAATAGAAGAAACTCTGCTCCTGAAGGATCTGACTAGCCTGAAACCAGACTCACAAGACAGTTTTTTAAAGGTTCATATTTTATAACTGTGTATGGATTTTGTATGCTATTCCAGAATGTCTTAACATGTTCTCTACAAATAGATAATGTAAAATCGACACTCAGTGAAGATGCTTCATCATGTCAGACTAGGCATACCTTCCAGCCCAGAATAAAATAACTCAAATGTTTGCATCTCAGTTATAAAGCAACTCATTAAAGGCAGTGGCATTAGACTGATGCAACTATTTTTTTTCTCATGAAAATAATACACGCTACAAAATCGAGACTGCTTTTACAGCATTTATTGAGGAAAGAAAAAGAGTTAGATTGGCTATTTTAAGGTCAACCCCAGATTAGAAACTGAACAACTCCAAGTGGTAACAAAACCCACACTTGTTATATGACCTTGAACAAGCCAAGCAGGCTGTGGGCATGATTATGTATACAAACCGCCCACGATGGGTGTCATACCAAGGTCAATGTGTTTATGCCAACGAGTTTTGTTATACATGCAGAGCTCCACAGACTTGTTCTGGGTACGGCAGTTGGAGTGGTTGCCAGAAGAAATATAATGAACAAACTGCCATAGAGAGTGATTATATGTGCTAAGTAGAGTTGAGGCAATTATGAATATAATCATGTAAACATCCATGTTACAAAGACTAATCGTCTTGATAAACTATGCAATTGAAGTAGCTGTTGAAACATCCAATACTGATTGTTTTACAATAGGACATTCTTCTCAACTAACATGTATTTCTTCTATTAAAATAATACATGATGGTGAAGCCTAGGAGACGCTGCATCAATACACAAAAAGTTCTCAATACACTGTATACAATGTCAATTAAAATTGTAAAAAGCCAGACAACCTTCAAAATTATTTCAAAGAAGTAGTCACACATGGGCAAAATTTGGTTCATATAAATAGGCAGTTTAATGTTCATATAAAATCTAAATTCTTAAAGGAAAGAAAAATCATTTCAAGCCATATTTACTCAATAAGATAAATGTATTTATTATATTTACTTTATTTTCAACTTACACTTCAATACATTTTAGTTTTGCTTAAACACATATGAAGGCAAATAATTGCTGTGACCCACTAGTTCATAGAAACTGACACAGAAATTCTAGTCATACCAAATGCTAATTTTGCATACATCTATTGGCCCTTTTTAAAGGCATGAGTTTTGAGGCATAATATCATTATTCTGTCAATTAAATGAAAGGATTCAACAACTTAGTAAAGGAAAAACAACAACAAAATAATTTCTAATTGCATTTTTCACTATTCTGTTGTAGTAACATAAAATTGTACTGCTAAAACATAATGAGAAACTTGACATCTATGGAAATTAATGTTAGCATTTAGTATTAGAATTAAGAGGTTTTAGTAAAGTCTAACACAAATAAAATACCATGTAAATAAGTAAAAATTCTTAGTAAAATATATAATATTAGATACTTATTTATAAAAATGTTATATTAATATTTTCCTTCCTCACTATAGTGTTAAAAGGACTAATATCTAGACTTTTTGAATAACTTTCCAAAGCTAATGTCCTTAGTGAATATCAGAGATAATTAGAACCATGTTTCCCAATATTCTTTATACATTGGGTAAAAATGTAGACTAAAAGTAGTATGTATATATATTATATATACTTACATATAAAATGAGTAGAGTGACCATATAGTTTGTCATCAAGCTAGAACACTTTCAGAAATGAAGAATGCAATTAGGCCCTGGCTGGTTGGCTCAGTGGTAGAATATCAGCCCAGCATGTGAATGTCCTGGGTTTGATTCCACGTCAGGGCACACAGGAGAAGTACCCATCTGCTTCTCCATCCTTCCCCCTCTCCTTTCTCTCTACTTCTCTCTTCTCCTCCTGCAGCCAAGGCTCCACTGGAACAAGGTGACCCAGGCGCTGAGGATGGCTCTATGGCCTCTGCCTTAGGCACTAGAATGGCTCTGGTTGCAATGGAGCAACACCCTAGGAGGGCAGATAATTGCCCCCTAGTGGACATGCTGGTTGAATCCCGTTGGGGCCCATGTAGGAGTCTTTCTCTCTGCCTCCAAGCTTCTCACTTCAGAAAAAAAAATAATAATAAAATTAATAATTGCATCAGGCTTCGATTATAAACTGGGATTCTGCTAGGCTAACAGCAAAACTTGTTCTCTTAGGAATGGTCATAACAACTTCAAACACAGAGTATAAGGGAAGAAATGAACAGCTTGCTTCATAATCATACAATATGTGTGATTTCACCAACTGAAATACATTCTTTGCCTTATCTCATTTGGGGCAGAAAGTGTATCCCAGGTAACAAATGTAGAATAGCTGCTAATATGTGATGTTTTTGGCTGCAGAAGACAAAAGACAATGAGCATTTGATTATAAGAAAATTAGAGTTGAAAGTCAAAGAATAAGGAGAGATCAAGAGAAGTAAGAATATTCTTAAGAGCTTTGTGAAATTTGTGAATTATAGGACAAAGGTCTTGACACTAGTTTTTAACATAATTTTCAAATTAAACTGAATTAAACTATAAATTAACTGTATATATTTAGTTATGACTATCAAAATCAACCACTTTTCAATAGATTGAATTCATGGCATAGAATAATATATATGTCTTTTATTTTCTAAACTTTATTTTCTAAAGTTTTATTTTCTAAACTAAAACTTTTTCTTACTAGGCTTAATATGACTCCTATCAGAAAAACAAATTCTAAAAACCATTTTTTACACTTATTTGCATGACATTTAACCCATGAATAGAAATTTTCTAATTCTTTCTTGAATTTTGAGGATTCAAAATTTCTGTACTGGATTTTTGAATTCAGTACATTGATCCTCAAACATTAGTAGAAATAAGAATTACCTGGATGGCTTATAAAACACAGATTGATGGACCCTATACCCAGAGTTTCAGGTTTAGTAGGACTAGGGTAGGGTCCAAGAATTGGCATTTCTAACACATTCTGAAAGGGTCCCAAGTTACTGTGATGCTGGCGGTATAGGTACCTCTCTTTGAGAAACACCAATATATCGAACATGCAATATTTGCCAAGCTTTGTGTACTGGGAATACAGCAGGAAAAAACAAAACAGAATACAATTCCAACCCTCATGGACCTTATGTTCTAGTGGGGGGGAAGAAATACAATAAATAAATAATAAAAATATATAGCATGTTAGTAATAAGTGTTGTAAGAAAAACAAAAAAAAATGGAACATATGGTTAATGAAATGAAGGGAGTATTATGAGGAAGGTGATTAGCAAGGACTTACTCAGAAGGCAAGATTTGATTAAAGACCTTAAAGAGCTGGAGTGTGAGTCAGAGCTATTTGGAGAAACAGTCAGTTTACATGCTCTAAGGCAGGCGTGCACTTGCCAAGTTTAAAGAACATGAGAAAAACCAGCATAGCTGAATCTAAGTGAGTGACAGGGAGAACAGAGGAAAACAAGGCAGAGAGGCAATGGGAAGATCTATTCAGGTGAGATCTAATAGGCCATTAAGAGGTCTTCTGCTTTTATTTTGAGTGACATGAAAAGCCATGGGTAAAATTTGGAACAGGAAAAAGAAATCGGCTAATTTGCATTTAAAAAGAATCACTAGGGTTTGTAGGTTGAAAATAAGAGCCAGAGATTTAAGAAATTGGTGTGCTAGTTATATAAATTTGGTAATCATCAAATATTGGTGGTATTTAAAGCTCAAACATTAGCAAAAATCAGAAATGTATAAGCTTACCAAAGGAATGAGTGAATCCAGGAAAGAAAAGTAGTCCAAGAACTGTTGGTGGGAAATTTGACTTTCAAAGTCACAGAGATAAAATAAGAGACGAGGAAAGATGCTGAGAAGGAATAGCCATGAAATAGAATAAACACCAGCAGAGACTGGCGTCTTGTAAGCCAAGTGAAGTGAGGCAGGAGCTCATCATCTACTCATAGATCAAGTAGGAAGGGAAATAAAAATTGCATAACCCTTCACATAGGTAATATGAAGTTTAATAGTGATGTTGACAAAAGTGTTAATGGGGTGGTGGTGACTTAAAACTTGACTGGGGCCCTGGCCGGTTGGCTCAGCGGTAGAGGACCCGGGTTCGATTCCCGGCCAGGGCACACAGGAGAAGCGCCCATTTGCTTCTCCACCCCTCCGCCACGCTTTCCTCTCTGTCTCTCTCTTCCCCTCCCGCAGCCAAGGCTCCATTGGAGCAAAGATGGCCCGGGCGCTGGGGATGGCTCTGTGGCCTCTGCCTCAGGCGCTAGAGTGGCTCTGGTCGCAACATGGCGACGCCCAGGATGGGCAGAGCATCGCCCCCTGGTGGGCAGAGCGTCGCCCCTGGTGGGCGTGCCGGGTGGATCCTGGTCAGGCGCATGCGGGAGTCTGTCTGACTATCTCTCCCCGTTTCCAGCTTCAGAGAAATGAAAAAAAAAAAAAAATTATAATAAAAAAAAAAAAAAAAAAAAAAAAAAAACTTGACTGGAATATTAACATGTGAGGATAAGAAGACAGCCATTAGAGAGTCTAAAGCACAGCAACTCATTTGAGTTGCTCTTAGAGAAAGTAGAGATATGGGTAAGACTTGGAGTTAATGTTAAATGAAAGGTGAGAGCTTTGCTCTTCTAAAATGGGAGGAAGCATTGAAAATGTGTAAGCTGATGGCTATGATCCCATAGAGGTAGATAAACTGATGATGCAGAGAAATAGTGGATAATATTGAAGTGATAAGCTTTAGGAGGGTAAGACATATCTTCTGCCCAGATAGAAGGTTCAACCTTACATTGAAACATAAATAGTTCATTTTCACCCATAGAAATAGGAAGGAAGTCAGAGTATGTGGGAACAGGTACAGATGAATGAATAGTTATAGAGGTGGGTGACTCAGTGGAAAAAGTAAGGTCATCAACTAAAAAAAGCATAACAAAAAAAGACGCTGGAGATTTAAGGAGAGGTGAGAATATTTAAATATCTTTTAGTTGAGAGAGAGGAAGGGAGAAAGAAAGGGGAGAGCAAGAGAGGACAGAGAAAAGGAAGAGATTGCAAAATTGAGATTGTGGACAGAGAAATGTGGTAGGATTGCTAGCAGTACCAATACAATCAATCTGACATTGTGAAATTATTATTTCATGTAAAAATCCCCTCAGTATTCTTTCAACTATTTGTGGAGTTATTAATCAGAGCAATATGTAACTTTCCAAGACCTCCATTATCATAAATTTGTATAAAATAATAAAGGCCATTTATTGGGCTTGTTAATGAATCTACTTAACAAATCTACTAAATTAGATTTCAAAATAAATTAAGATAATATATTCTAGTAAATTTTTTATTTGTAAAATGTAATATAACTATCTGCTGGGTAAACTGATATATATATCCATATTTATCTTTGCTGTCTTTGAGAAATTAAAAAAATATAATTGTGTCAGGTAAAATGAAAAGATATTAATTGGATAGGAATTTTTATGGGATGGTCACCCAGATTTTCTGTCCATTAGTGCTCAACTGTTTTTTGGAAGGAACTCTAGTGTTTTATCAACTCTTTATACATGTGTGACATAATTTGGATCAAGAAAAATTTTTTTTCTACAATGAAGATATATGGTGTTATGGCAACATCTGTCAAGAACAATACTCCCTTAAGAGTGATCAGTAACAGCTATAAGGATCAGTATACCGCATAACTCTGAAAAATAAATTTCCGTTGTTTGTAAGCCAGAAAGAAAAAGTAGTAGTATAACTTCAAACATTAGGCACAGAAATGTGAAAACTTGGTCTGTCAAGTGTATCAGACAGCCTAGTAAGGGCAATAAAAAGGGTTATCAATCACTAATATAGCTCTGAAAAATATCTAAGGGAAAATGGTGTAGCTTTTATGAACATTTTTAGGATTTTTTTATAGCCTCCATAATGAACACTGCCTTTTTCCAAGACAGTTCTAGTTCAAAGTGCAGATTTCCACATAAGAGAAAGATGTTGACCTTACCCATGCCTATGTTCCCTCTCTATGTATAGCTGAGACAGCATACAAGAAGGGACTCTGAGGATATAGGAACAAACTTAAAGATTTGGTTCTCATCACTGAGATGCTAACAGTCTAGCCAAAAATTCATTTCATTTTTGCCTGACCAGGTGGTGACACAGTGGATAAAGTGTAAACCTGGTACACTGAGGAGCCAAGTTTGAAACCCCGAGGTCACCAGCTTGAGCACAGGGTCGCTGGCTTGAGCATGGGATCATCAACTTGACCCCATTGTCAGTGGCTTGAGCCCAAGGTTGCTGGCTTGAGAAAAGGGCCACTGGCTTGGCTGGAGCTCCCTGGTCAAAGCATGTATGAGAAGCAATCAGTGAACAACTAAAGTGCTGGAAATATGAGTTGATGCCTCTTATCTCTCTCCCTTCCTGTCTGTCTCTGTGTCTATCTCTCTGTCTCACTTAAAAAAAAGTTAGTTATAAAAACCAATCATCTCATTTTTACTCAAAGACAGTGGATTCCTGATCAAAACAAAACTTAGAAGTTCCGGAACATAAAATTGAATTATGCTTCCTGATCTTTTGTAAGAATTATACTTTTCCTATATATATTATGCTATATAAATCAATTGCAGTTATAGTACACATTTCTAACAAGCAGAAACTGGAAACATCTCATTTATTTTTAAAATTCTTACATACCACTTTCTCCATGACACCTCCCTTGACCATCTCCTAAAATAATGATTGTTCTCTCCTCTGAAATAGAAGTGTATCTGTCTATAGCATCAATATTGCCATAATTAACAAATAATTGAGGTTGGTTGTTTACTTGGTGATGAATTGAATTTTTTACTGCCCCAAGATTCATATGTGGTTTTATTTGCATTTCTCTGATGATTAGTGCCGTTGAGCATCTTTTCATATGTCCTTAGGCATCTGTATATTCTCTTTGGAGAAGTGTCTATTGAGGTCTTTTGCCCATTTTTTAATTAAATTGTTTTTGAGGTTGAATTTTATTGTAAATTTTGGATATAAACTTCTTATCTATGTATCATTGCTGAATATGTTCTCTCATTCAGTGTGTTGTCTTTTTATTTTATGATAATTTTCTTTGCTGTGCATAGAAACTTTTTAGTTTGATATAATCCCAGTTGTTTATTTATTTATTTTAATTCCCTTGCCTGGAGTGATAGATCAGAAAAAAAATACAGTTACTAGAAATGTCCAACACTTTACTGCTTATGTTTTCTTCTAAAATGTTTATGGTTTTGAGTCTAACATTTGAATCTTTAAGCCATTTTGAATTTATTTTTGTGTATGTTGCAAGAAGTTGTTCTAGTTTCATTTTTTACATGTATCTATTCAATTTTTCTAACACCATTTATTGAATAAACTATATTTATCTAATTGTATGATCTTGCCCCCTTTGTCACATATTAATTGACCATATAGGCATGAGGTTATTTCTGGGTTCTCTATTTTTTTCTATTGATTTGTATGTCTATGTTTATGCCAGTACCATGCTATTATTTTCTAATTTTTTAATTTATTTTTTTTATTCAATGAGAGGAGAGAAGGCAGAGACAGATTCCCATGTGTGCCTTGAATGGGATTTACCTGGAAAGCCCTGTAAGGGGTGATGTTCTTCCCATCTGGAGCATTGCTCTGTTGCTCACCAACTGAGCTCTTCTTAGCACCTGAGGTGGAAGCCATGGAGCCATCTTCAGTGCCTGGGGCCAGCTTATTCCCATTGAGGCATACTGCAGGAGGGCAAGTGGGGAAGAGAGTGAGAGAAAGAAGTGAGAAGGGGAAAGGGTGGAGAAGTAGATGGGCACTTCTCCAGTGTCCCCTGATTAGGAATTGAACCTGGGACGTCCACATGCCAGGCTGACACTCTACCACTGAGCCAACTGGCCAGGGCCAGTACCATGCCATTTTGATTATGATGGCCTTGCAGTATAGTTTGATATCAGATAGTGTGATTATTCCAACTTTGTTCTTTTTTCTCATAATTGCTGTGCCTATTCAGGGACTTTTGTGGCTCCATATAAATTTTTGGAGTATTTATTCTTGTTCTGTGAATATGACATTAGTGTCTTGATAAAAATTATGTTGAATCTGTAGATTGCTTTGGGTAGCATGGCCATTTTAATGTTAATTCTTCCTATCCATGAATATAGTATATGCTTCCGCTTATTTGTATCTTCTTCGCTTTCTTTCTTTAGTGTCTTATAATTTTCCAAATGAAGTCTTTTACATCCTTGGTTAAATTTATTTGGAATTGTTTTCTTAATTTCCCTTTCTGGTAATTCATTATTGCTATATAAAAATACAACTGATTTCTTGTTATATATTTTGTATTTTGCTACCCTGTTGAATTCATTTATCAGTTTTAGTGATTTTTTGGTGGAATCTTTAAGATTCTATATATATTGTATCATTTTATTTGCAAATAATGATAGTTTTACTTCTTTCATTTATACTTGGATGTCTTTTATTTCTTTTTATTTTCTGATTGCTGCGGCAAAAACTTCCAGTACTATGTTGAATAAGAGTGTTAAAAGAAGATATCCTTTTCTTGTCCTTGATCTTAAAAAAACACTTATTTTAGTTGTAATTCTGACTGATTCAGGAGGGAGGTGAGTGTAATGTCCACCTACTCTCCTGCCATCATAAATATCTGTATTTTTGTCAATTTTATTAAAAATGTTTGACTATTACAATTATATATATTTAACTGATAATGAGGTTGGAAAGAGAAAAATGTTTTTCTTAGGGCATGAATGTAGTAAGTGGCAAAGAGTAAACTAGAATCTGGATCTTTCTGACTGCAGTGTTTGATCTTAAAAAGTAAGTATACTATGGAAGTTCAAAGGCAACATGTTTTGTGAAGGAGAATGACATTTTAGTAATATGAGAGTATAAAAAAAGTAAGTTTTCTCTTCCCCTTTTTCTTCACTCCTCCCTTTTTTTTCTCCTCATTTTCTTTTTCTTGCCTTTTGAAACAATTTCAGCCTAATGCCTGTGCTGAACTTGGGCAGAGCAATTTCAGCACTTCTGGGGGTGGGGTAGGGAAGCTGGCTCAGGGCAAGGTTATTGGAATTCAGTCAGAGAGCACAGAACATTCACATAGAAGCTGCCCTGCATGAGAAGTCAGAGCTGACCAAGGTGAAACTTGGTAGGGTAAAAGGATTAAAACAGACTCCAGCTTCTAGTGTTTAAACCCTTCTTAATTGCTGTTTTTTCTCCTCTCTTTCTCTACCTCTCTCCTGCCTTTTTTGTTTGTTTGTTTTTGTTTGTTTGTTGCTACTACTTGCTCTTCTAAACCTTGAAAAACTGCAGAAATTGAAAGAGCTTTTGAAATAACTGTTTGGACAGTTGCCAGGAGGCAATTGAACCAATGATCCCTAGCAAGAGAAAAGAAAACCAGAAAAATCTTCAATCTTTCACTAAAGGTTTTGAATTTTTCTCACTGATTAATTTTAGAGAGACAGAGAAAAGAAGGGAGAGAGAGAGCAAGAGAGAGAAAGAAGCATTCATTTGTTGTTCTACTTAGTTGTGCATCAATTGGTTCTTCCCAAATGTGCCCTGACCAGTGACTGAACTTGCAGTCTTGGTGTTGTGACGACACTGAGTAACCGGTCAGTGCTCCACTGAAGATTTAACAGCAGTTAAAGATAAAAAAAATCTTCAACCTTAGCCAGACCATAAATACATATAGCCCTCTCTTCCCCCTGTAAAACTTCAATTCTGCTCCAGCTTAAGGGAGTTACCCTGATGCTCCACAGGTGCTCCTGGGTGTGCATAAAGCCTTTAACCTCTTAATGAGTCATTTAATTTTTTCCTTGATAGTATTCATATTAGAAAGGGAGTCATGACCCTTGGGATAGCAGAGTCTGAGAGGGCATCCACAAGGAGGGACAGCATCGTGTGGGGCATCTGAGAGTGGGTAGAGGGTATCCCAACAAGATCTACAGTTAGGGATCTAATTTGGAATTTAAAAATTCAGAAAGCTGCAAAAGTAAAGGATTTTTATATATGTTGTTTTGATGTGTCTTTTAGGATCTGAACACATAGTACACATAGACACAGACTAAGAATTGTGAAATGAATGAATTACTAATGAATGAATAAAATTCCTGGGAGATGGTTTAGGGTATAAATGTGAAGAACATTATTTTTGCATAGTTGATATTCTCTGTTTTTAAACAAGGGGAGAACATTTTTGTTTGATTAAGCTATAAAGTGTCAGGGATTTGTTTACTTGATGAGAAGACTGCTGTTTTATGAATGTTAATCCTCAATATTCAAAATCCCACACTAAAGAAATATTTAGCACCACAACAATAAGACCAAAGCCCAATAGCCCCATAACAATAAGACCAGAGCCCATATACACATTCCAGAGGCTTCCAGAGGTTAACTAGAAATCTGGGAGTAATTATCCTATTGCTAATAAACAAATAACATATGGAAAATAGAAGTGGTGGGAAAAAACTTCCTCTTTTTAAGCAGGATTTTCTTTTTCTTTTTTTTCAGTAAGAGAGAGAAAGAGGGACGAACATACAGACAGGAAGGGAAAGGGATGAGAAACATCAACTCATTGTTATGGCACCTTAGCTGTTCATTGATTGCTCAAGCCAGTGACCTTGGGCTTCAAACCAGTGACCTTTGGAATTAAGCCAGTGACAATGGGGTCATGTCTATGTACCCATACTCAAGTTGGCGACTTCTGAGTCTCGAACGTGGGTCTTCAGCCTCCCAGGTCACTGCTCCATTCACTTTACCACTCCCTGCTCAGGCAAGCAGAATTTTATTGTTAAATATTTCTTTTGACAAAGTAATATTTGACTGAAATACTCTTTATCTTTTTTTTTTTTTTTTTTTTTTTACAGAGACAGAGGGAGTCAGAGAGAGGGACAGATAGGGACAAACAGGAAGGGAGAGAGATAAGAAGCGTCAATTCTTTGTTGTGGCACCTTAGTTGTTTATTGACTGCATTCTCATATATGCCTTGACAGTGGAGGGGGGAGCTACAGCAGAACGAGTGACCCCTTGCTCAAGCCAGCAACCTTGGGCTTTAAGCAAGTGACTTTTGGGCTCAGGCCAGAGACCATGGGTCAAGTCTATGATCCCACACTCAAGCCAGTGATCTGGCTCTCAAGCTGGTGAACCCACACTTAAGACGGATGAGCCCACACTCAAGCCTATGACTTCAGGGTTTCAGTCTTGGGTGCTCTGCATTCTAGTCCAATGCTTTATGCACTGTACCACCATTTGGTCAGGCTTGAATGAAATATTCTAAAAAGTATAACAATAATATAATTATTCTTTGGTATCTAATAGTATTGCTTTTATAATCCATTTTATGTTGTTAAAAATATTTACTGTATAATAAATGATGATATTTAATATTACTTTATGTCCTACTTTTTAATATATAGAATTATTCATATTGCTTATTTAATAATTTAATCCATAGAAAAATAGAAATTAGCATAGCATATCTATATATAATACCTATCGCTCAGTCAAAAAAATTAAAAAATTGGATTTATTCTACAGTTTTATTTTCTTTTCTGTCTCTCTTATTTTCTTAGCTTTTTGAAGAAGGTGTTTAGACTATTACCACTTCTTCCTTTTGTCTTCCTCTTCCAGCAGTCTGGTTTCTGTTCATACAACCCCAATAAAACCACTTTCACACAGAAACTGTTCTGGTTGTTAAATCTGAAGTAAGATTTTTGTTCTTAATTTTTTTGACTACTTAAGGCATTTAACACTACTGATCAACTTCCTGAAAGGCTCTATAGTAATGATGTTCCCTACACTACTTTCTTTTCAAATTTTTTCTTAATTATTTATCCTTATCATCTCAATTTCCTTTCTCCTTTCCCATTATCTTTCCCAGTTGATTAATGTTACAATATATTCATCACTCAAATAATAACACTGGGTACCATCCTCAACACCTCACTTGCCCTCTGTTCTCATATCCAACTGATTGTAAAATCTCTGTATCTCCAGTCTCTGTCCTCACATCCTTTTCCATTGCTGCTATCATAGGAAACACTCTCATTATCTCTCACCAAGTGACTGTAAGAGCTTCCTAACTAGCCTCCTTCTTTCCAACCAGACTCCCCACACTCCATCCTTTAATATTGCCACCAGTAAGATGGTATGATATCATTCCCCATTAAAAGCCTTTTAGTGGCTTTCCATTAATTGCCTGATAAAGCCTAAGTTCTTTGGGATAGCTGACATACCAGATTTTTCTTTTTAAACTCTGGACATAGCCTGCCTCTTTAGTTCTCAAAAACACTTTGGTATGAAACTGCTCCTAGGTCCCACGTTCACCTCGCTGTTCTATAAGCCTGTATATCTGCACAGGCCTTTCTCACTGCCATGTTCTCCCTTTCCCGCCTAAGTTGGCATCTCTTAATCATGCTTCACTGTTCCACAAAACTGGTTTGTCTGTGCTCTTTCCAACTTACTTTACATAGTCTTCCACTCCCATACCTTTTTCTTTTAATTGCTTTTTTAGAGAGAGAGAGAGAAACATAAACATAAATTAGTTCTTCCACTTATTCATGCATTTATTGGTTGATTTTTCTATGTGCCCTGATCTGGATTGAGCCCAAAGCATTATGTGGATGATGCTTCAACCAGCTGAGCTACCTGGCCAGGGCCTATATCTTTTATATATACAGCTCAAACTCTTCTCACGATTTTAAGACACAATATCCAACTTTTAAAAAAAAATTTTTGACAGAGACAGAGAGAGTCAGAGAGAGGGACAGATAGAGACAGACATATTAGGGACAGACAGACAGGAAGGGATAAAGATGAGAAGCATCAATTCTTTGTTGGGGAACCTCAGTTGTTCATTGATTGCTTTCTTGTATGTGCCACGACCAGGGGATTACAGCAGAGTGAGTTATCCCTTACTCAAGCCAGCGACCTTGGGTTCAAGCCAGCAATCTTTGGGCTCAAGCTAGAGACCATGGGTCATGTCTATGATCCCATGCTCAAGCTGGTGAGCCCGAGTTCAAGCCAGATAAGCTCGCGCTCAAGCCAGCAACCTCATGGTTTTGAGCCTGGGTCCTCCGGATCCCAGTCCAAGGTTCTATCCACTGTACCAGCACCTGGTCAGGCTATATCCAACTTCTTAATGGATATCAGTAGATACTTCATATGCTTAAAACTCATCTTTCTCCTCAAACTTATTTCTGTTTTCATAATTCAGGCTAATGATACCATTTTATTGTCCTCTGTAGAAAACTAGGATGCTCCCTTGTTTCCTCCTCTTCCTTACTTCTTTATTTACAATTCCTGTTTGATATAGTTGTTTCTACAATTCAAATAAAATTTAAACTGATTCATCCACAAGACTTATACAAAGAAACACTAGCAAAAGGTCAGCAGCCCTCCTTATGGAGTTTTTCAAAGCAAAGCAAAATACAATAACAACAAAAGAACAACAACTAAGATCTCATAAAAAATGGTTTGATAATTAAAGAACTATAAGTATACTTTTGATAAAAAATATACCTCTTTGTAATGTAATTCAGATGAAGAAAAACAATGGTCAGGGTTTGTTTTTGTTTTTTTCTCAGTCGATTGTAAGTTATTTTTTTTTAAGTAAAAAGGAAATTCTAAAATTGTACAGAGGTGTTTGGCTTTTTTTTTTTTAACTAACTCAGAGCTTTTGAATTTTAACAGTTAAATTCTTTTGCATTACCCTGTCATCACCGAACATTATTTGAAGCAAATTGATATTTTTGAATCTTGGCAATACTTGAAGGACATTACCAGCAATGGATTTTCTTCCAAAAATCCAGAGAATGCAGTGAGAGACTAATCTGGGCTCAGATGATTATATGTTTATAAGGGACTCTGTTGGTGTTTTTTTTCCCTCATGTATTTATTTTTAAAATAAACATATATACTCTACCAACTGTCATGCAACAAAATCATATCCTCTAAACTCCATGAGAGTTTACCACCTGCATTTTTTTATTCAACATCCAACAAAAATTTATTGAGAAGTTGCCTGAGGCAGAAGTACTTCCTACCTTTATGGAGCTTACATTATAATAAATAGCATTTACGGAACTTCGTATATTCCATGCATTGTGCTAAATGTTCTAATTGCACCATTTCATTTAAACCTTTAAGCTCTTCATAATAAAGTAACTACCACTATTGTTGTTGTCATTTTAGAGGCAAGAAAACCAAAACTTAAAGAGATGAGTAAAATTAGTCACAGTTTTGATGGAGGCAGCATTGTGTTTAGCTCAACTCTCAAAAATAGTCCTTTAAATAGTCTTGGCCACATGCAAAGTATTGGCCAATCAGTTGTAAGTTTTAGGTGAAATTTCTGGAAAAGCTGTTGAAATAGGTTAGAATTTATCTGGCAAAAACCCTTTCTGTCCCTTGAGCTTCAGTATTCTTTCTGCTTAGACTGGACAAAGGCTTGTTATCTCAGGCTAGTATTGACCATGAAGAAAAAGACCAAAGGGAATGCCAACCATTCAGACTGCCTACTTCAGGATCTTGTGCTATGTGAGAAAAAGAAAAATTATATGTATTTCATATATATATCTAAGCTACTGTTATTGGGTTTTCTATGAATTGCAGCCAAACCCAGCTTCAACTGACATTCTCAATGATTTGTTCTTCACAGAGCAGCCTGAGTGATCTTTTAAAATGTACATTCAATCATATCGCCCCCTACTTCACTGTGTACCTATATCCCTGAAAAAGAAATCCAAATATTCTACTTATAAAGCCCAATGTGAACTGCCTCTGCCTGGTGCTCTGAGATTATCTAACCTGCTTCTCCTTTGCCTCCCATCAGTGAGCTAACTTTCTCTTCCTGGAGCATGCCAAGTAAGCTCTTTAGGGACTTTATACTACCTTCTGCTCAGAACCCTCTGGGTTTTTTGCTTCTCTGCTTGGCTGGATCCCCTCTGTCACTCAGACCTTAGCTTCTTGTCACCATTTAGAGGAGAGAGATCTCCTCTAACTTCCTATTCAAAAGTAGTCAACACTAATTCACTATCACAATGTCCTAGCTTCATTCTTTTTGTAGAACTTACTACTATCTTATATTTTTCTTGTTTATTTTTTATTGAGTTGTATATTGTTTATATCACTCTACCAAAATATAAACTCCAATTATATAAGAGCAGGCATATTATCTGTTTTGTTTCTACTAAACATTTCTGGCACCTAAATAGTGTCTAACACACAGTAAAAACTCAGTAAATATTTGTCAAATGAGTGAACAGTGTAGTAAACCTCCTCTTAAAAGATATAAAACACTGTGATCTAAACTCTTTATATTTATTTCATTCAGATTGTATAATCTGAACTATTAAAATACTTTAGTAGATTTTAGTGTATAAAATAATACTTCATATATTTGTTTTTAAAATTGAACTTAACTCGGCCATGTTGCTCCCAGAATAATGAAGAGAAGATGATTCAGAGCTAGACCAATAATAATAATAAAGACAATAGATATAAAACACATTGAAAAATAAATTTTAAAGTGCCTTTTATAACTTTATTATGTAAAAAATTATCATATCCTTACTTAATCTGCATGAAGTTCTTGCAACATTTAGGTAATTAGTGAGAAAAATATAGTTTAAATTTTTGTTGCTAAGATTCTCCACAGTGCCTTCGGTTGGATGGAGATATGCAGCAGGTTATATGTTTACTTTGGGGATCTTTCTGAAAAGGTAGACACATACCTAGAGTCTGAATTACTGAACAGTTTATATTATTTCCTCATGACTCTTTTCTTTAACTTCATAAGGTGGCATAGCATAGTGGTTAAGATACTAGGATATAGGTTTAAATTTTCTGGATCTGAATTCAGGTTCTGCCATTTACTAGTTTTATGGCCTTATGTATATTATATAACCTCTCTCTGCCTCATTTTTCAATCTATAAAATGAATCAAAAATAACATTAACCTTATAGGTTGGTATAATGGTCAAAAGAGGCAGTACAGGTATTATGGGCTGAATGTTTGTATGCCCCCCAAATTTGTATATTGAAGCCCTAATCATCAAAGGGATAGCATTTGAAGATGGGGTCTTTAATTGAAAATTAGATTATGTCATAAGGGTGGGGCCCTCCTGATGATATTAGTGACTTATAAGAAGAAAACATTTCTATCTCTTTCTCCCTCCTTTTCTCTTTTTCTCTAGTTCTCTCTCTCTTTCTGCATCTGTAAAATACTGAGAAAAATACATGAGAAGATAGCATAAATTTGGTCATCTACAATTTAAGAAGAGAACTCTTACCAGGAAGTGAATCTATCATCATCTTGATCTTAGACTCCTCAGACCCCATGATTATGAGAAATAAATTTCTGTTGTTTAAGGCCCTAGTATAGGGCAATTTAATGGCAGCCTAAGCAGACTGGAACAACAGGCTAAGCTTTAGAACAGTGCTCAGTATATAATAATCAGTCAATAAATGTCAATTATAATAATAGGTAATCATACCCATGAATGAAACATACTAAAATAAAACATTGTATTGGATGCTCCAGATGACATAGATTTCTTTTGAGTTGTCTACTTTTCCTCACTCTCAGTGTCATCTATACTTGTACTGCCTTGTCCTGTCTAGCTCTGAGAACTTTTTTTATATCCAGCCCTACTGCCAATAAAGCACATCTACAGTAGAAAGACAAACATGGTAACAAAAAGAAAAGAGCTTTTTCAGTTTAAATTGGAAAGAGAAGAGTTAAAACAACTGACCTATGACTTATTTCTCTCCTGATGACCATGTTAATATTCTTAAAGCAAAAGGCAGGTGATCAGTCTTATCTTTCTGAAAACATGGTAACTGGATCTATGGGCAATACACCGACAATATATGCCAGGGTGACTATCCTTATATAAATATTTGGGATGCTCTTAACAGCATGTCTGTGGTTTAGGATTGCTTATACTTTTAAGCATGGTTCTTGAGAGAAAACCATGCAATCTATATGCTCCCTAATAAAGGAGCAACTCATGTACTACTTAGAAACTTTATATATTATTTTGGGCAAGGCACATGTGTCTGGTACAAAATAGAAAACTTGAATAGCTACACAGATGTTCTTCCCTACTTTTTCTGTTCCTCACAATTACATGTTTCCTTGAAATTTTTAGTAAAACATAATACTAGTAAGATCTCTTGACTAATGGGAGATTGACTTGACTCTGTCTTTTTTAGCACAGGATTGAAATCAAAATTTGAACTATAGTTATTAAAGACAAGATATTGTTCTATAATACTTTTAGATGTTTGGAATTCACATACATTGTCTAACTGAATCTTCTCAACAATCTTACATTGTAGAAATTATTATTATCACTTTACAGAAGATGAAATTGAAGTTTAGATTAATTGTTAGTACTAGAGAAATAGCCATTATCTTTAAAACTTTTAAGTCTCTGATAAGGATGGTGCATCATTTTCTTGCCTGGATCACCTACCCTTACAATTCAATGTACAACAGCCCAAGACCAATAATTCTTTGCCAAAGGGCTTTTCCTGATAGCCTTATACTGGTATGACTGTAACAACAACAAAAAAAATCACTCCAGAGACCATGTTGTCCAGCTATGGAGCACCAAAAAGTGTTCTATAGCTTCTAGAATGTATTGTATTCTGTGTGCTTTGTACTCTGACATACAATTCCAGATATGTCTATGAAACACAAGCTTAATTTCTTACCAATTTTTCTGAGCCAAAATTCAGGACATATAGAAGTATGACTGGAAGTAGGTACAAATCATAAGGCTGTTACATTCTTCTAAAATTTCTATTTTATCTTTAATATTCAAATTTTTTGTCATTCTTAGATTCTTTTCCACTCAAAAACCTTTCTATAATAGATAGAACTAATTATTTTATTATTAGTTACTAACCCCAGGTAATTCACATTTTGTTATTTTTATAGTTCTACAAGTGCTGCCTAATTGGCTGCCACACATGCATGCAGAGCTGTGGGGGCCCACGTGATTAGAAGCTCAGCTGTGTCTATGTCAATGTCATGGAGGTATTTTTACCAGTTCAGACTGAGCTAAATTTACAGAAGTAACTGCATTTTTTTATAAAATACCAGTTTTGCTTCTTTGAGGTAAATATCTGATACTATTTGGTTCAATAGTTTGTACATATGAAATATACCCCAAATAAAAATTTCCCTCAAAAATAGAACTGGAAGTGTTTATACATAACGTACAGTTTCTACCAACCATAGTAGTTTCAGTAAATGTGGCAAAAAAACCCACCTCCCATGTTCTCTATTTTTAGGAATGTTTCTTGGTTTCTGTTCTTAGATAGCAGGTTAGGAAGAACTTGAACTCACCTCCTCCCAGGAACACATTGAATTTATAAGTACAGACAGAGATATCACCCCTAAAGAAGAATGGGGGCTGACTAAACAGCTTCTGCACAACAAATGAGCAAATAAGAGAGAGAGAGAGAGGAGAGTAAGAGAGAGAGAACACAGAAACAGGTCTGCCTGCAGCCTGCTTCAGCTCTAGCTTCCAGCCACCTGACTGACCCCCAGGACTGCTCTCAGTTTGCACCCACCCTAGCTACAGCTCCCACCCAGGTGTGGCTTGTTCCCAGGACTACCAGAGGCCTGAGTCCAGTCTAGCTACAACTACAACTGGACTGCCAGGGCAGTCCCTGTGCAGCTTGCCTCCAGAACTTCCCTTGGCCCAGACCTTCTCCAGCTCCAACTCTCAGCCCTGCTATGGCTTGACCCCAAGGACTCCCTATGGCCCACACAGGATCCACATCTAGCTGCCTACCAAAGGCTCCCATAACATGCAGTCTACAAAGGAGTAGCTTCTATGCATGACCACTCCATCAAGTCATAATTACCTGCCACCTGATAATTTAATTTACTTTAATTTACCTGTACACTATCTTATTATTTTTTGCTGTATTTTTCTGGACAGGAAAATAAAAGTAGGCTGGATAGAAATGTCCTGTAAGATAGGTTAAGTTGCAAAAATACAGAGAAAAGACTCCAAAATCAAAGGTCAGCTATGAGACGAACATCACATCTGGGCTATTCTTGCCACCAATGCATAACCTGAATCTAATTAGGTATCAGACAAATTCAAATTGAGGGACATTTTACAAAATAAATCACCCCATCACTTCAAAATGTCACAGTTGAGAGGACAAAGAGAGATTAAGACTGATCCAAATGAAGGAAGACTAAAGAGATAGGACAACTGAAATGCAGTAAGTGATCTTGGATTGAATCCTAGACCTGAAATATTCTTTCTACAGAGGATAATTAAGACAATAAGTAAAATCTGGAGTCTGTAGGTTGAATTAGAAAAAAAAAAAAAGTAAGCAAGCAAAGAATGTTTCTAATGTTTTGAGAAGCAGGCCCTGCAATGCCAAGTCCTCAGCACTCATTTGTCTGCCTGAAGTGAAGGAACATGGGCTCTGACAGAAGAAAAGGAACTTGCGCTCTTAGTTTGCACATTAATTGATATGAAAGTCTTATGCACTTATCTTTATGTTAAATCACATTTATTCAAACCCCTTATGAATCATGTTCAGGGGAAATAATTAGGGAATGCCCCACATAATCTAGCACACATCAGTGCCTATACATGTATTGAGTACCTTTGTATAATAGGCAACATTAGACACTGAAGACTAAAAGCAGTTAAAGATGGTATCATTTAATTTCCGCAGTGTCCCCAAAACATATCCCTGATTTTTGGACATACTTTGTGTCTGCCATTAGTAGATGATGTACATGTTTATCAAATCATTCTCTAATTTACCTATATATTGTCTTGTTATTTTTGCTGTGTTTCCATGAACAGAAAAATAAAAATAGGATGGGTAGAAATGTCCTATAATATAGGTTAAGGTGCAAAAATAAAAATAAAAAGACTGCAAATTCAGAGGTCATCTATGTAAGGACATATAACCGAGATATTTCAAGATAAAATACCTCCCAGTTTTAAATAAATGTTAAGGCTTTCTACCTAATTAAAAATTTTTACCAGTCTAGGCATGTATGTAGGTGTCTAGAAATTTAAAATGATAATGTAAAGTATAGCAAAACCAGGTATTTTTAAAAGGGAAAACTGGGAAGGTTAATACATATTTGGTTTGACATACTCTGGGCACTAGAACCTTTATTCCAATTGGTTGAATTCACCTTGTCTAGTAGAGGTCTTTTAGTACAGATCACATGTAGAAACCTAGGGATTTGTTAGGAATGATGGAACCAAACTTTGGAATGAGACATCTATGCATGTTTCACTTAGTCTCTAACCCTTAAATCCAAAGCTTTCCCCACATTTTCTCTGAATTACTCTGCTTTCCTCAGTACACTTTCACAATTCTGCTCCTTCACATGCTACCTTATTTTCACTGCTCTGGTTTCCATAGAATCTATTGGCGAAAATAATATTTGGTAGGTTCTTTCAAAAGGCATCAACATAAATCAGAGTATCTCTACATATTTGTGACTCCATTGTCATGTACCACTGCCCTGTCAAAACCCTACCAACATGTGATCTTGGGACCAACAGTAAGTGCCCTAGAAAATGAGGTCCATTGGCCTTGGCTGGTTGGCTTGGTGGTAGAGTGTAGGCCCAGTGTAGAAGTCCAGGGTTCGATTCCTTGTCAGGGTACACAGAAGAAGCAACCATCTTCTTCTCCACTCCTTCTCCTCCCCCTCCACCTTCCTCTTCTCTCTCTCTATCTCTCTGTCTCTCTCTTCCCCTCTAGCAATATGGCTTGAATGGCCAAGCAAGTTGGCCTTGGTGTTGACGGTGGGTCCATGGCCTCACCTCAAGTGCTAAAGTAGCTTGATTGTTGAGCAATTTAGCAGTGGCCCCAGATTTGCAGAGCATAGCCTGGTAGGGAGCTTTCTGGGTGGATACTGATTGAGGCGCATGCAGGAGTCTGTCTCTCTGCCTCCCACCAGTCACAAAAGAAAGAAAGAAAGAAAGAAAGAAAGAAAGAAAGAAAGAAAGAAAGAAAGAAAGAAAGAAAGAAAGAAAGAAAGAAAGAAAAGAAGGAAGGAAGGAAGGAAGGAAGGAAGAAAGAAGAAGGAAGAAGAAGAAGAAGAGAAGAAGAAGAGAAGGAAGAAGAAAGGAGGGAGGGAGGGAGGGAGGGAGGAAAGAAGGAAGGAAGGAAGGAAGGAAGGAAGGAAGGAAGGAAGGAAGGAAGGAAGGAAGGAAGGAAGGAAGGAAGGAAGGAAGAATGAAGGGAGAGAGGGAGGGAGGGAGGGAGGGAAGGAGAGAGGGAGAAGAGGGGGGAGGGAGGGAGGGAGGGAGGAAAGAAGGAAGGAAGGAAAGAAGGAAGGAAGGAAGGAAGGAAGGAAGGAAGGAAGGAAGGAAGGAAGGAAGGAGGGAAGGAGGGAGGGAGGGAGGGAGGGAGGGAAGGAAGGAAGGAAGGAAGGAAGGAAGGAAGGAAGGAAGGAAGGAAGGAAGGAAGGAAGGAAGGAAGGAAGGAAGGAAGGAAGAGAATGAAGTCCATGGCCCTGGCCAATTGTCTCAGTGGTACAGCACTGACCTGGCATGTGTAAGTCCTGGGTTTGATTCCCAATCAGGCACACTGCAGAAACAATCATCTGCTTCTCCACTTCTCCCTCTCACCCTTCTCTTTCTCTTTCTCTTTCTCTTTCTCTTTCTCTTTCTCTTTCTCTTTCTCTTTCTCTCTCTCTCACTCTCTTTCTCTCTCTCCCTTTCCACTAGCCTCTCGCACAGCCATGGCTCAATTGGTTTGAGTGCATTTGGCCCTGGCTGCTGAGAATGGCTTCATGGAGCCTCCACTTCAAGTGTTAAAATATAGGTTGATTGTGAGCATGACCCCAGATGGGCAGAGCATTCACCTCAGACAGGGGTTACCAGGTAGATTCTGGTCGGGTGCATGCAGGAGTCTGTTTCTCTATTTCTCTCACTTGGAAAAAAGAAGAAAAAAAAAAGAAAATGTGGCTCATTTATCTCCTGAATTATACTGAAATAAAATGCAACTCTGGTTGGTGGCTCAGTGGATCAAGTGTCAGACCAGATTATGAACGTACCAAGTTCAGTTCCCGGTTAGGGCACACAGAACAAGCAAACATCTACTTCTTCCACCTCCCTCTTTCCCTTTTCTCCCTCTTCCTCTCCTCTCCCTTTTCCCCTCCTGCAGCCAGTGGCTCAATTGGTTCGAGCATGGCCCCAGGCGCTGAGAATAGCTCCGCTGGAACACACCTGTTTAAGTTGCTAAAAATAGCTAGGTACTGGAGCATTGGCCCCTGATGGGGTTGCTGGGTGGATCCCAGTTGGGGCACATAGGGGAGTCTTTCTCACTATCTCCCCTCCTCCATAGGAAGAAAGAAAGAAAGAGAGAGAGAGAGAGAGAGGGAAAGAGGGGGGGAGGGAGGGAGGGAGGAAGAAAAAAAGAAAGGGAGAACGAAGAAAAGGAAGGAAGGAAGTTAGGAAGGGAGGGAGGGAGGGAGGGAGGGAGGGAGGGAGGGAGGGAGGGAGGGAAAGCAAGCTTTGTGTGTTAGATATCCCAGGGTCTGAAGAAAACATTTATTCTCTTAATGCTAAATGAGCCATGGAATTTATGACAAAAAAAATGTTTTCTAATTAAAATAACATCTACATTTCTCTTTGTTCAGTTTTCAATCATCAATGATCTGTACTGTTCCATTCCGAGATAAGAGAAATTTTCAAAATTCACTTTATGTTTCATTTTAGTGAATAATTCTATAAGGTTTTGTTTTTCTCCAATATGCTGAAGCAAATGGAAGGTTTCTATGTCCTTACCAGGCCCTATGGTTGACTCTCTAAACCCCAGCTCTTTTATGATATTGTAATGTCTGCCATGATCTGGAGTTGCTACTATGATGTAAAAGGGAGGGCTGCGCTGGATCTTTCTGTGTGTGTGTGTGTGTGTGTGTGTGTGTGTGTGTGTGTGTGTGTAAGAATCAGAGTATAAAATTAATTCCAATCACTGTGACACTAATAACTTTCTTCACAACACCAATAAGTATCTCTGCACAGCAAGTTTTTAGATTGATATTACTATCTAATCTAAAAGATTAGATATTACTATCTAATCATTTCAAGCTCCTAATCAAATAGTTTCTTCTCATTTATAATAGTTTATGTGTTTAATCTCAAAATAAATTTAAAGTTAAATGTCAATACGGATAAAATATACTTTATTATTAAAAATCTATTATAACTTGCACTGCAACTAGCTTGATCTTTGATGGAGCTTAAATGTAATTTTAAAGTAAAAATAAATACTATTCTATTTGAGTCTATGGGTAAATTTAATGACTTGAGATTAGGAATTTATGGTAATCCTAACATGATCAACCAAAGTTTTAATTTATTTTACAAGTTATTTTACAAGCTACTTTTTTTCTTTTTTTAATTAATTTATTGTGTTTACATAGATTCTAGTGTCCCCCTGAATACATCCTCCCCTCCCCCATGTTCTCCAGTACATCCCCCCTGTCTCCCTCCCCAGAATGCCCTCCCCCCTTATTTTTAAATAGCCTTTAAAATAAGTTATTTTAAAAGATTATTTTACAAGATATTTCAAAAGAATAGCTTAAATGATTATTCTTAACACAAGTAAAATCTTTTAAATTTTCACTTGAGCAAATTTAAAGAATAAAATAACCACTTACAATATTTATATATATATATATAAATACATATATTCCTCTTTAGCTTTTCTGTAAACCTCTTGTGTAACAGCTATTTTCCCCTCATCTTTTGAACCCCTATACCAATAATGATTGCATATCTTAGTGACTGGAAACAATACTGAATGAGTGAACCTAAACTTCTTCTTTTTTTTAATCTTGGGCCTGAGGAGAAAGCAAAAGATTCTGTTTCTTGGTTTAGGAACTTGATATTGTGAAACGGACCAATATACAAAACCATAACCATGGTAAGCAAGTATCTATCCTCTTATTGAACCCAGCGTTGGGCAAATATTAACTCCACTGGTGGAAATAAATCTCAGAAAGGTCCAACTTTACCATTTAATTCTAATTTTGTGGTTTTAGTGGTAAGAAAAATGCAGAAAATAATAGGCTGTCCATAGCAGAAGAGTATATATTGGTAGAGAAGTAGTTAATGGTACTCTTAATTAGTGAAAGGCAACATGACTTTTGTCACAGACTAACTGGTGTCTTAACTAATTGTTGAATTACTTAACCTCAGCTTCAAATGCACAATGATGTTAATAATAATATTAATAACAGCTTTGTATAGATTCAGAGAGATCCTCTACTATTCCTTTGTTCTTTGAGGACCATAATGTACCCTTTTTTATAATGTTATGTGATTAAACAACGGTTGCCAAACATTTAAAGTTTTATTTTGTTTGTTTCTTATTTTATTGGAAGGAAGTTATTTTTTCTCTTCCATTGATTCCACAGCTCACTACAATTAGAATTACCATAATGGTAGGATGTGGTTGGTAGAAATATATGACTTCATCCTTTATAATCACCAGCATGGCATTTCCCAAAACAAAACACTTCAGGATATCAGTGAAGCTGAGTCTCTCTTCTTGGATCTAATGTTTTTGTGCATGCTTGTCTGAATATGCTGACTGCTTCAAAACCCTTACTGCTTCCAATATTAAGCTTGTAAAACAACAGAAGAGCAACAATAAAACTGCTATTTGTGTTTTATGGAACTGTGTAAAAGTGAGAAAACAGAGTATCCAAGGGCTGGGTTTTTAAATACTCCCAATGGTTCAATTTTTGTTTGCAACTCATTATGGCACCACCTCCAAAGCTATTTTTTAAGCTATGGCTATATATATAATGATTTATGCATTATATATATAATCAATATATATATATATATATACTGTATAATGATTTTATATATATATATAAAATGGTTCTGAGACTGAAATGGCTGAAATTTTATTGTAGTATCTAGTCTATTTCTATTTTAATTTGTTTACACAATTTAGTTCCTAATTGAGTTTTGTTTAAACAAAAGTGTTAATTTTTAAAAATGTTATTTTAGCACCCAAGGATATTAATGTAATTTTTAAATATATATACTCTGATACATTATATTAATATATTTTAATGTAAAAAAAAGAAATCTGTTAATGCACATCTAACAGTTTAATTGTCTAGATTAACAGCATTCTTTTGATGATTATCATATTGTGCTATTAGAGTAGTTTATATTGTATTAGGATATATAATAATATAAGATGCTTTAGAAACTTTAAACAGATGGCTTAACTAAGAGCTCTCAATTCAAAATAACAAAAATATTGAGCTATGGATGACATTTTTCAGTACAAAAATATAGCTTTATTTATACTTATCAGTGTACAATACTATAATAATACAACTAAGCACCTCATTAGCTTTTGAATATTTACTTGCTTGTTTTTAGAAAATTTATCAGCATCTCCAAAATTATCTGAAGGACTTTTATTAGTAGTGATACTGATATTAACTTCTGCTGTGGTCAATTAAAGATGGCTACACATTCTTTACTATCCCTCCCACTGAGGTGAGTCTAATTCTTTTCCCCTTCAATCCAAGATGACCTTAGTAATTTCTTTGACCAATAGAATAGTTTTATTATATGCTGAGATTCTGAGGCTAGATTAACAAGAAGCCTTGCAACTTCTCAGACATCTTGAAACTCTCTCTTTGGAAGCCTTGAGCTGCTATGTAAGAAATCTGGTTACTCTGAGACTACCATGTTAGAGAGACCACTGTGATGCTCCAGTTGATAGTCCCAGTTGATTCTACCCTTTTAGTCTTTCACTCAATAACCATCTTGGATGTTGAAGACCAATCTAATTACCCGATTAATACCTCAAAGTAACCTAAGTTAATATAGAGAACAGTAAATTCACCTAGTTGAACCCTGTCCAAATTTCTGACCCCAAATTATGGGATATAATAAAATGGTGATTATTATCATTGCTAAAGGAAAACATTCTCTGCTCATAACACTTCTGACACCAATTTTTTCCCCACATCAACCAGTTTTGTAATATTTCAGAAACCAACTGTGTGCCCTAAAATTTAATTTAATTCTGATACTAGTTATCTGGAGTGAACATAAACTCCACAAGTTAAGGACACAAGACTGCAAATCCCCACCAATGCATTTCAGATGTCAATCACAAGTCTGGGAATAACCATACTTCTGAATGACTGGCTATAAATTGGGATTCACAAAACTCCCTCTTCAGTTTCAATAATTTGGTATAACAGCTGACAGAACTCAGGGAAATACTTTATTTATGTTTAATATATATAATATTAATATATATTTTAAAAATACATATATTTTTAAAGGGCAAAGCTGTTCAAATATGCAGGTATTTTGTTAGCAGCATAATAACTGGAACACATATATCTTATGGTATTGCCACTTATAATCTTGTAAAATTGATTGGATTTTATAGAAATTAGTGTGAGTGTGAGGTGACGTCAGAGAAATGGCAGTGTGAGAGATACTCTCTACCTCTCCCCTTGAAATTTCAACAAACTTAACATGTATACTCAGAGATAGAGCCCCAGGAGCACCTGAAATATACACACACCAGATGAAGGTATGATTTGGTGAGAAGGCGGCCGAAGATAGAATCCACTTATGGAAGAAAAAAGCAGGAGTACAGAGTTTTTCTCTTTCCTTACTGACCTGAGAGAGGGAAGCATTTTTAGCATGGGTCTTGTTTCTGAGCCGGGAGAAATGGAGAGACTGAGGGGCAGAGGGGAAGGAGCAGAATTTAGACGGGTATGCAAACAGTAGCAGAAACACAGCCAGTTCCCAGCATCTGCCTGTATCACTGGGCTCCATCTGCAATTGCAAGCACTGAGTGCACACATAGCCTGTAGACTGCTCCCAAGATTGTGTGAATAGCCTGAAGAGATCGAGATCAGCCCGCAGGACACTGAGGCATGCTTGATCTGCCCAGTGGGCCCATGGAGTTTGATCAGCATGAGGTGAGCGGTGCTTGATGTGAGATCTGCGCTCTGCCTATCATTCTCCCAAAGCTCTGGGCTGGCTTCTAGTGCACAGCCCCTGCCCTGCTCAGGAATGCTCTTTGAGCAGCTGTTTCTCCCTCAGTATCTTGAGTCACAAATTGCTCCCTTGCTATAGTGGCAGTAGTAGATTCCCCACAGCTGAGTCTTCAGGCAGCTCTCTCCTGTGAGAGGCAGAGGTGTTGGGTGTTTGATCCCCTGCTCTGTTGGGATGTGGGGAGAGGTGCCGGAAGACTGGAGATGTCCATTGCTAGAGCCATAAAATTGCAAAGCTCTAACAACAATCCCTTCCTACCAGTTCAACTGAGGCCCTGCCTATATTATTACCACAGCAATGCCTTAACAGAACTCTGCCCAAGAATCTCACAGAGGCATCTGATGGAAAAAAAGAAAGGTTACCTCTCAAAAGTGAAAAATAATTATAATTTTTTTTGCTTTCTTTCATTTTTTCTTCTTTCTCTTTTTCCAATTTGAACTTTATTATCCTTAGTTATATTTTTTATTCCTGTTTTTTTGTGAGGGTTTAATTTCTGACACTTTCTATTTTACTTCTTTTTTCTCTTTTCTTTTCTTCTCCTTCCTTTCTTTTTTTTTTGTATTTCTCACATCTGGACATAATTTTCATCATATTATTACATTTTGGACTCATACATTTTTGTGGCATTTTGTTTGCTTTTGACTTCAGTTTTTCTCTTTTTTAAATTTTTCCTTAGTTCCTGCCCCTTGTTCTCTGTAATTTTTGTCTACTTATCATTATTTATAGATTTTTTTCACTATATTTTTTCAATTTTTATTTTCTTTAGTTATCTCTTGTTAGTGTTGTTAACAATACCATTCTCAAATGCCATCAAGGAAAAAGAAATAAAATATCATGAATACACAAGACAGAGATGTAGCTCAGAGAGATGATAAAAAAATCTTCAGAAAAATATCTCAATTACATGAAAACCATGGTGCTAAATGACAGAGAAATAAAACTTGAAGTTCTAAGAATACTCAAAGAGATACAAGAAAACACTGAAAGGCAATTTTGTGAGCTCAAAAAACAATTTAATAAACAAAAGAGTAGTTCACCAAAAAAATTGAAACTATAAAGAAGAACCCAACAGAGATGAACAACTCAATACATGAAATAAAAAATGAGGTAACAAGCTTACCTAATAGAACAGGCAGATAGAGGATAGAACTAGTGACACCAAAGACAGGCAATGAGAGGAACTAGAGAGAGAAGAAGAAAGAGACTCATGAATTTTAAAAACTGAAAAGCCCTACAAGAATTGTCTGACTCTATCAGAAAGAGAAATATAAAAATATCAGGCATATCAGAAGAAGAGGAATGGGAAAAGGAAATGGAGAACATATTTGAACAAATAATTAATGAAAATTTCCCAAGCCTGCGGAAAGAGTTAAAGCCTCAAATTCAAGAAGTAAACAGAACACCTACTTACCTCAACCCAAACAGACCTACTCCAAGGCACATCATAATAAAATTATCACAAATTAATGACAAAAAAAATCCTCAAGGCAGCTAGAGAAAAGAATAATATAACATATAAAGGAAGGCCCATTAAGCAATCATCAGATTCCTCAGCAGAAACTCTGCAAACCAGAAGAGAGTGGACCTCAACATTTAAAATACTGAAAGAGAGGAACTACCAGCCAAGAATACTATATCCATCAAAGCTATCCTTCACATATGAAGGGAAAATAAAAACATTTACAGACATAGAGAAGCTGAAGGAATTTATTACCAGAAAACCTGCACTTCATGAAATACTAAACAGCGTTATCTGACCAGATACAAAAAAAAACAAACAAAACAGAAGTACAAGTAAAAGCTCAAAGAAGACCTCAATAAAAGCAGAGATAATCTGTGACAACATTAACAAAAAGGTGAGAAGTCAAAGATCAGCAGTAGCAAAGGAGGATGAATACCAGAAGCACTCATGGAATAATGGACTCTAATGAATATAATAATTTTTCTTTTAATAACCTAATAGTAACCACCCCTGTAAATGCCACTATAGACACACATACTTTAAAACAAAGGAAGAAACAGAGGAAAGAAGTATGGAATACCACTAAACAAACAAAAAAAAATGACAGGAAAACAAAAGAAAAGAACCAAACAAGACAGAGCTATCAGAAAGCAACATAAACTGGCAATAGGAATCCCTCAAGTGTCAATAATTACATTAAACATAAATGGATTGAACTCAACCAATAAAAAGACACAGACTAGCAAAGTGGATCAAAAAAGAAAATCCAACTGTATGCTGCCTTCAAGAGACACATCTAAGCTACAAGGATAAAAATAGATTCAAAGAGAAAGGTTATAAAATGATTCTCCAAGCAAGTAATATCCAAAAAAAAGCAGGTGTAGTCATACTCATATCTCACAATGCTGACTACAAGACAACAAATGTAACCAGAGACAAAGACAATCATTTCATAATGATAAAGGGACATTGTACCAAGAAGACATAACACTTCTTAATATATATGCACCAAACCAGGGAGTACCAAATATATAAGACACTTACTAACTAATCTAAAACTAGAAACTGACAAAAGTACAATCACACTTGGAGATCTCAATACACCACTGATGATTCTATATCATTCATTCAAACAGAAAATTAATAAAAAATATTGGCCCTACTGTGGAGAAAAAGGAACCCTCATCCACTGTTGGTGGGAATGTACTACCACTATGGAAGAAAGAATGGTGGTTCCTCAAAATATTAAAAATAGAACTACCATATGACCCAGCAATTTCTTTACTGGGAATATACTTCCATAACTCAAAAACACTGGTACGTAAACACACATGCAGCCCCATATTCATTGCAGCATTGTTCACAGTGGCCAAGACATGGAAACAACCAGAAAGCCTTTCAACAGATGACTGGATAAAGAAGATGTGGTGCATATATACTACAGAATACTACTCGGCCATAAGAAAAGATGACACCAGATAATTTACAACAACATAGATGGATCTTGATAACATTATACTAAATAAAATAAGTAAATCAGAAAAAACTAAGAACTATATGATTCCATACATAGGTGGGACATTAAAATGAGACTCAGGGACATGGACAAGAGTGTGGTGGTTACTGGGGGTGAGGAGGGGAAGGAAGGGGGTGGAGGGAGAGGAGGGGCACAAAGAAAACCATATAGAAGGTGATGGAAGACTATATGACTTTGGGTGCAACATAATCAAATGTCAAAATAACCTGGATATGTTTTCTCTGAACATATGTACCCTGATTGATTAATGTCACCACATTAAAATTAATTTAAAAAAATAAATAAAATAAAAAATATTGACCCTAAATGAAACACTAGTACAAATGGATATAATAGACATCTATAGGACATGTCATCCCAAATTGTCAGAGTATACATCAGGGGTAGTCAACCTTTTTATACCTACCGCCCACTTTTGTATCTCTGTTAGTAGTAAAATTTTCTAACTGTCCACCAGTTCCACAGTAATAATGATTTATAAAGTAGGGAAGTAACTTTTCTTTATAAAATTTATAAAACAGAGTTACAGCAAGTTAAAACATTTAATAATAATTACTTACCAAGTACTTTATGTCGGATTTTCACTGTTTGGCAGAATCAATCTTTATAAAACAACTTACTATAGTTAAATCTATCTATTTATACTTTGGTTGCTCCACTACCGCCCACCATAAAAGCTGGAATGCCCACTAGTGGGCGGTAGGAACCAGGTTGACTACCACTGGTATACATTTTCACCAGTGTACATGGAACATTCTTAAGAATAGACCATATCTTGGGCCACAAAGCTAACATGAACAAATTCAGAAAGATTGAAATTATACCAAGCATATTCCCTAACATGAACAAATTCAAAAAGATTGAAATTATACCAAGCATAAGACTTTGAAACTAGAATTTAACTGCAAAAAAGAAGTAAAAAAATCTACAAAATTATAGATATTAAACAGCATACTTCAAAAAATGACTGGGTCAAATAAGAAATAAAAGCAGAGATCAAAAGATATACAAACAAAAATGAAAACACAACATATCAGAATCTCTGGGATGCAGCAAAAGCAGTAATGAGAGAGAACTTCATATCATTACAGGCTTCTATCAAAAAACAAAAGAGAGCCCAGTAAACAACTTCACATCACATCCTTTTTAGTTTTTTATTTATTTATTTTTTTACAGAAACAGAGAGAGGGATAGATAGGGACAGACAGAGAGGAACGTAGAGAGATGAGAAGCATCAATCATCAATTTTTTGTTGCGACACCTTAGTTGTTCATTGATTGCTTTCTCACATGTGCCTTGACCGCAGGCCCTCAGCAGACTGAGTAACCACTTGCTCGAGCCAGCAACCTTGGGTCCAAGCTGGTGAGCTTTTGCTCAAACCAGATGAGCTGGAGCTCAAGCTGGTGACCTCAGGGTCTCAAACCTGGGTCTTTCGCATCCCATTCTGATGCTCTATCCAATGTGCCACTGCCTGGTCAGGCTTAACATCACATCTTAAGTAACTAGAAAAAAAAGAACAAAGGCAACACAAAACCAAAGGAAGAAAGAAAATAATAAAAATTAGAGCCAAAATAAATAAAGTAGAGTGCAGAAAAACTATAGAAAAAATTAATGCAACAAAGAGCTGGTTCTTTGAAAAGATCAACAAAACTGACAAAACCCTGGCAAGCACTCACTAAGGAAAAAAGAGAAAGGACTCATATAAACAAAATCCAAAATGAAAGAGAAGAAATTACCACAGATATCATAGATCAGTAAACTTTTTCACAGGGGGCCAGTTTACTGTCCCTCAGACCATTGAAAGGCCGCCACATACAGTGCTTTTATCACTGACCACAAATAAAAGAGGTTCCCCTTCTGGAAGTGCGGCAGGGGGCTGGATAAATGGCCTCAGGCGGCTGCATATGGCCCGCGGGCCGTAGTTTGGGGATCCCTGTCATAGATATACAAAGGATCATTGTAGAGTACTATGAAAAACTATATGCCACCAAATTCAACAATCTCGAAGAAATGAATAAATTCCTAGAATTATACATTCTTCCTAGAGTGAACCATGAAGAACTGAAAAGCCTAAATAGACCCATAACAGAGACAAAATAGAAACAACTATCAAAAACCTCTCCAAAAATAAAAGTCTGGGGCCAGATAGCTACACTAGTGAATTCTAACAAACACTCAAGAATTTGGTTTCTATTCTTCTCAAAGTCTTCCAAAAAATTGATGAAGATGCAATACTTCCAAACACATTTTATGAGGCCAACATAACTCTTATACCAAAACCTCTTAAGGACAATAAAAAAAAAAGAAAGAAAAGACTACAGATCAATATCTCTAATGAATACAGAGACAAAAATCTTAAATAAAATAGTAGTAAATTGAATACAATACACTAAAAAAATAAATAAATACATCACGATCAAGTAGAATTCATCCTAGAACACAATAGTTCAACATATATAAAATGATTAATGTAATGCACCATATCAATAAAACAAAGAAGCCTGACCTCTGGTGGCGCAGTGGATAAAGCGTCGACCTGGGAACACTGAGGTCGCCGGTTCAAAACCCTGCACTTGTCTGGTCAAGGCATATATGGGAGTTGATGCTTCCTGCTCCTCCCTCCTCTCTCTCTCTCTCTCTCTCTCCTCTCTAAAAATGAATAAAAAAAAAATAATAATAATAAAACAAAGAACAAAAACCATGTGATCCTGTCAATAGATGCAGAAAAGTCATTTGATAAAACGCAACATTCTTTTATGTTTAAAACAATCAATAAAGTGGGTATAGAAGGAAAAAAACCTCAACATAATAAAGGCCGTATATAACAGATCATCAGCTAACATCATACTAACTGGTAAAAAGCTGAAAACTTTTCCCTTAAAATCAGGAACAAGACAAAGCTGTCACTCTCTCCACTCTTATTCAAAATAATGCTGAAAGTTTTAGCCAGAGCAATCAGACAAGAGAAAGAAATAAAAGGCATACATATCAGGAAAGAAGAAGTAAAGGTTTCACTTTTTGTAGATGACAATCCTGTATATAGAAAACTCAAAGACTCCACAAAAAGACTAATTGAAACAATAAACGAATATAGTAAGGTCACAGGATACAAAATTAATACATATACAGAAATCTATTGTTTTCATATATACCAACAATGAAACTTTGGAAAACAAACTCAGAAAAATAATTCCTTTTAGTATTGCAATAACAAAAAAATACCTAGAAATAAACACAACAAAGAATGTAAAAGACCTATACACTGAAAATTACAAAGCATTACACTGGGGAACAAAATTTTTGTTGTATCCACAAAAACACTTGTTCTTACCTAATTCGAGTGTGCTGATCTCAAATCTGACATTAGTTTTTCTCTGTAAGCTACAGCTTTTTTGCAATTCAAGATTTTAGGTTTTCATCTTATTGTAAAATTTTCAACATTTAGTTTAACATAATGAAGTAGAATGTCTTCTTGGGCATCATCTTTGTGAAAATATAATAATTTATATAATGCAGTAAATACACTAATAAACTAAAAGGTATGATTGCATCAGAATTTGTCTACAATTTCAAAATAGAACATATTAAAACTCTTATTTTAATCATAAAATTTGTGCAAAACTTACTTAAATTGTTTTCAGGTAAAAATTTGAAATTGTAGTTCTTGCATTTGTGTATTTGTTGAGGACAGTCTCCTTTGATGCTGCTCCAGCAGTAGTCTGATCATCACTAACAGCTCCAAGAATTTCAGGAAACTTATCAAGGTGACTGTTCAGGAAGTAAATTTTAACTCTCATGTTACATCCAATGTCATGGAAAGCCAACAGCATCCTTTGAACTAGAAGCTCATAGTTTTCTGCTTTTTTGTTGCCAAGGAAGTTTTTTGTAACTGCCACAAAAGACCGCCATGCTGCTTTCTCCTCCTTATTCATCTTCCTGGCAAATTCTTCATCATGTATGAGGGTTCGAATTTGAGGTCCATTGAATACACCTGCTTTTATCTTCTCACAAGACAAGGCAGGAAAAGCAGAAATAATATATTGAAAGCATTCACTTTATCTATTCAAAGCCTGAACAAACTGCTTCATTAAGCCAAATTTGATGTGAAGTGGGGGAAAAATGATCCTGTCTCAATTAACTACAGGTTTATTCGCAATATTTTGCATTTCTACTTCCAGAGCTTCATGTTTTGGCCACTCCTTCTGTGTCCAGTGTTTCTCCCGAGTTCAGCTGTCCCATAACACAAAAAGCAAGGATACTTCATGAAACATTTCTGTTGTCCTAGTAGGAAATTTACCATTTTAAGACCCACACAAATGATCTAGTTATGGTCCTCATACTTCAGAAAGTCGAGGACTATTTTTATGTCATTATAATCTTCTCGCAGATAAGTTCAATAACCAATTGGAACTGCTGAATAAACATTACCATTGTGTAGGAGAACACATTTACATTTCAGACTGCATTTAGAGCTGTCAAGAAATAGCCACCATTCTGTTAGACTATAAGTGGTAACACCTAGCTGGCTGAGAAAACTACTGATACTCTGACAGTAAACAAAGTGTTTGTCTTAGAAAAAAAAGTCCACAAAAATTTGTTCACGTTTCCTGAAATGGGATACTTTAGCTGACCAGTGAAGTACATTTTTTTTCTTGAAGACTGGAGGCTAATAACTCAGCTGCTTTTTATTGATAGGCCCAAATCTCTTACTAAGTCATTCAATTCGGGTTGGCTAAACTGCTGAGGAGTTAATGACTGCTTGGCATCAGAAGAAGACCCTTCAGATTCTACAACCATTTCCTCATGCATCTTGTCAAAATACATTTGATCGTCATGTTCACTTTCTTCGTCCTTAGAAGAAATAAAACCAAAAAAAACTGGAACCGGGAGTGTCTCAGAGTGTGGGATAGGTCATATTGCTGAATGAATATTAGGATATGCGGTCATATGCCATTTTTTTCAGATATATATTTTATATCAGATAATAATTTTTTACATTTAAAAACAACTACAATTATGTAAAAGTTATGTTTTTAAAACATTAATTGCCTTGTGGTTATGTTCAACTCAAGAGTTGTTGCCCTTTAACTCCAAGTTAAAAACCAATGCATGCCATTAACTATTATAACAAAAAGAAGTTAAAATTGCATAAAAACTAGAGCATGCATCAATAAATGGATTTCAGATTTGGAATCAGTGATGCAGAAATATATAGAAACAGTTGTAAAACTTCATGCAACAGAAAATGAAAAAATGATTGTTCCCCAGTATTATTAAAGAAAATAAAAAAGACAATAAAATGGAAAAAATCAGATGTTCTTGGATAGGAAGAATAAGTATAGTTAAAATAGCCATATTACCCAAAGCAATATACAAATTTAATGTAATTCCCATAAAAATTTCAATGTCATTTTTTAAAGAAATAGGACAAAAAATCATTAGGTTTGTATGGAACTATAAAAAACCCCGAATAACCAAAGTAATTCTGAGAAAAGAAAATGAAGCTGAAGGCATTACAATACCTGACTTTAAATTATACTCCAGAGTCTGACCAGGCGGTGGCATAGTGGATAAAGCATCAGACTGGGAAACGAAGGACTCAGGTTCGAAACCCCAAAGTTGCCGCCGGCTTGAGAGCAGGCTCATCCGGCTTAAGCACAGGTTTACCAGCTTGAGTGCAGCGTTGTTGGCTTGAGCGTGGGATCATACACATGATCGCATGGTTGCTGGCTTGAGCCCAAAGGTCACTGGCTTGACGCCTAAGATCACTGGCGTGAGACCATGGTTGCTGGCTTAAAGAAGGGATCACTCGCTCTGCTGTACCCTCATCCCCAGTCAAGGCACATATGAGAATACAATCAATGAACAACTAGGACCTGCAATGAAGAATTGATGCTTCTCATCTCCCTTCCTGTATGTCTTTCCCTATTTATCCCTCTCTCTGACTCTCTATCTCTCTGTCTCTGTTAAAAAAAATATACTATAGAACCACAATAATCAAAACAGCATGGTATTGGCAGAAAAATAGACACACAAACAAATGGAACAGAATTGAGAGCCCAGAAATAAAACCATATCTATATGGGCAAATCTTTGACAAAGTAGCCAAAAACACACAATAGAGAAAAGAAATCCTCTCCAACAAATAGTGCTGGGAAAATTGGAAAACTACATGCAAAAAAATGAAACTTGACTTATTTGTTTCCTGGCACAAAAATTAATTCAAAATGAATCAAAGACCTAAATATAAGACCTGAAACAATAAATTACATAGAAGAAAACATAGGTATTAAACTCATATACCTTGGCCATAGAGAACATTTTATGAATTTGACCCCAAATGCAAGGGAAGTAAATGCAAAGATAAACAAATGGGACTATATCAAGCTTCTGCACAGCAAAAGAAACTGACAATAAAACAGAAGCCAACTAAATAGGAGATGATATTTGCAAACAACAGTTCAGATAAGGGGTTGTAAATATTTAAAATATACTGCTCACAAAAATTAGTGGATATTTCAAAATGAATATGAAGCGATAAAAAAACCATTTGATTTTTTTTATTAAACAAGAACATCAGAAAAGCAAAAACAAGTCAAAGAAAGTTGTTCAATTATGCAAATAAGATGCAAAACCAACTTTTATTTTATTGGAGAAAATACACTGTTCAAAGGGCTGAAAACAGTGAAGTATCTGCACATTCTCTGATTCCCTAATTTTTGTGAGCAGTGTATATAAGGAACTCACAAAACTCAGTAACAAACATACAAACAATCCAATAAAATAATGGAGAGGACATGAAAAGACACTTCTCCCAAGAAGAGATACAAATGGCCAATCAATATATGAAAAGATGCTCATCTTCACTAGCTATTAGAGAAATGCAAATCAAAACTACAATGAGCCTGACCAGGTGGTGGCACAGTGGATAGAGCATTGGACTGGGATGCAGAGGACCCAGGTTCGAGACCCCGAGGTGCCAGCTTGAGCGCGAGCTCATCTGGTTTGAGCAAAGCTCACCAGCTTGGACCCAAGGTCGCTGGCTCAAGCAAGGGGTTACTCAGTCTGCTGTAGCCCCACAGTCAAGGCACATATGAGAAAGCAATCAATGAACAACTAAGGTGTCGCAACAAAAAACTGATGATTGATGCTTCTCATCTCTCTCCGTTCCTGTCTGTCTGTCCCTATCTATCCCTCTCTCTGTCTCTGTGAAAAAAATTAAAAAAAAAAAAAACTACAATGAGATACCATCTCGCACTTGTCAGATTAGCTATTATCAAGAAGTCAGATAATAAAAAGTGTTGGAGAGGCTGTGGAGAAAAAGGAACCCTCATTCAATGTTGGTGGGAATGTAAATTAGTACAACCACTATAAAAGACAGTATGGTGGTTCCGCAAAAAATTAAGGATAGAACTACCACATGACCCAGCAATTTCTCCACTGGCTATATACCTCCCAAACTAAAAAATTATTGGTACATAAAGACACATGCACCCCTATGTTCATCGCAGCATTATTCACAGTATCCAAGAGATAGAAACAACCAAAGTGCCCTTCAACAGAGGATTGGGTAAAGAAGATGTGGTACATATACTATGGAATAGTACTCAGCCATAAGAAATGATGACATAGTATCATTTATGACAACATGGATGGAACTTGATAACATTATGCTGAGTGAAATAAGTAAATCAGAAAAAGCTAAGAACTGTATTATTCTATACATAGGTGGGGCACAAAATTGAGACTCATGGACATAAATAGGAGTGCAATTGGGGGAGGGGAGGGACATAAAGAGGTACAAATATAAGGTGATGGAGAATGATTTGACTTTGGGTGATGGGTATACAACATAATCGACTGTCCAAATGATGTGGAGATATTTGCCCAAAATCTATATACTCTATATGACCAATGTCACCTTGTTAAATTTAATCATCTAAATAAAAATTTTTAAATATTAAAAAAAGAAATTAGTATGAAACTTTATTTTAATGTTTGCATTAAAAAATAATATTTATTTGGTTGTTTATCTTAGCATCCAACATCTTTTTATATTGGGGAAATCCACCACTGAGAGCAGCCTTGGTTGAAAGATAGTTGCCTCTCGCTTTGAAAGGTTTCTGTCTTTTTTTTCCCCTGCCCTAAGTAGCCACGGCCTAGCCTTTAAATTTTCAACTCCTAAGGGAGTTTGAATTTTAAGCTAGTAATGCAAGGATACAAGACAAAATAAATTCCCTAAAACCTAAATATAGTCATATTATTCCTTTCCTAAATATGATCCAGTTTTTCAAGTTAGATCATCTAAACTCGTAGCTTGGTAGAAAGTGCCTTCATTATCCTTTCCTAATTTCTCTCTTCAACTCCATCCGTCGGTGTTTCCCAGAACCTGACAGAGCAATTATTCTAAACTAATGTTATGATTGAATTGTCTCTCGGCAAAAATGATATGTTTAATTCCTAACCCCAACCACCCCAGAATGTGGCTTTATTTTGAAATAGGGTCTTTATAGAGGTAATCAGTAAAATGAGACAATTTGAGTGGGCCCTAATCCAATATGAGGCCTGTGTTCATAAAATGGAGAAATTTTGACTGGGGAGACCCGCAGAGGGAAGGTTATGTGAAAACATACAGGTATAATGCCAAATGAAGATGGAGTATTGTGATGACTCTGCAAGTGAGCGATGCCTGAGAAGCCAGCCGACAGGCATTAAACAGTCCCTTCCCAGAGAGATCATGGCCTTGCTGACACTTTCATTTCAGACTTCTAGCCTCAAGACCTGTGACACAGTTAACATCTGTTGTCTTAATTCACTTAGTTTTTGATACTTTGTATGGCAGCCATAGAAAACCAGTATAACTACACTGCTTCCCAAGAGTGTTATGCTTGTTCTAAAAAGAAGGAAGTCAGAATGAAGAAGATTTGTGCTAAGTATTCTAATATTTTGGAAGAAGGAGGTGGAAGCAATCAGGGACTTTTTTTTATAAGAAGAAGGCATTTGAACTAGGCTTCACGGACATGAAGGTCTCAGTAGGCAAAGATGGGAGAATTGTATTTCTAACTTAGTGAATATTTGAAGCAAAGATGTAAAAACAAAAACATGTATATCCTTTTTAAAAGAAAAACAGGTTGAGTCTGGTTTATGTATTAGGTGTGTACAGTAAATTCTAAGAACATTATTATCAATGGCTCAGTTTAATCAGACATTTTTTAGAAGCAAGTACGTAGGAAAATAATTAGTTGCTTTAGAATATTTTGTTAGGTCTTCCTCCAAGAAATTTTATAATTGGTTTAGGACTAGTTGGTTATTCTCTAAAATATGAGTTCCTAGAAGTTTATTAAGTAGTAAAAATTTTTCAAGAACAAAGGCATCATAATGATACCCATATGTTATCTTGGAACATAAAAACATTTTTAATTACTATTTTTGTTTGATTGTGGGAGAGAGAGAGAGAGACAGACAGATAGGGATAGACAGACAGAAAGGGAGAGAGATGAGAAGCATCAACTTGCCATTGCGGCACTTTAGTTGTTTATTGATTGTTTTCACATATGTACCTTAACTGGGGGTTCCAGTGACCTTGAGTTCAAGCCAGTGACCTTGAGCTTCAAGCCAGTGACCTTGAGCTTCAAGCCAGAGACACTTGGGCTCAAGCCAGTGACAATGGAGTTATGTCTATTATCCCATGCTTAAGCTGGTGACCTTGCACTCAAGCTGGTGAGCCTGCGCTCAAGCCAGCAACATCAGAGTTTTGAACCCGGCTCCTCAGCGTTCCAGGTCAATATTCTATCCACTATGCTACTGCCTGGTAATGCTTAATTACTGTTTTTGTTTTAATCATCATGAATTCATTAAAGAGATAAGATTTCAGGCCCTGGTGTGGTTTGCTAAGTGGGTAGAGCATCAGCCCAGCATATGGATGTCCCAGGTTCGATTCCCAATCAGGGCATGCAAGAAAAGTGACCATCTGCTTCTTTACCCCTACCTCCATTCCATCTCTCCTTCTTCTTTTCTCACAGCCAATGGCTTTATTGGTCAAGCATCAGCACCAGGTGTTGAGGATAGCTCAGTTTGACCATCAGCATCAGTCACTAAAAATAGCTTGGTTGATTCAGCCCTAGACAGGGTTGCTGGGTGGATCCCGGTCAGGGCACTTGCAGAGGTATGCTTCATTATCTCCCGTCCTCTTACTAAAAAAACAAAAAGAAAAAAAATAAAATTTCAAAAATGAGGAAGAAAGCATCATAATTTCAGAGTAAATTATTATCCTATAAATTAAAAATATTTATTTAGCTTTGTGAAAAATTTCCCACATTTTCAGTCATTTTCTCCAAACCAAAGAGTACAATCTGTGTTTGGGAGTGGGGAAACACTAATTTAGAATTAAACATATTAAGGTGCTTTCACCTAGTATGGTCATTGTTCCTGCCATTGGCTAAAAGTGAGGCTGATGGTGCTGGTGATCATAGGTTTTATTTAACAGGCTTCATCTTTGGTGGGCATGAGAAACATGAAATCACAACTATTCCAAAGAGGTTCTTGAGTTTCTTGTAGTTCTATTAAGACAAAAGGCTAATTGTCTGATCAAGATGGTGGTACAGGTAAATGTGATACTCAAATCTTCCCACAATATCAAAATTACAACTAACCTTTAGAGTAGCCATCACTGAGAACGAGCTAAAATCTAGCTGAACATAAGTCTTACAATAAAGGATATATACAGGAGAAGCCCATCAAGACTGGGAAGAAGGGCAGAGACAGGAATGGGTTGGTTCCATACCTATGTGTAGCAAAAATAATCAGGAAATATATCTTGGCTATGGAGCATTTCCCCTGAGAAGTGAGGGATCCCAGCTTTACACCAGTTCCCCCCTTCCCCTGCCAGCCCAGGGTTCCAGTGCCAGGAAGAGAAGTCCTCATAACTTCTGACTGTAAAAATCAGCAGGGATTGAGGCTGAGGGAGATGAAGGGTTTCTGGAGTCCCAGGCAATCCCTCTTAAAGGGCCCACACGCAAACTTACTCGGACTCACTTTTTCTGAACTTCAGTGATAGGGAAGCAGCTTGAAAGGCACCAGAGACATATGGGGAGGAAATGAATCATCTGACATCAGAATGAGAGCTGGAGCAGCAGCTTTCTCCCAGACAGAAGTGCTGGAAGAGACCAATGCTCCTTTTCTGAGCTCTCCCCTGACAGAGCTAGCAGGTGAACACCATATCTGAGTCTCAATCAACCTGGTTAACACTGTTCTCCCAACCCTAGTGATTCTCCGAGCCTCTGTCCAACCCTAATGTAGGTCCACATAAGCCATTTCTAGTGGCTTCTCCATACAAATGGCTTCTCTGAGTTTATGCTTTGGGCTTTCTTAAACTTTCCCTAACAAGCAGCATCTGGCCTCAGCATGCCCCATCCTTTTGCTAAGTGGCCCCAGGCCTGGCACTATTGGCAGCAGTCTGATTTACAGCTTGGCCTATTCAGGCACCTCTAAGACTAGCACAAGTAGCACCCATTTGTAAATCACTTTGCATCTCATGTGGGTGGCTCAGGGTAGGGCAAAGGCAGAAGCTAACTTTTCTCTGCATTTTGTGGGGTGCTCCAGAGCCAGCACACTCAGTGGACAGCTTCAGACTACAGTAGAGCACAAATCAACCACTTCCACTAGTGAAACACTCAAAGGAAAGACTGAGTGGGCAGCAGGACCTCACTGAAGTAAGTCCTGCTATGTGGGGTCTAACCCTACATAGCTAATCCTCTAGAGTGGTCACAGTCAGTCCTTGTAGGCAATCATTTTGGGGGTAAATCCCTCCCATTAAGATGACAACAGTAATCAAAGATCAACTACAACAGAAGGGTTCACATAACCCAAGGGAGGGCATACCTGGAGTGCCCAGCTTGGATAATTTGGGAGACTATGCCACTGGACCCTACAGGACACCTACTACATAAGACCAATCTACCAAGCCTGGATAATGTAGCAGTTCTATGTAATATATAGAAACAAACACGGGGAGGCAGACAAAATGAGGAAATAAAGAAACATGTCCCAAATGCAAGAACAGAATAAAATGTTAGAAAAAGAACTAAGCAAAATGAAGACAAACAATCTACCAGATACAGAGTTCAAATACTTGTGTAAGAATGCTCAATGAACTTAAAGGAAGAGTTGATAAACTTAATGAGAGCATCAAAAGATAGGAAACATAAAAAGCATAAACAAAAATCATAAAAAAGAAACAGGAATAAGAATACATTAACTAAAATGAAGAATACATTACAAGAAGTTAACAGTGGAGTAGGTAAAACAGAGGATCAATTCAGAGATTTGAAAGATAAAGAAACAGATGAGACCTAATCAGAGAGCAAAAAGAATTAAGCATCCAAAAAATTAAGGTAGTGTAAGGAGCCTCTGGAACTACTTAAAGCGTACCAACATTCTCATTATTGGGGGTGCCAGAAGGAGAAGAATGAGAGCAAAAAGTTAAAAACCTATGTAAGAAAATAATGATGAAAAATTTCCTTCACATGGTGAAGGAAAGTTGGCAACCTTGGGATTTCAAACCTGAGACCTCCTTCACATGGTGAAGGAAATAGACATACAAGTCCAGAAAGCACAGAAAGTCCCAAATGAGATGAATCCAAAGAAGCCCACATCAAGACAAATGGCAAAGGTAGAGACAAAGTGGAATTCTAAAAGCAGCAAGAGAAAAGCAGTTACCCACAATGGAACTCTTATAAGACCGTCAGCTGATTTCTCAACTGAAACCTTGAGGGCCAGAAGAAATTGGCAAAATATTCAAAGTTATGAAAAGCAAGGAGTTACATCCAAGATTACTTTTCTCAAAAAAATCTATCATTTACATTTAAAAGACATATAATGGGCTTCCCAGACCAAAAAAATTTAAAAAGCTAATATGACTGGTAGTGATGCAGTGGATAGATCATCAAGCTGGATCGCTGAGGTCTCAGGTTTGAAACCCCAAGGTTGCCAACTTGAGCAAGGGCTCATCTGGCTTGAGTGCAGGCTCATCAACTTGAGTGGAACAACAAATAAATGTTTCCCATACCCCTCCCCTCTCTACTTTACTCTTCCTCCCCTCCTCTCTTTGTCTCTAAAAAAGAAAAGCCCTGACTGAATAGCTCGATTGTTTGGAGCATCAGTGTGGAGGTTGCCAGTTTGATTCTTTGGTCAGGGAACATACAGCAGGAGCAGCTTGATGTTCCTGTCTCTCTATCCCTGCCTCTCTCTCTCTCTCTCTTTCTCTCTCTCAAAAAAAGGCAATAAATACATATCTATCAACAGTTTCCATAAATGCAAATAGAGTAAATGCTTTAATAAAAAGGCATATTCTGTTTACAAGAGACTCACTTCATATCAAAAGACACACATAGACTAAAAGTACAAGGATGAAAAAAAATATTTCATGAAAATGGAACCAAAGAAAAAAAAGATTGGGTAGTAATACTTATACCAAACAAAATAAACTTGAAAACAAAGGCTATATAACAAGATGCAAAGAAGGATCCTGCAATTCTACTTCTGGAGATTTATCTGAAGAAACCCAAAACACTAAATTAAAAAGACATATAATGTCATCCTTTGCCATATCATGGTTCACTTTTCCCTGTCTCACTCTCACTGTATTGCAGATTTTAAAATTGTATATATCTAATTTTTCATTGTGGATTTTTTGCTATATTGCAGGATTATACAATATATAGGTATTTTATATATGTATTATTTTAATTATTTTTGTGGTAAAATAAGCAAAATAAGTGTAGGAAAGGCTAATAACAGTGTGGGAAAGGTTTATAAGAGTGTGGGGAGGATGTATAAAGCCTTAAAATATATATAAATAATAAAATGAATATAAGGTTGCTACTTAATGAATTTTTACCTATCTGTGGGGGTTATGGAACCTAACCCCCATGATAGACGAGGGACCACTGTACATTCATATGTTCATTGCAGCATTATTTACAATAGCCAAGATATGAAAGCAACCTCCGTTCATCAATAGATGAATGGTTAAAGAAATACAAATTAGTCATTACAGAATAGTCACATAGATGTAAAGTACAGCATAGTGAATATACCATTTCTCCACATATAAGAAGATCTCATGCATAAGACGCTCCTTAATTTTGAAGCCCAAAATGAAAAAAAAATTTATTATGTGAAGTTATTGAGCTCGTTTTATTCATCATAAAATTCATACAACTCCTCAACAAGCACAAAAAAGTGGAAACGCAAGTAAAAAATCTACTACCACTGTATAAGGTGCACCCAGTTCTTAGGCCTCAAATTTTTCAAAAACAGGTGCGTCTTATACATAGGAAAATATGGTAGTCAATAATATTGCAATAACTATGTTCAGTGTCAGATGGGTACTAGATTTAATGGGGTGATCTCTTAGTAAGTTTTATAATGTCTAATTACTGGGCCAGACACCTAAAACTAATATAATATTGTATGCCAACTATATGTGCAAATAAAACAATTAAATAAAAAAATTAAAATACGTTTTTTTTAAAAAAAGAAATGAGCTATTTGTTTTTTACAGAGGAATGTTAGTTTACTAGTTCTGCACAGGGACTATTGGTCATTTTCAGAGACACAGGTGTTGGTCAAAGGATCTATAAGATTCTGGAAGGGTTAAAGGCGTCTGTCTGAACTAACTAGAAGAAAAAGACATTCAGCCTCCCTGGTTTGAATTTGCCCCCAACACCTCTTTTTTTACCTTTGTATACTCCTTACTTAAAAGATTATAAATATGGTTTGGAAGGATATAAAATAATTAATAAAAAGAAATACAACTGAGTAAGTACACTGAAAGCTAGAGTAGGGTAAATATTTTTTAAAATCTACTGTGGTTTAAAATAAAAAGACTACTAATTTACTATAATGAAAACAAATGCTCTGTGTTTGGCTACCATAAGGTATAATAGTACACACATAGACTGAGACTCATCTGTGAGCCGCTTGCTTTTCCATTCCAGCCACAGCCTCAAGCTAGAGATGTGAACCCACGCTCCTTGAATTCCACAGCTCTTCAAACATCCCACATTTTAAATTTATGAACTTCTTTGTCTGCCCTGTCCCTTCCTTTGCTGCAGGGAAAATTTATTTACTCAGAAAGAGATACCAATGTTATTTACTCTATGGCAGACATCATTTTAAGCACTTTGCATGCACTAATTTGCCTAATTCTCACTACAATTCTCTTAGGTAAGTGCTATTATTGCCAAATCTCTATTTTACAGATGAAGTAATTTAGGAACAAAGACATTTGTAACTTGCCCAAGGACACTAAGGTAGAAAGGACAGAGCTAGCAAAAAAAATTTTTACAGGGTCTAAGCTCTTAGTATGCTATGCTTTTCCTTGTGAAGACTTCATGATCCTATCAGAATTCATCCATCTTATAACCTCCAACATTTTCCAAAGAATTTCTAGAGTTTATATTTAATTTTTATGTTCCTACATACACTAAATCTTAAGCTTCTTAAAGAAAAAGCTGAATTTTATTTTATATTTCTTTCCATCCCAAGTCTCCTACAAATAGTCCATAAAAGTAAATCAGAAAACATATAATAAATAAAATAGATATAGGTAATTTTGTAAAGCTTAAAATATATTAATCACCTTTTATCTTGACTATAAAATATCATGCCTCTTGTATGCATCTATTAAAACAAAAGCCTCCAAAGATTTATAAGTTATTTCCCAGTTTCCTCTTTGAAAATCTGATGAGAGACTACCTTTCTTTCTCAGTTTAGGTACTTTAACTTCTTAGAGAATATTGCATATATTTATTGTTATTGTGTATGATTTTCAGTGCTTATTTATGCAAGTAAATAATAAATTGAAAAAAAAGTAGAACATTGCTTTTATTTCATTTACTAAACAAATACTTCTTAAAAATCTATATTAACTAGGTATTGCATTAGGTAAAAGACAGAATTCCTGCTAAGAACTCACACTGGGAAATCAACAATTTAAACCAATGTCTGCATGATATTGTGGTAGAAAACTAGATGGAAGCTGATGGAAAAGTTGAAAAGGCCTCATGAACAACAAGAAATTGAGCATCTTTCATTCTGGAAAATAGTGATTCTCATGGTAGACCAGAATTCTATCAAATTTGCCGGGGGGCTGGCTGTTGGTATGTTATTCCAACATAGAAAGAATGGCAAATGTGCTCCCAGTTTCTCCCTCACTGTACAAGAGAAGTGTTTCAATTGAATGAATTTTGTGGAAGACTATTTGGTAGAAAATTGGTGTTAGAAGATTGCAGAGAGCCAATGCAAAGCCTGAAATGTGAGGTTCCCACAAACAACACACATTTGGCCAGTGAGCATTTGAAATGAGTCAAGATAAGCCTTGATGGAGCCAAGTCTCAGTGGTGCCCTATAATTAGCACGTTTGAGCTGATCAATATTTTCATTTCGAAAGTCATGGCTCAGTGTTTCCTCCCCACACTGTAGGCACAGTGTCTTCAAATGAGTGCTTTGGGGAGACTGCAGCATAAATGACTGGAAAAGTCATCCTGCATTTGTAAATACTGAGGAGACCACACATGAAATGGAGATACCAAATAATTAGTAAGATCTTTTATCCAGTCCTTGTTTAATATTACATTGAGTCTATCTTCTGACTCTCCAGTGTTCTGAAATGAGAAAAAATTCAAAAGATTCTCATTTTGAATATCATGGGAATTTTTAAGAGGGGAAGAGAGAAAAATTTTTACAATGCTATTTAATTCTCTTATAAACTATATTCATAAACATATTCTGCAAATGTAGTATTTAAATAAATCATCTAGGAATTAAAAGTCAAAAAATGAACGATAAAACCCAGTGGATATTATGCTTTTTTTTTCTAAGGCACAAGAAAAATAGACTATAAGGAATAAAAGCAGTTGGATTTATAGATGTTTAAGGTTTACCAATCACTTTATAATTTTGTAAAAGCAAATCTTACTAATGCTTAGTTCCTGCTTCATGCTGACAGTTTACAAATAAGAATAGCAAGGTCCCATTTCAGAGCAGACAGTGTGGAGCCCTCTTCAAAAGCATTTTAAAATTAGAGTGACAGAGCTTCACAAGCATTCCTGGCAGTAAAGGATAAATAATAAGCCTCAAGAAAACAATAAACTAGATCTATAGTCTCCCCTCCGCCCCGCCACTGCAAGAGCAAAGATAGGCCTCCTGCAGTTGGACTTTTTGTCTTCTCCATTTTTACACTCATAAGTGGAAAAAGAACAAATTTTACACTCATAAATAGCAAAAAACAACATGTAACTCTTGGTCGCAAGAATTGTTATTCTATTGCTGATATACCACTTCACCCAAGAAGATTATGCTTTCCATTTTCCAGAATCCAGACATAGAAAGATACATTAACATATGTTCAGTAGAAATATTCATTTTTTTTTCTAAATGGTATGGAATTGAGGAGGCCCAGACAAAGTAACATAGTATAGCTTGATGGCAGACAAACTCATGTAACAATATTTGGCTCAGTTTGTTGGACAACTATTTGCAGTTCCTCAAAGAATTGGGTTGCAAACTGCATGATATCAAGGGGTTGATCCACCTATCTAACTATATTGTCTTTAGTTCGCTTCTTTATAACAGGGAGAAGATCTTGAATTAAGATAGAAATCTAAAGATTACAATGTTCTAGATTTAGAGCTGTGAATATTTGCGATGCTTATTCTTTCCCCCTGGGAATATAGTTTCATTTTAGTTTAGCGGAGAAGGCCTTTTAAAAAGTTCCTATTGGGGCCTTGGCCAGTTGGCTCAGTGGTAGAGCGTCGGCCTGTCATGCAGAGGTCCCGGGTACGATTCCCGGCCAGGGCACATAGGAGAAGTGCCCATCTGCTTCTCCACCCCTCCCCCTCTCCTTCCTCTCTGTCTCTCTCTTCCCCTCCCGCAGCCGAGGCTCCATTGGAGCAAAGATGGCCCGGGCACTGGGGATGGCTCCTTGGCCTCTGCCCCAGGCGCTAGAGTGGCTCTGGTCATAACAGAGCGACCAAGTTTCAGCCAGGACTAACTGTAAACATTCCTGACAGTAGAATGACTCCTTGGACAAAAGACGTGTCCCCCAAAAGGGTACAAAAAATACTATCCTCCCAAGATTTAGAGTCGCTCCCAAAGACAGCCAGAAAAAAGATTTAATTTACCTGAAAAGCTGGCAACAATCAGTAGCACCTTAGCCACACATGGAGTACAACCCACATTTCTGTTTGGCCATATTTTGGGCCCCTAACCTGACAGGTAATCTGCCTGCATACACAAGAACAGACAACCTGCACGCCCCAGACAGGCAGAAAGCCTAACCGAGTTCTCAGGACACAGAACAGAGCAAACAAGAAGTAAACAGCTGTCTTGGGGAAGAAAGGATTGACAACAAATGGGTATCTCAAAATCAAATTTACAAGAGTCTGGATTTAAAAAGGAAGGAACGATATGAAATTTTACCTTCCTCTCCTGACCATGTACTACAGAGATACAAGAGAGCCCACTCTGGTAAGAATTCTCACCCTCTGCTAGCTTCTGCCAGTTTTCCTAGGATCCCATCTGCAGACCCCTAAGGAAGAAGGATAGAAGGAATAGCTCTAACATCTACCAGATTTTGCAAGGTTTTCCATTAACTTCAATTTTAGTCTCCCCTGGGCTGTTTAAGGGGGTAATTGGTATCAGCTTACTGAAGAATCCCTCAGAATCCTGCCAATCCTGGCAGGGACCCATATGGGGGCCTTCCTTCCAAAGTAGATATGGGGTACTCAAATTGGTATGATAGGGTTTGACAAGAACCTTGGACGACAATCTTTTCCCTGCTGTCCCAGGTAGTTGGAAATGGGACGCTGATTTGGGGCCAGTACTTTGTTGATGAACCTCTAGGAGGATACAAAGGGAAGGCCCAGGAGTTTTAGGTTTTTGGCTTTGGAGCTGTTGCAGTTGTAAAGCGTTAACTTGGTGGCTTTTGTTTATGGTCTTGTAAGCTTTTCAGAGTGGAAAGGCAATTCATATTAGATTCTGAGTACTCAGGTAAAAGAAGATAAAGAGAGCAGTGTTGGGATTCAAATAATGTAACAACCAGTTCTCTGCTCTAATGACTGTTTTAAAAATATAAAAAAAAAGATATACTGAAATACAGTTTATTATTTCATGCATTTAAGACAAATAAGAACAATACAAAAGTACACAAAACTAGATTATAAGAGTTTTAAAATATTAATAAAAATATTAAATAATACCTCACCAAAAAAAAAAAAAAAACAACAGTAAAACTGGTATTTAAGAAAATATCATATTGCTTTTTGACTGCTGTCCTTACTTGCAATTTTTTTCACCTAGGGATGTAATGAACATTATTATGGGTGCTTAGAATGCACTGTTGTGCAGATGTATATTAAGAAAGAGTAAAGAATGTAAATTTGTGATTTCCATATTGGGCGGCTGCCCAGGTGCCCACCTTAGAGAGAACCCTGATTACAAGTGCCATTTTAACAACTGGTTCCCTGAACTCAACCAAAAAATTAGGTATTGGTTCTGCCGAACTGGTGCAAACCGGCTAAATTCTACCACTGAAAGAGAATAGTAAGAATTACTTAGTTTTATAGTATTTTGTTTTAGGATAAGTTAGTTATGGAGCAGGCTAGATTGACACAACCTGTTAACCTCCAGAAAATTAGTTCTGAGATTCCCATTAACAATAGATCTATTATTCCCTTCATAAGATTTCTTTATAGCAGTGGAATCCCTGATGGCTTTTAATAGTCTGACTTCTGCCTACCAAGATTTAGATTTTGATGGTGAAACAGTTCAAATGTCTTGTTTTAATTTATTTCCCCAAATCCCCAAGCCAAAGCTTTGTGATTCCCATAATGGTTGTCACCTACTGCAGACTACCAATATTTAACCATCCTAGAGTCTTTTGGGGAATTTTAACAAACCCCAGGAAGAGGCCTCAGAACCTTTCTGAATATATATAAAATAACATTTATTTGGATCAGACATCTGCATGCAAGGGAGTGAAGCTCAAATCCAAGACTGACTCACCCATAACCCTGTTAACAATGACAGAAACAGTGAATTCAGATTTCAGCCAGGGTCTCACCTATATGACTCCTTATCCAACAGGCTGTTAACAATCAATTTCAGATCTCATCCTGGTTGCCAAAAACTGTCCAAAAAACATTAAAAAATAGTTTAGATCAAACAAACTTAAGCCTTTATGAAGTGGGCAGTCTCTGGCATCAAGAGTCCAGAGAGCTGCAAATGAAGTAGAAGGCCAGAAGCTTTTATAGGATAAAGAATGAGAAGAGAGAAATAGAAAATGCCTGATGGACTGGGGTCACACAGTCAATTTTGGGGGTGAGAATGCCCAAAGATGGTTTGAAGATTGGCTAAATATACAGTATGTGCTCACTTAACATCATTGATAGGTTTTTGGAAACTGTGACTTTAAGCAAAACAGTGTGTTCTGAAAGTAATTTTACTATAGGCTAATTTATATAAACAAGAATTAAGTTTCTATAGCTTATTTCTAGTCACAAAATTGTCATCAGACTTCTAAATAAATGCTGAAACATTTCTAATATTAAACATTGAAATAAATGTGAGCTATATAGCATTTAGAAAAGATGAATGAAAATAAGATCATGATTTTCCAACCCACTTATTCCAATTCAGGGTTGCAGAAGACAGGAGTCTTTCCCAGCAGCTCAGGGTATGGACAGGTGCAAGGCCGGAACCTACCTTGGACAGGACCCCCTTCCATACAAGTGCCACACACACACACACACACACACACACACACACACACACACACACACACACACTGGGACAGTATAGACCCACCAACCCACTTCTCGTAAACATATTTAGGATGTGGGAGGAAACTGAAGTAGCAGGAGAAAACCCATGTAGACATGGGAAAATGGGAAAACTCCACACAAACAGTGGCCCTAGAATGGAATTGATTTTTTTCCCCTCATCAACATTGTTATAATGAAAGGAAACAACATAGCAGAAAACCACACATTTGAGGACATACTTCACTGTATTTCTGGTCAAGTGGAACCTTAATAAGAAAGTTACCTAGCCTGACCTGTGGTGGTGCAGTGGATAAAGCGTCAACCTGGAACGCTGAGGTCCCCAGTTCAAAAGCCTGCACTTGTCTGGTCAAGACACATATGGGAGCTGATCCTTCTTGCTACTCCCCCTCTTTCTCTCTCTCTCTCTCTCTCTCTCTCTCTCTCTCAAAAAAAAAAAAAGAAAAGAAAGGAAGAAAAAAAGAAAGAAAGAAAGAAAGAAAGAAAGAAAGAAAGAAAGAAAGAAAGAAAGAAAGAAAGAAAGTTACCTAAAGTCTCAATTTGCTGAGGTGGCAGCCTGAGATGCAGCAGCTCCATTTTGGGCTAAAAAGTTACTTCAATATTTGTTAAAAGATAAACTGAAGCATACAAAGGACCATAGTAAAGTATTATAAAAGATTATATGCTGCTAAATTTAACTACCTAGAGGAAATGAATACATTCCTAAAACTATACAATATTCCTAGTCTAAGTCACAAAGAAGTGGAAAATCTAAATAAACTCATAAGCAGGAAGGAGACAGAAACAACTATCAAAAAGCTCCCCCAAAATAAAAGTTCAGGACCAGATGGCTACACTACTGAATTACACCAAACATTCAAAGAAGATTTGGTACCTATCCTTCTAAAAGTCTTTCAAAAAATAGAAGAAGATGCAGTATTCCTTAACACATTTTATGAGGCCAGCATAACTCTGATACCAAAATCTGGCAAAAACAACACACACAAAAAAACTACAGTCCAATATCTCTAAGGAATACAGGTGCAAAAATCCTAAACAAAATACTAGTAAATCGAATATAACAATATATTAAAAAAATAATACATCAAGATCAAGTGAGATATATTCCAGGAGCATGAGGATGGTTCAACATACATAAATTGATCAACATAATATACTACAAATAATATATCAACAAAACAAAGTACAAAAATCATATGATCCTGGCCCTGGCCAGTTGGCTCAGTGGTAGAGCGTTGGCCTGGCGTGCAGAAGTCCCCGGTTCGATTCCTGGCCAGGGCACACAGGAGAAGCGCCCATCTGCTTCTCCACCCCTCCCCCTCTCCTTCCTCTCTGTCTCTCTCTTCCCCTTCTGCAGTGAGGCTCCATTGGAGCAAAGATGGCCCGGGCGCTAGGGATGGCTCCTTGGCCTCTGCCCCAGGCACTAGAGTGGCTCTGGTCGCAACAGAGGGACGCCCCGGAGGGGCAGAGCATCGCCCCTGGTGGGCAGAGCGTTGCCCCCTGGTAGGCGTGCCGGATGGATCCCGGTCGGGCATATGCGGGAGTCTGTCTGATTGTCTCTCCCCATTTCCAGCTTCAGAAAAATATAAAAAAAATAAAATAAAATCATATGATCCTAACAATAGACGCAGAAAAGACATTCAATAAGATAAAACATCCTTTTATGTTTAAAACTCTCAATAAAATGGGTATAGAATAAAAGTACTTCAACATAATGAAGTTCATATATGACAAACCATCAACTAATATCATACTAAATGGTGAAAAAAATGAAGGCTTTTCCTCTAAGATCAGGAAGAACACAAGGCTGTGCACTCTCTCCACTCTTATTCAATGTAGTTCTGGAAGTTTTAGTCAGAGCAATCAGGCAAGAGAAAGAAATGAAAGGCATCCATATTGGAAAAGAAGAAAAAAGGTATCACTATTTTCAGATGACATGATCCTATATCTAGAAAACCCTATAGACTCCACCAAAAAAGCTATTACAAACTATAAACCAATACAGTAAAGTCGCAGGATACAAAATTGATATACAAGTCTATTGCTTTCCTGTATACCAACAATGAACCTTCAGAAAATGACCTTAAAAAAAAACTATTTCTTTTACAATTATAACAACAACAAAATACTAGGAATAAATTTACCAAAGAATGTGAAGAACCTATATACTGAAAATTACAAAACATCATTGAAAGAAATTTAAAAATACACAATGAAATGGAAAAATATTCCATATTCATGGATTGGAAGAATCAACATAGTTAAAATGCCCATGTTATCCAAAGCAATATACAAATTTAATGCAATCCCATCAAAACACAATGTCATTTTTTAAAGACATAGAACAAAAAGTTAACAGATTTCTATGGAATCATAAGAAACCCAGAATAGCTAATGAAATCCTGAGGAAATGAAATGAAGCCAGAGGTATCACACTGACTTCAAATTATACTATAGAGCCACAATCATCAAAACAGCATGGTATTGGCAGAAAAACAGACATACAAACCAACAGAACAGAGTCAACAGTCCAGAAATAAAACCACATATATATGGACAAAACATCTTCAACAAAGGAGCTAAAAACACACAATGAAGAAAAGAAAGCCTCTTCAATAAATGGTGCTGGGAAAATTGGAAAGTCACATGCAAAAGAATAAACCCTGACTATAATTTGTTCCCCTGCAGAAAATATTAGTTCCAAATAGATCAAAGACATAAATATAATATCTGAAACAATAAATTACATAGAAAAAAACATAGATACTAAGTTCATGGACCTTAGCCATAGAAAAGAATTTATGAATTTGACCCCAAAGGCAAGGGAAGTAATGGCAAAAATAAATGAATGAGACTATATCAAATTAAAAAGCTTCTGCACAGCAAAAGATACTGAAAACAAAACAAATAGGCAACAAATAAATGGGAGACTATATTTGCAAACAACAGCTATGATAAGGGGTTAATATTCAAAATATATAAAGAACTCACAAAAGTCAGCAACAAATAAGCAAACAATCCAAATAAAAAGTGGGGAGAAGACCTGTGCGGACACATCTCCCAAGAAGACATACAAATGGCCAACAGATATATGAAAAGATGCTCATCTTCACTAGCTATTTGAGAAATGCAAATGCAAACAATAATGACATACCATCTCATACCTGTTAGATTGGCTATTATCAACAAGATAGGTAATGACAAGTTTTGGAGAGGCTGTGGAAAAAAAGAAACCCTCATTCAGTGCTGGTGGGAATGCAAATTAGTACAACCATTATGGAAGAAAGTATGGTAGTTCCTCAAAAAATTAAGAATAGTATTGCTATTGCCTGGCCTGTGGTGGCGCAATGGATAAAGCATCGACCTGGAATGCTGAGGTTGCCAGTTCAAAACCCTGGGCTTGCTTGGTCAAGGCACCTATGGAAGTTGATGCTTCCTGCTCCTCCCCCTTCTCTCTCTCTGTCTCTCTAAAAATGAATAAATAAAAATCTTAAAAAAAAAAAAAGAATAGTATTACCATATGACCCAGCAATTTCTCTACTGGGTATTTATCCCCAAAATTCAAAAATATTGGTATGTAGAGACACATGCACCCCCATGTTCATTGCAGCATTATTCACAGTGGCCAAGACAAGGAAACAATCAAATTGTACTTCAATAGAGGATTGGATAAAAAACATGTGGTACATACATACAATGAAATACTTTTTAGCTGTAAGAAATGATGACACATTATCATTTAGGCAACATGGATGGACCATGGAAACATTATACTGAGTGGAATAAGTAAATCAGAAAAAGTTAATAACTTTATGATTTCACACATAGGTGCAATATAAAACTGAGATTCATGGACATTGATAAAAGTGAAATGGTTACCAGGCTACCAGGTGGAAGGGAATGTGGGGGAGGGGGATGTGGGGGAGGGGAATAAGGGAGGTAGTGGGGGTAAGGGTATAAAGAGAGACAAATATAAAGTGACAGAAAACTATTTGATTTTGGGTGATGGGTATACAACATAATCAGCAGTTTAAATGCTATAGAGATGTTTACCTGATACCTATGTACTCATATTGACCAGTGTTACCCTGTTAAAGTTAATTTTCTAAATAAAATTTAAATATTAAAAAAATATTTGTTTCAGTAAACTTTTGTAATCAGAGAAAAAAAAAATTTTTTTTTTTTTTTTTGTATTTTTCTGAAGCTGAAAATGGGGAGAGACAGTCAGCCAGACTCCCGCATGCGCCCGACTGCCCACCAGGGGGCGACGCTCTGCCCACCAGGGGGCGTCACTCTGCCGCCTGGGGCAGAGGCCAAGGAGCCATCCCCAGCGCCCGGGCAATCTTTTGCTCCAATGGAGCCTCGGCTGCGGGAGGGGAAGAGAGAGACAGAGAGGAAGGAGAGGGGGAGGGGTGGAGAAGCAGATGGGCGCTTCTCCTGTGTGCCCTGGCCGGGAATCGAACCAGGGACCTCTGCACGCCAGGCCGACGCTCTACCACTGAGCCAACCAGCCAGGGCCTGAAAAAAATTTTTAATGTAAAATTTGTTTCCAGTCCTAGGGAGTCCCAAAAGGACAAACTCAGTATCCTCAGAACCTAATGCCAACAACCAGACTGGACAGGACAGGGGATTTGCTGAGTATCCTTTCATACCCACAGCTGCTCATTATACTTTTGATTTGGTTTTGCTATGGGAAACACATCACATGATGCTCCCCAGCAATTAGATACTATTTATTCCAGAACTCTCTTAAAGCCCTGAGGCTCTAAATACTTTTTTTATTTGTGAGCTGGGATGCATACCAAAATTTAAAAAAAACATTAAAGGTATGTTTTGCTTTTCTTCCTTAAACCTTGTATCTTAGAGGAACATTGCCCAATAGAACTTTCAGTAATGATTGGCATGTTTTTATTATTATTATTATTATTATTATTATTATTGATTCTAGAGAAAGAGGGAGGGAGAGAGAGAAAGAGAGAGGAATATCAATTTTTTATTCCATTTATTTATGCATCTTTTAGTTAATTCTTATACATGCCCTGGACCAGTGACCCCACAACCTTGGCTGATCCGGGCAACACTCTAGACAACTGAACTAACTGGCCAGGGGCAGATGGAACTGTCCTATATTTGCACTGTACCTTATAGTAGCCACTAGATACATCTGATATTGCACATTTAAAATATGGTTAGTAAGACTAAAAAACTGAATTCCTAATTTTATTTAGTTTTAATTAATGAAATTTAAATAGCCATCTGTGGTTGGTATCTAGAATATTAAACAAACTAAAGTGCTTAGGAACAGTTTACTTGATGTTTTCTTTTCTGGACTTCACCCTGACCCTTCCAGAGTTTCCAGATTGAAGTCCCTACTCAACATGTATCATTCATTTATTCATTTACTTACACACTTCTATAAAAACTTTATTAAGCATTGCAAGCCAGTCTTGGTACTAAGATCTACAAACACAATTGCTAAGTAGATAGCCCTCATCACATATGTACTGTAGCAGAAATAAAGATTTTCTAGTCCAAAATTTTATCTCTTATATTTTGCCTCCCAAAAGACCACACAGAAAGAAAAAGATTCCATTCCATCCACTCATTTTGTGCTAAATCGAAACTGTGTGTTTATGAGCATATTTAATTCTGTATCATATCTCATCAAAGGTTCCTCTTTCTCCACTGAGTGCTTTGAATTCTTCCACAATCCATCCTTTGGACTGAAAAGTACATTTCTCTTGTTTGAGTTTCTCTTCCTCAGCAGATACAGACTGGTGGATTTTTCAGGGCATAAGGCTTATTCATCTGAGAAATGTGAATTGGTATTGCGAACTATATTCTTCTTTTTACCTCTGGGAAGTAAAAGCACTTTTCTACTAACTAAACTATTCAGAAAAAAACACAATATGTTTTCAAATTTAAATTTTATTGGGCATTTACTATGTCTAAACCATTGTACTAGGAATTCTAGATGATCAAAGATCTGAAAGACTTGGCCCCTACCTTCCACAGAACTCCAGATTGTATAGAATCCAAATAGGAGTTACCACATGACTGCTTTTTTAGAAAACATAATTCCACCACTCTCCTTTTTTTTTTTTCTGAAGTAGACAGGGTCTGTCCTTTTTATTTATTCCCATTCCCCCACACCCTCCCCTTTGACAACTATCAGTTTGTTCTCAGTATCTATGGATCTGTTTTATTTATTCATTTATTCTGTTTACTTTTTAGATTCCACATAAAAGTGAGATCACATGGTATTTGTTTTTCTCTCTCTGACTTGTTTTACTTAGCACAATACCTTCTAGGTCAGGGCTCGGGAACCTATGGCTCATGAGCCAGATGTGGCTCTTTTGATGGCTGCATCTGGCTCACAGACAAATCTTTAATAAAAAATAATAATAACATTAAAAATATAAAACATTCTCATGTATTACAATCCATTCATTTCCTACTGCTTATGTTCATGGTTGCAGGTGGCTGGGGCCAATCACAGCTGTCCTCTGGGACAACACCACATTTTTATTGGATAATGCATAACATACACGGGTCGTTGTATGGCTCTCACGGAATTCCATTTTAAAATATGTGGCGTTCATGGCTCTCTCAGCCAAAAAGTTTCCTGACCCCTATTCTAGGTCCATCCATGTTATAACAGATGGCAAGATTTCATTCTTTTTTATGACTGAATAATATTCCATTGTATATATGTACCATTCCTATTTTAGCCAATTGTCTGTTGATGGACACCTATGTTGCTGCCATATCTTGACTATTACTAGTAATACTTCAATGAACATAGGGGTGTGTGTACCTTTTCAAATTAATGCTTTTGTTTTCTTTGGATAAATACCCAGAAGTGGAATTGCTGAATTGTAATGGAAGCTCTTTCTTAATATTTTTCATCTCAGTGCTATTTTCCATAGCTGCTGCACTAATTTACAACCCCACCAACAATACACAATGGTTCCCTGTTTTCTACATCCTTGCCAACACATATTTGTTGATTTATTGATAATAGCTATTTTGACAGGTGTGAGGTGGTATTTCAATGTAGTTTTAATTAGCATTTCCCTGATGATGATTAGTGATGCTGAGAATCTTTTCAGATGTCTTGGCCATGAGTATGTTTGCTTTGGAGAAATATCTATTCAGGTCCTCTGCACATTTTTAAATAAATTATTTGTTGGATTTTGTGTGTGTGTGTGTGTGTGTGTGTGTTAAGTTGTGCGGGTTTCTTATATATTTTGGATATAAACTCCTTATCAGATATATCATTTGTGAATATCTTCTCCTGTTCAATAGGTTATATTTTTATTTTATTGATGGTTTCCTTCTCTGTGCAAAAACCTTTTTAGTTTGCTGTAGTTCCATTTTTTTTGTTGTTGTTGTTTTTCATGCTCAAACAGATATATCCAAAACGATATTGCTAAGAGCAATGACAAAGAATTGTCTGCTTATGTTTCCTTCCAGGAAACAGTTTCATTGTTTCATGTCTAACATTTAAGTCTTTAATCCACTTTGAGTTTGTTTTTATCCAATTTCTCCAATTTCTTTTTTCCTTTTTTTTTTTTTTTGCGCATATTTGTCCAGGTTTGCAAACACTACTTATTGAAAAGACTGTCTTTACCACTCCCAGCTTTCTTTAAACATTTGAAAGAAAATGAGAGGAATTAAAATTTGAGGGTAGGGATATTTTTGGTTCATCTTTCCATTGTAAACAAATATAGGAGGAGAAACTATCTAAAACTATGCCTAAGTATATGGCAAAGAAAGAAAAACAATCTTTACTGTACAGGGGTGTAAAATTTAGTTTTGGGTTTACATGTAGTTCATGTGTCACGCATGTGTAAAAGTATTAAATATAAAAAAACAAAATTAGAACTAAGACTCTGTAGTAATCATTGTTGTCCAGAGAAACAGGACCAATAGAACAGATAAATAAGTAGATAATTAGCTTTATTATAAAGAATTGGCTTACATAATTATGGAGACTGAGAAGTCCTGTGATCTGCCATCAACCTGCAAGCTACAGATTCAGGGGAGTCAGTGGTGTATTTCCAGCCCAAGTCCAAAGGTAGGAGAGGCAGTAGTACAGAGCACAGGAGGTAATTGATGATACAGTCCCAGCAGTTAGGGAAAAAGTGAACTCAACCTTCCTTTTCTTTTTTTGTTTTACTCAGGCCTTCTGTTGATTGGATGAGGCTCATCTACATACACTGAGGAGGACACTATTCTTTACTTGGGTCTACTAAATCAAATACTAATCTTCTCTCGGAACACCTTCACAAACACATGTGGAAATAATGTTTAACTAGATTCTGGAGATCTCATGGCCCAGAGAAATTGACATGTAAAATTACGTATCACAGGCTCTTACCAAGAGAGATGTCCAGCTATATGGCCTTTATGGGTCCTTTAAATGCTACCCATGTGGGTCAAAACCCTGTATTCCATTTGCACAAAGGGCACAGTGGCGTCAGCATGTCTGAGTTCAAATCCTGAAATTTCCACTTACCAGTTTTATAAGCTTGAGAAAACTATTTAGCTCCTTGACATTTCATTTTCCTTATCTGTAAAGTGTAGGCAAAACCTGCTTTATGTGGATAACGTAATATAATGTATGAAAAAACTGTATGAGCAGGAGCTACCACCGTGCCTGCTTATACTAGGTATTCAATATATTCTATATTGATTAGGCATAGTTATTTGAGTGAATAGTTGTTGTTAACACAAAGCAAACAGACAAAGATTTGTGTTTTACCATCAGAAAACAACTCTTCTTCCAAATCGCAGCAACACAGTTATCACCCACACAGGGTGTGGAAACATGAAGACTGGTACATGGCTTTCTCATTGATTTTGGTTATAATATATAAAAAGAACACCAAGGAATGAGTATTTCCTGAGAGGGAAGATAGCCTGCAATAAAATCTGCAATAATCCCAATAAAGTTCCAAGCTGATTGGCATTTCTTTATCTTTGGTGGTATCTCTAAGGATTTATATTACACCTGGAGAAAAGAAAACTACAGATCAATTAATGCCGAGCCTCAGGCATTGATGGTTGAACAGTGGAGTGGTGCCACCATCTCCATTTTATAGATAAACTTAGTGAGTACTGAAGGATAAACATAGAGCATTCCTAGAGTTCAAGTGCCCTGCCACTCTCTCAGAGACAAAACCGAAGAGAGCATCCCAAGAGATACACTGACAGGGTGCTGAGGTCCCGAGTGCCCTCAGAAGTGAGGCTGGAAATGAAATATAAGCCTGCACAATGCTTTCTGCTAAGATGTGCTGTATGAAGGCTATAACCCTGAATACCATTTGCCCTTATCGTAAGCAACTGTTAGTGAAGACACTCGTCTTAACCACATTTTCCTTGTCATGATATTTGTCCATTTACCAAGAAGTGATGTGATGTTACTATTTTGGGTTCTTCACATCAACTGTGTTAGCACTGGATGTCACTGTTGTTCTATACAAACAGAACACAAGTATGCTTCTTCCTCGGGAAATTTCAGAAATGACCCAGAGCCTTCTAAAGAAGAGTTTATTATGTACTTTTGCAGAATCTTACAATACTCCTCAACCAGCTTGGTACTGGTGTTGCTATTTTCATATTCTAAATCTAATCTATCTCAAGAGCAAGAGTTCAGGGAAAAGACCAGGAGACCTCCAAAACACAAAATGTGTACAGATTCATTATTCACTCAATTATTAGAAAGATCTATTTGTGAGCAAGAAATTCAGCACTTGCTATACATACATTAAAAAAAAAAAACTTAATACCCTAGATATATATCTGAATCAGAATGAATTACATTATCATGCCATGAAAGCATCCCAGAAGTATTTCTTTGATAAATGAGATACAATATCAACTATTGCTTCTTACCCCAGTCACTTCGTAACCAAGCAACAGCTAGTAATCAAGGCAATTAAAGCTTTCAGTCTTACCTTCCAAACTGCTCTTGGACTTAAGCAAACATAGCAGGCAATGCTTTTTAGGACAATTACAGGCATAGCTCAAGTATTTACAGGACACAGCATTGTAATAGAACAATCTTTTTCGGTATTTCCGAGGTAACAGTTAAATCCTGCAACAGTGGTGGCCCATCAGTGGTGGGAAAAGACCAATTGCTCCTGAGGGTGGAAAATAATTTTGCAGGTCAAGTTAGTGAGCGATGGCATTTCTTCTTCCACTATACTCAAAGTTGAATGAGTCTGCTGCAGTATTTATTTTCCTTCATGATTTCCTTACGACGATGTTGTGGTTACTTTAGCAGGGGGTGGAAAACTGATAAGTATAATTGCTATAATCACAGGATGTATAGGATGTAAATATTTGCAGGGCAATTAAAAATGATTTGCTTCTTTAGCTTCTTAAAAGAAAAGGCACATCTGAATAGCAAACAAGCAGAGATTTACAAATAAATGTAGAAAAGATTTTAAGTGGCAGAAATATAAAATGATTTATTGGATGTTCATTTTGTGGGTTAGTTTAATGTAAGTGAGGGGGCAGAACAGCAAAATATTATGAAATGAGAAGAAATGTGTCATCAAATAGTTAAAATAATTCCAGGAGAATATCCTGGGGTCATACACGATCGCAGTGTGTGGTATTGTCAATTATCTTATCAAACATGCACATTGTTTAAGGGGATGTCTAACTGCCAAGTCATTGTTGTAACAGGCCATGGGATTCTCCTCTTTCATTAGCTACCTGTAGGGTAAAAGTAAAAACAGTGATGCCAATGGACCGCCATACAATAACAGCAGTTTTGCTTTGAGAATAGCTTTTCTTTTTCATTTTTAAAACATTTTTTAAATTATAATTTATTGTGTTAACATGGATTCAAGTATCCCACTAAACATAACTCCCTCACCCCCACCCCTTGTCCCCTATTACCCCTTGTGGCCCCCGTAACTCCCTCCATCCTCCCTCTGGGATTTGCTGTCCTGTTATCTGTATCTATATGTTGTGTACATATAATTGTACTAATCCCTTCAACATCTCTGATCCCATCCCCTCCTCCCCCTTCCCTCTGACAGCAGTCCTTCTGCTCCTTGTGACACTGCCTCTGCCTCTAGTCCATTCCTTTGTTCACTTTGTTCATTAGATTTCACATATAAGTGAGATCATATAATATTTGTTTTATTTGTCTTTCTCTGCCTGGCTTATTTCACTTAGCATTATAATCCTCAGGTCCATCTAGGCCTTCACAAAAGGTAAGATTTTCTTCTTTTTCACAGCCGTGTAGTATTCCATTGTGTACATGTACCATTCTTTTTTTATTTTTTCGAAGTGAGAAGCGCTGGGGTTGAGGGGAGTCAGACAGACAGATTCCTGCAGGCGCCCGACAGGTATCTACCCAGCATGCCCATCAGGGGGCAACGCTTGCCCCTCTGGGGAGTTACTCCACTGAAATTAAAGCCATTCTAGCACCTGAGGCAGAAGCCATGGAGCCATCCTCAACAACCGGACAAACTTTGCTCCAATGGAGACTTGGCTGTGGGAGGGGAAGAGAGAGAGGTAGAGATAGAGGAGACAGGGATTGGTGGAAGAGCAGATGGGCGCTTCTCCTGTGTACCCTGACCAGGAATCAAACCCAGGACTTCCACATTCTGGGCTGACACTCTACTGTTGAGCCAACCGGCCAGGTCCACCACTGCTTATTTTATTGTATTTTTTTAGATTTTATTTAATCATTTTAGAGAGAGGAGGCACAGAAAGGGAGGGAGGGAGAGAGAGAGAGAGACAGAGAGAGAGAGAGACAGAGAGAGACAGAGAAAGAAAGGGAGAAGAGCAGAAAGCATCAATTCCCATATGTGCCTTGATTAGGCAAGCCCAGGGTTTTGAACCAGCGACCTCAGCATTCCAGGTCGTTGCTTTTACACATTGAGCCACCACAGGTCAGGCCCACCACTGCTTTTTAATCCACTCGTCCACTGATGGACACTTGGGTTGTTTCCAGATCTTGGATATTGTAAACAATGCTGCCATAAACATGGGGGTACATATCTTTTTTTGAATCAGTCATTTGGTATTCTTAGGATATATTCCTAAAAGTGGGATAGCTGGGTTCAAAGTCATTCCATTTTTAATTTTTTGAGGAAACTCCATACTGTTTTCCACAGTGGTTGCACAAGTCTGCATTCCCATCAGCAGTGCTGGAGGGTTCCCTTTTCTCCACACCCTTGTCAGCACTTATTGTATGTTGTTTTGTTAATGAGCACCATTCTGACTGGTATGAGGTGGTATCTCATTGTGATTTTATCTTTTATCTTTTTTTTTTTTTTTTGTATTTTTCCGAAGCTGGAAACGGGGAGGCAGTCAGACAGACTCCTGCATGCGCCCAACTGGGATCCACCCGGCATGCCCACCAGGGGGCGACGCTCCGCCCATCTTGGGGCATCGCTCTGTCGCAATCAGAGCCATTCCAGTGCCTGAGGCAGAGGCCACAGAGCCATCCTCAGCGCCTAGGCAAACCCTGCTCCAGTGGAGTCCCAGCTGTGGGAGGGGAAGAGAGAGACAGAGAGGAAAGAGAGGAGGAGATGTGGAGAAGCAGACGGGCGCCTCTCCTGTGTGCCCCGGCCGGGAATCAAACCCAGGACTCCCACACGCCAGACTGATGATCCACCACTGAGCCAACCGGCCAGGGCTCATTGTGATTTTAATTTGCATCTCTCTGATGATTAATGACATTGAACATTTTTTCATTTGCCTATTGGTTATCTGTACTTCCTCTTTGGAAAAGTGTCTATTCGGTTCCTTTGCCCATTTTTTTTTTTTTTTTTTGTATTTTTCTGAAGCTGAAAACGGGGAGAGACAGTCAGACAGACTCCCGCATGTGCCCGACTGGGATCCACCCGGCACGCCCACCAGGGGCGATGCTCTGCCCACCAGGGGGCGATGCTCTGCTCCTCCGGGGCATCGCTCCGCCACGACCAGAGCCACTCTAGCGCCTGGGGCAGAGGCCAAGGAGCCATCCCCAGCGCCCGGGCCATCCTTGCTCCAATGGAGCCTTGGCTGCGGGAGGGGAAGAGAGAGACAGAGAGGAAGGAGGGGAGAGGGGGGGAGAAGCAAATGGGTGCTTCTCCTATGTGCCCTGGCCGGGAATCGAACCCGGGTCCCCCGCATGCCAGGCCGACGCTCTACCGCTGAGCCAACCGGCCAGGGCCCTTTTGCCCATTTTTAATTGGATTTTTTACCTTTCTGGTGATAAGTTTTAGAAGTTCTTTATAAATTTTGGTTATTAACCCCTTATCAGACGTATTGGTGAATATGTTCTCCCATTGTGTGTTTGTCTTTTTATTTTGTTCATGGTGTTTTTTGCTGTGCAAAATCTTTTTAGTTTGATATAGTCCCATTTGTTTATTTTGTCCTTTATTTCACTTGCCCGTGGAGATAAATCAGCAAAAATGTTGCTATGAGAGATATCAGACAGTGTACTGCCTATGTTTGCTTCCAAGATGTTTATAGTTTCAAGACTTACATTTAAGTCTTTTATCCATTTTGATTTTATTTTTGTGAATGGTGTAAGTTGGTGGTCTAGCTTCACTTTCGCATGAACCTGTCCAATTTTCTCAACACTGTTTATTAAAGAGACTGTCATTACTCTCCTGAATGCTCTTACTTCCTTTGTCAAATATCACTTGTCCATAAAAGCATGGGTTTATTTCTGGGTTCTCCATTCTGTTCCATTAATCTCTATGCCTGTTCTTATGCCAGTACCAAGCTGTTTTGATTACAATGGCCTTGTAGTATAACCTGATATCAGGAAATGTGATATCTCCCACTTTATTCTTCATTTTCAAGATTACCTAGGCTATTTGTGTTATTTTTTGTTTCCATATGAACTTTTAAAATATTTGTTCTATATCTTTGAAGAATGCCATTGGTATTTGAATAGGAATTGCATTGAATCTATAGATTGCTTTGGGTAATATGAACAGTAAATGATGTTTATTTTTCCTATCCATGAACACAGTATATGCTTCCACTTGTTTGTATCTTTCTTTTTTTCTTGTCTTATAAATTTCTGAGTACAAGTCTTTTACATTTTTAGTTAAATTTACTCCTAGGTACTTTAATTTTTTTGTTGTTGTTGCTATAGTGAATGTGTTTGTTTTCTTAATTTGTCTTTCAGATAGTTTATTGTTGGTGTATAAAAAGGCCTTTGATTTATGAATATTAATTTTATATCCTGCTACCTTGCTGAATTCATTTATCAGGTCTAGTAGTTTTTTGGCTGACACTTTAGGATTTTCTATGTATACTATCATATCATCAGGAAATAATGATCATTTTACTTTTTCTTTTCCAGTTTGGATGCTTTTTATTTCTTCTACTTCTCTGATTGCTGTGGCTAGGAATTCCAGAACTATGTTGAATAAGAGTGGTGAAAGAGGCACCCCTGCTTTGTTCCTGATCTCAAGGGGATTGCTTTTAATTTTTTCTCATTGAGTATAATGTTGGCTGTCGGTTTGTCATAGATGGCCTTTATTATACTGAGATATGTTTCCTGTATTCCCACTTTGCTGAGACCTTTGATCATAAATGGGTGCTAGATTTTATCAAATGTTTTTCCTGCATCTATTGATATAATCATGTGATTATTATCCTTCCTGTTGTTTATATGATGAATCACATTGATTGATTTGCAAATATTGTACCAGCCTTGACTCCCCGGAATAAACCCCACTTGATCGTGATGTGTGACTTTTTAAATGTATTCCTGGATCCAGTTTGCTAATATTCTGTTGAAAATTTTAGCATCTATGTTCATCAGAGATATTGGTCTATAGTTTTCTTTCTTTGTGGTGTCTTTACCTGTTTTTGGAATGAAGATAATGCTTGCTTTATAAAAGAAGCTTGGAAATCTTCCCTTCTCTTGAATTTTTTGAAATAGCTTGAGAAGGATAGGTGTTATTTCTTCTTTGAATATTTGGCAAAATTCAGCTATGAAGCCATCCCGTCCAGTATTTTTGTTTGTAAGACTTTTTTGATAACTGTTTCAATTTCATTTGTTGTAACCAGACTGTTTATGTTTTCTGATTCTTCCAGATTGAGTTTTGGAAGATTGTATGTTTCTAGGAATTTATCTATTTCTCCTAGGTTGTCCATTTTTTTGGCATGTAGATCTTCATAGTATTTTCTTATAATCCTTTGTATTTCTGCAGTGTCAGTTGTTACTTCTCCATTTTCATTTCAAATTTTATTTTTTGAGTCCTCTCTTTTTTTTTTCTTGATGAGTCTAGTTAAAAGTGCATCAATCCTTTTTACCTTTTCAAAGAAACAGCTCTTGGTTTCAATGATCTTTTGTATTACTTTTTTAGCTTCTATGTCATTTATTTCTGCTCTACTCTTTATTATTTTCTACCTTCTACTTCCAATGGGCTTTGTCTTTCTTTTCTAGTTCTTTTAGATGCAGGGTTAAGTAGTTTATTTGAGCATTTTCTTTCTTCTTGAGGTATGCCTGTAATGCTATGAACATCACTCTCAGGACTGCTTTTGTTGTGTCCCATAAATTTTTAGTTGTATGTTTATTTTCATTTGTTTTAAAGAAATTTTTTATTTCTTCCTTGATCTCATTGTTAACCCATTTATTATTTAATAACATGCTATTTAGCCTCCAATTGTTGAATATTTTTCAGGGTTTTTTTATTGTAGTTGATTTCTAGTTTTATGGCATTGTGATCAGAGAAGATGCCTGATATGACTTCAGTCTCTTGAATTTATTGAGTCTTGTTTTGTTTCCTAACATGTCACCTATTTTAGAGAGTGTACCATGAGCACTTGAAAAGAATGTATATTCTGCTGCTTTGGAGTGAAAGGTTCTGAAGATATCTATTAAATCCTGTTGATCAAGTGTATCATTTAAGGCCACTATTTCTTTGTTAATTTTCTGTATGGAGGATTTATCCATTGATGTTAGTGGGATATTAAAATCCCCTACTGTTATAGGATTGCTGTTGATCTCATCTTTTATGCCCAACAAAATCTGATTTATATATTTAAGTGCTTCTGTACTAGGTGTATAAATATTTACAATTGTTATATCCTCCTGTTGGATTGCTCCCTTTATCATTATGTAGTGAGCTTCTTTATCCTTTACTATAGCTTGTGTTTTTTTTTTTAATTAATTTATTTATTTATTCATTTTAGAGAGGAGAGGGAGAGACACACAGAGAGAGAGAGGAGAGACCGAGAGAGAGAGGGGGGAGGAGCTGGAAGCATCAACTCCCATATGTGCCTTGACCAGGCAAGCCCAGGGTTTCGAACCGGCGACCTCAGCATTTCCAGGTCGACACTTTAACCACTGCGCCACCAAAGGTCAGAATAGCCTGTGTTTTAAAAGCTATTTTGTCAGATATAAGTATTGCTACCCCAGATTTTTTTTCATTTCCTTGTGGCATGAAGTATTTTTTTTCCATCCTTTCACTTTCAGTCTATGTGTATCTTTTGTTTTAAGGTGGGTCTCTTGTAGACAACATATGTATGGAACCTGTTTTCTTATCCATGCAGCTACCCTATGTCTTTTGATTGGCGCATTTAATCCATTTACATTTAAGATTATTATTGATATTTATTTATTTAAATCTACAATTCTCTTTTTCTAAATTTTTTTCTTTTGCTCTTTTTACAATAGGCCTCTTAACATTTCTTACAATACTGATTTGGTTGTAATAAATTCCTAATTATTTTTTTAGGGGGGTGAAGCTTTTTTTTTTCTCCTTCAATTTTAAATGACATCTTTACTGGATAAAGAATTCATGGTTGTAGTTTCTTGTTTTGCAACACTTTGAATAGCTTTTGCCAATCCCTTCTGGCCTCAAGTGTTTCTGTGGAGAACTTGGATATCATCCTTATGGGGGTTTCTATGTAGGTAATTAATTGCTTGACTCTCCATGCTTTAAGAACTTGTGTGACTTTTTCCTTCATCAATTTAGGGAAGTTTTCAGCTATGATTTCTTTAAACAGGTGCTCTATCTCTTGTTTGTCCTCTTCTCCTTCAGGAATCCCTGTGATGCAGATGTTGTTTCTCTACATGTTGTCTCAGAACTGCCTTAGAATTTCCTCTGTCTTTTTGAGGCTCTTTTCTTTTTGCTTCTCTGCTTCCACGCTTTTGTTTATCTTGTCCTCTAAATCACTGAATCGGTCCTCTGCTTCATGCAGCCTGCTATTGATTCCTTCTAGTTTAGTCTTCATTTCTGATATTATATTTGTCATTTCTGACTGGTTCCTTTTTATGATTTCAATGTATTTTTTGATGCTTGCTATCTCTTTATTTAGGTGCTTATTATGTTCATCCATTATTTTTCTAATACCCTTGAGCATCCTAAAAATAATTATTTTAAACTCCGCATCTGGCAGTTTGGTTATTTCCATCTCAGTCATTTATTTTTCTGGGTATTTCTCTTATTGATTCATTTGGGTCACATTTCTCTGTCTACCCATTTTGTCAGTGTATTAGGTAGTGCTATCTGACTTTAAAATTTTTGTGGTGTCTTTATGGAGAAGATGGGCTCGGTGGTACTGACCTCCAGGCCACCTGTTTTCTTTGTTCTGGGAAAGTTTCTTGAGGATACTATTTTTCTTCTTTTTGTATGTGTGTACTTGATACAGTTGATCCTTTTGTGGGTACGGCTATCCCTTCAACTGGCTGGCTCTAATAATCAACCTTGATCATGTGTATTACACATTGTGTAATGTCTGTCCTGTTGGGTGTCTATTCTTCACAGTGTCTGGTGCCTGCTAGACTCCACCTTTTGGTTTGCTGCTTGTGTAGCTAGCTGAGTCTAAGGTTGGTGCTGTCTGCCACCCTAGTTCTGTTGGCTCTAGTTCTTCTTGGGTTGGCATCAGCTGTTGTTTTAAACTGGCTGTGGGCTACCTGTCTGCAGCTACTGCACTTTTCACTGTTAGTGTCTACATTTTCTGTGCCTGGGTAATGTTGTAGGGGCCAACCTTTATATAAGGATCAGCTTCCTCCTGCTTATAGATGATAGAAGCTCTGTAAAAGCCCCAAGTTGTGTAAGATTTGTCTCCACTTTTCAGCTCCTCCTCCTCTTGCAGCTGCCTGGTCTTCCCACAGAGTCTTCTGTAGTCAGACTGTAGTGTGGACTCAGGTTGGCCTCACGCAACCAAACCCTCTACTGGTTGCACACTTGGTGGATTAGGGCAGCTGAGGTTGTGAATACAAAATTAATGTGACCCCCTACTTTAGGAGTTCTCTTGGTTAGTGTTGGGCAGATAAAATGTATTATGCTCACTTTGTTAAAGAGGCCGTTGCCCAGGTGATATTAATGTGTGTTGGGGTGGGCTAAAGGCAGGCAGAATCCTTGTAGCCTGGGGCTTGGTTTTGGGATTAAGCCTTTCCTACCCTTTTTGGTGTAAGGTGGTACAATCCTATCATGCCTCAGAGAAGTGACTTTGTATTAAGAGACTTCCCTATTATGTATATTGGATTAAGGGTTTGGATTTCTACACTATAAAATGGGAACAGAGCGGGAGTTTGCTCTTGGTTCCTGAGGCTAGCATGAGAGAGTGGAGAGAGTAGAGCCAGCAGCTAAAGGAGGCCACGTGGAGGAGGCCAGGAGAAGCAGCCAAGATGGCGGAGTGCTGAGTGAGATGCCAGTTTGTGTAGAGTTTGTATCTGGGATAAGGAAGGAGATGGGGAACTGAGGAGAAGAAGGCTGGTGAGCTAGAAACCTTTGATTCTAGGAAACTCAGATAAGTCAGTGGCTTTGTGAGCACTGAGTGTGACTGGGTTTTGGAGCCCAGTGTATGTTTTTACTTGCCCGCCGGGTGCAAGGTAGGATTAAAGGCTATGGCCCACCAGTTTTTGGCTCCATGGTTTCTTTACCGACTGTCCGAATCCAATGCGAACCTGCATGGGCCAGGCGGTGGCTGTGATAGTGGCCCCGGCCCTGCCTGCTGGCTTTACAGTTAGGAGCTCAGTATGGGGAATGTGGCCCCTACTCCAGAGCTTAATTTATCAGCCACTGCTGGTTACTCAGTTTTTATTTCTCCTCAACAGCTGAGCAGCAGGTTCAGACCGAGTGTGGCTGACAGTGCCCTCTACAGAAGTTCTTTCAGTTGATGAGATCCTGGTCTCAGTGAGGAAGACTGAGAGAGTTCTTTACTAGGTTTGACTGCCTCCCCCCCCAAGGTGGCTGAGCTCATTGACCAGATTCAATAATAGACTCACAGGACCCACACATTAAATGTCCATGCCCCAAGCCTCTCTCCCTTCTCCCTGTGGAATTTAGCCCAGCAGGTCAGGATATCCAGTGCCCAGGCCAGCTGACTGTGAAGCTCCACCCTATCTAATGCACATGAACCACTGTGCTGGAGCTGATCACAGAGAGTAGAACTTGTCTCAGCTGGGACTGGTGTGAGGAGCTTTTCCTTAGGATAGCACTCTAGCAAGGATTGTTAGGTCCTGAACCAATGCTTTCTTCAGCTGGCCCCTGAATGTGCCAGCCCTGGACCTCCTTGGCAGGAACCTGGTGGAGATTAGTGGGAGACACTGCTCATGACTGGCCCTCAGCAACCTTCTTGGAGTTACAAGCAATCCAGAGTTTGTGGCTGCCTCTGCTGGGCCCAGATGTACATGGAAATACAATGCTGCACACCAAGCCTGGCTTTTACGTACACTAGGCCTGGGGGAAGGTCCATTTAAGACAGCAGTTCTCAACCTGTGGGTCACGACCCCGGTGGGGGTCGAACGACCAAAACACAGGGGTTGCCTAAAGCCATCAGAAATACATATTTTATTTAAAAATGTATTGTATAATAAATATGTGTTTTCCAATGGCTCTAGGTGACCCCTGTGTTTTGGTTGTTTGACCCCTGCCAGGGTCGTGACCCACAGGTTGAGAACTGCTGGTTTAAAGGCTTAGTTTCCCTCAGAATCACTTCCTACAGACTCTGTCTCCTGGCTGCTTGTTGGGCTCAGCTACTAAAAAAAAGCTCTGCTAGAGTCTAGTGCCTGCAGCATTTCAGGGATTAGGAAGGGTTGTGGGTGTGGCTCGGCCCCAGGTTTCAGTCTTTCCAGACTTTTTTCACAGATCTCAGTAGGGTGTTGCCCAGGAGTCCCGTGGGTGTGGCCTCTGAAACCCAGAGGTGTGGTTTGCCTGCTCTCCAGGCAGTTTCGACTGAGTCTCCTGTGAAGCAGAAGCACCAGTCATATAATTGGGAGAGTGGTGGTGAGGGGAGGGGGGAGAGTTCCAGGCTCAACACCAGAAAACTGTGTCACTGACGTGCACCCTGCTTACTGGTCTCTCAGAATGACCTGGTACCATGACTAGGGTAGGAGAGACTCCCTAGGGTGAAGCAGTTGCCTTTCCCCAGGTTGATGAAGCACAGAGGGGATGCTCTACCCAAGAAATATGGTGACTACAGTACTAGAGAATGACTCAGCACAAGGGTTCTGGTGGCCATCTCCCCAGTGTCACTCCCTGGGCCTCCAACTTTACATTCTTCTCATGAAATTCCAGTCCTCTCAGCTCTCCCCCCATCAGATCCCTGGGTAAGTGGCTGTGAAGGACATTTTCTGGGTAGGCCTTTTGAGATAGAGTCTGCATCTCTGAAAGCTCAGTCTCTTTCTCACAGACAGAAACCTTGCTCTTTTCACCACCAAATGATATCTTGGCACCTGTTCTAGGCTCTGGAATTCTAGGCTGGGACTCAAGGACTGGGCCGGAGCACCCTCACCTCTCAGGGTAACCCTCCCCACGGTGAGAGCCCTCTGGACCCTCAGGGGCTGCTTGCTTTTGGGTGCAGGGCTGCCCTTTCCACCTCTCTGCCCTTCCTATCAGTTTGGTGTGGCTTCTTCCATGATCTTTGGTTATAGACTCCTCTTGGTTCAGTCCAAAGTTATTTTTTTTAAATGATTGTTCTTTAATTAAGTTGCAATCCAATTTGGACATGGGAGGTGGCAGGTGAAATATCTTCCTACTCTGTCACTATCTTGAAACCTTGGCATCTCTTTCATTTTTATCTGATTCACTAATTCAAATATAAAGATGTGCTATGCCTCACTCTACATTCCAAGTAACAGTGCTATTTGACCCATCTAATGAATTTCTAATGTATTCTAATTCTTATTGCCACCAGAGACCATGGGAAGGCTACACTCTACACTATGTAGAATATGTAGGATTTGCATAAAGTAGAATAGAGAATTGAACAGCACTCAGATATTTGTATAGCAAGGTTAAAATTTACACATACAAATTTATATGTGCAAAAATAGTATTTGTTATGTTCTATGTTTGGCCTCATGTTGCCCTCGATCCTTTCTTTCACTAATTAAAAAAGAAATACCCCAAATAAATAAACCCTTAAACTTGATGATAAATGGTAACTTTGTCTCTATGTGGTTTAAAAGGCTCTTGGTTAATTCAGTCTCATAAAAACAAATATTCAATTAATTTGCATTTATTATCTGTTTTTGGTTCTTAGTTGGGTAAAAAATGAAAGAAAGAAAGAAAGAAAGAAAGAAAGAAAGAAAGAAAGAAAGAAAGAAAGAAAGAAAGAAAGAAAGAAATGTTGTTTCAGAAGAACAAGGAAATTTGAACTTTGATGCAAATATCATCCTCTGCTAGTCCTGCTAACTGATTGGGGGAATAACTGACAAGTTTTGAGACTGGTCTCTGTCATTGCTACATATGTTTGCTGAAGTGTCTATGGATTGTGATGCTCAAGGTTGTGCTCAGGGTAGGCAAAGGAGAGTGACTACTCCCATGAAGCTCAGCAAACTTCTTCTGTTAGCTAAGCTGCAAACTCTTCCCCCCTGATAATGTTGATTCTCTAAGACTTCATGCATTTCCTTCAAGCTGTAGATTCTTCAGTGGTTTCCTCTCTCTGAATCACAGTTACTTGGTGGCAGTAATGCCTACTTTTGTTTAGTTCTGCTTACTCTTAATTCTCAGTCACCTACTTCTTTCTTCACATGGTCCTGCTGGAACATCTGGACCCCTTTCTATGTCATATATAGGCCAGGACCAGGATTTTGCTGCCCTAAGGCTGCACATCTAGACCTTCTGCTCCTCTGCCTGCACTGAGTCAACATTCTGGCACCATGTCACATGAAGCAGAGGGAAGCAGAGAAGAGGTTTAGATGTGCTTTGACTTCCCTTCACTTAATCCAGAATCCAGATCAGACGTTTTATCATCTTGCCTTTTCTTCACTCTAGCTGCCACTCAGGAAACAGTAGACTCATTCTCACCTATATCACCTGATGATTTTCATACTCCTGTGGACAAGTCCTACCAGGGGTGAGGACGGTGGAGATGCAAATACCCAACTCCAGGGACCAGTTTCAGTGATGCAAATCCACTTTATTCAGGAAGTAAGCTAGCTTATATACGTAGGTTCAGCCTATAGGTTGTTACAGCGTGTCCTTCATAGCCAATGGCTAAAAAGATCAGGGAGCTGCATGGTTGGTGCTAAGTCACTTCTTCATAGCAGGTGAGCTTCCTTCCTGGGTATGCCCAGGAGGCTTCTGGGAGCTGGAGTATTCTCACAGCATTGCATCAGCTGTAGCTGCTAGGAATGTGCTCTGTGCTCCACCCACACCTCCTCCTTCTCTTTTAATTAAGACCAATTGGACTTGATGAATGACAGCTTGCTGTTGTTGTAGCTTCTGAATGCTATGCATTATGCAACAGAACCCTAGTAGAACTAAAACAACTATAATACCTATTGTACTATATGCTAATAGATTAGCTGGATTAAACAATGAGGTAAGCTTCTGTAATGTTTGACTAGTTAAGAAATAGAACAGGGGTCTTAAACAGGAAATTCCTCCTAGGGGTCGGGATGTCATTTCCCTCCCATTGTGTTATAGAGACCTTCTAGGTGCTGATAAACACAGTTCCATTTTGATTATAAAAAATGGAGGTAGGTCCATGCATGCCCCCTTCCCACAAAGGTCCCAGCGTCCAAACACAGAACGGATGGCTTGCTGTGGGCTGAGTACTGCATATGGTTGCAAGGCACATTACACAAATTACAACAACATGACAAATCATACAATTTCAACAATTACAAAGGTACATTTTACCAGTCTCTGAGCACTTTGTCAAAAGCACAAAATGTCCTCAGCCTTCTTTCTAGCCATGGGAAAAGCTTCCCGGGGCAGGGGAAGGGCCTCCAGCAAAGCCACCCGCAACCCCTATCAGGGTATTTCACATTGTCCAAAATCTGTAAGTCCATCCAACAAAGGAGCCAGTGCTCACTCGGGTCCTAGTCCAGGAAATCAGTACACACCCACGAGGCATCAGCCACCCCCCTCATCCCTGCCATCCTGGCAGGTCTTACACTGTCCCGAAGAGGAGCACGTGGCAATGGTAGTCAGCATTTCCATCTCTGCTCTGGAGAGCATGATGGCATCCACCCCTATATCCCAAAATGTCAGCAAACCCACCAGCGGCTTAGCAGGCACTCCCTGCCATTCCAGCAGCCACTCAGCGATGCAAGCCTGGCTTCTGGTCATCTTCCCATCGCAGCTGCCGCCATTTACCTTCTGAAGTCTGCGAATCACAACTCTGGCCCAATTCTCCTCATCTTCCAAAGATGAACTGAAAACACCAGCTCGCGCTGCTGGGGTCAAGCCCTGGGCTGCCGCCGCCTGCATCTGGGAGTCAGCGGTTACTATAGCACACGTAAGCAAGAACAGAGCACCAGGGCCTGGGGGCCTGTCAGGGACAATTCTCTGGGCCCGCCCCACCAAAGCCTCCACATGCCCCCAGGTGATGGGGCGCACACACTGCCACAAGATCTTCTTCTGGAGCGCTGAGGACCTCCTCCCCTCAGGTGTAGTCAGTGTGGAGAAGGCCAGGGCTGTGGCTTTGGACGGGTGAAGACTGAACCACTTAGTGGGTGCCCAAGAAACCCTGTCAAGCAGGTTGGGGGGTTCCTGGGATCCAAATCGGCTGAAAGACACAAGCATAACTTCTCCCTTGTGTTAAAAGAGGGTGTGATCCCCGCCACTGTGCCATGGCTAGGTCCTTCCAGCATCATTTCAGAGAGAGGGGTGGGGGGGGGGGAGAGAGTGAGAGATACAGAAAAATAGACAAGACAGACAGACAGAAAGAAAAAAGACACACGGGGGCATATAGGCTGGCCCATGGGTCTGCAGCAGGAAAACATGTTGGAGAAAATGGCATCTGAGAGGCTGAGGTGGGGCATTGAGCCTGGCAGGGAATGTGGAAATAGCAACTTCCGCTTTTTCCGGTGTCAGAGCTGATGGCACAGTTAGCAATTCGGTTGGTTTCATTTCTGTGTGCTCAGTCATGATTTTGTCAAACTCGGAGGCTAAACTACTTTCCTCCTCAGTGGAGGGGGCGAATAGGGAGGTAGGGGCTCCTCTGAAAGAGGAGTAGCCTGTAGGACCTTAGGGACCAGCGGAGGGTCCCCAGCAGGAGCACCGGTCAAGCAGGCGTGTATTGCCAATAAGGCAGGAGTGAGGCTGAGAGGGAAGGTTTGCCCTCATGTACTTCGGCCGAACGGACTCTCTAGAAAGCTCAGGCCCAAGTAACAGGGTGCCAAAGAGGTGCATCCTGGAGCCAAGGGTTGAAACCAGAGAGAATCTCCCAGTAAGTACAGAGATCCTTTTCACTAACTTTAACTCGCCTACTCTGCAATAGGACGTGGAGGGCTTGAGCCTGTGGGGGAGAAGGTTTCCCATTGCAGAGGTTTCATTCACTCATCCCTTGGATGCCTGTTAGGTCCTGCTCGACATTGGGTTCCTGTTGTAGACAAGTCCTGCCGGGGGTGAGGACGATGGAGACACAAAGACCCGACTCCGGGGACCAGGTTCAGTGATGCAGATCCACTTTATTCAGGAAGTAAGCTAGCTTATATACACAGGTTCAGCCTATAGGGTGTCACAGCGTGTCCTTCATAGCTAATGGCTGAAAAGATCAGGTAGCTGCCTGGTTGGCGCTAAGTCATCTCCTTATAGGGGGCGAGCTTCTTTCCTGGGTGTGCCCAGGAGGCTTCTGGGAGCTGGAGTATTCTCACAGCCTTGCGTTAACTGCAGCTGCTAGGAATGAGCTCTGTGCTCCACCCACATACCCCCTTGTTTCCTAACTGCAGGGCTGAAAGAGCTTTCTATTTCTACTTTCTATCTGAAAGGAAGAATCTTCTATCATATATCTCTTTATAGAGAAGCAAAGCTCTATACCTTGAATTCCAAGTCCTACCTTTATATAATAAAAAGTCTTTCGTGTATAGAAATCCTGGTTTATTTTTTGTTTTTTTTTCATTAAAAACTGACTTGGTAGGAATTGTCTTGCTTTGAACCCAGACAAAACAAAACTTGAGCTTGAAATACCAAATTGAGCATTGACTTCATTCTCTATTGTACCATGAAAGCAATACAAGCAACTGATTCTTTGGGTTTAGAGTTCTGAGGCAATAAAATTTGGGGAAATTTTAAGAAAATCAATTCATGGTCAAAAAATCTATTACACTTATTATTCAAAAACTTCAGCAGTTGCCAGTGGTTTTGGAATCTGTACAAAGCTACACAGGACTAAAGGCATCTATGGGTCCCATCCAGCCTCCTCTCACTTCTGTGTAAAGGAGAGTACACATAAACATGGGACTAACAGATCAATTAAATTACTATTTTTTGTCTCTTGTTTTCAAGAGAATGTAGAGTTCAAGTTGCCTATTTAATGTACTTATGATGTGACTTTACTCCGTGCTAGAAACTACTTTAATAAATATTGTTATTGGATAATAAAGTGGAAGGCAAGTATGATGAAATTAATCTGAAATTATGTTAGTGATGATAATAATAACAACAGTATTTGCATGTTTCTGTGCCAGACACATTATCTTGTTTAATTATCAGAACAACCCCATGAGGGAGATGCTATTCTTATCCTTATTTGAAGAAAAGAAAACTGAGTGGTGATATTCAAAGTCATATGCATAATAGATCATTAAGTAATCAGCCTAGAGAAAAGGCTAAAGATGCTTTTTAAAAAGACTGGTAAGCTTAGATCTTGATCTTTTCTGATTTAAAAAAATATCAAAAGATCAAATAATTAACCTAAATAGCATAACTATTTACATGAAAACCAATGCAAAAATATTATTGTTGTTTTTTATTTCTGCCTGAAGAAAAAGAAAAAAAGAGAAAAGAAACAAATTTTAGGATAAATTTTCTGTTATTAAGAAGCTATAATATTCTCTTGCCTGGAATCCTAATATAAAATAATTCATAAAATGCTTGAGTGCATTCAGAATTGAATAGCTATATTTTGTTATTGGAGTTCTATTGTTTCCACAAGTACATACCAATTAAAACTATTTCAAACTTAATTCATTACATAACATTTCAGTTTGCAGAGCATATTTTTTAACATTTAACTTTGTCCTTCTTGGATGTTAATTTTTTCAAACATTTTCTAAATCAGTCCTTGCCTGATAAATATGTCTGTTTGGTTTGTTTTTTTTGACTCATGTTCCATAATAGTTCTGATTTTTTTCTGAGCCACAAATTGGAGACAAGGGAAGCATGAACCCATGGGTTTTCCTTCCTTTCTGTAAGTTTATACAAAGGTGAGGAGACATGTCTTTCATTAAGTAGATAGTAACTTCTTAAAGTTTTCAGATGGATGAAATGATAACCTCTCTGCTGATTAGAATGTCTGATTCCCTCTAAGAGACTCTAAAGGAAGCCAATTAGCTTCCGCAGATGTGTGTACAATGGAGAAGAGGAAGGAAAGAGGGCAATAGTAGCTTTTTAGGAGCTTGGATAAAAAAAAAGATAAGATTTCTGGATAGGAGGATGTGGAGTTGAACCTTTATATAGAAGGTCAGAAACTGTGGGGGGAGGAAAACAGCAGTCACAGAGTTGAGAGAGATCAATGTTACACACAATGTAGATACTGTATGCAGAGGTGTTCGTCAGGGAAATTATGTTTAAGGAGTGTGAGAAACCAGGAAACTATTTCACTAAGGGAAAAACATACATCAGATGGTTTTCCATTCTGAGGTTGTACTTTGGGGTCAAACATTATAAGGATGTTAGATTAAAATAAAGCTCTAAAATTCTTTTTTTTTTAATAAATTTTTATTAATGTTAATGGGATGACATTAATAAATCAGGGTACATATATTCAAAGAAAACATGGTTATCTTGTCATTAAATTATGTTGCATACCCCTCGCCCATAGTCAGATTGTCCTCCGTCACCCTCTATCTAGTTCTCTGTGCCCCTCCCCCTCCCCCTAACTCTCTCCCTCCCTCCCTCGTATGTCCTCCCTCCCCCCACCACTGGTAACCACCACACTCTTGTCCATGTCTCTTAGTCTCGTTTTTATGTTCCACCAATGTATGGAATCATGTAGTTCTTGTTTTTTTCTGATTTACTTACTTCACTCCGTATAATGTTATCAAGATCCCACCATTTTGCTGTAAATGATCTGATGTCATCATTTCTTATGGCTGAGTAGTATTCCATAGTGTATATGTGCCACATCTTCTTTATCCAGTCTTCTATTGAAGGGCTTTTTGGTTGTTTCCATGTCTTGGCCACTGTGAACAGTGCTGCAATGAACATGGGGCTACATGTGTCTTTACGTATCAATGATTCTGAGGTTTTGGGGTATATACCCAGTAGAGGGATTGCTGGGTCATAAGGTAGTTCTATTTGCAGTTTTTTGAGGAACCACCATACTTTCCTCCATAATGGTTGTACTATTTTACAGTCCCACCAACAGTGGATGAGAGTTCCCTTTTCTCCACAGCCTCTCCAACATTTGCTATTACCCGTCTTGTTGATAATAGCTAATCTAACAGGGGTGAGGTGGTATCTCATTGTAGTTTTGATTTGCATTTCTCTAATAACTAATGAAGCTGAGCATCTTTTCATATATCTGTTGGCCATTTGTATTTCTTCCTGGGAGAAGTGTCTGTTCATGTCCTCTTCCCATTTTTTTATTGGATTGTTTGTTTGTTTGTTGTTGAGTTTTATGAGTTCTTTGTAAATTTTGGATATTAGGCCCTTATCTGAGCTGTTGTTTGAAAATATCATTTCCCATTTAGTTGGCTGTCTGTTTATTTTGATATCAGTTTCTCTTGCTGAGCAAAAACTTTTTATTCTGATGTAGTCCCATTCATTTATCTTTGCCTTCACTTCTCTTGCCATTGGAGTCAAGTTTATAAAATGTTCTTTAAAACCCAGGTCCATGAGTTTAGTACCTATGTCTTCTTCTATGTACTTTATTGTTTCGGGTCTTATATTTAGGTCTTTGATCCATTTTGAATTAATTTTAGTACACGGGGACAGGCTGTAGTCGAATTTTATTCTTTTGCATGTGGCTTTCCAGTTTTCCCAACACCATTTGTTGAAGAGGCTTTCTTTTCTCCATTGTGTGTTGTTGGCCCCTTTATCAAAGATTATTTGACCATATATATGTGGTTTTATTTCTGGGCTTTCTATTCTGTTCCATTGGTCTGAGTGTCTATTTTTCTGCCAATACCATGCTGTTTTGATTATCGTGGCTCTATAATATAGTTTAACGTCAGGTATTGTAATGCTCTAAAATTCTTAAGAGCTCAATCAAACCTACCAAGCAATTCTTAACATAATGTAGACCAGCACTGCTTAAAAGAAGTAGAATGAGTGCCTTATGGGCAACTAAATTTTTAGTAACTATAAAATAAAAGGTAAAACTAATTTTACAATACTTTAACCCAGTGCATAAAAATATTATCATTTTAATAAATAATCAATATTTTAAAATTTTAATGTGATATTTCACATTTTTTTATACTAAGCTTTGGAAATCTGGTGTGTATATCATACTTATAGACTACAGAACATATTGTATGTGATCTGAATTTTTAAAGCAAATATATGGTCTGTATTTAGATGTCATAAAATTTATAGTTGAAAAAGAAGATTTGTATATTTATGTTTTTTTAAACACATTTAAATGTTTTTCAATAACTGAAGAAACTAAAAAAATTCTTTTCTATTAATATTTACATCTACATTGATAAAACTGGTTCATTATTCCTTAGAAATATTTGCCTATGAATAGAAAGTATATCAGTTTCAAACTGTGTCTATTCAAATTAAATAAATTCATTAACTTGTATCAATTCAGTATTATTAATATTAATTCCAAGAAGGTATTTCATGAATTAAAAAACAATTTAAATAATTTATCAATATCAGTCCAGTAGCTCAGTTGGTTCAAGCATTGTCCTGAAACACCAACACTGAGGGTTCAATCCTTGGTCAGAGCACATACAAAGATAAACCAATGAAGGCATAAATAGGTGAAATAACAAATCATCATTTCTCCCTCTCCCTCTCTCTCTCTTTCTCTCTCTTTCTCTCTCTTGCTTTCAAATCAATCAGTCAATAAAAAAGTTAATCAATATCAATAAAAAACAATAAACAAATTTAGCAATATCAACAGTGTTCTTTAAAGTTTTCTTCTACTTTCTAGCTAACTTATATTATATTGTTGATTATAATTAACATCTGTATACTGATTATGCTAGAAAAATGTGTAAAATCATTAATATGGATTTCTAATAATATGAATAGTTTTAATTTTAATATAAATGCCTGAACCTCTCTAGCTACTCACAAGTATTTCTTTTCCTCAGAGAGTCAAATTTAATTTATTTTTATGCAATCATAGAAGTGAGAAAACATAAATCACTCTGCCATTTTCATCTTTGTTTTTTATTTGTTTAGAAAAATTTCGATTTCAAGGTAATACAATAAGTCTTTATAAAACTCTTCCATGACTCACTTAATGAGCATTAGCAAAGAATGCTAGATTATTGAGTGCATTGTCTTTTATTTCTTTCAATATTTCCATAAATTAGCAATGGTTTATGGCCTTTGAATATATGTATATTCATGATCTTTAAATTTAAATTATTTTACAACTGTGTTTATGAAACTTAAGACTCTCAGAAAACAGCACAGATATTTTCAGTGTACATTACAGGCAGTTCTTGGGTTAAGAACAAGACAAGTTCTGTAGGTTTGTTCTTTAGTTGAATTTGTATGTAAGTTGGAATAGGTACATTTACCTATTAAATGCAACTTAGATGTTCATTTTAACATAGTATTTATTTTTATGTTTCTTGTGCATATACTTAAACATTTTCAAATATAACCTTAAATAATCTTGGATAATGCAGAAGATGATGGACTTGTTGAAGGGACTCGTACTTGAGAGTCAGGGATTGATGCTGCTGCTAGATTCAGTTTCTTGAAGTAGGCATTAAGGGAGGTTTGTACAGTGTTTTTTGTTTTTTGTTTTATTTATTTATTTATTTATTTATTAAAATATTTTATTGTTTTATTTATTGATTTTTTAGAGAGAGAGGATTGAGAGAGAGAGACAGAGAGAAAGAGAAGGGGGAGGAGCAGGAAGCTTCGACTCCCATATGTGCCTTGACCGGGCAAGCCCAAGGTTTCGAACTGGCGACCTCAGTGTTCCAGGTCGATGCTTTATCCCACTGCACCACCACAGGTCAGGCCTTGTTGTTTTTTGTAAATCATAAATGGCCGTGTAGCATACCAGGCCTATGGTAACTGTACAGCAAACTTTGGTGAACCTTTCTCTATCGGGATCTTGCTCTTCTAATTTTGCCATTTCTACTTCAATTTGACAAAAAGCATCAGCTAATTCTTTTGTAAAAAACTTTTCACTTCTGGAGTTTCTAGGTCCCTGTTTTCTTCCTTAAATGCTACATCTGCTACTCTAGTTCCATAGATTTTTATTGGTTAGTTTTTTCCATGAGAGTCAAGTAACTCTATGATAACATTTCATTGATGTCCAACTGCAGAGTGCCCATATGGCACTCTGTTTTTAAGTACCAGCTGTATGTAAGTGGGATAATTGTAACTCGGGGACTTAGTGTATACAGTGAAATGGAGCAATAAGAAGAACATAATCTCTTGTTTTAAAATTCCAATATATCTGCCTGACCTGTGGTGGCGCAGTGGATAAAGCTTCGACCTGGAATGCTGAGGTCACTGGTTCAAACACCCTGGGCTTGCCTGGTCAAGGCACATATGGGAGTTGATGCTTTCTGCTCCTCCCTTCTCTCTCTCTCTCTCTTTCTCTCTCTCTCTCCTCTCTAAAATGAATAAATAAGTAAAGCTTTTTTAAAAAGTAAATAAATAAAATAAAATTCCAATATATCAAGTTTTTGACCTAATGTTACTAGAATCTGCTGAGATAGAAACTGATATTTTCATATCTATCTGAAATTCATTTTGACAGAAGTGATATTCCAAAGTACCCACACAACTTAATTTTTTAGATCATGTTAAATTTAAAACATGTATTTGTAAATTTGAAGGTCTTTTGAGAGAAATTATAACTATGGTATTAATAATCTATATGCATTACAAGTCTCATCTAAAAAACATTACAATTAATTAATAAAGCTAAAGAAAACATTACAATTTTTCAAAATTTCAATCAATTAATCTTTAATATCTTTAGAAAGGGTTTGTGTTCTACTGGTAAGTCATGGCTTAATTAAACTTCTTTCAATTTTTATAAAATGTCTTTCTTAGTTTTTTTTCATAGTTATAAAAAGAAAGTACCATAATTAAAATGATGATTTTTTTACTGTTTATATAACAATGATTATTTTGTATGTGCAATAATCCAAGTCATTTTAAAACTTGTCAACTTGATAAGCTCTGTTTAAAACAATATTTGATTTTTTTAGAAATTTATTAACTTTACTATGCACTTGGTAAAAATATCATTTGATATTGGCCACTTTATCTTTAAAATATTTTTTACACAACAAAAAAACAGAATTTTTGTTTTGATCTATACAAGATTTAATTGCCCAATCATTAAATTTGACATACATTCTTTTAGATTCTTCTTTTTTCTTTTTTTAATATTTTATTTATTAATTTTACAGAGAGAGGAGAGGTGTGGAGGGAGAACAAGAAGTATCAACTCAAAGCTGCTTCAGTTTAGTTGTTCATTGCTTGCTGTTGGTCAAATAAGTCTGTAAATATGATGTATATGTTTGCTCACTTATAGTTTGCATTGGGTGTGGGAGACAGGCTGTAAGCTGGCAAAGTCCTTATAGCCTAAGGTTTAGTTTTAAGACTAAGCTTTTCCCACCCTTTTAATACTAAGATCTTTTCAACTTCCTTCTAATACTAAGATCTTCTCAAAACTAAGCTTTTCCCCACACCCTTGACTGTTGCATGATGGGGGGTGGTGCACTTTTATGAAGAATCCCATTTATGCCTCATATAAGTGGCTTTGTATCAGAGACTTCCTTATTTGTATATTGGCTTAAAGGTTTTAATTTTCTACACTATAAAATAAAACAGACCAGGGGCTCTCTCACTCAGTTCTTGCCATCAGCATTGCAGAGGAAAGGCAGTCAAGATGGTGGAGTGCTGAAGGAGAAGCCAGTTTGTGCAGAGTTTGTGCAAAGAGGAGATGGGGAACAGAGGCGAATAAGGCTGGTGGGGCCTTTGATTCTAGGAAAACTCAGATGAGTCAGTGGCTTTAGGATCCCTGAATGGAATAGGAAATATTTTCCCACTGTATGTATTTACTCGCATGCTGGGTGGGAGATAGGATTAAAGGTAATGGCCCACCAGTTCTTGGCACAGTTGTTACTCTATGATCTGTCCAAATTAAATGTGAACCTGCAAAAGTCAAGCAGCTGTGATGGTGGCCATGGCTATTGGCTTTACACTTGCCTATTGCTTATCTTATGTACCTTGGCTGGGCAAACCCAGGGTTTCAAACCAGTGACCTCAGTGTTCCAGGTCAACACTCTATCCACTGCACCACCACAAGGCAGGCTCTTCTCTTATTTGATATGCACCCCAAAGATACTAGTTTTTTTCATTTTCAACTGACCTTCAATCAGATGTATGCCTTTATTTTAAATTTGAATATTTGTCCCTAGTTATTTAAACATTAAAAATATTTTTGAGTATATTATTATTAAAATATTTTAATTTAATTGTAATTGATGACTTACACAGGTGTCATCAAAACTTCATACTGACTTAATAAAAAATTCATGAAAACACATTACAAATCCATCTCAGCTGAATCAATCCATTGACATTGTTTCCACTGATGTTTTTATTTTTAGCACTAAGAATGTGCTTTCAATATACCCACTAAAATGTAAGAATTTTTAATGTAGAACCCTGTTTAAAGTGAAATGAGTTCTACCAAAACAATAAAGTTGTGTTTAACAGGAAAATATTTCACACTGCTTCAGTTTTTAAATTTAAATAGAAATTAATGAAAATCAAATCAAACTTAAACTTCAGTTTTCCAGTCTCACTAGTTCTTCAGTAACATTTCCAAATGCTCAATAGCTGCTGCATTGAGTAGTACAGTGAGATAGGTCAGTAAGCCAGGGCAAGTGGTGTAGGGAAACTGAGACAGGTAGTTAAGCAGTCAAGCAGTTTACAGCCATCTAATATATTGCAAAATCCTATCATCCGTAATCAAGGACACTTCAGAGTAAATGGTTTACGCCTCTTCTCCCCAGCCAGAGGGTAAATAGTTTATATCATCCTACTCAGAGAGAGAGAGAAGAAATTCAATTAGTACCATTTGTGCCAGCCACACCCAAGGATTGATGAAATTCAGGGAATAAATCTCATTTTTGCATATCAGCGTAAAACTCATGAATATTCTATTGAAATCCTCTCCTAAAACATCTCCTAAACCCCCCAGCCTTTAAAATCCTCAAGCAGAGGACACAATCTGTGCTCTTCCTAGGAACATCCCTACAAATTTCCTTTCCCTCTCTTCTTCCCCCGTAGGCGTGCATCTCCTAGGTGTACCCACAAGACTTGCAGCAACCAGGGCAGCCATGGGCAGCTGCAGCTCGTCTAGGGCTAACCCCTGAACTTGTTTCCAAGGTCCACTTTTTCCTGACTTTCCAGTGAGCTGACAGCAACTTTCTCTTGGTTCATTTCTGTCATTGTGACTTTTATTTCTCAGTGGGTCAAAGCAGCCCGTATAGGCTCTCTCCTGCTGTTTTGTTTTGTTTGTTTTTTTTTGTCCTAGAGCTTCCTTGTTTCACTGTCCCCTGCTTTAATAAACATACTCTCCAAATCACTTGGATTCATGTTGTGAAATCTTTCCTGCGTAAAGTTAGGAACCCACACACTACAGGCTGGCCCGAGACAGACCTGCTCTGGCCAACCCCTTTCCAGTAACACAGGACAAGAAAAGATTAAATGCACACTATCATATTTATTTGTGTGCGTGGTGGTGGTGAGGAGCATAATCCTCATTCATCTCCCACTTCTTACTTTCTGCCTTCCCAAAGGTGGAGTTGTTCTTTTGTCAGGACCACTTTCCAAATCAGTGATTAGACCACTAATCGTGATCACTCTTATACTAAAAGTTCTCATACTTGGGTATGACTCTTTCTTGGTTCTCCATATATTTTCTGTTCCTTTCCAGCCCCCATTGAAAAAACTGGCCCTTTAATGCAGGCCAACTATGCTGACCTCTCGTCTGCTCCTATAGGCCATTCAGAATTTAGACTTTTAGATAAACTTCTTTATTTCATTTTGGAGACAAGGAGTGGTAATAATAGGAGACTAAATGAGGTCAGAAGTTCCACTTAGTTCTTGAGCCCAAGTCATATGTGAATGTCCAATTTTCCAGCAAGTCTGAAATTGGGGGTAATTAGCAGCTTGTTAATCCCCAACAAAGGGGGTGGGACACTTTATCATTGAAATTTGCCTCTTTTGAGTATTTATTTCTCAAGAACTTTATGCGTTCAGAGTGGTCAGGCTAAACAGAATTTACTAATCCTAGATCCCCTAAATATCACAAGATTATAGGTGATGCCACAGTTATTTCTAACAATCATTATTTTACTTTAATCTTGGGTTGCATTGTCATCTTTTTAATAATGACCTTGGGGAAAAAAATGGAGTTTTTTTTTATCAACTGATATCTACATTATACTAAGCACAAGATTATGTCTTTATCAAAATGATATTATTAATTGCAGTGATAAACTTTGGGGTTTATGGAAGAATTATGTAATAAGGATGTTAATAGATGACATTCCATAGTTGTCTTGAGTTGGATATGTCCCTTTAAGTCACATTTGATTTATAAATATTCCATCTGTTTGAATGAGGTTGTACAGTTTCATCATCCCATAACCACCCAAGGCCTATTGTTCAAACCTCTTGTCTGGAAAATAAACTGTACTGGTCCACCACTGCCACCTAGTGGCAGTCAATGAACCCTCTTATCCAAAGTCGATTTCTTACTGTACCATTTCTTGTATACATTCTATTTTTTTTGGTCTTTCCATATTGAACCTCAATTAATTTCTTTTAATTCCAATGTTCATCACATACACTGAAGGAAGTATGGTATGTGGCAAGAAGTACAGCCCTACCAGTAGAACTTTCTAAATTCACCCCTCTTCTTCACCCCTTACCCACTCTGTGGCCTTGAATTGGTTGCTTATTATTATTATTATTATTATTATTATTATTATTTGGTTTCTCAATTCCTTCATTTTTAAAATAGAGCAACAATAACTCCTATCTCATAAAGTTGTTTTTAAGAATTATGTAACTCAGGCCAGGCTGGTTGGTTCAGTGGTAGAGCATAGGCCTGGCGTGTGGATGTCTCAGGTTTGAATCTCGGTCCAGGCACACAGGAGAAATGCATATGTGCTTCTCTACCTCTCCCTCTCTGGCTTCTCTCTCGCTTTCTTCTCTTGTCCTCCTGCAGCCAAAGCTCAATTAGAGAGAGTTGGCCCTGGGCACTGAGGATGGCTCCATGGCCTCTGCCTCAGGCACTAAAATGGCTCTAGTTGCAATGGAGCAAGGGCTCCAGATGGGCAGAGCATCACCCCTTAGTGGGTTTGCCAAGTGGATCCTGATCAGGGCACATTCAGGAATCTTTCTCTGCTTCCCTTTAAAGCAATTAAAAAATTAAAAATAAAATTAAAGAAAGAGATTATGTAACTCACATAAGGTATTAAATGACCTCACTCATTTGAGGAATCCAAGGAATAATGAGAACTGAAGAATGGAACTGAGACAGAGGAGGGATGAAAGGGACCAGAGGAAAAGAGCACAGAGGGAAAGGGGATGATAGGATGGGATAAACCTGAAGGGAAGGGGGGAGGGTGCTGTAGGGAGGGGGGCAAGGGAGATGTTGAGGGGAATAGGAGGGAGGGGGGAGGCATTCGGGGTGACCCTAGAATCTATGTAAACACAATTAATTAAATAAAAAAATAAATAATTGTTTTTTTGAAGTGCAAAAAATAAATAAATAAATTTAGTGACTGGCATACAGAAAATGCTCAATAATTGGCAATAAATGGCATTTAGTCATCTTCCTTTTTAGTCACCTTCATATTTTCTTTTTTTCCTTCTAATTTTGGTTATTTTTCCATGTCTCTCAAATCAATCCAAGTTATGTCTTATAAATATGTTATACTATTATAAGTAATTAGAGACATAACCATGTCAAGGGAAAGGAAATCAATATATTTGACATGAAATTAGATGTGACTAATACATCTTACATATCTCTTGACACTACTCAGAAGAGCCATTTAGAATCTCAGGAAAAATTTCCATTTGCTTCCTGTCAGTCTGTTCATCCTGCTATAACAAAATGCCCTAGCCTATAGCATTGGATAATAAACAACGGAAATTTAATTCTTACAGTTCTGAATTCTGGGAAGTCCAAGATCAAAGTGCCAACAAGTTTGGTGTCTAGTGAGGACCTGATTCCTAGTTCATGGGCTACTGAATTCTTGTTGTGTCCTCACATGGCAGGAGGGATGAGAGGCTCTCTGAAGTCTCAAAAAGACACTAATGTCATTCATGAGATCTCCACCCTCATGATCTAATCACCCTCCCATGGCCCTACCACTTTATTCCATTACATTGTGGGATGAGGATTTCAATCTATGGATTTTGGGGGGACACAAACATTCAGTCACTAACACTTTCTAAACTTTTTCTTTTTAAAAATCATCAGCTATCAAGAGAGTATTTTTAAATATTTCATTCTAATTTCTCTTTTTGTTTTCTTTTAAATCAAATCAGTGATTCAAAATTATCTGTATTTCACAAAATACTTAGTGAGTGTTTTCTTGTTGCAAAACTTTTCAACCAGAGATGGTACAAACTTTTCCTTGACTCCCTCCTCCCCCAATTTAATCAATTGCCTTAGATGTAAAAATCTTCCTTTAGTGTATTTCCTTTTAGGCTTTTTCTCATACATTTTCCATTGCTTCAAATCTTTGGAAAACATTTAATTGGTTCTGGACATTTTTTTACTTGGTCGTTCCCATGCATGGGGTCTAATTCTCTGATTCTGTGCTCAGGGCTTACAAATGTCCCCAGGAGATGGCTGGCAGGGGTCTGGTGTTAACTCCAGCAGAGTGTAGCCCCAGTGCCTTTAAACTCTTCTCCATGGTCCTATGGAGAGCCTTGCTCTTTTCCAACTAAAGACTCTCATCTTCCTGTTCCTTTCTCTCTGTGCCCATTTTAACTACACTTGTAAGCAGAAAAATTATCTCTTTGATTATGAACCCAAATCTTTCTTAGAATCAGGTCAGAACTTTCTTTGAATTTCTGCTTCTGCTTCTCTATGGACTGAGCATGTCCTTGGAGTTCCAGTAAGAGAAAGATAACTTTAAGAAAATCAAGAAATTAATGTTTTTAAATGTTAGTCTGTCACATATATATTTATACATATAAATAAATATGTGGTTTTGATGTGAGTTATCTTTTTTCACAAAAATGTCATCACCATGTGGATATTATTTTTAGATTATTCTTTTATTTAACAGTCCTCTTGACTAAATACTAAAATATTTAGCCACTTCTACATGGAATAGCTAAGGAATTCATTAATTAAATGATAAGTACTAAAATGCTATCTTAAGAATATTCTTTCCACTATTTTTTAGTCCTAATGTTCCAATTTAGCAAATGTTTCCAATTTTGCTATCTCTATAAACATATGCACCAACTTTCAAACAACTTACAAATGAAATTTATCAAAATAATTTAATAAAATGACCTATATTTACATTTAAAAAACTATCTGATTTTACTTTTTCTTTTAGTAAATTAATTGCTTTTCAAACCTTTTCTGTAGTATGGTTCCAAAATAACGACAACAGCAAGAAACCTCTTAGAATGCACAATCATATTTTAAATCTTTCATTAGTGAATTAAAATATAATTTGATCTTTCTCCATAAAAATTTATGTACAATTAAAAATGTTTTCTCTTGTGTTATGTTGTATCTAAAGATTTTCCCTATGCAGAATTATTTGCAAATCAAAGATTGCATTGTCTAAGTCAAAGTAGAGTTAAGTGTAAAAATATATTGTGGCTTATGGACCAATTAGAATAGATATATTTAATCCTTACTTCCTGTACTCAGTGGCATATATAGAGTGAGTAGCTGAAGAAAACTCATTATCATAAGTAAATACTAAAAAGCATATTTTGTTGAGTTTTAAACAACATAAAAAGTGCCTGGCAATATTGTGTGTATTTTGCTTAATTCATAGACTTATCTTTTTTTTAACTCCTTTTTATATTTATTATTTATAGCTATTTAACTATTTTTTATAGATATCCAACACTTTGGAATTTTCTTTTGCAATAGTATTTGTAAATGACATATTGCAAGGGTGAACTATTGTAAAATAAAAAATAGAAATCTCTAAAAAATGTAATTCAACCACATTTTAAAATATTTTTTAAGATAAAAGGAAGTGTGAATCAAATTGTCTTTTAAATGATATTCAGTTTGTAAAGATGGAGTCAAAGGAGGAAGATTTTATGGTAGTAATTTCTATGCTGATAATGATAGAAAGTTGTGTTATTTTTCTTATTGAAGGTATAAGTATACTATCAATTACTTTTTTAATAAACCCAATAATGCATATGAAATACAGTATAAAGGGAAGTCAAAGTTTTGGATCTCTTTTATTTCACAAGTTTTAGATTATCTACCTTGAAAATGTTCATACAGAATAGACAGATGCCCAGAATACCTTCTTATACATGCAATCCAAACCTATGCTACTCATGTGTGTACTCCTGGAATTGGTGGGGTGTGCATGAACGGAGAGGAAGAGAGGAAAGAAAGAAATAAAACAGAAGTATTGTTTTGTTTTGTATTATTTTTATACTATCATAGTTCTGAAAATACTATTGAAAAATTGAGCAAGAAAATTATTTTTAGACTGGTCTATGAATAAGATAATCATCTGGAGTGTCTTATCACCCACTTTAACATAACATTTTTTTTGTTTATTTTTGACACAGTTAGCACTTTGCCAGCATCTTCTGAGTTGGTTGCAGAGTAAGCACTTTCATGATCTTATTTTTGCAATTGTTATCTCTCTTTTCCAGGTAAGTGGTTAAAAAATGCATGCTGTGCATTTCTGGATTCTGTGTCTCTCTCAAGGGCTAAATGGTTTACATGCAGTATTCTGTGGTTAGCCACTTAACTCTGAAGCTGTCTTTCACTTCATGATTCATGACATCCTTCTCACTATATCAGGTCTTAGAGCAATTGCTCTGCTGTGGCTGAGCATGTAATTATCTTCTCGTCATTTCTGTTTCTGTCTCCCATCCTGCACCCTTCTGGATTCTTGCCACAGATGACATCAGTAGTTAAAAATTAATATAGAAATTGTATCTACACTAAAGCTTAAGTAGAAATGCCTAAAAATTAAAAAAAAACAACTAATCTATTTGGCTATTCTAGAACTCTCAGATACCATGTAAATATAATGATGTAGAAAATTCCAGTGTAGCTGTTGTGGTCTCTCTTTCTTATGGCTGTCCAGATTTCAAGGTCATTGTAAAATATGAGAATATACATAGTCAAGTTAATTAACATTACACTAGTCACTGTTTATTAATAACATATACACAACTTTCTGCCAGGGACTATGGAAGATATATTTATAGAGGTTGGGGATCTTTGTGAGGAAATATTATGTGGTCAAGAGCATAGGCACAGTCCTAACTGCTGGGGAGAATCCTGGTCTCTGGCCCTCCTTTTCTATAAGAAGTCTGCTTCATATGATCACTAGGAGGATGAAACAATATTTGTTTAGCACTGTAACAGTGCCTTCAATATACAAGGCTCACAATTAGGTACAGTCATCTAATTATTATAACATAACCCATAGGCGAGTACTGAAGTATATGGGCTGAACCCTAAAAGCACAGACATTTTGAAATAAGAAGCCTTTTTGAGAACAGTGATCACTAAGAAAACTTTTATGGGCTTTGGACTAATGTTTACTGGAAGAAAGTAGGGGCAAGAAAAAAGGAGAATGAGGACAAATTTAGAAGGTGATTTATCAGGAAAATACAAAAAGACCATTTGACAAGGATGAAAGGTTAATGTGAAGACTGAAAATGGAGAATGTTGAATTTTCATATTTGCTAATCTATGTAGTTTTCAAATCTTTAATATAAACTTACAAACTCTTTAGAAAGAAGAACACATCTTATTCCTTTCTAAGGTGAGCTTAATGTATTTAAAGATTTTATTTTTGATTTTACAGATAGAAGGGGACAGTGAATGAGAAGTATCAACTCATAGTTGCTTCACTTTAGTTGTCCACTCATTGCTTGTCAAATGTGCCTTGACTAGACAGTCCCAGGGTTTCAAACCAGCGACCTCAGCGTTCTAGGTAGACACTAGCCACTGTGTCACTGCAGGTCAGGACAGAGAGCCTAATGTATTCAAACCAGAGACTCAAGTGCTGGAATCCAATTATCAATCCTACAGATTGTCTATATCTATATGGACAACAGTTAACTTATCTCAATAATCAGCCTGCTAAGATATCAATGATTTTAAGAGAACATCAAGGGATTTTAGAATACTGGCATTAAAAATAAAGCAGGAAAAAGAGGTTCTGAGGTAGAAAGAGGAGAATGAAAGGGAGTGGAGTGCTAAATATTCACGGGAACATTTAGATCATCACAGTGGTCGAACCTAAACCAAATATAAGATCTGTAAGAACCAAGTCTTTCTTTGCTCCTAATGTCCTAATTCTCTTTTTAAGTTTCATTCTTTTTTTAAAAAAACAATGTACCCTTCTCCTCTCAGATTCTCAAAAGGATTGAAATTAGTTACCTCTGCATGTGTCTCTTTAAGGTTTTGTACAAATTAGGTTCTGTGGAGGACATAGCCTCCAGGACCTTCTTGCTGTTTTGGCACTGTCTGGCCAAAAGTTGATTCACTGCTTACGTAAGGATAGGCCAATGAATACCTGGAAGTCTCCCCACGGACTTGTCAGCATACCTCACTAAATGAGTGGCTAGACAGGCTGGTGTTTCTTTAAAGTATCAGCCATGTATACATCATTCTTTTCCTCCCTGAAACACAGAAACCCTTGTATAAACATTGACTGAGTCCAACGTTCATGTGATGTGTGTCTCCTGTTATTCAGACATTAATTATTTGGGTAGAGTAGTCAAGTAGTCCCGGAAAATGATTCTACCCTGTACACTGTATTTATGTCAGCTCTCTCCAGAGTAGATCCATGCATAGTAAATGGCAAGTAGCTACATAATAGAATGTGATTCTAAAAATAATAAACAGCTAACCTGCTCAAAATTCTTTTCAACAGACCTGAAAAGCATTTAAAACATATGCCCACTCCCTAACCAAAGCCATTAACTTCAACAACCTGTAAAAATGCATATGTTATTTATAACTGTAATGTGCCACTCATAACTACTTTATCAGGATGGCTTTTTAAGGATATGGGACCCAGGATAGTTAATTTTGTTCAGAGAGATAGAAGCAAAGGGCTGGAGCATATGATGAATTATTCAAGGACTCTGGAATAGACTTGCAGTGCATGGCAATCTCACAGTTATATATGAAGTCCCACAAAAGCTTTTGAATAGAAAAAGGAATCAATAAAAATGAATAGGACTAAATGATATGATGTGAGTTAATTTTGAAAGTTGTATGTGAAATATATTTATAACATATTATTTGGTCACTCCCAAGCTAGAATTACTTTTGTATAAATTACATTTATTTTGTATTTGTTCATTAGGTACTAAATATACCAAGTACTATAATCTCTTTTTTAAGAATACACTTGAATAAGATATTGTGAATTTGATTGACAATATATTCAAAGTATTTTTAGATTTCAAAATAGCAATGCACAGATCTGGAAAAATTTCTATCTTTAGGAATACCTTTAGCTATTAAAAAAGATATATATGTATCCAAATAAGTTCAAATAGTTGAGGTAATTATGTGACTCTATAAAAAGTTATAATGAACTAATTGATTGACAGAAAATATAGATTTCCTTCACTAAATATTCAATTGTTCTAAATAAAATGAGTAGTATAAAAACACAAGCTTAACATGGAATGAAGTACTCAGGTTTTCTTTTTGTATCTCTAAACACAAATGAATATAGTGGGGGTTTTTTATATTCGGAGGAAAACAGGATTTTACTTTCATTGACTTGTTCAGCAGGGAATTTACAAAATAACCTTACTCTTTATTAAGGAACTAATTAGCAGTAAGTATCTATACAATGTACAACTCTTGGCAGTCTCAAGGAAATAAAATATATGTTTATTTTAGCCATAAAGGACACAAAGGCATAAATTAAATGTAAAATACTTCAACCAAAAAGCAGGCTACCATAAAACAAATATACAGACAACAATACAAAAATAATAAGATTGTACTAAGGGTTCTTTCATACTACAGTCAAAGACTTTGCCTACTCTAGGGTATAAAATATTTTTCTGGATGCCAACTCACTCTCATAGCTAACCACATCACTTAGTGTTTTCAAATCTTGGATCAATTGAAACAGAGGAAGAAGACCTTTAGCTTACTCATCATAAATCCCTACAGTTTTCACTGGGACATTTTGTTTGAAAAACAAAGGTTGGTGTGAGAGGGTAGCTCCAACATCAGAGAGGATAGATGGAACTAGTTAAAATTTCAAAAATATTGTTTGACCTACAAAAGTGATGTTCCAAGTCTAGACAAAATTGGACAGACTTAAAAATCCCAAGAAAGCCCATGCAAATTAGAGGTTACCACATATTATAAACTTAGCTACAGAACTTGCTGAAGGTTACATAACTTGCGTCTTATATGTTTGCCTGCCAAGTGCAGAAAGAGTCTTTGGGACATCTTTTTTCTCTTCCTATATTTCTGAAGAAAATGAAAAAGTTTTTTGGGAGGGTTGTAGTAAAGTTGCATTAAATCTTGTGTTTTAAACCTGATTGATAGCACTTTAGAAGCTGACCATGTCCCCAGTGTGTTAGAATATATACAAGTTTATAAAATACAAGAATTCTTGAAGCTTTGTGAAATATGGTGTGTGAAAGCTGTTTAAATCATTATGTGGTTCACTTATTGTTCGCTATAAAATGATAGGCTCTTACTTCACTTCTTACAGTATATTTGAATGGAGAGTCATAGGCCATCTATAGGTAACTTGAAAAAGGGGGACAACACTCTGAAGATATTTAAATAGAATTTATAAAATATCTTCAGATTTTATACACATTGCCTTAGAGTTGTAGAATTATTAACTTCTAGTGTTCAAAAAGGCAGTTGTGACAACTTAGCTCAATTAGTATATTTTTAATTATTTATTTATTTATTCATTTTAGAGGAGAGAGAGAGAGAAAGAGGGAGAGGGAGAGGGAGAGAGAGAGAGAACTGGGGAAGGAGCAGAAAGTATCAACTCCCATATGTACCTTGACTGGGCAAGCCCAGGGTTTCGAACTGGCGACCTCAGCAGTCCAGGTCGATGCTTTATCCACTGCACCACCACAGGTCAGGCCAACTGCCATATTTCTAAAAATGAGATGGCTAAGGTCCAAAGATATTATTGACGTATCCAAATCAAATTATTGGTAAATAAATAATTTGTATAACAATTACAATAAACATTAAGTAGCATTTTTATAAATTTTTCATTATTGCTCCAGATGCTTCACTTGCATTAATATAATTTTTTCAACATCTTTAAAAGGATGAGTAAAATATTGTCCCCATTTTATACATGGGGAAACTGAGGTAAAAGAAATCAAGTAACATACAGTACTAATTATTGGAAGTGGTAAGGCTTGTATTCAGGTTTATGACTCAAAAAACAATGTTCCTGATAGCTATATTATAGTAATGATTAAGTCATTAAAATTTTATGAAGATTTCACTGAATCTTAACTATTTATAAAACACAGAGGGGAAAGTGCCCTAAATAATGACAAGCAACTGATTTAAAATCAATCATTTGATTAAAGAGTGCATTATAAATATCACTTTTGTAGATTCAATTTTTTTTAATATTCTCAGTTGGCAAATATATCTTAGTGAGTGTGCTATAAGCATAGTACAATTCTTGGCAATGAAGATAAAAAGATGATCATTTGCTTGAATAAAGTCAAAGTTAATTTTTATTTCTACCTACTCAGTAATCATGTAGAAGGAAGAGGTAACATGTTGAGAAATTGAAAGAAAAATATACAGAGAAGCCTCATGGGGAAAGTGGAGAAATGACACTTTATTTATATATATGACATTATATATTCACACTACAAATATCAAGAAATAATTATATGGTCTGAAGTAAAGTGACCCTACTTTGCAGATAATATATTGATTTAACTATTTTTCCAGGATGTATTCATAAAAAAAAAAAAATCAATGTCTTTTCCCTTTTAAGAGATAAATTTGAGAAAACATATTAAATTCAACCCCAAACACTTCTGGGTGATATATATAATTTTTAGGTATCTTGGCTTAGAATGTTTTTCACAGCATATATTTAAATGTAATATTTTAATCACTTTTATTGCTGGAAAGACACTGATTTTTTTTTTCAGAGTGATATTTATTACCCTTTGGCTTGGGTTGATTTTACAGGAGATTCCAGTCAGCTTTAATTTGTGCTATTTTAACATTTTACTACAGTTCTCACCCCTTTTGAGAAAGAATTTATTTCTTCTTCAAAATTTATGGGATCCTTTTACAACTTCTTTCTAAAAGAAAAATAAGTCAGGTTGCAATTAATTCCCTTACAGATAGTTTATGAAATTAGTGCTGACTCTGCCCCTTCCTTTACTATGGTTTGTGAGGCCTTAAAATGTAATTTAAGAGGTGAGATTATAAGCACTTCCTCATTCAGGAAAAAGCAAGAGGAAGAAAACGCGTCTCAGGAAATATAAAAGCCTTAGAATGATTATTGTGTAGGCATTGTGAATGGAGTGGGTGGATCATGTGTGAGCTGTGTTCTTTCAAAATAGATAGTGGCAGTCTGTTAAGTTATAAATTCAAATGTGGTCTTACAAATGAAAGTCAACTTAAATCATGAAGAATCTCCACAAAGCACCATTTAGTCCATACGCCCTGTGCCAGGAGATCAATAAGCAAACAAGGCATCTTCTCAGTAGGGATTGTAATTCTTCCTTAGTGAAAACAAGGATGACTCAGAATATTATAATGAAAGAACTGGACCTGAAGGCAGAAGATACTTTCCATTAAGTGACCTTGTGGCCATTACACATCACATCAGCTAAGCCTCAGTTTCTTTATGCTCCTAAACTCAAGTGGAGCAGGAAATGTTAGTTTTCTTCTGCATTTCAGATATGTTCCTGGTCTCCCAATAGCTATGTGTATCTTTGGACAATTCTCAGTATGAGTTTTACCTCCATTACTTGGAAGAATCTAGGCTATAGACAAATTAAATTAAAGATTCCTTGCAACTCATACATTTTTTTTTTTTAATTTAAGTGAGAAGTGGGGAAGCAGAGAGACAGACTCTTGCATGTGCTCTGACCAGGATCCACCTGGCAGGACCCCTACCAGGCAATTCTCTGCCCATCTGGTGCTACATTGCTCAGCAACTGAACTATTTCAGCACCTGAAGCAAGGCCATGGAGCCTTCCTCAGCACCTGGGGCCAACCTCCTCCAACTGAGCCATGGCTGCAGGAGGAGAACAGAGAGATAAAGAGAAAGAAGGAAGAGGAGGAGGGGTGGAGAAGTAGATGGGTGCTTTTTCTGTGTGCTCTGATCAGGACTTGAACCTGGGACATCCACAGGTAGGGCCAGCGCTCTACAACTGAACCAATTGTATGGCCAGGGCTCATACAATTTCTAAGAAACTTTTGACAGTACAAAGCAAAAAGGAAAAATCAAACTATAAAACAATATGTATGACCAAAAAAGATATTAAAGATAGTAAAGAATCTTTCTTGTTTTTTTATTTTTTTATTTTTCAGCTTTAAAACCAAAAGAAGCTACATAAATTGTAATATTTTATTTAACTGGTTTCAAAGATAAGCTCTATGCAATAAAAGGAGAATAATGATATGGCATGATAAAGATCATGACAACAGATTATTTTAATCTGGGCATCATCTACCAGACACCCCCACCCCTATTCTTTTTAAAGCAGAGCTGATTAATCAATTGCAACACTGTCTCTGAGCTCAGATTTAAATTTAGAATTGTAATATATCAATCACTCTGCTAACCATTTTACCCATTTAAGAAGGTAATTAATTTCAGTTTTACTTAGTAGTTTAAGACTCAGATGGATGACTCTTGCCCAGGACCAAGCACTGACAGGTAATTTAGTCAATTCCTACCTAATTCTCTCTGCCTACAAGACTGGAATACATGGCATGTATTTCACTCCCCATAGTAAAAACAAAACATTAAAGAAGATAAATCCATTCTGAACCTCAACATTTTTTCACTCATTTTATTCAAAGTGCTTACTGAGCATTTGCAATTTGCAGACAGCATTCTAAATGGAGAAGATATAGTGTTCAATAAAGCAGATAAAAACCCAGTATGTGTACTAGTGGGCAAAAAATAACAATATCAGTAAATTAACTATTAAGTATAATGATAAATGCTACAGAAAAAAAAATAAAGCAAGGAAAGTTAGGATGGCAGACTATATATTAGATAGCTGGTCAGAGATCTCATGAGAAGGTAATATGTGAAAGAAGAATTACAGGAAGGAAAGAAACAGGTGGAAGAGCATTGTGCAGAGAGAGGGTAAGTGCATAAGGAGGACTGTCACTCACCTAGGATCAAGTGATAGAGAAGTGGGAGATAGATTTAGAGAACTGAGAAGGTTGAGGAGAGCCCATTAAATAGAGCCGCCTGTGTCATAATACTTTGTTCGTATTTTGAGCACAATAGAAAGCAATTTGAGGGCTTTTACAAAAGAGTCCATTATCCAGTTCTGAGAGTTGACTAGAATTATTTATGTATTCACTCTTCAATTTTCTTGTGAGAAAGAATTTAAAACATATTTTACAACTCATTAGAGTCTTTAGAATAAATGATAGGGAGGTATGTTGTTATGGGCTGAATCGTACCCTACCCTCTCCCTAAAATTCATATGTTAAAGTTCAAAACCCCAGTGCCTCAGGATATGACTACATTTGGAGATAGGACTTTAAAAGAAGGGATTAAGTTAAAATAATTCAATATGACTGGTGTCCTCTTTTTACAAAAAGAAGGTACAAACCAACATCAGAGGGAAGCTCACAAGGAAAGGCCATGAGAGGACGCAGTGAGAAGATGACCATCTACAAACCAAGGAGGCCTCAGAAGAAAACAAATCTACCTACATTCATTTTGGATTGTTAGCTTCAAGAATTGTGAGAAGGCCCTGGCCGGTTGGCTCAGTGATAGAGCGTCGGCCTGGCGTGCAGAGGTCTCTGGTTTGATTCCCGGCCAGGGCACACAGGAGAAGCGCCCATCTGCTTCTCCACCCCTCTCCCTCTCCTTCCTCTCTGTCTCTCTCTTCCCCTCCCGCAGCCAAGGCTCCATTGGAGCAAAGATGGCCCGGGCGCTGGGGATGGCTCCTTGGCCTCTGCCTCAGGCGCTATAGTGGCTCTGGTCGTGGCAGAGCGATGCCCCAGAGGGGCAGAGCATCGTCCCCTGGTGGGCAGAGAATCGCCCCCTGGTGGGCGTGCCCTGTGGATCCCGGTCGGGCGCATGCGGGAGTCTGTCTGACTACCTCCCCTTTCCAGCTTCAGAAAAATACAAAAAAAAAAAAAATTGTGAGAAAATATATTTCTATTGTTGCTGTTTTTTGTTTGTTTGTTTGCTGTTGTTCTGACAGTCTTAGCAAACTAATCAATGCATGTTTTCTTCTTGTAGACAATAAGCACACTCAGGCAAAACATAATGACAATAAAAGGTCTTTTTCTTTCTATTCTTCTTACTGTAAAGATAAATATCATTAATATTCATATTTATATAAATATCTGGCCAGAGTACATCCTACCACACTATTGCAATCTGAGACATACTCAGTTCTTCTGCAAATTGCAGTTCTTCTTCTCTCTCTACAATTATGGTTGTTGTACACATGCATAATTTTAAAAAGAATGGCTTCACTTAAATATTGCCAATAAAACCTATCTGTAAAAGAGTTATTATAAGCTACCAGTTTTTATTAATCATTTTCTTAAACTCTCCCTAAAGAAAATTCTTATTTTTAGTCTTGTCAAATACGATTGACTTTACTTATATATAAAGTGTTGGAATTGAGTTTGGTCGACATAGAAAGTCTCTTTAAATCATTCAGAATTTTAAAGTTGTTCATTTTATTACTTTAATTTTCTCAGTTCTCCTTCTCAAAGTCCCCTTTTTGTCCTGAAACAAAGTCTGACTTGGGAAAATTCTAGTGTAGTTTATGTCTCACCAAGCCAAAAAAGATGAAGAAAAGGAAAAAAGGAAAAAAAATGTAAATAAACCAAACAAATGAGGAGTCTTTGGTTGAGGTTGTTAGGGGAGGACGGTGAATACAGAAGTCTGTCCTTTTCGGTCCTGCACTGACACCCCACCCTCCTCCCACACATGCAGCATGCCCTCTACATAGGGTTGCCAGAGAAAACACAGGGCCCTTGGTTCAATGTGAAGTCAGATATATTAGAAATAACTGTTTAGTATAGGTATGTCCTAAATATTGACTTTACTGGTGTGTTTTTATTTGCTAAATCTGGCAACCGTACCTCTCTGCAGTCATCCTCTCAGTGGTGTGCCGGAACTGGTTAGTTCAAGCTCAAAAGATCTAGTTGTTAAGTTTTCTGGAATTTTGCAGTCTGGTTGTCACTGAGTTGGTAGCTGGAAATTGACCAGGGTGGGAGCATTAACACTGTAAAACTTAGGATGGTTTAAAAAGCAGGCTTTTCTGCCTGACTAGGTGGTAGCACTGTGGATAGAGCATCGAACTGGGATGTGGAGGACCCAGGTTTGAAACCCCAAGGTCACCGGCTTGAGCGCGGGCTCACCAGCTTGAGTGTGGGGTTGCTGGCTTGAGCATGGGATCATAGATATGACCCCATGGTCTCTGGCTTGAAGCCCAAGGTCGCTGGCTTAAGCAAGGGGTCACTTGCTTTACCATAGCCCCCCTCCCCCCAGTCAAGGCACATATAAGAAAGCAATCAGTGAATAACTAAGGAACCGCAGTGAAGAATTAATACTTCTCATCTCTCTCCCTGTCTGTCTGACCCTCTCTGTCTCTGCCAAAACAAAACAAAACAAAAAAACAGGCTTTTCTGTTTGGAGAGCTGGTTGTTGAGCATGGACCAGAACATCACTGTTTTCCCTGAATGTGCAGACTACTTAGACCACCAGCTGAAACCACTTTTTTTAAAAAAGTATTTTTTGGAGTGAGAAGAGAGAGAGAATCATTGATTTCTTGTTACATTTATTTATGCATTCATTGTTTGGTTTTTGCATGTGCTCTGACATATTGGGAGGACACGGCACTTTAACCAACTGTGCTACCTGGTTAGGGCTTGAAAATACTTTTTTATAGAAATAAAGACAACTTATAGTTAAAAATTACTGTGCAATTTACAAGACTGTTTTATGCACTTTACTTCACTAAATACTAACAGCTACCTTCTATTTGTTCTTATTTAATGGATAGGGAAAAAATGGCAGCTTCTGGTAAATGAAATAAGTTCTTTGAGGTAAGCAATTTGTTAAGAAGCAAAGCAGTGAAGGAAGAAAGAATAATGAACAGAGTTAGAAAAAGTCTAAAATAACCCCATAGATGACTTATTTATTGCAAATGGGAAAATATGTCTTTAGAGTGGAGCAATCTGGTTGTAACCACCTTAACCAAAGGATCAAATGGTGGTAAAACCTAACATATTTTAGTGCTAACATGATGAAATGTGAAATATACATGGTCACCAATGATGTATTATTCCTGCCAAAAAAAAAAAAAAAATTCTGAATCTAATCAAGCCTATAGACCTAAATTTCATTTTCTAGAAAATACAAATGGAGAACATATTAGGCTACACAATGAGGAAACAAATTCAGAATGTGGAACATTTTATGAGAAAACTGTTCTGGATTCCTCAAAAACATAAGGTTATTTAAAAAGAAAAAAAAAATAAGTACATTCAGGGAACTCATCTTTGACAGAAACAAACCAAAAGTAACAGTACATACAATGTACAAACCTAGACTGAATTCTTCTTTCCTATAAAAAGAAGCTGGAAAACGCATGTTTTGGCATAAGTAGGAAAATTTGAATATAAACTGAATATTGGATGATAAAAAAAGGGATTTTTGTTAATTTTCTTAGGTATGTTAATAGCATTATATTATATAACAGAATGTCCTTACTCTGAAGAATTTGAGTGAAATTAGTATGTTGTCTGAAATTTATTTTCAAAGATTTCAGAAAAAAGTGTGTGTATATAAAGAGAAAAATAGAAAACACATACAGCAGAATGTTAATTGTTGAATCTATGTGTCATGAATAGTGTTCACTGTACTGTTTCAACTTCTCTGTTTATATGAAAATTTTCATAATAAAGAGTTGAAGATGCAAAATAAAAGAATAACATTGGATATTAAAAATGCTCAAAGAAAGCAAATATAGGTACAATGGAAAAGTAGTGGCTGAGAGAGTGCGAGAGAGAGAGGCTACTGTAACTCATGTTAGGATTGGCCTTTATACACTTGATTGGCCACTAGAGAACAAACCAAAGTGTATTTTATTTTTATTATTTACTTTCTTTTCTTTTCTTTTCTTTTTTTTTTTTTTTTTTTTTTGCTGATGAGAGGAGGGGAGATAGTGAGGCAGATTCCTGTATGTGCCCTGACTGGGATTTACCAAGCAACTCTGTCTTGGGTCGATGTTTGGGTACCGATCTATTCTTTTTTTTTTTTTTTTTTGTATTTTTCTGAAGCTGTAAACGGGGAGAGACAGTCAGACAGACTACCGCATGCGCCCGACCGGGATCCACCCGGCACGCCCACCAGGGGCAACGCTCTGCCCACCAGGGGGCGATGCTCTGCCCCTCTGGGGCGTCACTCTGCCATGACCAGAGCCACTCTAGCGCCTGGGGCAGAGGCCAAGGAGCCATCCCCAGCGCCCGGGCCATCTTTGCTCCAATGGAGCCTTGGCTGTGGGAGGGGAAGAGAGAGACAGAGAGGAAGGAGGGGGGGGTGGAGAAGCAAATGGGTGCTTCTCCTATGTGCCCTGGCCGGGAATCGAACCCGGGACCTCTGCACGCCAGGCCGACGCTCTACCGCTGAGCCAACCGGCCAGGGCCCCGATCTATTTTTAATGTGTGAGACCAACACACTCGGACCAACCGAGCTATCCTCAGTGCCTTAGGCCCCATCCCGAGCCAATAGAACCACTGGCTGTGAGAGGGGAAGAGAAAGAGAAGCATGGAAGGGAGCAGGAGAGAAGCAGATTGTGGGAATATGCTATGAAAATATGCAGAGTAAGGATGATAATTAGAGATGGCGAGGTGCCCTGGAGTGAGAGCCCTGAGTGGATGAGAGTCCAGGGGCCTCTCTGACCCATACTGGGAATAGCACATACTAGAAACAGTAAAACAGCAAGATAAGATTCAGCAACAAGAAATGTTTAGGCTCTCAGAACAGAGATTAGAAGTCAGCATGTTCCTTGTCCTTTACTTCACCCCCTAAAAACTGCTGTCTGCTTCCTCGAGTTATCTGAACTTGCTAATAAATATGTGGGTAAGGCTGGGGAT